>NC_138847.1:748737-1348737 GCF_965183815.1 Platalea leucorodia | reverse complement strand
TCGGGGACCGAAGCCGGGGCGGGGGGGATGTGAGCCTTGAGGGTGCAGGAACGGAAGGAGTGCTCTCGCGCGCGCCGCCGCCGCCGCCGCCGAGGGGCACGTGTGCTTCTTATATAGGGGCTCCCACGCATGCGCAGATCACAAATGTGTACGTGCGGTTCGCCACGGCCGTGCTGCCCCCACCTCTGCTCTTTTCGCGCCTTTTTGTTCCCGCCTCAGCTGTTTTCGCGCCTTTAGTCCCTACGCAGGCGCACGAGGTTGTTCTTTCTCAAAACTGGGGAGAAGATGGTCTTCTCAAAGCGCGACGCTGGATGGCGCTACAGCGGCAATGTCGAGACAAAACCACATTTGGTACCGGTTCTCTACAGGGGGATGTTGATTCTCAAATCCACGTGGTCTCAGGATATTAATTCTCAAATCCACTGGGCCACGGGGATGTTGATTCTCAAATGCACTGGGCCACAGGATTTGAATTCTCAAATTCACTGGGCCAGGGGATTTTGATTCTCAAATCCACTGGGCCAAGGGATTTTGATTCTCAAATCCACTGGGCCATGGGGATTTCAGTTCTGAAATCCATCTTGGCCACAGGATTTTAACTCTCAAATCCACTGGGCAACGGGGATTTTGATTCTAAATTCCACTGGGCCATGGGGATTTTAGTTCTCAAATCCACTGGGCCACGGGGATTTTGATTCTCAAATCCAGTGGGCAACGGCGATGTTGATTATCAAATGCACTTGGTCACGGGGATTTTAATTCTCAAATCCACGGGCCCAGAGGGATTTTGATTCTCAAATCCACTTGGCCACAGGATTATAATTCTCAAATCCACTGGGCCACGGGGATATTGATTCTCAAATCCACTTGGCCACAGGATTTGAATTCTCAAATCTACTTTGCCACGGGGATTTTGACTCTCAAATCCACTGGTCCACGGGGAGTTTCAGTCCGAAATCCACTTGGCCACGGGGATGTTGATTCTCAAATCCACTTGTTTACATGATTTGAATTCTCAAATCCACTGGGCCACGGGGATGGTGATTCTCAAATCCACTGGGCCTCGAGATTTTTGATTATCAAATCCAGTGGGCCACAGGGATTGTAGTTCTCAAATCCACTGGGCCGCGGGGATTTGGATTCTCAAATCCACTGGACAACGGGAATTCAAATTTTCAAATCCACTAGGCGACGGGGATGTTGATTGTCAAATCCACTGAGCCACGGGGCTGTTGATTCTCAAATCCACTTGCTCACAGGATTTTAATTCTCAAACAGACAAACAATAGCCTTCCCTTTTCCCTTCTTCGCTCTAGCTTCTTTATGCAAAACTGCTATTCGGTCCATAACACTTTGCAGTTGGAACCAGTGGTCCCGTGCCCAATCTCGTCCCGGGGGTGAGGGGCGAGAGCGGTACGTTTCTAAAAACTCATATAATTTCTCTGTCTCTTCACAAAAATCGCCTGCCTTTTGGGCGGCCATATCCTACAAAGGGGAGTTCGTCCCGGGAAGGTCAGACCTTAAAAAAAAAAACACGTTTCCCCTATACGCTCCCAGGAGGCCAGTCCGCACACTACTACAAGGCAAAGACGAGCCTACAAAGGGGATATCCTCCTGAGGGGGTCACACTATAAAATTCAAGTCTCCCCTATACGCCCTCAGGAGCTCAAATCACAAACTGCTACGCGCGTTTCAGTGCAAAGGTCTCAACACCCACTCCTTCCTTGCGCTTCGGTCGTCTCCGGCTGCTTCCCTCGCGGGAGAGCAGAACCGCGGATCGGAACTCCGCACTCGCTTCGTACTTATTTGTACGTCTCGTTCACACACACTCGCTCAGCACACCGTAAGGTTGTATGACACTCTCGTCTCAAGGGATCCTGTCCGTGACGCCAATTAAATGTCCCGATCCAATGTCAGGGGAGGTTTCGATACGGTCCCAAGGACGAGATTAAGACGCTGGAATCGGTCAGATGTCGTACAACCTTTCACTTTTATTTGAGGGGAGAAGAGAACGGAGGGAGGAGGGAGGGCAAGGGCGGAGAGGAAAAGAATAGGGGGGAGAGAGAGTTAGAAAGAGAAGGAGAAGGAGGAGTTTATCGCCACCACTTCGAGTCCGATGATCTTCCGCAGGGTCTTCGGTGGCCTCAGGCTTCGTCGGGGACCGAAGCCGGGGCGGGGGGGATGTGAGCCTTGAGGGTGCAGGAACGGAAGGAGTGCTCTCGCGCGCGCCGCCGCCGCCGCCGCCGAGGGGCACGTGTGCTTCTTATATAGGGGCTCCCACGCATGCGCAGATCACAAATGTGTACGTGCGGTTCGCCACGGCCGTGCTGCCCCCGCCTCTGCTCTTTTCGCGCCTTTTTGTTCCCGCCTCAGCTGTTTTCGCGCCTTTAGTCCCTACGCAGGCGCACGAGGTTGTTCTTTCTCAAAACTGGGGAGAAGATGGTCTTCTCAAAGCGCGACGCTGGATGGCGCTACAGCGGCAATGTCGAGACAAAACCACATTTGGTACCGGTTCTCTACAGGGGGATGTTGATTCTCAAATCCACGTGGTCTCAGGATATTAATTCTCAAATCCACTGGGCCACGGGGATGTTGATTCTCAAATGCACTGGGCCACAGGATTTGAATTCTCAAATTCACTGGGCCAGGGGATTTTGATTCTCAAATCCACTGGGCCAAGGGATTTTGATTCTCAAATCCACTGGGCCATGGGGATTTCAGTTCTGAAATCCATCTTGGCCACAGGATTTTAACTCTCAAATCCACTGGGCAACGGGGATTTTGATTCTAAATTCCACTGGGCCATGGGGATTTTAGTTCTCAAATCCACTGGGCCACGGGGATTTTGATTCTCAAATCCAGTGGGCAACGGCGATGTTGATTATCAAATGCACTTGGTCACGGGGATTTTAATTCTCAAATCCACGGGCCCAGAGGGATTTTGATTCTCAAATCCACTTGGCCACAGGATTTGAATTCTCAAATCCACTGGGCCACGGGGATATTGATTCTCAAATCCACTTGGCCACAGGATTTGAATTCTCAAATCTACTTTGCCACGGGGATTTTGACTCTCAAATCCACTGGTCCACGGGGAGTTTCAGTCCCAAATCCACTTGGCCACGGGGATGTTGATTCTCAAATCCACTTGTTTACATGATTTGAATTCTCAAATCCACTGGGCCACGGGGATGGTGATTCTCAAATCCACTGGGCCTCGAGATTTTTGATTATCAAATCCAGTGGGCCACAGGGATTGTAGTTCTCAAATCCACTGGGCCGCGGGGATTTGGATTCTCAAATCCACTGGACAACAGGAATTCAAATTTTCAAATCCACTAGGCGACGGGGATGTTGATTGTCAAATCCACTGAGCCACGGGGATGTTGATTCTCAAATCCACTTGCTCACAGGATTTTAATTCTCAAACAGACAAACAATAGCCTTCCCTTTTCCCTTCTTCGCTCTAGCTTCTTTATGCAAAACTGCTATTCGGTCCATAACACTTTGCAGTTGGAACCAGTGGTCCCGTGCCCAATCTCGTCCCGGGGGTGAGGGGCGAGAGCGGTACGTTTCTAAAAACTCATATAATTTCTCTGTCTCTTCACAAAAATCGCCTGCCTTTTGGGCGGCCATATCCTACAAAGGGGAGTTCGTCCCGGGAGGGTCAGACCTTAAAAAAAAAACCACGTTTCCCCTATACGCTCCCAGGAGGCCAGTCCGCACACTACTACAAGGCAAAGACGAGCCTACAAAGGGGATATCCTCCTGAGGGGGTCACACTATAAAATTCAAGTCTCCCCTATACGCCCTCAGGAGCTCAAATCACAAACTGCTACGCGCGTTTCAGTGCAAAGGTCTCAACACCCACTCCTTCCTTGCGCTTCGGTCGTCTCCGGCTGCTTCCCTCGCGGGAGAGCAGAACCGCGGATCGGAACTCCGCACTCGCTTCGTACTTATTTGTACGTCTCGTTCACACACACTCGCTCAGCACACCGTAAGGTTGTATGACACTCTCGTCTCAAGGGATCCTGTCCGTGACGCCAATTAAATGTCCCGATCCAATGTCAGGGGAGGTTTCGATACAGTCCCAAGGACGAGATTAAGACGCTGGAATCGGTCAGATGTCGTACAACCTTTCACTTTTATTTGAGGGGAGAAGAGAACGGAGGGAGGAGGGAGGGCAAGGGCGGAGAGGAAAAGAATAGGGGGGAGAGAGAGTTAGAAAGAGAAGGAGAAGGAGGAGTTTATCGCCACCACTTCGAGTCCGATGATCTTCCGCAGGGTCTTCGGTGGCCTCAGGCTTCGTCGGGGACCGAAGCCGGGGCGGGGGGGATGTGAGCCTTGAGGGTGCAGGAACGGAAGGAGTGCTCTCGCGCGCGCCGCCGCCGCCGCCGCCGAGGGGCACGTGTGCTTCTTATATAGGGGCTCCCACGCATGCGCAGATCACAAATGTGTACGTGCGGTTCGCCACGGCCGTGCTGCCCCCGCCTCTGCTCTTTTCGCGCCTTTTTGTTCCCGCCTCAGCTGTTTTCGCGCCTTTAGTCCCTACGCAGGCGCACGAGGTTGTTCTTTCTCAAAACTGGGGAGAAGATGGTCTTCTCAAAGCGCGACGCTGGATGGCGCTACAGCGGCAATGTCGAGACAAAACCACATTTGGTACCGGTTCTCTACAGGGGGATGTTGATTCTCAAATCCACGTGGTCTCAGGATATTAATTCTCAAATCCACTGGGCCACGGGGATGTTGATTCTCAAATGCACTGGGCCACAGGATTTGAATTCTCAAATTCACTGGGCCAGGGGATTTTGATTCTCAAATCCACTGGGCCAAGGGATTTTGATTCTCAAATCCACTGGGCCATGGGGATTTCAGTTCTGAAATCCATCTTGGTCACAGGATTTTAACTCTCAAATCCACTGGGCAACGGGGATTTTGATTCTAAATTCCACTGGGCCATGGGGATTTTAGTTCTCAAATCCACTGGGCCACGGGGATTTTGATTCTCAAATCCAGTGGGCAACGGCGATGTTGATTATCAAATGCACTTGGTCACGGGGATTTTAATTCTCAAATCCACGGGCCCAGAGGGATTTTGATTCTCAAATCCACTTGGCCACAGGATTATAATTCTCAAATCCACTGGGCCACGGGGATATTGATTCTCAAATCCACTTGGCCACAGGATTTGAATTCTCAAATCTACTTTGCCACGGGGATTTTGACTCTCAAATCCACTGGTCCACGGGGAGTTTCAGTCCCAAATCCACTTGGCCACGGGGATGTTGATTCTCAAATCCACTTGTTTACATGATTTGAATTCTCAAATCCACTGGGCCACGGGGATGGTGATTCTCAAATCCACTGGGCCTCGAGATTTTTGATTATCAAATCCAGTGGGCCACAGGGATTGTAGTTCTCAAATCCACTGGGCCGCGGGGATTTGGATTCTCAAATCCACTGGACAACGGGAATTCAAATTTTCAAATCCACTAGGCGACGGGGATGTTGATTGTCAAATCCACTGAGCCACGGGGATGTTGATTCTCAAATCCACTTGCTCACAGGATTTTAATTCTCAAACAGACAAACAATAGCCTTCCCTTTTCCCTTCTTCGCTCTAGCTTCTTTATGCAAAACTGCTATTCGGTCCATAACACTTTGCAGTTGGAACCAGTGGTCCCGTGCCCAATCTCGTCCCGGGGGTGAGGGGCGAGAGCGGTACGTTTCTAAAAACTCATATAATTTCTCTGTCTCTTCACAAAAATCGCCTGCCTTTTGGGCGGCCATATCCTACAAAGGGGAGTTCGTCCCGGGAAGGTCAGACCTTAAAAAAAAAACCACGTTTCCCCTATACGCTCCCAGGAGGCCAGTCCGCACACTACTACAAGGCAAAGACGAGCCTACAAAGGGGATATCCTCCTGAGGGGGTCACACTATAAAATTCAAGTCTCCCCTATACGCCCTCAGGAGCTCAAATCACAAACTGCTACGCGCGTTTCAGTGCAAAGGTCTCAACACCCACTCCTTCCTTGCGCTTCGGTCGTCTCCGGCTGCTTCCCTCGCGGGAGAGCAGAACCGCGGATCGGAACTCCGCACTCGCTTTGTACTTATTTGTACGTCTCGTTCACACACACTCGCTCAGCACACCGTAAGGTTGTATGACACTCTCGTCTCAAGGGATCCTGTCCGTGACGCCAATTAAATGTCCCGATCCAATGTCAGGGGAGGTTTCGATACGGTCCCAAGGACGAGATTAAGACGCTGGAATCGGTCAGATGTCGTACAACCTTTCACTTTTATTTGAGGGGAGAAGAGAACGGAGGGAGGAGGGAGGGCAAGGGCGGAGAGGAAAAGAATAGGGGGGAGAGAGAGTTAGAAAGAGAAGGAGAAGGAGGAGTTTATCGCCACCACTTCGAGTCCGATGATCTTCCGCAGGGTCTTCGGTGGCCTCAGGCTTCGTCGGGGACCGAAGCCGGGGCGGGGGGGATGTGAGCCTTGAGGGTGCAGGAACGGAAGGAGTGCTCTCGCGCGCGCCGCCGCCGCCGCCGCCGAGGGGCACGTGTGCTTCTTATATAGGGGCTCCCACGCATGCGCAGATCACAAATGTGTACGTGCGGTTCGCCACGGCCGTGCTGCCCCCACCTCTGCTCTTTTCGCGCCTTTTTGTTCCCGCCTCAGCTGTTTTCGCGCCTTTAGTCCCTACGCAGGCGCACGAGGTTGTTCTTTCTCAAAACTGGGGAGAAGATGGTCTTCTCAAAGCGCGACGCTGGATGGCGCTACAGCGGCAATGTCGAGACAAAACCACATTTGGTACCGGTTCTCTACAGGGGGATGTTGATTCTCAAATCCACGTGGTCTCAGGATATTAATTCTCAAATCCACTGGGCCACAGGGATGTTGATTCTCAAATGCACTGGGCCACAGGATTTGAATTCTCAAATTCACTGGGCCAGGGGATTTTGATTCTCAAATCCACTGGGCCAAGGGATTTTGATTCTCAAATCCACTGGGCCATGGGGATTTCAGTTCTGAAATCCATCTTGGCCACAGGATTTTAACTCTCAAATCCACTGGGCAACGGGGATTTTGATTCTAAATTCCACTGGGCCATGGGGATTTTAGTTCTCAAATCCACTGGGCCACGGGGATTTTGATTCTCAAATCCAGTGGGCAACGGCGATGTTGATTATCAAATGCACTTGGTCACGGGGATTTTAATTCTCAAATCCACGGGCCCAGAGGGATTTTGATTCTCAAATCCACTTGGCCACAGGATTTGAATTCTCAAATCCACTGGGCCACGGGGATATTGATTCTCAAATCCACTTGGCCACAGGATTTGAATTCTCAAATCTACTTTGCCACGGGGATTTTGACTCTCAAATCCACTGGTCCACGGGGAGTTTCAGTCCCAAATCCACTTGGCCACGGGGATGTTGATTCTCAAATCCACTTGTTTACATGATTTGAATTCTCAAATCCACTGGGCCACGGGGATGGTGATTCTCAAATCCACTGGGCCTCGAGATTTTTGATTATCAAATCCAGTGGGCCACAGGGATTGTAGTTCTCAAATCCACTGGGCCGCGGGGATTTGGATTCTCAAATCCACTGGACAACAGGAATTCAAATTTTCAAATCCACTAGGCGACGGGGATGTTGATTGTCAAATCCACTGAGCCACGGGGATGTTGATTCTCAAATCCACTTGCTCACAGGATTTTAATTCTCAAACAGACAAACAATAGCCTTCCCTTTTCCCTTCTTCGCTCTAGCTTCTTTATGCAAAACTGCTATTCGGTCCATAACACTTTGCAGTTGGAACCAGTGGTCCCGTGCCCAATCTCGTCCCGGGGGTGAGGGGCGAGAGCGGTACGTTTCTAAAAACTCATATAATTTCTCTGTCTCTTCACAAAAATCGCCTGCCTTTTGGGCGGCCATATCCTACAAAGGGGAGTTCGTCCCGGGAGGGTCAGACCTTAAAAAAAAAACCACGTTTCCCCTATACGCTCCCAGGAGGCCAGTCCGCACACTACTACAAGGCAAAGACGAGCCTACAAAGGGGATATCCTCCTGAGGGGGTCACACTATAAAATTCAAGTCTCCCCTATACGCCCTCAGGAGCTCAAATCACAAACTGCTACGCGCGTTTCAGTGCAAAGGTCTCAACACCCACTCCTTCCTTGCGCTTCGGTCGTCTCCGGCTGCTTCCCTCGCGGGAGAGCAGAACCGCGGATCGGAACTCCGCACTCGCTTCGTACTTATTTGTACGTCTCGTTCACACACACTCGCTCAGCACACCGTAAGGTTGTATGACACTCTCGTCTCAAGGGATCCTGTCCGTGACGCCAATTAAATGTCCCGATCCAATGTCAGGGGAGGTTTCGATACGGTCCCAAGGACGAGATTAAGACGCTGGAATCGGTCAGATGTCGTACAACCTTTCACTTTTATTTGAGGGGAGAAGAGAACGGAGGGAGGAGGGAGGGCAAGGGCGGAGAGGAAAAGAATAGGGGGGAGAGAGAGTTAGAAAGAGAAGGAGAAGGAGGAGTTTATCGCCACCACTTCGAGTCCGATGATCTTCCGCAGGGTCTTCGGTGGCCTCAGGCTTCGTCGGGGACCGAAGCCGGGGCGGGGGGGATGTGAGCCTTGAGGGTGCAGGAACGGAAGGAGTGCTCTCGCGCGCGCCGCCGCCGCCGCCGCCGAGGGGCACGTGTGCTTCTTATATAGGGGCTCCCACGCATGCGCAGATCACAAATGTGTACGTGCGGTTCGCCACGGCCGTGCTGCCCCCGCCTCTGCTCTTTTCGCGCCTTTTTGTTCCCGCCTCAGCTGTTTTCGCGCCTTTAGTCCCTACGCAGGCGCACGAGGTTGTTCTTTCTCAAAACTGGGGAGAAGATGGTCTTCTCAAAGCGCGACGCTGGATGGCGCTACAGCGGCAATGTCGAGACAAAACCACATTTGGTACCGGTTCTCTACAGGGGGATGTTGATTCTCAAATCCACGTGGTCTCAGGATATTAATTCTCAAATCCACTGGGCCACGGGGATGTTGATTCTCAAATGCACTGGGCCACAGGATTTGAATTCTCAAATTCACTGGGCCAGGGGATTTTGATTCTCAAATCCACTGGGCCAAGGGATTTTGATTCTCAAATCCACTGGGCCATGGGGATTTCAGTTCTGAAATCCATCTTGGTCACAGGATTTTAACTCTCAAATCCACTGGGCAACGGGGATTTTGATTCTAAATTCCACTGGGCCATGGGGATTTTAGTTCTCAAATCCACTGGGCCACGGGGATTTTGATTCTCAAATCCAGTGGGCAACGGCGATGTTGATTATCAAATGCACTTGGTCACGGGGATTTTAATTCTCAAATCCACGGGCCCAGAGGGATTTTGATTCTCAAATCCACTTGGCCACAGGATTATAATTCTCAAATCCACTGGGCCACGGGGATATTGATTCTCAAATCCACTTGGCCACAGGATTTGAATTCTCAAATCTACTTTGCCACGGGGATTTTGACTCTCAAATCCACTGGTCCACGGGGAGTTTCAGTCCCAAATCCACTTGGCCACGGGGATGTTGATTCTCAAATCCACTTGTTTACATGATTTGAATTCTCAAATCCACTGGGCCACGGGGATGGTGATTCTCAAATCCACTGGGCCTCGAGATTTTTGATTATCAAATCCAGTGGGCCACAGGGATTGTAGTTCTCAAATCCACTGGGCCGCGGGGATTTGGATTCTCAAATCCACTGGACAACGGGAATTCAAATTTTCAAATCCACTAGGCGACGGGGATGTTGATTGTCAAATCCACTGAGCCACGGGGATGTTGATTCTCAAATCCACTTGCTCACAGGATTTTAATTCTCAAACAGACAAACAATAGCCTTCCCTTTTCCCTTCTTCGCTCTAGCTTCTTTATGCAAAACTGCTATTCGGTCCATAACACTTTGCAGTTGGAACCAGTGGTCCCGTGCCCAATCTCGTCCCGGGGGTGAGGGGCGAGAGCGGTACGTTTCTAAAAACTCATATAATTTCTCTGTCTCTTCACAAAAATCGCCTGCCTTTTGGGCGGCCATATCCTACAAAGGGGAGTTCGTCCCGGGAAGGTCAGACCTTAAAAAAAAAACCACGTTTCCCCTATACGCTCCCAGGAGGCCAGTCCGCACACTACTACAAGGCAAAGACGAGCCTACAAAGGGGATATCCTCCTGAGGGGGTCACACTATAAAATTCAAGTCTCCCCTATACGCCCTCAGGAGCTCAAATCACAAACTGCTACGCGCGTTTCAGTGCAAAGGTCTCAACACCCACTCCTTCCTTGCGCTTCGGTCGTCTCCGGCTGCTTCCCTCGCGGGAGAGCAGAACCGCGGATCGGAACTCCGCACTCGCTTCGTACTTATTTGTACGTCTCGTTCACACACACTCGCTCAGCACACCGTAAGGTTGTATGACACTCTCGTCTCAAGGGATCCTGTCCGTGACGCCAATTAAATGTCCCGATCCAATGTCAGGGGAGGTTTCGATACGGTCCCAAGGACGAGATTAAGACGCTGGAATCGGTCAGATGTCGTACAACCTTTCACTTTTATTTGAGGGGAGAAGAGAACGGAGGGAGGAGGGAGGGCAAGGGCGGAGAGGAAAAGAATAGGGGGGAGAGAGAGTTAGAAAGAGAAGGAGAAGGAGGAGTTTATCGCCACCACTTCGAGTCCGATGATCTTCCGCAGGGTCTTCGGTGGCCTCAGGCTTCGTCGGGGACCGAAGCCGGGGCGGGGGGGATGTGAGCCTTGAGGGTGCAGGAATGGAAGGAGTGCTCTCGCGCGCGCCGCCGCCGCCGCCGCCGAGGGGCACGTGTGCTTCTTATATAGGGGCTCCCACGCATGCGCAGATCACAAATGTGTACGTGCGGTTCGCCACGGCCGTGCTGCCCCCACCTCTGCTCTTTTCGCGCCTTTTTGTTCCCGCCTCAGCTGTTTTCGCGCCTTTAGTCCCTACGCAGGCGCACGAGGTTGTTCTTTCTCAAAACTGGGGAGAAGATGGTCTTCTCAAAGCGCGACGCTGGATGGCGCTACAGCGGCAATGTCGAGACAAAACCACATTTGGTACCGGTTCTCTACAGGGGGATGTTGATTCTCAAATCCACGTGGTCTCAGGATATTAATTCTCAAATCCACTGGGCCACGGGGATGTTGATTCTCAAATGCACTGGGCCACAGGATTTGAATTCTCAAATTCACTGGGCCAGGGGATTTTGATTCTCAAATCCACTGGGCCAAGGGATTTTGATTCTCAAATCCACTGGTCCATGGGGATTTCAGTTCTGAAATCCATCTTGGCCACAGGATTTTAACTCTCAAATCCACTGGGCAACGGGGATTTTGATTCTAAATTCCACTGGGCCATGGGGATTTTAGTTCTCAAATCCACTGGGCCACGGGGATTTTGATTCTCAAATCCAGTGGGCAACGGCGATGTTGATTATCAAATGCACTTGGTCACGGGGATTTTAATTCTCAAATCCACGGGCCCAGAGGGATTTTGATTCTCAAATCCACTTGGCCACAGGATTATAATTCTCAAATCCACTGGGCCACGGGGATATTGATTCTCAAATCCACTTGGCCACAGGATTTGAATTCTCAAATCTACTTTGCCACGGGGATTTTGACTCTCAAATCCACTGGTCCACGGGGAGTTTCAGTCCCAAATCCACTTGGCCACGGGGATGTTGATTCTCAAATCCACTTGTTTACATGATTTGAATTCTCAAATCCACTGGGCCACGGGGATGGTGATTCTCAAATCCACTGGGCCTCGAGATTTTTGATTATCAAATCCAGTGGGCCACAGGGATTGTAGTTCTCAAATCCACTGGGCCGCGGGGATTTGGATTCTCAAATCCACTGGACAACGGGAATTCAAATTTTCAAATCCACTAGGCGACGGGGATGTTGATTGTCAAATCCACTGAGCCACGGGGATGTTGATTCTCAAATCCACTTGCTCACAGGATTTTAATTCTCAAACAGACAAACAATAGCCTTCCCTTTTCCCTTCTTCGCTCTAGCTTCTTTATGCAAAACTGCTATTCGGTCCATAACACTTTGCAGTTGGAACCAGTGGTCCCGTGCCCAATCTCGTCCCGGGGGTGAGGGGCGAGAGCGGTACGTTTCTAAAAACTCATATAATTTCTCTGTCTCTTCACAAAAATCGCCTGCCTTTTGGGCGGCCATATCCTACAAAGGGGAGTTCGTCCCGGGAGGGTCAGACCTTAAAAAAAAAAAACACGTTTCCCCTATACGCTCCCAGGAGGCCAGTCCGCACACTACTACAAGGCAAAGACGAGCCTACAAAGGGGATATCCTCCTGAGGGGGTCACACTATAAAATTCAAGTCTCCCCTATACGCCCTCAGGAGCTCAAATCACAAACTGCTACGCGCGTTTCAGTGCAAAGGTCTCAACACCCACTCCTTCCTTGCGCTTCGGTCGTCTCCGGCTGCTTCCCTCGCGGGAGAGCAGAACCGCGGATCGGAACTCCGCACTCGCTTCGTACTTATTTGTACGTCTCGTTCACACACACTCGCTCAGCACACCGTAAGGTTGTATGACACTCTCGTCTCAAGGGATCCTGTCCGTGACGCCAATTAAATGTCCCGATCCAATGTCGGGGGAGGTTTCGATACGGTCCCAAGGACGAGATTAAGACGCTGGAATCGGTCAGATGTCGTACAACCTTTCACTTTTATTTGAGGGGAGAAGAGAACGGAGGGAGGAGGGAGGGCAAGGGCGGAGAGGAAAAGAATAGGGGGGAGAGAGAGTTAGAAAGAGAAGGAGAAGGAGGAGTTTATCACCACCACTTCGAGTCCGATGATCTTCCGCAGGGTCTTCGGTGGCCTCAGGCTTCGTCGGGGACCGAAGCCGGGGCGGGGGGGATGTGAGCCTTGAGGGTGCAGGAACGGAAGGAGTGGTCTCGCGCGCGCCGCCGCCGCCGCCGCCGAGGGGCACGTGTGCTTCTTATATAGGGGCTCCCACGCATGCGCAGATCACAAATGTGTACGTGCGGTTCGCCACGGCCGTGCTGCCCCCGCCTCTGCTCTTTTCGCGCCTTTTTGTTCCCGCCTCAGCTGTTTTCGCGCCTTTAGTCCCTACGCAGGCGCACGAGGTTGTTCTTTCTCAAAACTGGGGAGAAGATGGTCTTCTCAAAGCGCGACGCTGGATGGCGCTACAGCGGCAATGTCGAGACAAAACCACATTTGGTACCGGTTCTCTACAGGGGGATGTTGATTCTCAAATCCACGTGGTCTCAGGATATTAATTCTCAAATCCACTGGGCCACGGGGATGTTGATTCTCAAATGCACTGGGCCACAGGATTTGAATTCTCAAATTCACCGGGCCAGGGGATTTTGATTCTCAAATCCACTGGGCCAAGGGATTTTGATTCTCAAATCCACTGGTCCATGGGGATTTCAGTTCTGAAATCCATCTTGGTCACAGGATTTTAACTCTCAAATCCACTGGGCAACGGGGATTTTGATTCTAAATTCCACTGGGCCATGGGGATTTTAGTTCTCAAATCCACTGGGCCACGGGGATTTTGATTCTCAAATCCAGTGGGCAACGGCGATGTTGATTATCAAATGCACTTGGTCACGGGGATTTTAATTCTCAAATCCACGGGCCCAGAGGGATTTTGATTCTCAAATCCACTTGGCCACAGGATTATAATTCTCAAATGCACTGGGCCACGGGGATATTGATTCTCAAATCCACTTGGCCACAGGATTTGAATTCTCAAATCTACTTTGCCACGGGGATTTTGACTCTCAAATCCACTGGTCCACGGGGAGTTTCAGTCCGAAATCCACTTGGCCACGGGGATGTTGATTCTCAAATCCACTTGTTTACATGATTTGAATTCTCAAATCCACTGGGCCACGGGGATGGTGATTCTCAAATCCACTGGGCCTCAAGATTTTTGATTATCAAATCCAGTGGGCCACAGGGATTGTAGTTCTCAAATCCACTGGGCCGCGGGGATTTGGATTCTCAAATCCACTGGACAACGGGAATTCAAATTTTCAAATCCACTAGGCGACGGGGATGTTGATTGTCAAATCCACTGAGCCACGGGGCTGTTGATTCTCAAATCCACTTGCTCACAGGATTTTAATTCTCAAACAGACAAACAATAGCCTTCCCTTTTCCCTTCTTCGCTCTAGCTTCTTTATGCAAAACTGCTATTCGGTCCATAACACTTTGCAGTTGGAACCAGTGGTCCCGTGCCCAATCTCGTCCCGGGGGTGAGGGGCGAGAGCGGTACGTTTCTAAAAACTCATATAATTTCTCTGTCTCTTCACAAAAATCGCCTGCCTTTTGGGCGGCCATATCCTACAAAGGGGAGTTCGTCCCGGGAGGGTCAGACCTTAAAAAAAAAACCACGTTTCCCCTATACGCTCCCAGGAGGCCAGTCCGCACACTACTACAAGGCAAAGACGAGCCTACAAAGGGGATATCCTCCTGAGGGGGTCACACTATAAAATTCAAGTCTCCCCTATACGCCCTCAGGAGCTCAAATCACAAACTGCTACGCGCGTTTCAGTGCAAAGGTCTCAACACCCACTCCTTCCTTGCGCTTCGGTCATCTCCGGCTGCTTCCCTCGCGGGAGAGCAGAACCGCGGATCGGAACTCCGCACTCGCTTCGTACTTATTTGTACGTCTCGTTCACACACACTCGCTCAGCACACCGTAAGGTTGTATGACACTCTCGTCTCAAGGGATCCTGTCCGTGACGCCAATTAAATGTCCCGATCCAATGTCAGGGGAGGTTTCGATACGGTCCCAAGGACGAGATTAAGACGCTGGAATCGGTCAGATGTCGTACAACCTTTCACTTTTATTTGAGGGGAGAAGAGAACGGAGGGAGGAGGGAGGGCAAGGGCGGAGAGGAAAAGAATAGGGGGGAGAGAGAGTTAGAAAGAGAAGGAGAAGGAGGAGTTTATCGCCACCACTTCGAGTCCGATGATCTTCCGCAGGGTCTTCGGTGGCCTCAGGCTTCGTCGGGGACCGAAGCCGGGGCGGGGGGGATGTGAGCCTTGAGGGTGCAGGAACGGAAGGAGTGGTCTCGCGCGCGCCGCCGCCGCCGCCGCCGAGGGGCACGTGTGCTTCTTATATAGGGGCTCCCACGCATGCGCAGATCACAAATGTGTACGTGCGGTTCGCCACGGCCGTGCTGCCCCCGCCTCTGCTCTTTTCGCGCCTTTTTGTTCCCGCCTCAGCTGTTTTCGCGCCTTTAGTCCCTACGCAGGCGCACGAGGTTGTTCTTTCTCAAAACTGGGGAGAAGATGGTCTTCTCAAAGCGCGACGCTGGATGGCGCTACAGCGGCAATGTCGAGACAAAACCACATTTGGTACCGGTTCTCTACAGGGGGATGTTGATTCTCAAATCCACGTGGTCTCAGGATATTAATTCTCAAATCCACTGGGCCACGGGGATGTTGATTCTCAAATGCACTGGGCCACAGGATTTGAATTCTCAAATTCACTGGGCCAGGGGATTTTGATTCTCAAATCCACTGGGCCAAGGGATTTTGATTCTCAAATCCACTGGGCCATGGGGATTTCAGTTCTGAAATCCATCTTGGTCACAGGATTTTAACTCTCAAATCCACTGGGCAACGGGGATTTTGATTCTAAATTCCACTGGGCCATGGGGATTTTAGTTCTCAAATCCACTGGGCCACGGGGATTTTGATTCTCAAATCCAGTGGGCAACGGCGATGTTGATTATCAAATGCACTTGGTCACGGGGATTTTAATTCTCAAATCCACGGGCCCAGAGGGATTTTGATTCTCAAATCCACTTGGCCACAGGATTTGAATTCTCAAATCCACTGGGCCACGGGGATATTGATTCTCAAATCCACTTGGCCACAGGATTTGAATTCTCAAATCTACTTTGCCACGGGGATTTTGACTCTCAAATCCACTGGTCCACGGGGAGTTTCAGTCCCAAATCCACTTGGCCACGGGGATGTTGATTCTCAAATCCACTTGTTTACATGATTTGAATTCTCAAATCCACTGGGCCACGGGGATGGTGATTCTCAAATCCACTGGGCCTCGAGATTTTTGATTATCAAATCCAGTGGGCCACAGGGATTGTAGTTCTCAAATCCACTGGGCCGCGGGGATTTGGATTCTCAAATCCACTGGACAACGGGAATTCAAATTTTCAAATCCACTAGGCGACGGGGATGTTGATTGTCAAATCCACTGAGCCACGGGGATGTTGATTCTCAAATCCACTTGCTCACAGGATTTTAATTCTCAAACAGACAAACAATAGCCTTCCCTTTTCCCTTCTTCGCTCTAGCTTCTTTATGCAAAACTGCTATTCGGTCCATAACACTTTGCAGTTGGAACCAGTGGTCCCGTGCCCAATCTCGTCCCGGGGGTGAGGGGCGAGAGCGGTACGTTTCTAAAAACTCATATAATTTCTCTGTCTCTTCACAAAAATCGCCTGCCTTTTGGGCGGCCATATCCTACAAAGGGGAGTTCGTCCCGGGAGGGTCAGACCTTAAAAAAAAAAACACGTTTCCCCTATACGCTCCCAGGAGGCCAGTCCGCACACTACTACAAGGCAAAGACGAGCCTACAAAGGGGATATCCTCCTGAGGGGGTCACACTATAAAATTCAAGTCTCCCCTATACGCCCTCAGGAGCTCAAATCACAAACTGCTACGCGCGTTTCAGTGCAAAGGTCTCAACACCCACTCCTTCCTTGCGCTTCGGTCGTCTCCGGCTGCTTCCCTCGCGGGAGAGCAGAACCGCGGATCGGAACTCCGCACTCGCTTCGTACTTATTTGTACGTCTCGTTCACACACACTCGCTCAGCACACCGTAAGGTTGTATGACACTCTCGTCTCAAGGGATCCTGTCCGTGACGCCAATTAAATGTCCCGATCCAATGTCAGGGGAGGTTTCGATACGGTCCCAAGGACGAGATTAAGACGCTGGAATCGGTCAGATGTCGTACAACCTTTCACTTTTATTTGAGGGGAGAAGAGAACGGAGGGAGGAGGGAGGGCAAGGGCGGAGAGGAAAAGAATAGGGGGGAGAGAGAGTTAGAAAGAGAAGGAGAAGGAGGAGTTTATCGCCACCACTTCGAGTCCGATGATCTTCCGCAGGGTCTTCGGTGGCCTCAGGCTTCGTCGGGGACCGAAGCCGGGGCGGGGGGGATGTGAGCCTTGAGGGTGCAGGAACGGAAGGAGTGGTCTCGCGCGCGCCGCCGCCGCCGCCGCCGAGGGGCACGTGTGCTTCTTATATAGGGGCTCCCACGCATGCGCAGATCACAAATGTGTACGTGCGGTTCGCCACGGCCGTGCTGCCCCCGCCTCTGCTCTTTTCGCGCCTTTTTGTTCCCGCCTCAGCTGTTTTCGCGCCTTTAGTCCCTACGCAGGCGCACGAGGTTGTTCTTTCTCAAAACTGGGGAGAAGATGGTCTTCTCAAAGCGCGACGCTGGATGGCGCTACAGCGGCAATGTCGAGACAAAACCACATTTGGTACCGGTTCTCTACAGGGGGATGTTGATTCTCAAATCCACGTGGTCTCAGGATATTAATTCTCAAATCCACTGGGCCACGGGGATGTTGATTCTCAAATGCACTGGGCCACAGGATTTGAATTCTCAAATTCACTGGGCCAGGGGATTTTGATTCTCAAATCCACTGGGCCAAGGGATTTTGATTCTCAAATCCACTGGGCCATGGGGATTTCAGTTCTGAAATCCATCTTGGTCACAGGATTTTAACTCTCAAATCCACTGGGCAACGGGGATTTTGATTCTAAATTCCACTGGGCCATGGGGATTTTAGTTCTCAAATCCACTGGGCCACGGGGATTTTGATTCTCAAATCCAGTGGGCAACGGCGATGTTGATTATCAAATGCACTTGGTCACGGGGATTTTAATTCTCAAATCCACGGGCCCAGAGGGATTTTGATTCTCAAATCCACTTGGCCACAGGATTATAATTCTCAAATCCACTGGGCCACGGGGATATTGATTCTCAAATCCACTTGGCCACAGGATTTGAATTCTCAAATCTACTTTGCCACGGGGATTTTGACTCTCAAATCCACTGGTCCATGGGGAGTTTCAGTCCCAAATCCACTGGGCCACGGGGATGTTGATTCTCAAATCCACTGGGCCTCGAGATTTTTGATTATCAAATCCAGTGGGCCACAGGGATTGTAGTTCTCAAATCCACTGGGCCGCGGGGATTTGGATTCTCAAATCCACTGGACAACGGGAATTCAAATTTTCAAATCCACTAGGCGACGGGGATGTTGATTGTCAAATCCACTGAGCCACGGGGATGTTGATTCTCAAATCCACTTGCTCACAGGATTTTAATTCTCAAACAGACAAACAATAGCCTTCCCTTTTCCCTTCTTCGCTCTAGCTTCTTTATGCAAAACTGCTATTCGGTCCATAACACTTTGCAGTTGGAACCAGTGGTCCCGTGCCCAATCTCGTCCCGGGGGTGAGGGGCGAGAGCGGTACGTTTCTAAAAACTCATATAATTTCTCTGTCTCTTCACAAAAATCGCCTGCCTTTTGGGCGGCCATATCCTACAAAGGGGAGTTCGTCCCGGGAGGGTCAGACCTTAAAAAAAAAAAACACGTTTCCCCTATACGCTCCCAGGAGGCCAGTCCGCACACTACTACAAGGCAAAGACGAGCCTACAAAGGGGATATCCTCCTGAGGGGGTCACACTATAAAATTCAAGTCTCCCCTATACGCCCTCAGGAGCTCAAATCACAAACTGCTACGCGCGTTTCAGTGCAAAGGTCTCAACACCCACTCCTTCCTTGCGCTTCGGTCGTCTCCGGCTGCTTCCCTCGCGGGAGAGCAGAACCGCGGATCGGAACTCCGCACTCGCTTCGTACTTATTTGTACGTCTCGTTCACACACACTCGCTCAGCACACCGTAAGGTTGTATGACACTCTCGTCTCAAGGGATCCTGTCCGTGACGCCAATTAAATGTCCCGATCCAATGTCGGGGGAGGTTTCGATACGGTCCCAAGGACGAGATTAAGACGCTGGAATCGGTCAGATGTCGTACAACCTTTCACTTTTATTTGAGGGGAGAAGAGAACGGAGGGAGGAGGGAGGGCAAGGGCGGAGAGGAAAAGAATAGGGGGGAGAGAGAGTTAGAAAGAGAAGGAGAAGGAGGAGTTTATCACCACCACTTCGAGTCCGATGATCTTCCGCAGGGTCTTCGGTGGCCTCAGGCTTCGTCGGGGACCGAAGCCGGGGCGGGGGGGATGTGAGCCTTGAGGGTGCAGGAACGGAAGCAGTGGTCTCGCGCGCGCCGCCGCCGCCGCCGCCGAGGGGCACGTGTGCTTCTTATATAGGGGCTCCCACGCATGCGCAGATCACAAATGTGTACGTGCGGTTCGCCACGGCCGTGCTGCCCCCGCCTCTGCTCTTTTCGCGCCTTTTTGTTCCCGCCTCAGCTGTTTTCGCGCCTTTAGTCCCTACGCAGGCGCACGAGGTTGTTCTTTCTCAAAACTGGGGAGAAGATGGTCTTCTCAAAGCGCGACGCTGGATGGCGCTACAGCGGCAATGTCGAGACAAAACCACATTTGGTACCGGTTCTCTACAGGGGGATGTTGATTCTCAAATCCACGTGGTCTCAGGATATTAATTCTCAAATCCACTGGGCCACGGGGATGTTGATTCTCAAATGCACTGGGCCACAGGATTTGAATTCTCAAATTCACCGGGCCAGGGGATTTTGATTCTCAAATCCACTGGGCCAAGGGATTTTGATTCTCAAATCCACTGGGCCATGGGGATTTCAGTTCTGAAATCCATCTTGGTCACAGGATTTTAACTCTCAAATCCACTGGGCAACGGGGATTTTGATTCTAAATTCCACTGGGCCATGGGGATTTTAGTTCTCAAATCCACTGGGCCACGGGGATTTTGATTCTCAAATCCAGTGGGCAACGGCGATGTTGATTATCAAATGCACTTGGTCACGGGGATTTTAATTCTCAAATCCACGGGCCCAGAGGGATTTTGATTCTCAAATCCACTTGGCCACAGGATTTGAATTCTCAAATGCACTGGGCCACGGGGATATTGATTCTCAAATCCACTTGGCCACAGGATTTGAATTCTCAAATCTACTTTGCCACGGGGATTTTGACTCTCAAATCCACTGGTCCACGGGGAGTTTCAGTCCGAAATCCACTTGGCCACGGGGATGTTGATTCTCAAATCCACTTGTTTACATGATTTGAATTCTCAAATCCACTGGGCCACGGGGATGGTGATTCTCAAATCCACTGGGCCTCGAGATTTTTGATTATCAAATCCAGTGGGCCACAGGGATTGTAGTTCTCAAATCCACTGGGCCGCGGGGATTTGGATTCTCAAATCCACTGGACAACGGGAATTCAAATTTTCAAATCCACTAGGCGACGGGGATGTTGATTGTCAAATCCACTGAGCCACGGGGATGTTGATTCTCAAATCCACTTGCTCACAGGATTTTAATTCTCAAACAGACAAACAATAGCCTTCCCTTTTCCCTTCTTCACTCTAGCTTCTTTATGCAAAACTGCTATTCGGTCCATAACACTTTGCAGTTGGAACCAGTGGTCCCGTGCCCAATCTCGTCCCGGGGGTGAGGGGCGAGAGCGGTACGTTTCTAAAAACTCATATAATTTCTCTGTCTCTTCACAAAAATCGCCTGCCTTTTGGGCGGCCATATCCTACAAAGGGGAGTTCGTCCCGGGAGGGTCAGACCTTAAAAAAAAAACCACGTTTCCCCTATACGCTCCCAGGAGGCCAGTCCGCACACTACTACAAGGCAAAGACGAGCCTACAAAGGGGATATCCTCCTGAGGGGGTCACACTATAAAATTCAAGTCTCCCCTATACGCCCTCAGGAGCTCAAATCACAAACTGCTACGCGCGTTTCAGTGCAAAGGTCTCAACACCCACTCCTTCCTTGCGCTTCGGTCGTCTCCGGCTGCTTCCCTCGCGGGAGAGCAGAACCGCGGATCGGAACTCCGCACTCGCTTCGTACTTATTTGTACGTCTCGTTCACACACACTCGCTCAGCACACCGTAAGGTTGTATGACACTCTCGTCTCAAGGGATCCTGTCCGTGACGCCAATTAAATGTCCCGATCCAATGTCAGGGGAGGTTTCGATACGGTCCCAAGGACGAGATTAAGACGCTGGAATCGGTCAGATGTCGTACAACCTTTCACTTTTATTTGAGGGGAGAAGAGAACGGAGGGAGGAGGGAGGGCAAGGGCGGAGAGGAAAAGAATAGGGGGGAGAGAGAGTTAGAAAGAGAAGGAGAAGGAGGAGTTTATCGCCACCACTTCGAGTCCGATGATCTTCCGCAGGGTCTTCGGTGGCCTCAGGCTTCGTCGGGGACCGAAGCCGGGGCGGGGGGGATGTGAGCCTTGAGGGTGCAGGAACGGAAGGAGTGCTCTCGCGCGCGCCGCCGCCGCCGCCGCCGAGGGGCACGTGTGCTTCTTATATAGGGGCTCCCACGCATGCGCAGATCACAAATGTGTACGTGCGGTTCGCCACGGCCGTGCTGCCCCCGCCTCTGCTCTTTTCGCGCCTTTTTGTTCCCGCCTCAGCTGTTTTCGCGCCTTTAGTCCCTACGCAGGCGCACGAGGTTGTTCTTTCTCAAAACTGGGGAGAAGATGGTCTTCTCAAAGCGCGACGCTGGATGGCGCTACAGCGGCAATGTCGAGACAAAACCACATTTGGTACCGGTTCTCTACAGGGGGATGTTGATTCTCAAATCCACGTGGTCTCAGGATATTAATTCTCAAATCCACTGGGCCACGGGGATGTTGATTCTCAAATGCACTGGGCCACAGGATTTGAATTCTCAAATTCACCGGGCCAGGGGATTTTGATTCTCAAATCCACTGGGCCAAGGGATTTTGATTCTCAAATCCACTGGGCCATGGGGATTTCAGTTCTGAAATCCATCTTGGTCACAGGATTTTAACTCTCAAATCCACTGGGCAACGGGGATTTTGATTCTAAATTCCACTGGGCCATGGGGATTTTAGTTCTCAAATCCACTGGGCCACGGGGATTTTGATTCTCAAATCCAGTGGGCAACGGCGATGTTGATTATCAAATGCACTTGGTCACGGGGATTTTAATTCTCAAATCCACGGGCCCAGAGGGATTTTGATTCTCAAATCCACTTGGCCACAGGATTATAATTCTCAAATGCACTGGGCCACGGGGATATTGATTCTCAAATCCACTTGGCCACAGGATTTGAATTCTCAAATCTACTTTGCCACGGGGATTTTGACTCTCAAATCCACTGGTCCACGGGGAGTTTCAGTCCCAAATCCACTTGGCCACGGGGATGTTGATTCTCAAATCCACTTGTTTACATGATTTGAATTCTCAAATCCACTGGGCCACGGGGATGGTGATTCTCAAATCCACTGGGCCTCGAGATTTTTGATTATCAAATCCAGTGGGCCACAGGGATTGTAGTTCTCAAATCCACTGGGCCGCGGGGATTTGGATTCTCAAATCCACTGGACAACGGGAATTCAAATTTTCAAATCCACTAGGCGACGGGGATGTTGATTGTCAAATCCACTGAGCCACGGGGATGTTGATTCTCAAATCCACTTGCTCACAGGATTTTAATTCTCAAACAGACAAACAATAGCCTTCCCTTTTCCCTTCTTCGCTCTAGCTTCTTTATGCAAAACTGCTATTCGGTCCATAACACTTTGCAGTTGGAACCAGTGGTCCCGTGCCCAATCTCGTCCCGGGGGTGAGGGGCGAGAGCGGTACGTTTCTAAAAACTCATATAATTTCTCTGTCTCTTCACAAAAATCGCCTGCCTTTTGGGCGGCCATATCCTACAAAGGGGAGTTCGTCCCGGGAGGGTCAGACCTTAAAAAAAAAACCACGTTTCCCCTATACGCTCCCAGGAGGCCAGTCCGCACACTACTACAAGGCAAAGACGAGCCTACAAAGGGGATATCCTCCTGAGGGGGTCACACTATAAAATTCAAGTCTCCCCTATACGCCCTCAGGAGCTCAAATCACAAACTGCTACGCGCGTTTCAGTGCAAAGGTCTCAACACCCACTCCTTCCTTGCGCTTCGGTCGTCTCCGGCTGCTTCCCTCGCGGGAGAGCAGAACCGCGGATCGGAACTCCGCACTCGCTTCGTACTTATTTGTACGTCTCGTTCACACACACTCGCTCAGCACACCGTAAGGTTGTATGACACTCTCGTCTCAAGGGATCCTGTCCGTGACGCCAATTAAATGTCCCGATCCAATGTCAGGGGAGGTTTCGATACGGTCCCAAGGACGAGATTAAGACGCTGGAATCGGTCAGATGTCGTACAACCTTTCACTTTTATTTGAGGGGAGAAGAGAACGGAGGGAGGAGGGAGGGCAAGGGCGGAGAGGAAAAGAATAGGGGGGAGAGAGAGTTAGAAAGAGAAGGAGAAGGAGGAGTTTATCACCACCACTTCGAGTCCGATGATCTTCCGCAGGGTCTTCGGTGGCCTCAGGCTTCGTCGGGGACCGAAGCCGGGGCGGGGGGGATGTGAGCCTTGAGGGTGCAGGAACGGAAGGAGTGGTCTCGCGCGCGCCGCCGCCGCCGCCGCCGAGGGGCACGTGTGCTTCTTATATAGGGGCTCCCACGCATGCGCAGATCACAAATGTGTACGTGCGGTTCGCCACGGCCGTGCTGCCCCCGCCTCTGCTCTTTTCGCGCCTTTTTGTTCCCGCCTCAGCTGTTTTCGCGCCTTTAGTCCCTACGCAGGCGCACGAGGTTGTTCTTTCTCAAAACTGGGGAGAAGATGGTCTTCTCAAAGCGCGACGCTGGATGGCGCTACAGCGGCAATGTCGAGACAAAACCACATTTGGTACCGGTTCTCTACAGGGGGATGTTGATTCTCAAATCCACGTGGTCTCAGGATATTAATTCTCAAATCCACTGGGCCACGGGGATGTTGATTCTCAAATGCACTGGGCCACAGGATTTGAATTCTCAAATTCACCGGGCCAGGGGATTTTGATTCTCAAATCCACTGGGCCAAGGGATTTTGATTCTCAAATCCACTGGGCCATGGGGATTTCAGTTCTGAAATCCATCTTGGTCACAGGATTTTAACTCTCAAATCCACTGGGCAACGGGGATTTTGATTCTAAATTCCACTGGGCCATGGGGATTTTAGTTCTCAAATCCACTGGGCCACGGGGATTTTGATTCTCAAATCCCGTGGGCAACGGCGATGTTGATTATCAAATGCACTTGGTCACGGGGATTTTAATTCTCAAATCCACGGGCCCAGAGGGATTTTGATTCTCAAATCCACTTGGCCACAGGATTATAATTCTCAAATCCACTGGGCCACGGGGATATTGATTCTCAAATCCACTTGGCCACAGGATTTGAATTCTCAAATCTACTTTGCCACGGGGATTTTGACTCTCAAATCCACTGGTCCACGGGGAGTTTCAGTCCCAAATCCACTTGGCCACGGGGATGTTGATTCTCAAATCCACTTGTTTACATGATTTGAATTCTCAAATCCACTGGGCCACGGGGATGGTGATTCTCAAATCCACTGGGCCTCGAGATTTTTGATTATCAAATCCAGTGGGCCACAGGGATTGTAGTTCTCAAATCCACTGGGCCGCGGGGATTTGGATTCTCAAATCCACTGGACAACGGGAATTCAAATTTTCAAATCCACTAGGCGACGGGGATGTTGATTGTCAAATCCACTGAGCCACGGGGATGTTGATTCTCAAATCCACTTGCTCACAGGATTTTAATTCTCAAACAGACAAACAATAGCCTTCCCTTTTCCCTTCTTCGCTCTAGCTTCTTTATGCAAAACTGCTATTCGGTCCATAACACTTTGCAGTTGGAACCAGTGGTCCCGTGCCCAATCTCGTCCCGGGGGTGAGGGGCGAGAGCGGTACGTTTCTAAAAACTCATATAATTTCTCTGTCTCTTCACAAAAATCGCCTGCCTTTTGGGCGGCCATATCCTACAAAGGGGAGTTCGTCCCGGGAGGGTCAGACCTTAAAAAAAAAAAACACGTTTCCCCTATACGCTCCCAGGAGGCCAGTCCGCACACTACTACAAGGCAAAGACGAGCCTACAAAGGGGATATCCTCCTGAGGGGGTCACACTATAAAATTCAAGTCTCCCCTATACGCCCTCAGGAGCTCAAATCACAAACTGCTACGCGCGTTTCAGTGCAAAGGTCTCAACACCCACTCCTTCCTTGCGCTTCGGTCGTCTCCGGCTGCTTCCCTCGCGGGAGAGCAGAACCGCGGATCGGAACTCCGCACTCGCTTCGTACTTATTTGTACGTCTCGTTCACACACACTCGCTCAGCACACCGTAAGGTTGTATGACACTCTCGTCTCAAGGGATCCTGTCCGTGACGCCAATTAAATGTCCCGATCCAATGTCAGGGGAGGTTTCGATACGGTCCCAAGGACGAGATTAAGACGCTGGAATCGGTCAGATGTCGTACAACCTTTCACTTTTATTTGAGGGGAGAAGAGAACGGAGGGAGGAGGGAGGGCAAGGGCGGAGAGGAAAAG
This sequence comes from Platalea leucorodia, assembly GCF_965183815.1. Classification (NCBI taxonomy): domain Eukaryota; kingdom Metazoa; phylum Chordata; class Aves; order Pelecaniformes; family Threskiornithidae; genus Platalea; species Platalea leucorodia. The sequence goes on along the minus strand of NC_138847.1, from coordinate 1,323,054 downwards.
AATAGGGGGGAGAGAGAGTTAGAAAGAGAAGGAGAAGGAGGAGTTTATCGCCACCACTTCGAGTCCGATGATCTTCCGCAGGGTCTTCGGTGGCCTCAGGCTTCGTCGGGGACCGAAGCCGGGGCGGGGGGGATGTGAGCCTTGAGGGTGCAGGAACGGAAGGAGTGGTCTCGCGCGCGCCGCCGCCGCCGCCGCCGAGGGGCACGTGTGCTTCTTATATAGGGGCTCCCACGCATGCGCAGATCACAAATGTGTACGTGCGGTTCGCCACGGCCGTGCTGCCCCCGCCTCTGCTCTTTTCGCGCCTTTTTGTTCCCGCCTCAGCTGTTTTCGCGCCTTTAGTCCCTACGCAGGCGCACGAGGTTGTTCTTTCTCAAAACTGGGGAGAAGATGGTCTTCTCAAAGCGCGACGCTGGATGGCGCTACAGCGGCAATGTCGAGACAAAACCACATTTGGTACCGGTTCTCTACAGGGGGATGTTGATTCTCAAATCCACGTGGTCTCAGGATATTAATTCTCAAATCCACTGGGCCACGGGGATGTTGATTCTCAAATGCACTGGGCCACAGGATTTGAATTCTCAAATTCACCGGGCCAGGGGATTTTGATTCTCAAATCCACTGGGCCAAGGGATTTTGATTCTCAAATCCACTGGGCCATGGGGATTTCAGTTCTGAAATCCATCTTGGTCACAGGATTTTAACTCTCAAATCCACTGGGCAACGGGGATTTTGATTCTAAATTCCACTGGGCCATGGGGATTTTAGTTCTCAAATCCACTGGGCCACGGGGATTTTGATTCTCAAATCCAGTGGGCAACGGCGATGTTGATTATCAAATGCACTTGGTCACGGGGATTTTAATTCTCAAATCCACGGGCCCAGAGGGATTTTGATTCTCAAATCCACTTGGCCACAGGATTATAATTCTCAAATCCACTGGGCCACGGGGATATTGATTCTCAAATCCACTTGGCCACAGGATTTGAATTCTCAAATCTACTTTGCCACGGGGATTTTGACTCTCAAATCCACTGGTCCACGGGGAGTTTCAGTCCGAAATCCACTTGGCCACGGGGATGTTGATTCTCAAATCCACTTGTTTACATGATTTGAATTCTCAAATCCACTGGGCCACGGGGATGGTGATTCTCAAATCCACTGGGCCTCGAGATTTTTGATTATCAAATCCAGTGGGCCACAGGGATTGTAGTTCTCAAATCCACTGGGCCGCGGGGATTTGGATTCTCAAATCCACTGGACAACGGGAATTCAAATTTTCAAATCCACTAGGCGACGGGGATGTTGATTGTCAAATCCACTGAGCCACGGGGATGTTGATTCTCAAATCCACTTGCTCACAGGATTTTAATTCTCAAACAGACAAACAATAGCCTTCCCTTTTCCCTTCTTCGCTCTAGCTTCTTTATGCAAAACTGCTATTCGGTCCATAACACTTTGCAGTTGGAACCAGTGGTCCCGTGCCCAATCTCGTCCCGGGGGTGAGGGGCGAGAGCGGTACGTTTCTAAAAACTCATATAATTTCTCTGTCTCTTCACAAAAATCGCCTGCCTTTTGGGCGGCCATATCCTACAAAGGGGAGTTCGTCCCGGGAGGGTCAGACCTTAAAAAAAAAAACACGTTTCCCCTATACGCTCCCAGGAGGCCAGTCCGCACACTACTACAAGGCAAAGACGAGCCTACAAAGGGGATATCCTCCTGAGGGGGTCACACTATAAAATTCAAGTCTCCCCTATACGCCCTCAGGAGCTCAAATCACAAACTGCTACGCGCGTTTCAGTGCAAAGGTCTCAACACCCACTCCTTCCTTGCGCTTCGGTCGTCTCCGGCTGCTTCCCTCGCGGGAGAGCAGAACCGCGGATCGGAACTCCGCACTCGCTTCGTACTTATTTGTACGTCTCGTTCACACACACTCGCTCAGCACACCGTAAGGTTGTATGACACTCTCGTCTCAAGGGATCCTGTCCGTGACGCCAATTAAATGTCCCGATCCAATGTCAGGGGAGGTTTCGATACGGTCCCAAGGACGAGATTAAGACGCTGGAATCGGTCAGATGTCGTACAACCTTTCACTTTTATTTGAGGGGAGAAGAGAACGGAGGGAGGAGGGAGGGCAAGGGCGGAGAGGAAAAGAATAGGGGGGAGAGAGAGTTAGAAAGAGAAGGAGAAGGAGGAGTTTATCGCCACCACTTCGAGTCCGATGATCTTCCGCAGGGTCTTCGGTGGCCTCAGGCTTCGTCGGGGACCGAAGCCGGGGCGGGGGGGATGTGAGCCTTGAGGGTGCAGGAACGGAAGGAGTGGTCTCGCGCGCGCCGCCGCCGCCGCCGCCGAGGGGCACGTGTGCTTCTTATATAGGGGCTCCCACGCATGCGCAGATCACAAATGTGTACGTGCGGTTCGCCACGGCCGTGCTGCCCCCGCCTCTGCTCTTTTCGCGCCTTTTTGTTCCCGCCTCAGCTGTTTTCGCGCCTTTAGTCCCTACGCAGGCGCACGAGGTTGTTCTTTCTCAAAACTGGGGAGAAGATGGTCTTCTCAAAGCGCGACGCTGGATGGCGCTACAGCGGCAATGTCGAGACAAAACCACATTTGGTACCGGTTCTCTACAGGGGGAAGTTGATTCTCAAATCCACGTGGTCTCAGGATATTAATTCTCAAATCCACTGGGCCACGGGGATGTTGATTCTCAAATGCACTGGGCCAAGGGATTTTGATTCTCAAATCCACTGGGCCATGGGGATTTCAGTTCTGAAATCCATCTTGGTCACAGGATTTTAACTCTCAAATCCACTGGGCAACGGGGATTTTGATTCTAAATTCCACTGGGCCATGGGGATTTTAGTTCTCAAATCCACTGGGCCACGGGGATTTTGATTCTCAAATCCAGTGGGCAACGGCGATGTTGATTATCAAATGCACTTGGTCACGGGGATTTTAATTCTCAAATCCACGGGCCCAGAGGGATTTTGATTCTCAAATCCACTTGGCCACAGGATTTGAATTCTCAAATCTACTTTGCCACGGGGATTTTGACTCTCAAATCCACTGGTCCACGGGGAGTTTCAGTCCCAAATCCACTTGGCCACGGGGATGTTGATTCTCAAATCCACTTGTTTACATGATTTGAATTCTCAAATCCACTGGGCCACGGGGATGGTGATTCTCAAATCCACTGGGCCTCGAGATTTTTGATTATCAAATCCAGTGGGCCACAGGGATTGTAGTTCTCAAATCCACTGGGCCGCGGGGATTTGGATTCTCAAATCCACTGGACAACGGGAATTCAAATTTTCAAATCCACTAGGCGACGGGGATGTTGATTGTCAAATCCACTGAGCCACGGGGATGTTGATTCTCAAATGCACTGGGCCACAGGATTTGAATTCTCAAATTCACCGGGCCAGGGGATTTTGATTCTCAAATCCACTGGGCCAAGGGATTTTGATTCTCAAATCCACTGGGCCATGGGGATTTCAGTTCTGAAATCCATCTTGGTCACAGGATTTTAACTCTCAAATCCACTGGGCAACGGGGATTTTGATTCTAAATTCCACTGGGCCATGGGGATTTTAGTTCTCAAATCCACTGGGCCACGGGGATTTTGATTCTCAAATCCAGTGGGCAACGGCGATGTTGATTATCAAATGCACTTGGTCACGGGGATTTTAATTCTCAAATCCACGGGCCCAGAGGGATTTTGATTCTCAAATCCACTTGGCCACAGGATTATAATTCTCAAATGCACTGGGCCACGGGGATATTGATTCTCAAATCCACTTGGCCACAGGATTTGAATTCTCAAATCTACTTTGCCACGGGGATTTTGACTCTCAAATCCACTGGTCCACGGGGAGTTTCAGTCCCAAATCCACTTGGCCACGGGGATGTTGATTCTCAAATCCACTTGTTTACATGATTTGAATTCTCAAATCCACTGGGCCACGGGGATGGTGATTCTCAAATCCACTGGGCCTCGAGATTTTTGATTATCAAATCCAGTGGGCCACAGGGATTGTAGTTCTCAAATCCACTGGGCCGCGGGGATTTGGATTCTCAAATCCACTGGACAACGGGAATTCAAATTTTCAAATCCACTAGGCGACGGGGATGTTGATTGTCAAATCCACTGAGCCACGGGGATGTTGATTCTCAAATCCACTTGCTCACAGGATTTTAATTCTCAAACAGACAAACAATAGCCTTCCCTTTTCCCTTCTTCGCTCTAGCTTCTTTATGCAAAACTGCTATTCGGTCCATAACACTTTGCAGTTGGAACCAGTGGTCCCGTGCCCAATCTCGTCCCGGGGGTGAGGGGCGAGAGCGGTACGTTTCTAAAAACTCATATAATTTCTCTGTCTCTTCACAAAAATCGCCTGCCTTTTGGGCGGCCATATCCTACAAAGGGGAGTTCGTCCCGGGAGGGTCAGACCTTAAAAAAAAAAACCACGTTTCCCCTATACGCTCCCAGGAGGCCAGTCCGCACACTACTACAAGGCAAAGACGAGCCTACAAAGGGGATATGCTCCTGAGGGGGTCACACTATAAAATTCAAGTCTCCCCTATACGCCCTCAGGAGCTCAAATCACAAACTGCTACGCGCGTTTCAGTGCAAAGGTCTCAACACCCACTCCTTCCTTGCGCTTCGGTCGTCTCCGGCTGCTTCCCTCGCGGGAGAGCAGAACCGCGGATCGGAACTCCGCACTCGCTTCGTACTTATTTGTACGTCTCGTTCACACACACTCGCTCAGCACACCGTAAGGTTGTATGACACTCTCGTCTCAAGGGATCCTGTCCGTGACGCCAATTAAATGTCCCGATCCAATGTCAGGGGAGGTTTCGATACGGTCCCAAGGACGAGATTAAGACGCTGGAATCGGTCAGATGTCGTACAACCTTTCACTTTTATTTGAGGGGAGAAGAGAACGGAGGGAGGAGGGAGGGCAAGGGCGGAGAGGAAAAGAATAGGGGGGAGAGAGAGTTAGAAAGAGAAGGAGAAGGAGGAGTTTATCGCCACCACTTCGAGTCCGATGATCTTCCGCAGGGTCTTCGGTGGCCTCAGGCTTCGTCGGGGACCGAAGCCGGGGCGGGGGGGATGTGAGCCTTGAGGGTGCAGGAACGGAAGGAGTGGTCTCGCGCGCGCCGCCGCCGCCGCCGCCGAGGGGCACGTGTGCTTCTTATATAGGGGCTCCCACGCATGCGCAGATCACAAATGTGTACGTGCGGTTCGCCACGGCCGTGCTGCCCCCGCCTCTGCTCTTTTCGCGCCTTTTTGTTCCCGCCTCAGCTGTTTTCGCGCCTTTAGTCCCTACGCAGGCGCACGAGGTTGTTCTTTCTCAAAACTGGGGAGAAGATGGTCTTCTCAAAGCGCGACGCTGGATGGTGCTACAGCGGCAATGTCGAGACAAAACCACATTTGGTACCGGTTTTCTACAGGGGGAAGTTGATTCTCAAATCCACGTGGTCTCAGGATATTAATTCTCAAATCCACTGGGCCACGGGGATGTTGATTCTCAAATGCACTGGGCCACAGGATTTGAATTCTCAAATTCACTGGGCCAGGGGATTTTGATTCTCAAATCCACTGGGCCAAGGGATTTTGATTCTCAAATCCACTGGGCCATGGGGATTTCAGTTCTGAAATCCATCTTGGTCACAGGATTTTAACTCTCAAATCCACTGGGCAACGGGGATTTTGATTCTAAATTCCACTGGGCCATGGGGATTTTAGTTCTCAAATCCACTGGGCCACGGGGATTTTGATTCTCAAATCCAGTGGGCAACGGCGATGTTGATTATCAAATGCACTTGGTCACGGGGATTTTAATTCTCAAATCCACGGGCCCAGAGGGATTTTGATTCTCAAATCCACTTGGCCACAGGATTATAATTCTCAAATGCACTGGGCCACGGGGATATTGATTCTCAAATCCACTTGGCCACAGGATTTGAATTCTCAAATCTACTTTGCCACGGGGATTTTGACTCTCAAATCCACTGGTCCACGGGGAGTTTCAGTCCGAAATCCACTTGGCCACGGGGATGTTGATTCTCAAATCCACTTGTTTACATGATTTGAATTCTCAAATCCACTGGGCCACGGGGATGGTGATTCTCAAATCCACTGGGCCTCGAGATTTTTGATTATCAAATCCAGTGGGCCACAGGGATTGTAGTTCTCAAATCCACTGGGCCGCGGGGATTTGGATTCTCAAATCCACTGGACAACGGGAATTCAAATTTTCAAATCCACTAGGCGACGGGGATGTTGATTGTCAAATCCACTGAGCCACGGGGATGTTGATTCTCAAATCCACTTGCTCACAGGATTTTAATTCTCAAACAGACAAACAATAGCCTTCCCTTTTCCCTTCTTCGCTCTAGCTTCTTTATGCAAAACTGCTATTCGGTCCATAACACTTTGCAGTTGGAACCAGTGGTCCCGTGCCCAATCTCGTCCCGGGGGTGAGGGGCGAGAGCGGTACGTTTCTAAAAACTCATATAATTTCTCTGTCTCTTCACAAAAATCGCCTGCCTTTTGGGCGGCCATATCCTACAAAGGGGAGTTCGTCCCGGGAGGGTCAGACCTTAAAAAAAAAAAACACGTTTCCCCTATACGCTCCCAGGAGGCCAGTCCGCACACTACTACAAGGCAAAGACGAGCCTACAAAGGGGATATCCTCCTGAGGGGGTCACACTATAAAATTCAAGTCTCCCCTATACGCCCTCAGGAGCTCAAATCACAAACTGCTACGCGCGTTTCAGTGCAAAGGTCTCAACACCCACTCCTTCCTTGCGCTTCGGTCGTCTCCGGCTGCTTCCCTCGTGGGAGAGCAGAACCGCGGATCGGAACTCCGCACTCGCTTCGTACTTATTTGTACGTCTCGTTCACACACACTCGCTCAGCACACCGTAAGGTTGTATGACACTCTCGTCTCAAGGGATCCTGTCCGTGACGCCAATTAAATGTCCCGATCCAATGTCAGGGGAGGTTTCGATACGGTCCCAAGGACGAGATTAAGACGCTGGAATCGGTCAGATGTCGTACAACCTTTCACTTTTATTTGAGGGGAGAAGAGAACGGAGGGAGGAGGGAGAGCAAGGGCGGAGAGGAAAAGAATAGGGGGGAGAGAGAGTTAGAAAGAGAAGGAGAAGGAGGAGTTTATCACCACCACTTCGAGTCCGATGATCTTCCGCAGGGTCTTCGGTGGCCTCAGGCTTCGTCGGGGACCGAAGCCGGGGCGGGGGGGATGTGAGCCTTGAGGGTGCAGGAACGGAAGGAGTGCTCTCGCGCGCGCCGCCGCCGCCGCCGCCGAGGGGCACGTGTGCTTCTTATATAGGGGCTCCCACGCATGCGCAGATCACAAATGTGTACGTGCGGTTCGCCATGGCCGTGCTGCCCCCGCCTCTGCTCTTTTCGCGCCTTTTTGTTCCCGCCTCAGCTGTTTTCGCGCCTTTAGTCCCTACGCAGGCGCACGAGGTTGTTCTTTCTCAAAACTGGGGAGAAGATGGTCTTCTCAAAGCGCGACGCTGGATGGCGCTACAGCGGCAATGTCGAGACAAAACCACATTTGGTACCGGTTCTCTACAGGGGGATGTTGATTCTCAAATCCACGTGGTCTCAGGATATTAATTCTCAAATCCACTGGGCCACGGGGATGTTGATTCTCAAATGCACTGGGCCACAGGATTTGAATTCTCAAATTCACCGGGCCAGGGGATTTTGATTCTCAAATCCACTGGGCCAAGGGATTTTGATTCTCAAATCCACTGGGCCATGGGGATTTCAGTTCTGAAATCCATCTTGGTCACAGGATTTTAACTCTCAAATCCACTGGGCAACGGGGATTTTGATTCTAAATTCCACTGGGCCATGGGGATTTTAGTTCTCAAATCCACTGGGCCACGGGGATTTTGATTCTCAAATCCAGTGGGCAACGGCGATGTTGATTATCAAATGCACTTGGTCACGGGGATTTTAATTCTCAAATCCATGGGCCCAGAGGGATTTTGATTCTCAAATCCACTTGGCCACAGGATTTGAATTCTCAAATGCACTGGGCCACGGGGATATTGATTCTCAAATCCACTTGGCCACAGGATTTGAATTCTCAAATCTACTTTGCCACGGGGATTTTGACTCTCAAATCCACTGGTCCACGGGGAGTTTCAGTCCGAAATCCACTTGGCCACGGGGATGTTGATTCTCAAATCCACTTGTTTACATGATTTGAATTCTCAAATCCACTGGGCCACGGGGATGGTGATTCTCAAATCCACTGGGCCTCGAGATTTTTGATTATCAAATCCAGTGGGCCACAGGGATTGTAGTTCTCAAATCCACTGGGCCGCGGGGATTTGGATTCTCAAATCCACTGGACAACGGGAATTCAAATTTTCAAATCCACTAGGCGACGGGGATGTTGATTGTCAAATCCACTGAGCCACGGGGATGTTGATTCTCAAATCCACTTGCTCACAGGATTTTAATTCTCAAACAGACAAACAACAGCCTTCCCTTTTCCCTTCTTCGCTCTAGCTTCTTTATGCAAAACTGCTATTCGGTCCATAACACTTTGCAGTTGGAACCAGTGGTCCCGTGCCCAATCTCGTCCCGGGGGTGAGGGGCGAGAGCGGTACGTTTCTAAAAACTCATATAATTTCTCTGTCTCTTCACAAAAATCGCCTGCCTTTTGGGCGGCCATATCCTACAAAGGGGAGTTCGTCCCGGGAGGGTCAGACCTTAAAAAAAAAAAACACGTTTCCCCTATACGCTCCCAGGAGGCCAGTCCGCACACTACTACAAGGCAAAGACGAGCCTACAAAGGGGATATCCTCCTGAGGGGGTCACACTATAAAATTCAAGTCTCCCCTATACGCCCTCAGGAGCTCAAATCACAAACTGCTACGCGCGTTTCAGTGCAAGGGTCTCAACACCCACTCCTTCCTTGCGCTTCGGTCGTCTCCGGCTGCTTCCCTCGTGGGAGAGCAGAACCGCGGATCGGAACTCCGCACTCGCTTCGTACTTATTTGTACGTCTCGTTCACACACACTCGCTCAGCACACCGTAAGGTTGTATGACACTCTCGTCTCAAGGGATCCTGTCCGTGACGCCAATTAAATGTCCCGATCCAATGTCGGGGGAGGTTTCGATACGGTCCCAAGGACGAGATTAAGACGCTGGAATCGGTCAGATGTCGTACAACCTTTCACTTTTATTTGAGGGGAGAAGAGAACGGAGGGAGGAGGGAGGGCAAGGGCGGAGAGGAAAAGAATAGGGGGGAGAGAGAGTTAGAAAGAGAAGGAGAAGGAGGAGTTTATCGCCACCACTTCGAGTCCGATGATCTTCCGCAGGGTCTTCGGTGGCCTCAGGCTTCGTCGGGGACCGAAGCCGGGGCGGGGGGGATGTGAGCCTTGAGGGTGCAGGAACGGAAGGAGTGCTCTCGCGCGCGCCGCCGCCGCCGCCGCCGAGGGGCACGTGTGCTTCTTATATAGGGGCTCCCACGCATGCGCAGATCACAAATGTGTACGTGCGGTTCGCCACGGCCGTGCTGCCCCCGCCTCTGCTCTTTTCGCGCCTTTTTGTTCCCGCCTCAGCTGTTTTCGCGCCTTTAGTCCCTACGCAGGCGCACGAGGTTGTTCTTTCTCAAAACTGGGGAGAAGATGGTCTTCTCAAAGCGCGACGCTGGATGGCGCTACAGCGGCAATGTCGAGACAAAACCACATTTGGTACCGGTTCTCTACAGGGGGATGTTGATTCTCAAATCCACGTGGTCTCAGGATATTAATTCTCAAATCCACTGGGCCACGGGGATGTTGATTCTCAAATGCACTGGGCCACAGGATTTGAATTCTCAAATTCACCGGGCCAGGGGATTTTGATTCTCAAATCCACTGGGCCAAGGGATTTTGATTCTCAAATCCACTGGGCCATGGGGATTTCAGTTCTGAAATCCATCTTGGTCACAGGATTTTAACTCTCAAATCCACTGGGCAACGGGGATTTTGATTCTAAATTCCACTGGGCCATGGGGATTTTAGTTCTCAAATCCACTGGGCCACGGGGATTTTGATTCTCAAATCCAGTGGGCAACGGCGATGTTGATTATCAAATGCACTTGGTCACGGGGATTTTAATTCTCAAATCCACGGGCCCAGAGGGATTTTGATTCTCAAATCCACTTGGCCACAGGATTATAATTCTCAAATCCACTGGGCCACGGGGATATTGATTCTCAAATCCACTTGGCCACAGGATTTGAATTCTCAAATCTACTTTGCCACGGGGATTTTGACTCTCAAATCCACTGGTCCACGGGGAGTTTCAGTCCGAAATCCACTTGGCCACGGGGATGTTGATTCTCAAATCCACTTGTTTACATGATTTGAATTCTCAAATCCACTGGGCCACGGGGATGGTGATTCTCAAATCCACTGGGCCTCGAGATTTTTGATTATCAAATCCAGTGGGCCACAGGGATTGTAGTTCTCAAATCCACTGGGCCGCGGGGATTTGGATTCTCAAATCCACTGGACAACGGGAATTCAAATTTTCAAATCCACTAGGCGACGGGGATGTTGATTGTCAAATCCACTGAGCCACGGGGATGTTGATTCTCAAATCCACTTGCTCACAGGATTTTAATTCTCAAACAGACAAACAATAGCCTTCCCTTTTCCCTTCTTCGCTCTAGCTTCTTTATGCAAAACTGCTATTCGGTCCATAACACTTTGCAGTTGGAACCAGTGGTCCCGTGCCCAATCTCGTCCCGGGGGTGAGGGGCGAGAGCGGTACGTTTCTAAAAACTCATATAATTTCTCTGTCTCTTCACAAAAATCGCCTGCCTTTTGGGCGGCCATATCCTACAAAGGGGAGTTCGTCCCGGGAGGGTCAGACCTTAAAAAAAAAAACCACGTTTCCCCTATACGCTCCCAGGAGGCCAGTCCGCACACTACTACAAGGCAAAGACGAGCCTACAAAGGGGATATGCTCCTGAGGGGGTCACACTATAAAATTCAAGTCTCCCCTATACGCCCTCAGGAGCTCAAATCACAAACTGCTACGCGCGTTTCAGTGCAAAGGTCTCAACACCCACTCCTTCCTTGCGCTTCGGTCGTCTCCGGCTGCTTCCCTCGCGGGAGAGCAGAACCGCGGATCGGAACTCCGCACTCGCTTCGTACTTATTTGTACGTCTCGTTCACACACACTCGCTCAGCACACCGTAAGGTTGTATGACACTCTCGTCTCAAGGGATCCTGTCCGTGACGCCAATTAAATGTCCCGATCCAATGTCAGGGGAGGTTTCGATACGGTCCCAAGGACGAGATTAAGACGCTGGAATCGGTCAGATGTCGTACAACCTTTCACTTTTATTTGAGGGGAGAAGAGAACGGAGGGAGGAGGGAGGGCAAGGGCGGAGAGGAAAAGAATAGGGGGGAGAGAGAGTTAGAAAGAGAAGGAGAAGGAGGAGTTTATCGCCACCACTTCGAGTCCGATGATCTTCCGCAGGGTCTTCGGTGGCCTCAGGCTTCGTCGGGGACCGAAGCCGGGGCGGGGGGGATGTGAGCCTTGAGGGTGCAGGAACGGAAGGAGTGGTCTCGCGCGCGCCGCCGCCGCCGCCGCCGAGGGGCACGTGTGCTTCTTATATAGGGGCTCCCACGCATGCGCAGATCACAAATGTGTACGTGCGGTTCGCCACGGCCGTGCTGCCCCCGCCTCTGCTCTTTTCGCGCCTTTTTGTTCCCGCCTCAGCTGTTTTCGCGCCTTTAGTCCCTACGCAGGCGCACGAGGTTGTTCTTTCTCAAAACTGGGGAGAAGATGGTCTTCTCAAAGCGCGACGCTGGATGGTGCTACAGCGGCAATGTCGAGACAAAACCACATTTGGTACCGGTTTTCTACAGGGGGAAGTTGATTCTCAAATCCACGTGGTCTCAGGATATTAATTCTCAAATCCACTGGGCCACGGGGATGTTGATTCTCAAATGCACTGGGCCACAGGATTTGAATTCTCAAATTCACTGGGCCAGGGGATTTTGATTCTCAAATCCACTGGGCCAAGGGATTTTGATTCTCAAATCCACTGGGCCATGGGGATTTCAGTTCTGAAATCCATCTTGGTCACAGGATTTTAACTCTCAAATCCACTGGGCAACGGGGATTTTGATTCTAAATTCCACTGGGCCATGGGGATTTTAGTTCTCAAATCCACTGGGCCACGGGGATTTTGATTCTCAAATCCAGTGGGCAACGGCGATGTTGATTATCAAATGCACTTGGTCACGGGGATTTTAATTCTCAAATCCACGGGCCCAGAGGGATTTTGATTCTCAAATCCACTTGGCCACAGGATTATAATTCTCAAATCCACTGGGCCACGGGGATATTGATTCTCAAATCCACTTGGCCACAGGATTTGAATTCTCAAATCTACTTTGCCACGGGGATTTTGACTCTCAAATCCACTGGTCCACGGGGAGTTTCAGTCCGAAATCCACTTGGCCACGGGGATGTTGATTCTCAAATCCACTTGTTTACATGATTTGAATTCTCAAATCCACTGGGCCACGGGGATGGTGATTCTCAAATCCACTGGGCCTCGAGATTTTTGATTATCAAATCCAGTGGGCCACAGGGATTGTAGTTCTCAAATCCACTGGGCCGCGGGGATTTGGATTCTCAAATCCACTGGACAACGGGAATTCAAATTTTCAAATCCACTAGGCGACGGGGATGTTGATTGTCAAATCCACTGAGCCACGGGGATGTTGATTCTCAAATCCACTTGCTCACAGGATTTTAATTCTCAAACAGACAAACAATAGCCTTCCCTTTTCCCTTCTTCGCTCTAGCTTCTTTATGCAAAACTGCTATTCGGTCCATAACACTTTGCAGTTGGAACCAGTGGTCCCGTGCCCAATCTCGTCCCGGGGGTGAGGGGCGAGAGCGGTACGTTTCTAAAAACTCATATAATTTCTCTGTCTCTTCACAAAAATCGCCTGCCTTTTGGGCGGCCATATCCTACAAAGGGGAGTTCGTCCCGGGAGGGTCAGACCTTAAAAAAAAAAAACACGTTTCCCCTATACGCTCCCAGGAGGCCAGTCCGCACACTACTACAAGGCAAAGACGAGCCTACAAAGGGGATATCCTCCTGAGGGGGTCACACTATAAAATTCAAGTCTCCCCTATACGCCCTCAGGAGCTCAAATCACAAACTGCTACGCGCGTTTCAGTGCAAAGGTCTCAACACCCACTCCTTCCTTGCGCTTCGGTCGTCTCCGGCTGCTTCCCTCGTGGGAGAGCAGAACCGCGGATCGGAACTCCGCACTCGCTTCGTACTTATTTGTACGTCTCGTTCACACACACTCGCTCAGCACACCGTAAGGTTGTATGACACTCTCGTCTCAAGGGATCCTGTCCGTGACGCCAATTAAATGTCCCGATCCAATGTCAGGGGAGGTTTCGATACGGTCCCAAGGACGAGATTAAGACGCTGGAATCGGTCAGATGTCGTACAACCTTTCACTTTTATTTGAGGGGAGAAGAGAACGGAGGGAGGAGGGAGAGCAAGGGCGGAGAGGAAAAGAATAGGGGGGAGAGAGAGTTAGAAAGAGAAGGAGAAGGAGGAGTTTATCGCCACCACTTCGAGTCCGATGATCTTCCGCAGGGTCTTCGGTGGCCTCAGGCTTCGTCGGGGACCGAAGCCGGGGCGGGGGGGATGTGAGCCTTGAGGGTGCAGGAACGGAAGGAGTGCTCTCGCGCGCGCCGCCGCCGCCGCCGCCGAGGGGCACGTGTGCTTCTTATATAGGGGCTCCCACGCATGCGCAGATCACAAATGTGTACGTGCGGTTCGCCATGGCCGTGCTGCCCCCGCCTCTGCTCTTTTCGCGCCTTTTTGTTCCCGCCTCAGCTGTTTTCGCGCCTTTAGTCCCTACGCAGGCGCACGAGGTTGTTCTTTCTCAAAACTGGGGAGAAGATGGTCTTCTCAAAGCGCGACGCTGGATGGCGCTACAGCGGCAATGTCGAGACAAAACCACATTTGGTACCGGTTCTCTACAGGGGGATGTTGATTCTCAAATCCACGTGGTCTCAGGATATTAATTCTCAAATCCACTGGGCCACGGGGATGTTGATTCTCAAATGCACTGGGCCACAGGATTTGAATTCTCAAATTCACCGGGCCAGGGGATTTTGATTCTCAAATCCACTGGGCCAAGGGATTTTGATTCTCAAATCCACTGGGCCATGGGGATTTCAGTTCTGAAATCCATCTTGGTCACAGGATTTTAACTCTCAAATCCACTGGGCAACGGGGATTTTGATTCTAAATTCCACTGGGCCATGGGGATTTTAGTTCTCAAATCCACTGGGCCACGGGGATTTTGATTCTCAAATCCAGTGGGCAACGGCGATGTTGATTATCAAATGCACTTGGTCACGGGGATTTTAATTCTCAAATCCACGGGCCCAGAGGGATTTTGATTCTCAAATCCACTTGGCCACAGGATTATAATTCTCAAATGCACTGGGCCACGGGGATATTGATTCTCAAATCCACTTGGCCACAGGATTTGAATTCTCAAATCTACTTTGCCACGGGGATTTTGACTCTCAAATCCACTGGTCCACGGGGAGTTTCAGTCCGAAATCCACTTGGCCACGGGGATGTTGATTCTCAAATCCACTTGTTTACATGATTTGAATTCTCAAATCCACTGGGCCACGGGGATGGTGATTCTCAAATCCACTGGGCCTCGAGATTTTTGATTATCAAATCCAGTGGGCCACAGGGATTGTAGTTCTCAAATCCACTGGGCCGCGGGGATTTGGATTCTCAAATCCACTGGACAACGGGAATTCAAATTTTCAAATCCACTAGGCGACGGGGATGTTGATTGTCAAATCCACTGAGCCACGGGGATGTTGATTCTCAAATCCACTTGCTCACAGGATTTTAATTCTCAAACAGACAAACAACAGCCTTCCCTTTTCCCTTCTTCGCTCTAGCTTCTTTATGCAAAACTGCTATTCGGTCCATAACACTTTGCAGTTGGAACCAGTGGTCCCGTGCCCAATCTCGTCCCGGGGGTGAGGGGCGAGAGCGGTACGTTTCTAAAAACTCATATAATTTCTCTGTCTCTTCACAAAAATCGCCTGCCTTTTGGGCGGCCATATCCTACAAAGGGGAGTTCGTCCCGGGAGGGTCAGACCTTAAAAAAAAAAAACACGTTTCCCCTATACGCTCCCAGGAGGCCAGTCCGCACACTACTACAAGGCAAAGACGAGCCTACAAAGGGGATATCCTCCTGAGGGGGTCACACTATAAAATTCAAGTCTCCCCTATACGCCCTCAGGAGCTCAAATCACAAACTGCTACGCGCGTTTCAGTGCAAGGGTCTCAACACCCACTCCTTCCTTGCGCTTCGGTCGTCTCCGGCTGCTTCCCTCGCGGGAGAGCAGAACCGCGGATCGGAACTCCGCACTCGCTTCGTACTTATTTGTACGTCTCGTTCACACACACTCGCTCAGCACACCGTAAGGTTGTATGACACTCTCGTCTCAAGGGATCCTGTCCGTGACGCCAATTAAATGTCCCGATCCAATGTCGGGGGAGGTTTCGATACGGTCCCAAGGACGAGATTAAGACGCTGGAATCGGTCAGATGTCGTACAACCTTTCACTTTTATTTGAGGGGAGAAGAGAACGGAGGGAGGAGGGAGGGCAAGGGCGGAGAGGAAAAGAATAGGGGGGAGAGAGAGTTAGAAAGAGAAGGAGAAGGAGGAGTTTATCGCCACCACTTCGAGTCCGATGATCTTCCGCAGGGTCTTCGGTGGCCTCAGGCTTCGTCGGGGACCGAAGCCGGGGCGGGGGGGATGTGAGCCTTGAGGGTGCAGGAACGGAAGGAGTGCTCTCGCGCGCGCCGCCGCCGCCGCCGCCGAGGGGCACGTGTGCTTCTTATATAGGGGCTCCCACGCATGCGCAGATCACAAATGTGTACGTGCGGTTCGCCATGGCCGTGCTGCCCCCGCCTCTGCTCTTTTCGCGCCTTTTTGTTCCCGCCTCAGCTGTTTTCGCGCCTTTAGTCCCTACGCAGGCGCACGAGGTTGTTCTTTCTCAAAACTGGGGAGAAGATGGTCTTCTCAAAGCGCGACGCTGGATGGCGCTACAGCGGCAATGTCGAGACAAAACCACATTTGGTACCGGTTCTCTACAGGGGGATGTTGATTCTCAAATCCACGTGGTCTCAGGATATTAATTCTCAAATCCACTGGGCCACGGGGATGTTGATTCTCAAATGCACTGGGCCACAGGATTTGAATTCTCAAATTCACCGGGCCAGGGGATTTTGATTCTCAAATCCACTGGGCCAAGGGATTTTGATTCTCAAATCCACTGGGCCATGGGGATTTCAGTTCTGAAATCCATCTTGGTCACAGGATTTTAACTCTCAAATCCACTGGGCAACGGGGATTTTGATTCTAAATTCCACTGGGCCATGGGGATTTTAGTTCTCAAATCCACTGGGCCACGGGGATTTTGATTCTCAAATCCAGTGGGCAACGGCGATGTTGATTATCAAATGCACTTGGTCACGGGGATTTTAATTCTCAAATCCACGGGCCCAGAGGGATTTTGATTCTCAAATCCACTTGGCCACAGGATTATAATTCTCAAATGCACTGGGCCACGGGGATATTGATTCTCAAATCCACTTGGCCACAGGATTTGAATTCTCAAATCTACTTTGCCACGGGGATTTTGACTCTCAAATCCACTGGTCCACGGGGAGTTTCAGTCCGAAATCCACTTGGCCACGGGGATGTTGATTCTCAAATCCACTTGTTTACATGATTTGAATTCTCAAATCCACTGGGCCACGGGGATGGTGATTCTCAAATCCACTGGGCCTCGAGATTTTTGATTATCAAATCCAGTGGGCCACAGGGATTGTAGTTCTCAAATCCACTGGGCCGCGGGGATTTGGATTCTCAAATCCACTGGACAACGGGAATTCAAATTTTCAAATCCACTAGGCGACGGGGATGTTGATTGTCAAATCCACTGAGCCACGGGGATGTTGATTCTCAAATCCACTTGCTCACAGGATTTTAATTCTCAAACAGACAAACAACAGCCTTCCCTTTTCCCTTCTTCGCTCTAGCTTCTTTATGCAAAACTGCTATTCGGTCCATAACACTTTGCAGTTGGAACCAGTGGTCCCGTGCCCAATCTCGTCCCGGGGGTGAGGGGCGAGAGCGGTACGTTTCTAAAAACTCATATAATTTCTCTGTCTCTTCACAAAAATCGCCTGCCTTTTGGGCGGCCATATCCTACAAAGGGGAGTTCGTCCCGGGAGGGTCAGACCTTAAAAAAAAAAAACACGTTTCCCCTATACGCTCCCAGGAGGCCAGTCCGCACACTACTACAAGGCAAAGACGAGCCTACAAAGGGGATATCCTCCTGAGGGGGTCACACTATAAAATTCAAGTCTCCCCTATACGCCCTCAGGAGCTCAAATCACAAACTGCTACGCGCGTTTCAGTGCAAGGGTCTCAACACCCACTCCTTCCTTGCGCTTCGGTCGTCTCCGGCTGCTTCCCTCGCGGGAGAGCAGAACCGCGGATCGGAACTCCGCACTCGCTTCGTACTTATTTGTACGTCTCGTTCACACACACTCGCTCAGCACACCGTAAGGTTGTATGACACTCTCGTCTCAAGGGATCCTGTCCGTGACGCCAATTAAATGTCCCGATCCAATGTCGGGGGAGGTTTCGATACGGTCCCAAGGACGAGATTAAGACGCTGGAATCGGTCAGATGTCGTACAACCTTTCACTTTTATTTGAGGGGAGAAGAGAACGGAGGGAGGAGGGAGGGCAAGGGCGGAGAGGAAAAGAATAGGGGGGAGAGAGAGTTAGAAAGAGAAGGAGAAGGAGGAGTTTATCGCCACCACTTCGAGTCCGATGATCTTCCGCAGGGTCTTCGGTGGCCTCAGGCTTCGTCGGGGACCGAAGCCGGGGCGGGGGGGATGTGAGCCTTGAGGGTGCAGGAACGGAAGGAGTGCTCTCGCGCGCGCCGCCGCCGCCGCCGCCGAGGGGCACGTGTGCTTCTTATATAGGGGCTCCCACGCATGCGCAGATCACAAATGTGTACGTGCGGTTCGCCATGGCCGTGCTGCCCCCGCCTCTGCTCTTTTCGCGCCTTTTTGTTCCCGCCTCAGCTGTTTTCGCGCCTTTAGTCCCTACGCAGGCGCACGAGGTTGTTCTTTCTCAAAACTGGGGAGAAGATGGTCTTCTCAAAGCGCGACGCTGGATGGCGCTACAGCGGCAATGTCGAGACAAAACCACATTTGGTACCGGTTCTCTACAGGGGGATGTTGATTCTCAAATCCACGTGGTCTCAGGATATTAATTCTCAAATCCACTGGGCCACGGGGATGTTGATTCTCAAATGCACTGGGCCACAGGATTTGAATTCTCAAATTCACCGGGCCAGGGGATTTTGATTCTCAAATCCACTGGGCCAAGGGATTTTGATTCTCAAATCCACTGGGCCATGGGGATTTCAGTTCTGAAATCCATCTTGGTCACAGGATTTTAACTCTCAAATCCACTGGGCAACGGGGATTTTGATTCTAAATTCCACTGGGCCATGGGGATTTTAGTTCTCAAATCCACTGGGCCACGGGGATTTTGATTCTCAAATCCAGTGGGCAACGGCGATGTTGATTATCAAATGCACTTGGTCACGGGGATTTTAATTCTCAAATCCACGGGCCCAGAGGGATTTTGATTCTCAAATCCACTTGGCCACAGGATTATAATTCTCAAATCCACTGGGCCACGGGGATATTGATTCTCAAATCCACTTGGCCACAGGATTTGAATTCTCAAATCTACTTTGCCACGGGGATTTTGACTCTCAAATCCACTGGTCCACGGGGAGTTTCAGTCCGAAATCCACTTGGCCACGGGGATGTTGATTCTCAAATCCACTTGTTTACATGATTTGAATTCTCAAATCCACTGGGCCACGGGGATGGTGATTCTCAAATCCACTGGGCCTCGAGATTTTTGATTATCAAATCCAGTGGGCCACAGGGATTGTAGTTCTCAAATCCACTGGGCCGCGGGGATTTGGATTCTCAAATCCACTGGACAACGGGAATTCAAATTTTCAAATCCACTAGGCGACGGGGATGTTGATTGTCAAATCCACTGAGCCACGGGGATGTTGATTCTCAAATCCACTTGCTCACAGGATTTTAATTCTCAAACAGACAAACAACAGCCTTCCCTTTTCCCTTCTTCGCTCTAGCTTCTTTATGCAAAACTGCTATTCGGTCCATAACACTTTGCAGTTGGAACCAGTGGTCCCGTGCCCAATCTCGTCCCGGGGGTGAGGGGCGAGAGCGGTACGTTTCTAAAAACTCATATAATTTCTCTGTCTCTTCACAAAAATCGCCTGCCTTTTGGGCGGCCATATCCTACAAAGGGGAGTTCGTCCCGGGAGGGTCAGACCTTAAAAAAAAAAAACACGTTTCCCCTATACGCTCCCAGGAGGCCAGTCCGCACACTACTACAAGGCAAAGACGAGCCTACAAAGGGGATATCCTCCTGAGGGGGTCACACTATAAAATTCAAGTCTCCCCTATACGCCCTCAGGAGCTCAAATCACAAACTGCTACGCGCGTTTCAGTGCAAGGGTCTCAACACCCACTCCTTCCTTGCGCTTCGGTCGTCTCCGGCTGCTTCCCTCGCGGGAGAGCAGAACCGCGGATCGGAACTCCGCACTCGCTTCGTACTTATTTGTACGTCTCGTTCACACACACTCGCTCAGCACACCGTAAGGTTGTATGACACTCTCGTCTCAAGGGATCCTGTCCGTGACGCCAATTAAATGTCCCGATCCAATGTCGGGGGAGGTTTCGATACGGTCCCAAGGACGAGATTAAGACGCTGGAATCGGTCAGATGTCGTACAACCTTTCACTTTTATTTGAGGGGAGAAGAGAACGGAGGGAGGAGGGAGGGCAAGGGCGGAGAGGAAAAGAATAGGGGGGAGAGAGAGTTAGAAAGAGAAGGAGAAGGAGGAGTTTATCGCCACCACTTCGAGTCCGATGATCTTCCGCAGGGTCTTCGGTGGCCTCAGGCTTCGTCGGGGACCGAAGCCGGGGCGGGGGGGATGTGAGCCTTGAGGGTGCAGGAACGGAAGGAGTGGTCTCGCGCGCGCCGCCGCCGCCGCCGCCGAGGGGCACGTGTGCTTCTTATATAGGGGCTCCCACGCATGCGCAGATCACAAATGTGTACGTGCGGTTCGCCACGGCCGTGCTGCCCCCGCCTCTGCTCTTTTCGCGCCTTTTTGTTCCCGCCTCAGCTGTTTTCGCGCCTTTAGTCCCTACGCAGGCGCACGAGGTTGTTCTTTCTCAAAACTGGGGAGAAGATGGTCTTCTCAAAGCGCGACGCTGGATGGCGCTACAGCGGCAATGTCGAGACAAAACCACATTTGGTACCGGTTCTCTACAGGGGGAAGTTGATTCTCAAATCCACGTGGTCTCAGGATATTAATTCTCAAATCCACTGGGCCACGGGGATGTTGATTCTCAAATGCACTGGGCCACAGGATTTGAATTCTCAAATTCACTGGGCCAGGGGATTTTGATTCTCAAATCCACTGGGCCATGGGGATTTCAGTTCTGAAATCCATCTTGGTCACAGGATTTTAACTCTCAAATCCACTGGGCAACGGGGATTTTGATTCTAAATTCCACTGGGCCATGGGGATTTTAGTTCTCAAATCCACTGGGCCACGGGGATTTTGATTCTCAAATCCAGTGGGCAACGGCGATGTTGATTATCAAATGCACTTGGTCACGGGGATTTTAATTCTCAAATCCACGGACCCAGAGGGATTTTGATTCTCAAATCCACTTGGCCACAGGATTATAATTCTCAAATGCACTGGGCCACGGGGATATTGATTCTCAAATCCACTTGGCCACAGGATTTGAATTCTCAAATCTACTTTGCCACGGGGATTTTGACTCTCAAATCTACTGGTCCACGGGGAGTTTCAGTCCGAAATCCACTTGGCCACGGGGATGTTGATTCTCAAATCCACTTGTTTACATGATTTGAATTCTCAAATCCACTGGGCCACGGGGATGGTGATTCTCAAATCCACTGGGCCTCGAGATTTTTGATTATCAAATCCAGTGGGCCACAGGGATTGTAGTTCTCAAATCCACTGGGCCGCGGGGATTTGGATTCTCAAATCCACTGGACAACGGGAATTCAAATTTTCAAATCCACTAGGCGACGGGGATGTTGATTGTCAAATCCACTGAGCCACGGGGATGTTGATTCTCAAATCCACTTGCTCACAGGATTTTAATTCTCAAACAGACAAACAATAGCCTTCCCTTTTCCCTTCTTCGCTCTAGCTTCTTTATGCAAAACTGCTATTCGGTCCATAACACTTTGCAGTTGGAACCAGTGGTCCCGTGCCCAATCTCGTCCCGGGGGTGAGGGGCGAGAGCGGTACGTTTCTAAAAACTCATATAATTTCTCTGTCTCTTCACAAAAATCGCCTGCCTTTTGGGCGGCCATATCCTACAAAGGGGAGTTCGTCCCGGGAGGGTCAGACCTTAAAAAAAAAAACACGTTTCCCCTATACGCTCCCAGGAGGCCAGTCCGCACACTACTACAAGGCAAAGACGAGCCTACAAAGGGGATATCCTCCTGAGGGGGTCACACTATAAAATTCAAGTCTCCCCTATACGCCCTCAGGAGCTCAAATCACAAACTGCTACGCGCGTTTCAGTGCAAAGGTCTCAACACCCACTCCTTCCTTGCGCTTCGGTCGTCTCCGGCTGCTTCCCTCGCGGGAGAGCAGAACCGCGGATCGGAACTCCGCACTCGCTTCGTACTTATTTGTACGTCTCGTTCACACACACTCGCTCAGCACACCGTAAGGTTGTATGACACTCTCGTCTCAAGGGATCCTGTCCGTGACGCCAATTAAATGTCCCGATCCAATGTCAGGGGAGGTTTCGATACGGTCCCAAGGACGAGATTAA
The DNA here is from genome assembly GCF_965183815.1 of Platalea leucorodia. Taxonomy (NCBI): domain Eukaryota; kingdom Metazoa; phylum Chordata; class Aves; order Pelecaniformes; family Threskiornithidae; genus Platalea; species Platalea leucorodia. The sequence goes on along the minus strand of NC_138847.1, from coordinate 1,300,965 downwards.
GACGCTGGAATCGGTCAGATGTCGTACAACCTTTCACTTTTATTTGAGGGGAGAAGAGAACGGAGGGAGGAGGGAGGGCAAGGGCGGAGAGGAAAAGAATAGGGGGGAGAGAGAGTTAGAAAGAGAAGGAGAAGGAGGAGTTTATCACCACCACTTCGAGTCCGATGATCTTCCGCAGGGTCTTCGGTGGCCTCAGGCTTCGTCGGGGACCGAAGCCGGGGCGGGGGGGATGTGAGCCTTGAGGGTGCAGGAACGGAAGGAGTGATCTCGCGCGCGCCGCCGCCGCCGCCGCCGAGGGGCACGTGTGCTTCTTATATAGGGGCTCCCACGCATGCGCAGATCACAAATGTGTACGTGCGGTTCGCCACGGCCGTGCTGCCCCCGCCTCTGCTCTTTTCGCGCCTTTTTGTTCCCGCCTCAGCTGTTTTCGCGCCTTTAGTCCCTACGCAGGCGCACGAGGTTGTTCTTTCTCAAAACTGGGGAGAAGATGGTCTTCTCAAAGCGCGACGCTGGATGGCGCTACAGCGGCAATGTCGAGACAAAACCACATTTGGTACCGGTTCTCTACAGGGGGATGTTGATTCTCAAATCCACGTGGTCTCAGGATATTAATTCTCAAATCCACTGGGCCACGGGGATGTTGATTCTCAAATGCACTGGGCCAAGGGATTTTGATTCTCAAATCCACTGGTCCATGGGGATTTCAGTTCTGAAATCCATCTTGGTCACAGGATTTTAACTCTCAAATCCACTGGGCAACGGGGATTTTGATTCTAAATTCCACTGGGCCATGGGGATTTTAGTTCTCAAATCCACTGGGCCACGGGGATTTTGATTCTCAAATCCAGTGGGCAACGGCGATGTTGATTATCAAATGCACTTGGTCACGGGGATTTTAATTCTCAAATCCACGGGCCCAGAGGGATTTTGATTCTCAAATCCACTTGGCCACAGGATTATAATTCTCAAATCCACTGGGCCACGGGGATATTGATTCTCAAATCCACTTGGCCACAGGATTTGAATTCTCAAATCTACTTTGCCACGGGGATTTTGACTCTCAAATCCACTGGTCCACGGGGAGTTTCAGTCCCAAATCCACTTGGCCACGGGGATGTTGATTCTCAAATCCACTTGTTTACATGATTTGAATTCTCAAATCCACTGGGCCACGGGGATGGTGATTCTCAAATCCACTGGGCCTCGAGATTTTTGATTATCAAATCCAGTGGGCCACAGGGATTGTAGTTCTCAAATCCACTGGGCCGCGGGGATTTGGATTCTCAAATCCACTGGACAACGGGAATTCAAATTTTCAAATCCACTAGGCGACGGGGATGTTGATTGTCAAATCCACTGAGCCACGGGGATGTTGATTCTCAAATCCACTTGCTCACAGGATTTTAATTCTCAAACAGACAAACAATAGCCTTCCCTTTTCCCTTCTTCGCTCTAGCTTCTTTATGCAAAACTGCTATTCGGTCCATAACACTTTGCAGTTGGAACCAGTGGTCCCGTGCCCAATCTCGTCCCGGGGGTGAGGGGCGAGAGCGGTACGTTTCTAAAAACTCATATAATTTCTCTGTCTCTTCACAAAAATCGCCTGCCTTTTGGGCGGCCATATCCTACAAAGGGGAGTTCGTCCCGGGAGGGTCAGACCTTAAAAAAAAAACCACGTTTCCCCTATACGCTCCCAGGAGGCCAGTCCGCACACTACTACAAGGCAAAGACGAGCCTACAAAGGGGATATCCTCCTGAGGGGGTCACACTATAAAATTCAAGTCTCCCCTATACGCCCTCAGGAGCTCAAATCACAAACTGCTACGCGCGTTTCAGTGCAAAGGTCTCAACACCCACTCCTTCCTTGCGCTTCGGTCGTCTCCGGCTGCTTCCCTCGCGGGAGAGCAGAACCGCGGATCGGAACTCCGCACTCGCTTCGTACTTATTTGTACGTCTCGTTCACACACACTCGCTCAGCACACCGTAAGGTTGTATGACACTCTTGTCTCAAGGGATCCTGTCCGTGACGCCAATTAAATGTCCCGATCCAATGTCAGGGGAGGTTTCGATACGGTCCCAAGGACGAGATTAAGACGCTGGAATCGGTCAGATGTCGTACAACCTTTCACTTTTATTTGAGGGGAGAAGAGAACGGAGGGAGGAGGGAGGGCAAGGGCGGAGAGGAAAAGAATAGGGGGGAGAGAGAGTTAGAAAGAGAAGGAGAAGGAGGAGTTTATCGCCACCACTTCGAGTCCGATGATCTTCCGCAGGGTCTTCGGTGGCCTCAGGCTTCGTCGGGGACCGAAGCCGGGGCGGGGGGGATGTGAGCCTTGAGGGTGCAGGAACGGAAGGAGTGGTCTCGCGCGCGCCGCCGCCGCCGCCGCCGCCGAGGGGCACGTGTGCTTCTTATATAGGGGCTCCCACGCATGCGCAGATCACAAATGTGTACGTGCGGTTCGCCATGGCCGTGCTGCCCCCGCCTCTGCTCTTTTCGCGCCTTTTTGTTCCCGCCTCAGCTGTTTTCGCGCCTTTAGTCCCTACGCAGGCGCACGAGGTTGTTCTTTCTCAAAACTGGGGAGAAGATGGTCTTCTCAAAGCGCGACGCTGCATGGCGCTACAGCGGCAATGTCGAGACAAAACCACATTTGGTACCGGTTCTCTACAGGGGGAAGTTGATTCTCAAATCCACGTGGTCTCAGGATATTAATTCTCAAATCCACTGGGCCACAGGGATGTTGATTCTCAAATGCACTGGGCCACAGGATTTGAATTCTCAAATTCACCGGGCCAGGGGATTTTGATTCTCAAATCCACTGGGCCATGGGGATTTCAGTTCTGAAATCCATCTTGGTCACAGGATTTTAACTCTCAAATCCACTGGGCAACGGGGATTTTGATTCTCAAATCCAGTGGGCAACGGCGATGTTGATTATCAAATGCACTTGGTCACGGGGATTTTAATTCTCAAATCCACGGGCCCAGAGGGATTTTGATTCTCAAATCCACTTGGCCACAGGATTATAATTCTCAAATCCACTGGGCCACGGGGATATTGATTCTCAAATCCACTTGGCCACAGGATTTGAATTCTCAAATCTACTTTGCCACGGGGATTTTGACTCTCAAATCCACTGGTCCACGGGGAGTTTCAGTCCGAAATCCACTTGGCCACGGGGATGTTGATTCTCAAATCCACTTGTTTACATGATTTGAATTCTCAAATCCACTGGGCCACGGGGATGGTGATTCTCAAATCCACTGGGCCTCGAGATTTTTGATTATCAAATCCAGTGGGCCACAGGGATTGTAGTTCTCAAATCCACTGGGCCGCGGGGATTTGGATTCTCAAATCCACTGGACAACGGGAATTCAAATTTTCAAATCCACTAGGCGACGGGGATGTTGATTGTCAAATCCACTGAGCCACGGGGATGTTGATTCTCAAATCCACTTGCTCACAGGATTTTAATTCTCAAACAGACAAACAATAGCCTTCCCTTTTCCCTTCTTCGCTCTAGCTTCTTTATGCAAAACTGCTATTCGGTCCATAACACTTTGCAGTTGGAACCAGTGGTCCCGTGCCCAATCTCGTCCCGGGGGTGAGGGGCGAGAGCGGTACGTTTCTAAAAACTCATATAATTTCTCTGTCTCTTCACAAAAATCGCCTGCCTTTTGGGCGGCCATATCCTACAAAGGGGAGTTCGTCCCGGGAGGGTCAGACCTTAAAAAAAAAAAACACGTTTCCCCTATACGCTCCCAGGAGGCCAGTCCGCACACTACTACAAGGCAAAGACGAGCCTACAAAGGGGATATCCTCCTGAGGGGGTCACACTATAAAATTCAAGTCTCCCCTATACGCCCTCAGGAGCTCAAATCACAAACTGCTACGCGCGTTCCAGTGCAAAGGTCTCAACACCCACTCCTTTCTTGCGCTTCGGTCGTCTCCGGCTGCTTCCCTCGCGGGAGAGCAGAACCGCGGATCGGAACTCCGCACTCGCTTCGTACTTATTTGTACGTCTCGTTCACACACACTCGCTCAGCACACCGTAAGGTTGTATGACACTCTCGTCTCAAGGGATCCTGTCCGTGACGCCAATTAAATGTCCCGATCCAATGTCGGGGGAGGTTTCGATACGGTCCCAAGGACGAGATTAAGACGCTGGAATCGGTCAGATGTCGTACAACCTTTCACTTTTATTTGAGGGGAGAAGAGAACGGAGGGAGGAGGGAGGGCAAGGGCGGAGAGGAAAAGAATAGGGGGGAGAGAGAGTTAGAAAGAGAAGGAGAAGGAGGAGTTTATCACCACCACTTCGAGTCCGATGATCTTCCGCAGGGTCTTCGGTGGCCTCAGGCTTCGTCGGGGACCGAAGCCGGGGCGGGGGGGATGTGAGCCTTGAGGGTGCAGGAACGGAAGGAGTGGTCTCGCGCGCGCCGCCGCCGCCGCCGCCGCCGAGGGGCACGTGTGCTTCTTATATAGGGGCTCCCACGCATGCGCAGATCACAAATGTGTACGTGCGGTTCGCCATGGCCGTGCTGCCCCCGCCTCTGCTCTTTTCGCGCCTTTTTGTTCCCGCCTCAGCTGTTTTCGCGCCTTTAGTCCCTACGCAGGCGCACAAGGTTGTTCTTTCTCAAAACTGGGGAGAAGATGGTCTTCTCAAAGCGCGACGCTGGATGGCGCTACAGCGGCAATGTCGAGACAAAACCACATTTGGTACCGGTTCTCTACAGGGGGAAGTTGATTCTCAAATCCACGTGGTCTCAGGATATTAATTCTCAAATCCACTGGGCCACGGGGATGTTGATTCTCAAATGCACTGGGCCACAGGATTTGAATTCTCAAATTCACCGGGCCAGGGGATTTTGATTCTCAAATCCACTGGTCCATGGGGATTTCAGTTCTGAAATCCATCTTGGTCACAGGATTTTAACTCTCAAATCCACTGGGCAACGGGGATTTTGATTCTCAATTCCACTGGGCCATGGGGATTTTAGTTCTCAAATCCACTGGGCCACGGGGATTTTGATTCTCAAATCCAGTGGGCAACGGCGATGTTGATTATCAAATGCACTTGGTCACGGGGATTTTAATTCTCAAATCCACGGGCCCAGAGGGATTTTGATTCTCAAATCCACTTGGCCACAGGATTATAATTCTCAAATCCACTGGGCCACGGGGATATTGATTCTCAAATCCACTTGGCCACAGGATTTGAATTCTCAAATCTACTTTGCCACGGGGATTTTGACTCTCAAATCCACTGGTCCACGGGGAGTTTCAGTCCGAAATCCACTTGGCCACGGGGATGTTGATTCTCAAATCCACTTGTTTACATGATTTGAATTCTCAAATCCACTGGGCCACGGGGATGGTGATTCTCAAATCCACTGGGCCTCGAGATTTTTGATTATCAAATCCAGTGGGCCACAGGGATTGTAGTTCTCAAATCCACTGGGCCGCGGGGATTTGGATTCTCAAATCCACTGGACAACGGGAATTCAAATTTTCAAATCCACTAGGCGACGGGGATGTTGATTGTCAAATCCACTGAGCCACGGGGATGTTGATTCTCAAATCCACTTGCTCACAGGATTTTAATTCTCAAACAGACAAACAATAGCCTTCCCTTTTCCCTTCTTCGCTCTAGCTTCTTTATGCAAAACTGCTATTCGGTCCATAACACTTTGCAGTTGGAACCAGTGGTCCCGTGCCCAATCTCGTCCCGGGGGTGAGGGGCGAGAGCGGTACGTTTCTAAAAACTCATATAATTTCTCTGTCTCTTCACAAAAATCGCCTGCCTTTTGGGCGGCCATATCCTACAAAGGGGAGTTCGTCCCGGGAGGGTCAGACCTTAAAAAAAAAAAACACGTTTCCCCTGTACGCTCCCAGGAGGCCAGTCCGCACACTACTACAAGGCAAAGACGAGCCTACAAAGGGGATATCCTCCTGAGGGGGTCACACTATAAAATTCAAGTCTCCCCTATACGCCCTCAGGAGCTCAAATCACAAACTGCTACGCGCGTTCCAGTGCAAAGGTCTCAACACCCACTCCTTTCTTGCGCTTCGGTCGTCTCCGGCTGCTTCCCTCGCGGGAGAGCAGAACCGCGGATCGGAACTCCGCACTCGCTTCGTACTTATTTGTACGTCTCGTTCACACACACTCGCTCAGCACACCGTAAGGTTGTATGACACTCTCGTCTCAAGGGATCCTGTCCGTGACGCCAATTAAATGTCCCGATCCAATGTCGGGGGAGGTTTCGATACGGTCCCAAGGACGAGATTAAGACGCTGGAATCGGTCAGATGTCGTACAACCTTTCACTTTTATTTGAGGGGAGAAGAGAACGGAGGGAGGAGGGAGGGCAAGGGCGGAGAGGAAAAGAATAGGGGGGAGAGAGAGTTAGAAAGAGAAGGAGAAGGAGGAGTTTATCACCACCACTTCGAGTCCGATGATCTTCCGCAGGGTCTTCGGTGGCCTCAGGCTTCGTCGGGGACCGAAGCCGGGGCGGGGGGGATGTGAGCCTTGAGGGTGCAGGAACGGAAGGAGTGGTCTCGCGCGCGCCGCCGCCGCCGCCGCCGCCGAGGGGCACGTGTGCTTCTTATATAGGGGCTCCCACGCATGCGCAGATCACAAATGTGTACGTGCGGTTCGCCATGGCCGTGCTGCCCCCGCCTCTGCTCTTTTCGCGCCTTTTTGTTCCCGCCTCAGCTGTTTTCGCGCCTTTAGTCCCTACGCAGGCGCACAAGGTTGTTCTTTCTCAAAACTGGGGAGAAGATGGTCTTCTCAAAGCGCGACGCTGGATGGCGCTACAGCGGCAATGTCGAGACAAAACCACATTTGGTACCGGTTCTCTACAGGGGGAAGTTGATTCTCAAATCCACGTGGTCTCAGGATATTAATTCTCAAATCCACTGGGCCACGGGGATGTTGATTCTCAAATGCACTGGGCCACAGGATTTGAATTCTCAAATTCACCGGGCCAGGGGATTTTGATTCTCAAATCCACTGGTCCATGGGGATTTCAGTTCTGAAATCCATCTTGGTCACAGGATTTTAACTCTCAAATCCACTGGGCAACGGGGATTTTGATTCTAAATTCCACTGGGCCATGGGGATTTTAGTTCTCAAATCCACTGGGCCACGGGGATTTTGATTCTCAAATCCAGTGGGCAACGGCGATGTTGATTATCAAATGCACTTGGTCACGGGGATTTTAATTCTCAAATCCACGGGCCCAGAGGGATTTTGATTCTCAAATCCACTTGGCCACAGGATTATAATTCTCAAATCCACTGGGCCACGGGGATATTGATTCTCAAATCCACTTGGCCACAGGATTTGAATTCTCAAATCTACTTTGCCACGGGGATTTTGACTCTCAAATCCACTGGTCCACGGGGAGTTTCAGTCCGAAATCCACTTGGCCACGGGGATGTTGATTCTCAAATCCACTTGTTTACATGATTTGAATTCTCAAATCCACTGGGCCACGGGGATGGTGATTCTCAAATCCACTGGGCCTCGAGATTTTTGATTATCAAATCCAGTGGGCCACAGGGATTGTAGTTCTCAAATCCACTGGGCCGCGGGGATTTGGATTCTCAAATCCACTGGACAACGGGAATTCAAATTTTCAAATCCACTAGGCGACGGGGATGTTGATTGTCAAATCCACTGAGCCACGGGGATGTTGATTCTCAAATCCACTTGCTCACAGGATTTTAATTCTCAAACAGACAAACAATAGCCTTCCCTTTTCCCTTCTTCGCTCTAGCTTCTTTATGCAAAACTGCTATTCGGTCCATAACACTTTGCAGTTGGAACCAGTGGTCCCGTGCCCAATCTCGTCCCGGGGGTGAGGGGCGAGAGCGGTACGTTTCTAAAAACTCATATAATTTCTCTGTCTCTTCACAAAAATCGCCTGCCTTTTGGGCGGCCATATCCTACAAAGGGGAGTTCGTCCCGGGAGGGTCAGACCTTAAAAAAAAAAAACACGTTTCCCCTATACGCTCCCAGGAGGCCAGTCCGCACACTACTACAAGGCAAAGACGAGCCTACAAAGGGGATATCCTCCTGAGGGGGTCACACTATAAAATTCAAGTCTCCCCTATACGCCCTCAGGAGCTCAAATCACAAACTGCTACGCGCGTTCCAGTGCAAAGGTCTCAACACCCGCTCCTTCCTTGCGCTTCGGTCGTCTCCGGCTGCTTCCCTCGCGGGAGAGCAGAACCGCGGATCGGAACTCCGCACTCGCTTCGTACTTATTTGTACGTCTCGTTCACACACACTCGCTCAGCACACCGTAAGGTTGTATGACACTCTCGTCTCAAGGGATCCTGTCCGTGACGCCAATTAAATGTCCCGATCCAATGTCAGGGGAGGTTTCGATACGGTCCCAAGGACGAGATTAAGACGCTGGAATCGGTCAGATGTCGTACAACCTTTCACTTTTATTTGAGGGGAGAAGAGAATGGAGGGAGGAGGGAGGGCAAGGGCGGAGAGGAAAAGAATAGGGGGGAGAGAGAGTTAGAAAGAGAAGGAGAAGGAGGAGTTTATCGCCACCACTTCGAGTCCGATGATCTTCCGCAGGGTCTTCGGTGGCCTCAGGCTTCGTCGGGGACCGAAGCCGGGGCGGGGGGGATGTGAGCCTTGAGGGTGCAGGAACGGAAGGAGTGGTCTCGCGCGCGCCGCCGCCGCCGCCGCCGAGGGGCACGTCTGCTTCTTATATAGGGGCTCCCACGCATGCGCAGATCACAAATGTGTACGTGCGGTTCGCCACGGCCGTGCTGCCCCCGCCTCTGCTCTTTTCGCGCCTTTTTGTTCCCGCCTCAGCTGTTTTCGCGCCTTTAGTCCCTACGCAGGTGCACGAGGTTGTTCTTTCTCAAAACTGGGGAGAAGATGGTCTTCTCAAAGCGCGACGCTGGATGGCGCTACAGCGGCAATGTCGAGACAAAACCACATTTGGTACCGGTTCTCTACAGGGGGATGTTGATTCTCAAATCCACGTGGTCTCAGGATATTAATTCTCAAATCCACTGGGCCACGGGGATGTTGATTCTCAAATGCACTGGGCCACAGGATTTGAATTCTCAAATTCACTGGGCCAGGGGATTTTGATTCTCAAATCCACTGGTCCATGGGGATTTCAGTTCTGAAATCCATCTTGGTCACAGGATTTTAACTCTCAAATCCACTGGGCAACGGGGATTTTGATTCTAAATTCCACTGGGCCATGGGGATTTTAGTTCTCAAATCCACTGGGCCACGGGGATTTTGATTCTCAAATCCAGTGGGCAACGGCGATGTTGATTATCAAATGCACTTGGTCACGGGGATTTTAATTCTCAAATCCACGGGCCCAGAGGGATTTTGATTCTCAAATCCACTTGGCCACAGGATTATAATTCTCAAATCCACTGGGCCACGGGGATATTGATTCTCAAATCCACTTGGCCACAGGATTTGAATTCTCAAATCTACTTTGCCACGGGGATTTTGACTCTCAAATCCACTGGTCCACGGGGAGTTTCAGTCCGAAATCCACTTGGCCACGGGGATGTTGATTCTCAAATCCACTTGTTTACATGATTTGAATTCTCAAATCCACTGGGCCACGGGGATGGTGATTCTCAAATCCACTGGGCCTCGAGATTTTTGATTATCAAATCCAGTGGGCCACAGGGATTGTAGTTCTCAAATCCACTGGGCCGCGGGGATTTGGATTCTCAAATCCACTGGACAACGGGAATTCAAATTTTCAAATCCACTAGGCAACGGTGATGTTGATTGTCAAATCCACTGAGCCACGGGGATGTTGATTCTCAAATCCACTTGCTCACAGGATTTTAATTCTCAAACAGACAAACAATAGCCTTCCCTTTTCCCTTCTTCGCTCTAGCTTCTTTATGCAAAACTGCTATTCGGTCCATAACACTTTGCAGTTGGAACCAGTGGTCCCGTGCCCAATCTCGTCCCGGGGGTGAAGGGCGAGAGCGGTACGTTTCTAAAAACTCATATAATTTCTCTGTCTCTTCACAAAAATCGCCTGCCTTTTGGGCGGCCATATCCTACAAAGGGGAGTTCGTCCCGGGAGGGTCAGACCTTAAAAAAAAAACCACGTTTCCCCTATACGCTCCCAGGAGGCCAGTCCGCACACTACTACAAGGCAAAGACGAGCCTACAAAGGGGATATCCTCCTGAGGGGGTCACACTATAAAATTCAAGTCTCCCCTATACGCCCTCAGGAGCTCAAATCACAAACTGCTACGCGCGTTTCAGTGCAAAGGTCTCAACACCCACTCCTTCCTTGCGCTTCGGTCGTCTCCGGCTGCTTCCCTCGCGGGAGAGCAGAACCGCGGATCGGAACTCCGCACTCGCTTCGTACTTATTTGTACGTCTCGTTCACACACACTCGCTCAGCACACCGTAAGGTTGTATGACACTCTTGTCTCAAGGGATCCTGTCCGTGACGCCAATTAAATGTCCCGATCCAATGTCAGGGGAGGTTTCGATACGGTCCCAAGGACGAGATTAAGACGCTGGAATCGGTCAGATGTCGTACAACCTTTCACTTTTATTTGAGGGGAGAAGAGAACGGAGGGAGGAGGGAGGGCAAGGGCGGAGAGGAAAAGAATAGGGGGGAGAGAGAGTTAGAAAGAGAAGGAGAAGGAGGAGTTTATCGCCACCACTTCGAGTCCGATGATCTTCCGCAGGGTCTTCGGTGGCCTCAGGCTTCGTCGGGGACCGAAGCCGGGGCGGGGGGGATGTGAGCCTTGAGGGTGCAGGAACGGAAGGAGTGGTCTCGCGCGCGCCGCCGCCGCCGCCGCCGAGGGGCGTGTGTGCTTCTTATATAGGGGCTCCCACGCATGCGCAGATCACAAATGTGTACGTGCGGTTCGCCATGGCCGTGCTGCCCCCACCTCTGCTCTTTTCGCGCCTTTTTGTTCCCGCCTCAGCTGTTTTCGCGCCTTTAGTCCCTACGCAGGCGCACGAGGTTGTTCTTTCTCAAAACTGGGGAGAAGATGGTCTTCTCAAAGCGCGACGCTGGATGGCGCTACAGCGGCAATGTCGAGACAAAACCACATTTGGTACCGGTTCTCTACAGGGGGAAGTTGATTCTCAAATCCACGTGGTCTCAGGATATTAATTCTCAAATCCACTGGGCCACGGGGATGTTGATTCTCAAATGCACTGGGCCACAGGATTTGAATTCTCAAATTCACCGGGCCAGGGGATTTTGATTCTCAAATCCACTGGTCCATGGGGATTTCAGTTCTGAAATCCATCTTGGTCACAGGATTTTAACTCTCAAATCCACTGGGCAACGGGGATTTTGATTCTCAATTCCACTGGGCCATGGGGATTTTAGTTCTCAAATCCACTGGGCCACGGGGATTTTGATTCTCAAATCCAGTGGGCAACGGCGATGTTGATTATCAAATGCACTTGGTCACGGGGATTTTAATTCTCAAATCCACGGGCCCAGAGGGATTTTGATTCTCAAATCCACTTGGCCACAGGATTATAATTCTCAAATCCACTGGGCCACGGGGATATTGATTCTCAAATCCACTTGGCCACAGGATTTGAATTCTCAAATCTACTTTGCCACGGGGATTTTGACTCTCAAATCCACTGGTCCACGGGGAGTTTCAGTCCGAAATCCACTTGGCCACGGGGATGTTGATTCTCAAATCCACTTGTTTACATGATTTGAATTCTCAAATCCACTGGGCCACGGGGATGGTGATTCTCAAATCCACTGGGCCTCGAGATTTTTGATTATCAAATCCAGTGGGCCACAGGGATTGTAGTTCTCAAATCCACTGGGCCGCGGGGATTTGGATTCTCAAATCCACTGGACAACGGGAATTCAAATTTTCAAATCCACTAGGCGACGGGGATGTTGATTGTCAAATCCACTGAGCCACGGGGATGTTGATTCTCAAATCCACTTGCTCACAGGATTTTAATTCTCAAACAGACAAACAATAGCCTTCCCTTTTCCCTTCTTCGCTCTAGCTTCTTTATGCAAAACTGCTATTCGGTCCATAACACTTTGCAGTTGGAACCAGTGGTCCCGTGCCCAATCTCGTCCCGGGGGTGAGGGGCGAGAGCGGTACGTTTCTAAAAACTCATATAATTTCTCTGTCTCTTCACAAAAATCGCCTGCCTTTTGGGCGGCCATATCCTACAAAGGGGAGTTCGTCCCGGGAGGGTCAGACCTTAAAAAAAAAAAACACGTTTCCCCTATACGCTCCCAGGAGGCCAGTCCGCACACTACTACAAGGCAAAGACGAGCCTACAAAGGGGATATCCTCCTGAGGGGGTCACACTATAAAATTCAAGTCTCCCCTATACGCCCTCAGGAGCTCAAATCACAAACTGCTACGCGCGTTCCAGTGCAAAGGTCTCAACACCCACTCCTTTCTTGCGCTTCGGTCGTCTCCGGCTGCTTCCCTCGCGGGAGAGCAGAACCGCGGATCGGAACTCCGCACTCGCTTCGTACTTATTTGTACGTCTCGTTCACACACACTCGCTCAGCACACCGTAAGGTTGTATGACACTCTCGTCTCAAGGGATCCTGTCCGTGACGCCAATTAAATGTCCCGATCCAATGTCGGGGGAGGTTTCGATACGGTCCCAAGGACGAGATTAAGACGCTGGAATCGGTCAGATGTCGTACAACCTTTCACTTTTATTTGAGGGGAGAAGAGAACGGAGGGAGGAGGGAGGGCAAGGGCGGAGAGGAAAAGAATAGGGGGGAGAGAGAGTTAGAAAGAGAAGGAGAAGGAGGAGTTTATCACCACCACTTCGAGTCCGATGATCTTCCGCAGGGTCTTCGGTGGCCTCAGGCTTCGTCGGGGACCGAAGCCGGGGCGGGGGGGATGTGAGCCTTGAGGGTGCAGGAACGGAAGGAGTGGTCTCGCGCGCGCCGCCGCCGCCGCCGCCGCCGAGGGGCACGTGTGCTTCTTATATAGGGGCTCCCACGCATGCGCAGATCACAAATGTGTACGTGCGGTTCGCCATGGCCGTGCTGCCCCCGCCTCTGCTCTTTTCGCGCCTTTTTGTTCCCGCCTCAGCTGTTTTCGCGCCTTTAGTCCCTACGCAGGCGCACAAGGTTGTTCTTTCTCAAAACTGGGGAGAAGATGGTCTTCTCAAAGCGCGACGCTGGATGGCGCTACAGCGGCAATGTCGAGACAAAACCACATTTGGTACCGGTTCTCTACAGGGGGAAGTTGATTCTCAAATCCACGTGGTCTCAGGATATTAATTCTCAAATCCACTGGGCCACGGGGATGTTGATTCTCAAATGCACTGGGCCACAGGATTTGAATTCTCAAATTCACCGGGCCAGGGGATTTTGATTCTCAAATCCACTGGTCCATGGGGATTTCAGTTCTGAAATCCATCTTGGTCACAGGATTTTAACTCTCAAATCCACTGGGCAACGGGGATTTTGATTCTAAATTCCACTGGGCCATGGGGATTTTAGTTCTCAAATCCACTGGGCCACGGGGATTTTGATTCTCAAATCCAGTGGGCAACGGCGATGTTGATTATCAAATGCACTTGGTCACGGGGATTTTAATTCTCAAATCCACGGGCCCAGAGGGATTTTGATTCTCAAATCCACTTGGCCACAGGATTATAATTCTCAAATCCACTGGGCCACGGGGATATTGATTCTCAAATCCACTTGGCCACAGGATTTGAATTCTCAAATCTACTTTGCCACGGGGATTTTGACTCTCAAATCCACTGGTCCACGGGGAGTTTCAGTCCGAAATCCACTTGGCCACGGGGATGTTGATTCTCAAATCCACTTGTTTACATGATTTGAATTCTCAAATCCACTGGGCCACGGGGATGGTGATTCTCAAATCCACTGGGCCTCGAGATTTTTGATTATCAAATCCAGTGGGCCACAGGGATTGTAGTTCTCAAATCCACTGGGCCGCGGGGATTTGGATTCTCAAATCCACTGGACAACGGGAATTCAAATTTTCAAATCCACTAGGCGACGGGGATGTTGATTGTCAAATCCACTGAGCCACGGGGATGTTGATTCTCAAATCCACTTGCTCACAGGATTTTAATTCTCAAACAGACAAACAATAGCCTTCCCTTTTCCCTTCTTCGCTCTAGCTTCTTTATGCAAAACTGCTATTCGGTCCATAACACTTTGCAGTTGGAACCAGTGGTCCCGTGCCCAATCTCGTCCCGGGGGTGAGGGGCGAGAGCGGTACGTTTCTAAAAACTCATATAATTTCTCTGTCTCTTCACAAAAATCGCCTGCCTTTTGGGCGGCCATATCCTACAAAGGGGAGTTCGTCCCGGGAGGGTCAGACCTTAAAAAAAAAAAACACGTTTCCCCTATACGCTCCCAGGAGGCCAGTCCGCACACTACTACAAGGCAAAGACGAGCCTACAAAGGGGATATCCTCCTGAGGGGGTCACACTATAAAATTCAAGTCTCCCCTATACGCCCTCAGGAGCTCAAATCACAAACTGCTACGCGCGTTCCAGTGCAAAGGTCTCAACACCCGCTCCTTCCTTGCGCTTCGGTCGTCTCCGGCTGCTTCCCTCGCGGGAGAGCAGAACCGCGGATCGGAACTCCGCACTCGCTTCGTACTTATTTGTACGTCTCGTTCACACACACTCGCTCAGCACACCGTAAGGTTGTATGACACTCTCGTCTCAAGGGATCCTGTCCGTGACGCCAATTAAATGTCCCGATCCAATGTCAGGGGAGGTTTCGATACGGTCCCAAGGACGAGATTAAGACGCTGGAATCGGTCAGATGTCGTACAACCTTTCACTTTTATTTGAGGGGAGAAGAGAATGGAGGGAGGAGGGAGGGCAAGGGCGGAGAGGAAAAGAATAGGGGGGAGAGAGAGTTAGAAAGAGAAGGAGAAGGAGGAGTTTATCGCCACCACTTCGAGTCCGATGATCTTCCGCAGGGTCTTCGGTGGCCTCAGGCTTCGTCGGGGACCGAAGCCGGGGCGGGGGGGATGTGAGCCTTGAGGGTGCAGGAACGGAAGGAGTGGTCTCGCGCGCGCCGCCGCCGCCGCCGCCGAGGGGCACGTGTGCTTCTTATATAGGGGCTCCCACGCATGCGCAGATCACAAATGTGTACGTGCGGTTCGCCACGGCCGTGCTGCCCCCGCCTCTGCTCTTTTCGCGCCTTTTTGTTCCCGCCTCAGCTGTTTTCGCGCCTTTAGTCCCTACGCAGGTGCACGAGGTTGTTCTTTCTCAAAACTGGGGAGAAGATGGTCTTCTCAAAGCGCGACGCTGGATGGCGCTACAGCGGCAATGTCGAGACAAAACCACATTTGGTACCGGTTCTCTACAGGGGGATGTTGATTCTCAAATCCACGTGGTCTCAGGATATTAATTCTCAAATCCACTGGGCCACGGGGATGTTGATTCTCAAATGCACTGGGCCACAGGATTTGAATTCTCAAATTCACTGGGCCAGGGGATTTTGATTCTCAAATCCACTGGTCCATGGGGATTTCAGTTCTGAAATCCATCTTGGTCACAGGATTTTAACTCTCAAATCCACTGGGCAACGGGGATTTTGATTCTAAATTCCACTGGGCCATGGGGATTTTAGTTCTCAAATCCACTGGGCCACGGGGATTTTGATTCTCAAATCCAGTGGGCAACGGCGATGTTGATTATCAAATGCACTTGGTCACGGGGATTTTAATTCTCAAATCCACGGGCCCAGAGGGATTTTGATTCTCAAATCCACTTGGCCACAGGATTATAATTCTCAAATCCACTGGGCCACGGGGATATTGATTCTCAAATCCACTTGGCCACAGGATTTGAATTCTCAAATCTACTTTGCCACGGGGATTTTGACTCTCAAATCCACTGGTCCACGGGGAGTTTCAGTCCGAAATCCACTTGGCCACGGGGATGTTGATTCTCAAATCCACTTGTTTACATGATTTGAATTCTCAAATCCACTGGGCCACGGGGATGGTGATTCTCAAATCCACTGGGCCTCGAGATTTTTGATTATCAAATCCAGTGGGCCACAGGGATTGTAGTTCTCAAATCCACTGGGCCGCGGGGATTTGGATTCTCAAATCCACTGGACAACGGGAATTCAAATTTTCAAATCCACTAGGCAACGGTGATGTTGATTGTCAAATCCACTGAGCCACGGGGATGTTGATTCTCAAATCCACTTGCTCACAGGATTTTAATTCTCAAACAGACAAACAATAGCCTTCCCTTTTCCCTTCTTCGCTCTAGCTTCTTTATGCAAAACTGCTATTCGGTCCATAACACTTTGCAGTTGGAACCAGTGGTCCCGTGCCCAATCTCGTCCCGGGGGTGAAGGGCGAGAGCGGTACGTTTCTAAAAACTCATATAATTTCTCTGTCTCTTCACAAAAATCGCCTGCCTTTTGGGCGGCCATATCCTACAAAGGGGAGTTCGTCCCGGGAGGGTCAGACCTTAAAAAAAAAACCACGTTTCCCCTATACGCTCCCAGGAGGCCAGTCCGCACACTACTACAAGGCAAAGACGAGCCTACAAAGGGGATATCCTCCTGAGGGGGTCACACTATAAAATTCAAGTCTCCCCTATACGCCCTCAGGAGCTCAAATCACAAACTGCTACGCGCGTTTCAGTGCAAAGGTCTCAACACCCACTCCTTCCTTGCGCTTCGGTCGTCTCCGGCTGCTTCCCTCGCGGGAGAGCAGAACCGCGGATCGGAACTCCGCACTCGCTTCGTACTTATTTGTACGTCTCGTTCACACACACTCGCTCAGCACACCGTAAGGTTGTATGACACTCTTGTCTCAAGGGATCCTGTCCGTGACGCCAATTAAATGTCCCGATCCAATGTCAGGGGAGGTTTCGATACGGTCCCAAGGACGAGATTAAGACGCTGGAATCGGTCAGATGTCGTACAACCTTTCACTTTTATTTGAGGGGAGAAGAGAACGGAGGGAGGAGGGAGGGCAAGGGCGGAGAGGAAAAGAATAGGGGGGAGAGAGAGTTAGAAAGAGAAGGAGAAGGAGGAGTTTATCGCCACCACTTCGAGTCCGATGATCTTCCGCAGGGTCTTCGGTGGCCTCAGGCTTCGTCGGGGACCGAAGCCGGGGCGGGGGGGATGTGAGCCTTGAGGGTGCAGGAACGGAAGGAGTGGTCTCGCGCGCGCCGCCGCCGCCGCCGCCGAGGGGCGTGTGTGCTTCTTATATAGGGGCTCCCACGCATGCGCAGATCACAAATGTGTACGTGCGGTTCGCCATGGCCGTGCTGCCCCCGCCTCTGCTCTTTTCGCGCCTTTTTGTTCCCGCCTCAGCTGTTTTCGCGCCTTTAGTCCCTACGCAGGCGCACGAGGTTGTTCTTTCTCAAAACTGGGGAGAAGATGGTCTTCTCAAAGCGCGACGCTGGATGGCGCTACAGCGGCAATGTCGAGACAAAACCACATTTGGTACCGGTTCTCTACAGGGGGATGTTGATTCTCAAATCCACGTGGTCTCAGGATATTAATTCTCAAATCCACTGGGCCACGGGGATGTTGATTCTCAAATGCACTGGGCCACAGGATTTGAATTCTCAAATTCACCGGGCCAGGGGATTTTGATTCTCAAATCCACTGGGCCATGGGGATTTCAGTTCTGAAATCCATCTTGGTCACAGGATTTTAACTCTCAAATCCACTGGGCAACGGGGATTTTGATTCTAAATTCCACTGGGCCATGGGGATTTTAGTTCTCAAATCCACTGGGCCACGGGGATTTTGATTCTCAAATCCAGTGGGCAACGGCGATGTTGATTATCAAATGCACTTGGTCACGGGGATTTTAATTCTCAAATCCACGGGCCCAGAGGGATTTTGATTCTCAAATCCACTTGGCCACAGGATTATAATTCTCAAATGCACTGGGCCACGGGGATATTGATTCTCAAATCCACTTGGCCACAGGATTTGAATTCTCAAATCTACTTTGCCACGGGGATTTTGACTCTCAAATCCACTGGTCCACGGGGAGTTTCAGTCCGAAATCCACTTGGCCACGGGGATGTTGATTCTCAAATCCACTTGTTTACATGATTTGAATTCTCAAATCCACTGGGCCACGGGGATGGTGATTCTCAAATCCACTGGGCCTCGAGATTTTTGATTATCAAATCCAGTGGGCCACAGGGATTGTAGTTCTCAAATCCACTGGGCCGCGGGGATTTGGATTCTCAAATCCACTGGACAACGGGAATTCAAATTTTCAAATCCACTAGGCGACGGGGATGTTGATTGTCAAATCCACTGAGCCACGGGGATGTTGATTCTCAAATCCACTTGCTCACAGGATTTTAATTCTCAAACAGACAAACAATAGCCTTCCCTTTTCCCTTCTTCGCTCTAGCTTCTTTATGCAAAACTGCTATTCGGTCCATAACACTTTGCAGTTGGAACCAGTGGTCCCGTGCCCAATCTCGTCCCGGGGGTGAGGGGCGAGAGCGGTACGTTTCTAAAAACTCATATAATTTCTCTGTCTCTTCACAAAAATCGCCTGCCTTTTGGGCGGCCATATCCTACAAAGGGGAGTTCGTCCCGGGAGGGTCAGACCTTAAAAAAAAAACCACGTTTCCCCTATACGCTCCCAGGAGGCCAGTCCGCACACTACTACAAGGCAAAGACGAGCCTACAAAGGGGATATCCTCCTGAGGGGGTCACACTATAAAATTCAAGTCTCCCCTATACGCCCTCAGGAGCTCAAATCACAAACTGCTACGCGCGTTCCAGTGCAAAGGTCTCAACACCCACTCCTTCCTTGCGCTTCGGTCGTCTCCGGCTGCTTCCCTCGCGGGAGAGCAGAACCGCGGATCGGAACTCCGCACTCGCTTCGTACTTATTTGTACGTCTCGTTCACACACACTCGCTCAGCACACCGTAAGGTTGTATGACACTCTCGTCTCAAGGGATCCTGTCCGTGACGCCAATTAAATGTCCCGATCCAATGTCAGGGGAGGTTTCGATACGGTCCCAAGGACGAGATTAAGACGCTGGAATCGGTCAGATGTCGTACAACCTTTCACTTTTATTTGAGGGGAGAAGAGAACGGAGGGAGGAGGGAGGGCAAGGGCGGAGAGGAAAAGAATAGGGGGGAGAGAGAGTTAGAAAGAGAAGGAGAAGGAGGAGTTTATCACCACCACTTCGAGTCCGATGATCTTCCGCAGGGTCTTCGGTGGCCTCAGGCTTCGTCGGGGACCGAAGCCGGGGCGGGGGGGATGTGAGCCTTGAGGGTGCAGGAACGGAAGGAGTGGTCTCGCGCGCGCCGCCGCCGCCGCCGCCGAGGGGCACGTGTGCTTCTTATATAGGGGCTCCCACGCATGCGCAGATCACAAATGTGTACGTGCGGTTCGCCACGGCCGTGCTGCCCCTGCCTCTGCTCTTTTCGCGCCTTTTTGTTCCCGCCTCAGCTGTTTTCGCGCCTTTAGTCCCTACGCAGGTGCACGAGGTTCTTCTTTCTCAAAACTGGGGAGAAGATGGTCTTCTCAAAGCGCGACGCTGGATGGCGCTACAGCGGCAATGTCGAGACAAAACCACATTTGGTACCGGTTCTCTACAGGGGGATGTTGATTCTCAAATCCACGTGGTCTCAGGATATTAATTCTCAAATCCACTGGGCCACGGGGATGTTGATTCTCAAATGCACTGGGCCACAGGATTTGAATTCTCAAATTCACTGGGCCAGGGGATTTTGATTCTCAAATCCACTGGTCCATGGGGATTTCAGTTCTGAAATCCATCTTGGTCACAGGATTTTAACTCTCAAATCCACTGGGCAACGGGGATTTTGATTCTAAATTCCACTGGGCCATGGGGATTTTAGTTCTCAAATCCACTGGGCCACGGGGATTTTGATTCTCAAATCCAGTGGGCAACGGCGATGTTGATTATCAAATGCACTTGGTCACGGGGATTTTAATTCTCAAATCCACGGGCCCAGAGGGATTTTGATTCTCAAATCCACTTGGCCACAGGATTATAATTCTCAAATCCACTGGGCCACGGGGATATTGATTCTCAAATCCACTTGGCCACAGGATTTGAATTCTCAAATCTACTTTGCCACGGGGATTTTGACTCTCAAATCCACTGGTCCACGGGGAGTTTCAGTCCGAAATCCACTTGGCCACGGGGATGTTGATTCTCAAATCCACTTGTTTACATGATTTGAATTCTCAAATCAACTGGGCCACGGGGATGGTGATTCTCAAATCCACTGGGCCTCGAGATTTTTGATTATCAAATCCAGTGGGCCACAGGGATTGTAGTTCTCAAATCCACTGGGCCGCGGGGATTTGGATTCTCAAATCCACTGGACAACGGGAATTCAAATTTTCAAATCCACTAGGCGACGGGGATGTTGATTGTCAAATCCACTGAGCCACGGGGATGTTGATTCTCAAATCCACTTGCTCACAGGATTTTAATTCTCAAACAGACAAACAATAGCCTTCCCTTTTCCCTTCTTCGCTCTAGCTTCTTTATGCAAAACTGCTATTCGGTCCATAACACTTTGCAGTTGGAACCAGTGGTCCCGTGCCCAATCTCGTCCCGGGGGTGAGGGGCGAGAGCGGTACGTTTCTAAAAACTCATATAATTTCTCTGTCTCTTCACAAAAATCGCCTGCCTTTTGGGCGGCCATATCCTACAAAGGGGAGTTCGTCCCGGGAGGGTCAGACCTTAAAAAAAAAAACACGTTTCCCCTATACGCTCCCAGGAGGCCAGTCCGCACACTACTACAAGGCAAAGACGAGCCTACAAAGGGGATATCCTCCTGAGGGGGTCACACTATAAAATTCAAGTCTCCCCTATACGCCCTCAGGAGCTCAAATCACAAACTGCTACGCGCGTTTCAGTGCAAAGGTCTCAACACCCACTCCTTCCTTGCGCTTCGGTCGTCTCCGGCTGCTTCCCTCGCGGGAGAGCAGAACCGCGGATCGGAACTCCGCACTCGCTTCGTACTTATTTGTACGTCTCGTTCACACACACTCGCTCAGCACACCGTAAGGTTGTATGACACTCTCGTCTCAAGGGATCCTGTCCGTGACGCCAATTAAATGTCCCGATCCAATGTCAGGGGAGGTTTCGATACGGTCCCAAGGACGAGATTAAGACGCTGGAATCGGTCAGATGTCGTACAACCTTTCACTTTTATTTGAGGGGAGAAGAGAATGGAGGGAGGAGGGAGGGCAAGGGCGGAGAGGAAAAGAATAGGGGGGAGAGAGAGTTAGAAAGAGAAGGAGAAGGAGGAGTTTATCACCACCACTTCGAGTCCGATGATCTTCCGCAGGGTCTTCGGTGGCCTCAGGCTTCGTCGGGGACCGAAGCCGGGGCGGGGGGGATGTGAGCCTTGAGGGTGCAGGAACGGAAGGAGTGGTCTCGCGCGCGCCGCCGCCGCCGCCGCCGAGGGGCACGTCTGCTTCTTATATAGGGGCTCCCACGCATGCGCAGATCACAAATGTGTACGTGCGGTTCGCCACGGCCGTGCTGCCCCTGCCTCTGCTCTTTTCGCGCCTTTTTGTTCCCGCCTCAGCTGTTTTCGCGCCTTTAGTCCCTACGCAGGTGCACGAGGTTCTTCTTTCTCAAAACTGGGGAGAAGATGGTCTTCTCAAAGCGCGACGCTGGATGGCGCTACAGCGGCAATGTCGAGACAAAACCACATT
The DNA here is from genome assembly GCF_965183815.1 of Platalea leucorodia. Taxonomy (NCBI): domain Eukaryota; kingdom Metazoa; phylum Chordata; class Aves; order Pelecaniformes; family Threskiornithidae; genus Platalea; species Platalea leucorodia. The sequence goes on along the minus strand of NC_138847.1, from coordinate 1,279,262 downwards.
TGGTACCGGTTCTCTACAGGGGGATGTTGATTCTCAAATCCACGTGGTCTCAGGATATTAATTCTCAAATCCACTGGGCCACGGGGATGTTGATTCTCAAATGCACTGGGCCACAGGATTTGAATTCTCAAATTCACTGGGCCAGGGGATTTTGATTCTCAAATCCACTGGTCCATGGGGATTTCAGTTCTGAAATCCATCTTGGTCACAGGATTTTAACTCTCAAATCCACTGGGCAACGGGGATTTTGATTCTAAATTCCACTGGGCCATGGGGATTTTAGTTCTCAAATCCACTGGGCCACGGGGATTTTGATTCTCAAATCCAGTGGGCAACGGCGATGTTGATTATCAAATGCACTTGGTCACGGGGATTTTAATTCTCAAATCCACGGGCCCAGAGGGATTTTGATTCTCAAATCCACTTGGCCACAGGATTATAATTCTCAAATCCACTGGGCCATGGGGATATTGATTCTCAAATCCACTTGGCCACAGGATTTGAATTCTCAAATCTACTTTGCCACGGGGATTTTGACTCTCAAATCCACTGGTCCACGGGGAGTTTCAGTCCGAAATCCACTTGGCCACGGGGATGTTGATTCTCAAATCCACTTGTTTACATGATTTGAATTCTCAAATCAACTGGGCCACGGGGATGGTGATTCTCAAATCCACTGGGCCTCGAGATTTTTGATTATCAAATCCAGTGGGCCACAGGGATTGTAGTTCTCAAATCCACTGGGCCGCGGGGATTTGGATTCTCAAATCCACTGGACAACGGGAATTCAAATTTTCAAATCCACTAGGCGACGGGGATGTTGATTGTCAAATCCACTGAGCCACGGGGATGTTGATTCTCAAATCCACTTGCTCACAGGATTTTAATTCTCAAACAGACAAACAATAGCCTTCCCTTTTCCCTTCTTCGCTCTAGCTTCTTTATGCAAAACTGCTATTCGGTCCATAACACTTTGCAGTTGGAACCAGTGGTCCCGTGCCCAATCTCGTCCCGGGGGTGAGGGGCGAGAGCGGTACGTTTCTAAAAACTCATATAATTTCTCTGTCTCTTCACAAAAATCGCCTGCCTTTTGGGCGGCCATATCCTACAAAGGGGAGTTCGTCCCGGGAGGGTCAGACCTTAAAAAAAAAAACACGTTTCCCCTATACGCTCCCAGGAGGCCAGTCCGCACACTACTACAAGGCAAAGACGAGCCTACAAAGGGGATATCCTCCTGAGGGGGTCACACTATAAAATTCAAGTCTCCCCTATACGCCCTCAGGAGCTCAAATCACAAACTGCTACGCGCGTTCCAGTGCAAAGGTCTCAACACCCACTCCTTCCTTGCGCTTCGGTCGTCTCCGGCTGCTTCCCTCGCGGGAGAGCAGAACCGCGGATCGGAACTCCGCACTCGCTTCGTACTTATTTGTACGTCTCGTTCACACACACTCGCTCAGCACACCGTAAGGTTGTATGACACTCTCGTCTCAAGGGATCCTGTCCGTGACGCCAATTAAATGTCCCGATCCAATGTCAGGGGAGGTTTCGATACGGTCCCAAGGACGAGATTAAGACGCTGGAATCGGTCAGATGTCGTACAACCTTTCACTTTTATTTGAGGGGAGAAGAGAACGGAGGGAGGAGGGAGGGCAAGGGCGGAGAGGAAAAGAATAGGGGGGAGAGAGAGTTAGAAAGAGAAGGAGAAGGAGGAGTTTATCACCACCACTTCGAGTCCGATGATCTTCCGCAGGGTCTTCGGTGGCCTCAGGCTTCGTCGGGGACCGAAGCCGGGGCGGGGGGATGTGAGCCTTGAGGGTGCAGGAACGGAAGGAGTGGTCTCGCGCGCGCCGCCGCCGCCGCCGAGGGGCACGTGTGCTTCTTATATAGGGGCTCCCACGCATGCGCAGATCACAAATGTGTACGTGCGGTTCGCCACGGCCGTGCTGCCCCCGCCTCTGCTCTTTTCGCGCCTTTTTGTTCCCGCCTCAGCTGTTTTTGCGCCTTTAGTCCCTACGCAGGCGCACAAGGTTGTTCTTTCTCAAAACTGGGGAGAAGATGGTCTTCTCAAAGCGCGACGCTGGATGGCGCTACAGCGGCAATGTCGAGACAAAACCACATTTGGTACCGGTTCTCTACAGGGGGAAGTTGATTCTCAAATCCACGTGGTCTCAGGATATTAATTCTCAAATCCACTGGGCCACAGGGATGTTGATTCTCAAATGCACTGGGCCACAGGATTTGAATTCTCAAATTCACTGGGCCAGGGGATTTTGAATCTCAAATCCACTGGGCCAAGGGATTTTGATTCTCAAATCCACTGGGCCATGGGGATTTCAGTTCTCAAATCCACTGGGCCACGGGGATTTTGATTCTCAAATCCAGTGGGCAACGGCGATGTTGATTATCAAATGCACTTGGTCACGGGGATTTTAATTCTCAAATCCACGGGCCCAGAGGGATTTTGATTCTCAAATCCACTTGGCCACAGGATTATAATTCTCAAATGCACTGGGCCACGGGGATATTGATTCTCAAATCCACTTGGCCACAGGATTTGAATTCTCAAATCTACTTTGCCACGGGGATGTTGACTCTCAAATCCACTGGTCCACGGGGAGTTTCAGTCCCAAATCCACTTGGCCACGGGGATGTTGATTCTCAAATCCACTTGTTTACATGATTTGAATTCTCAAATCCACTGGGCCACGGGGATGGTGATTCTCGAATCCACTGGGCCTCGAGATTTTTGATTATCAAATCCAGTGGGCCACAGGGATTGTAGTTCTCAAATCCACTGGGCCGCGGGGATTTGGATTCTCAAATCCACTGGACAACGGGAATTCAAATTTTCAAATCCACTAGGCAACGGGGATGTTGATTGTCAAATCCACTGAGCCACGGGGATGTTGATTCTCAAATCCACTTGCTCACAGGATTTTAATTCTCAAACAGACAAACAATAGCCTTCCCTTTTCCCTTCTTCGCTCTAGCTTCTTTATGCAAAACTGCTATTCGGTCCATAACACTTTGCAGTTGGAACCAGTGGTCCCGTGCCCAATCTCGTCCCGGGGGTGAGGGGCGAGAGCGGTACGTTTCTAAAAACTCATATAATTTCTCTGTCTCTTCACAAAAATCGCCTGCCTTTTGGGCGGCCATATCCTACAAAGGGGAGTTCGTCCCGGGAGGGTCAGACCTTAAAAAAAAAAACACGTTTCCCCTATACGCTCCCAGGAGGCCAGTCCGCACACTACTACAAGGCAAAGACGAGCCTACAAAGGGGATATCCTCCTGAGGGGGTCACACTATAAAATTCAAGTCTCCCCTATACGCCCTCAGGAGCTCAAATCACAAACTGCTACGCGCGTTTCAGTGCAAAGGTCTCAACACCCACTCCTTCCTTGCGCTTCGGTCGTCTCCGGCTGCTTCCCTCGCGGGAGAGCAGAACCGCGGATCGGAACTCCGCACTCGCTTCGTACTTATTTGTACGTCTCGTTCACACACACTCGCTCAGCACACCGTAAGGTTGTATGACACTCTTGTCTCAAGGGATCCTGTCCGTGACGCCAATTAAATGTCCCGATCCAATGTCAGGGGAGGTTTCGATACGGTCCCAAGGACGAGATTAAGACGCTGGAATCGGTCAGATGTCGTACAACCTTTCACTTTTATTTGAGGGGAGAAGAGAACGGAGGGAGGAGGGAGGGCAAGGGCGGAGAGGAAAAGAATAGGGGGGAGAGAGAGTTAGAAAGAGAAGGAGAAGGAGGAGTTTATCGCCACCACTTCGAGTCCGATGATCTTCCGCAGGGTCTTCGGTGGCCTCAGGCTTCGTCGGGGACCGAAGCCGGGGCGGGGGGGATGTGAGCCTTGAGGGTGCAGGAACGGAAGGAGTGGTCTCGCGCGCGCCGCCGCCGCCGCCGCCGAGGGGCACGTGTGCTTCTTATATAGGGGCTCCCACGCATGCGCAGATCACAAATGTGTACGTGCGGTTCGCCATGGCCGTGCTGCCCCCGCCTCTGCTCTTTTCGCGCCTTTTTGTTCCCGCCTCAGCTGTTTTCGCGCCTTTAGTCCCTACGCAGGCGCACGAGGTTGTTCTTTCTCAAAACTGGGGAGAAGATGGTCTTCTCAAAGCGCGACGCTGGATGGCGCTACAGCGGCAATGTCGAGACAAAACCACATTTGGTACCGGTTCTCTACAGGGGGAAGTTGATTCTCAAATCCACGTGGTCTCAGGATATTAATTCTCAAATCCACTGGGCCACAGGGATGTTGATTCTCAAATGCACTGGGCCACAGGATTTGAATTCTCAAATTCACCGGGCCAGGGGATTTTGATTCTCAAATCCACTGGGCCAAGGGATTTTGATTCTCAAATCCACTGGGCCATGGGGATTTCAGTTCTGAAATCCATCTTGGTCACAGGATTTTAACTCTCAAATCCACTGGGCAACGGGGATTTTGATTCTAAACTCCACTGGGCCATGGGGATTTTAGTTCTCAAATCCACTGGGCCACGGGGATTTTGATTCTCAAATCCAGTGGGCAACGGCGATGTTGATTATCAAATGCACTTGGTCACGGGGATTTTAATTCTCAAATCCACGGGCCCAGAGGGATTTTGATTCTCAAATCCACTTGGCCACAGGATTATAATTCTCAAATCCACTGGGCCACGGGGATATTGATTCTCAAATCCACTTGGCCACAGGATTTGAATTCTCAAATCTACTTTGCCACGGGGATTTTGACTCTCAAATCCACTGGTCCACGGGGAGTTTCAGTCCGAAATCCACTTGGCCACGGGGATGTTGATTCTCAAATCCACTTGTTTACATGATTTGAATTCTCAAATCCACTGGGCCACGGGGATGGTGATTCTCAAATCCACTGGGCCTCGAGATTTTTGATTATCAAATCCAGTGGGCCACAGGGATTGTAGTTCTCAAATCCACTGGGCCGCGGGGATTTGGATTCTCAAATCCACTGGACAACGGGAATTCAAATTTTCAAATCCACTAGGCGACGGGGATGTTGATTGTCAAATCCACTGAGCCACGGGGATGTTGATTCTCAAATCCACTTGCTCACAGGATTTTAATTCTCAAACAGACAAACAATAGCCTTCCCTTTTCCCTTCTTCGCTCTAGCTTCTTTATGCAAAACTGCTATTCGGTCCATAACACTTTGCAGTTGGAACCAGTGGTCCCGTGCCCAATCTCGTCCCGGGGGTGAGGGGCGAGAGCGGTACGTTTCTAAAAACTCATATAATTTCTCTGTCTCTTCACAAAAATCGCCTGCCTTTTGGGCGGCCATATCCTACAAAGGGGAGTTCGTCCCGGGAGGGTCAGACCTTAAAAAAAAAAACACGTTTCCCCTATACGCTCCCAGGAGGCCAGTCCGCACACTACTACAAGGCAAAGACGAGCCTACAAAGGGGATATCCTCCTGAGGGGGTCACACTATAAAATTCAAGTCTCCCCTATACGCCCTCAGGAGCTCAAATCACAAACTGCTACGCGCGTTTCAGTGCAAAGGTCTCAACACCCACTCCTTCCTTGCGCTTCGGTCGTCTCCGGCTGCTTCCCTCGCGGGAGAGCAGAACCGCGGATCGGAACTCCGCACTCGCTTCGTACTTATTTGTACGTCTCGTTCACACACACTCGCTCAGCACACCGTAAGGTTGTATGACACTCTTGTCTCAAGGGATCCTGTCCGTGACGCCAATTAAATGTCCCGATCCAATGTCAGGGGAGGTTTCGATACGGTCCCAAGGACGAGATTAAGACGCTGGAATCGGTCAGATGTCGTACAACCTTTCACTTTTATTTGAGGGGAGAAGAGAACGGAGGGAGGAGGGAGGGCAAGGGCGGAGAGGAAAAGAATAGGGGGGAGAGAGAGTTAGAAAGAGAAGGAGAAGGAGGAGTTTATCGCCACCACTTCGAGTCCGATGATCTTCCGCAGGGTCTTCGGTGGCCTCAGGCTTCGTCGGGGACCGAAGCCGGGGCGGGGGGGATGTGAGCCTTGAGGGTGCAGGAACGGAAGGAGTGGTCTCGCGCGCGCCGCCGCCGCCGCCGCCGAGGGGCACGTGTGCTTCTTATATAGGGGCTCCCACGCATGCGCAGATCACAAATGTGTACGTGCGGTTCGCCATGGCCGTGCTGCCCCCGCCTCTGCTCTTTTCGCGCCTTTTTGTTCCCGCCTCAGCTGTTTTCGCGCCTTTAGTCCCTACGCAGGCGCACGAGGTTGTTCTTTCTCAAAACTGGGGAGAAGATGGTCTTCTCAAAGCGCGACGCTGGATGGCGCTACAGCGGCAATGTCGAGACAAAACCACATTTGGTACCGGTTCTCTACAGGGGGAAGTTGATTCTCAAATCCACGTGGTCTCAGGATATTAATTCTCAAATCCACTGGGCCACAGGGATGTTGATTCTCAAATGCACTGGGCCACAGGATTTGAATTCTCAAATTCACCGGGCCAGGGGATTTTGATTCTCAAATCCACTGGGCCAAGGGATTTTGATTCTCAAATCCACTGGGCCATGGGGATTTCAGTTCTGAAATCCATCTTGGTCACAGGATTTTAACTCTCAAATCCACTGGGCAACGGGGATTTTGATTCTAAACTCCACTGGGCCATGGGGATTTTAGTTCTCAAATCCACTGGGCCACGGGGATTTTGATTCTCAAATCCAGTGGGCAACGGCGATGTTGATTATCAAATGCACTTGGTCACGGGGATTTTAATTCTCAAATCCACGGGCCCAGAGGGATTTTGATTCTCAAATCCACTTGGCCACAGGATTATAATTCTCAAATCCACTGGGCCACGGGGATATTGATTCTCAAATCCACTTGGCCACAGGATTTGAATTCTCAAATCTACTTTGCCACGGGGATTTTGACTCTCAAATCCACTGGTCCACGGGGAGTTTCAGTCCGAAATCCACTTGGCCACGGGGATGTTGATTCTCAAATCCACTTGTTTACATGATTTGAATTCTCAAATCCACTGGGCCACGGGGATGGTGATTCTCAAATCCACTGGGCCTCGAGATTTTTGATTATCAAATCCAGTGGGCCACAGGGATTGTAGTTCTCAAATCCACTGGGCCGCGGGGATTTGGATTCTCAAATCCACTGGACAACGGGAATTCAAATTTTCAAATCCACTAGGCGACGGGGATGTTGATTGTCAAATCCACTGAGCCACGGGGATGTTGATTCTCAAATCCACTTGCTCACAGGATTTTAATTCTCAAACAGACAAACAATAGCCTTCCCTTTTCCCTTCTTCGCTCTAGCTTCTTTATGCAAAACTGCTATTCGGTCCATAACACTTTGCAGTTGGAACCAGTGGTCCCGTGCCCAATCTCGTCCCGGGGGTGAGGGGCGAGAGCGGTACGTTTCTAAAAACTCATATAATTTCTCTGTCTCTTCACAAAAATCGCCTGCCTTTTGGGCGGCCATATCCTACAAAGGGGAGTTCGTCCCGGGAGGGTCAGACCTTAAAAAAAAAAACACGTTTCCCCTATACGCTCCCAGGAGGCCAGTCCGCACACTACTACAAGGCAAAGACGAGCCTACAAAGGGGATATCCTCCTGAGGGGGTCACACTATAAAATTCAAGTCTCCCCTATACGCCCTCAGGAGCTCAAATCACAAACTGCTACGCGCGTTCCAGTGCAAAGGTCTCAACACCCACTCCTTCCTTGCGCTTCGGTCGTCTCCGGCTGCTTCCCTCGCGGGAGAGCAGAACCGCGGATCGGAACTCCGCACTCGCTTCGTACTTATTTGTACGTCTCGTTCACACACACTCGCTCAGCACACCGTAAGGTTGTATGACACTCTCGTCTCAAGGGATCCTGTCCGTGACGCCAATTAAATGTCCCGATCCAATGTCAGGGGAGGTTTCGATACGGTCCCAAGGACGAGATTAAGACGCTGGAATCGGTCAGATGTCGTACAACCTTTCACTTTTATTTGAGGGGAGAAGAGAATGGAGGGAGGAGGGAGGGCAAGGGCGGAGAGGAAAAGAATAGGGGGGAGAGAGAGTTAGAAAGAGAAGGAGAAGGAGGAGTTTATCACCACCACTTCGAGTCCGATGATCTTCCGCAGGGTCTTCGGTGGCCTCAGGCTTCGTCGGGGACCGAAGCCGGGGCGGGGGGGATGTGAGCCTTGAGGGTGCAGGAACGGAAGGAGTGGTCTCGCGCGCGCCGCCGCCGCCGCCGCCGAGGGGCACGTGTGCTTCTTATATAGGGGCTCCCACGCATGCGCAGATCACAAATGTGTACGTGCGGTTCGCCACGGCCGTGCTGCCCCTGCCTCTGCTCTTTTCGCGCCTTTTTGTTCCCGCCTCAGCTGTTTTCGCGCCTTTAGTCCCTACGCAGGTGCACGAGGTTGTTCTTTCTCAAAACTGGGGAGAAGATGGTCTTCTCAAAGCGCGACGCTGGATGGCGCTACAGCGGCAATGTCGAGACAAAACCACATTTGGTACCGGTTCTCTACAGGGGGATGTTGATTCTCAAATCCACGTGGTCTCAGGATATTAATTCCCAAATCCACTGGGCCACGGGGATGTTGATTCTCAAATGCACTGGGCCACAGGATTTGAATTCTCAAATTCACTGGGCCAGGGGATTTTGATTCTCAAATCCACTGGTCCATGGGGATTTCAGTTCTGAAATCCATCTTGGTCACAGGATTTTAACTCTCAAATCCACTGGGCAACGGGGATTTTGATTCTAAATTCCACTGGGCCATGGGGATTTTAGTTCTCAAATCCACTGGGCCACGGGGATTTTGATTCTCAAATCCAGTGGGCAACGGCGATGTTGATTATCAAATGCACTTGGTCACGGGGATTTTAATTCTCAAATCCACGGGCCCAGAGGGATTTTGATTCTCAAATCCACTTGGCCACAGGATTATAATTCTCAAATCCACTGGGCCACGGGGATATTGATTCTCAAATCCACTTGGCCACAGGATTTGAATTCTCAAATCTACTTTGCCACGGGGATTTTGACTCTCAAATCCACTGGTCCACGGGGAGTTTCAGTCCGAAATCCACTTGGCCACGGGGATGTTGATTCTCAAATCCACTTGTTTACATGATTTGAATTCTCAAATCAACTGGGCCACGGGGATGGTGATTCTCAAATCCACTGGGCCTCGAGATTTTTGATTATCAAATCCAGTGGGCCACAGGGATTGTAGTTCTCAAATCCACTGGGCCGCGGGGATTTGGATTCTCAAATCCACTGGACAACGGGAATTCAAATTTTCAAATCCACTAGGCGACGGGGATGTTGATTGTCAAATCCACTGAGCCACGGGGATGTTGATTCTCAAATCCACTTGCTCACAGGATTTTAATTCTCAAACAGACAAACAATAGCCTTCCCTTTTCCCTTCTTCGCTCTAGCTTCTTTATGCAAAACTGCTATTCGGTCCATAACACTTTGCAGTTGGAACCAGTGGTCCCGTGCCCAATCTCGTCCCGGGGGTGAGGGGCGAGAGCGGTACGTTTCTAAAAACTCATATAATTTCTCTGTCTCTTCACAAAAATCGCCTGCCTTTTGGGCGGCCATATCCTACAAAGGGGAGTTCGTCCCGGGAGCGTCAAACCTTAAAAAAAAAAACACGTTTCCCCTATACGCTCCCAGGAGGCCAGTCCGCACACTACTACAAGGCAAAGACGAGCCTACAAAGGGGATATCCTCCTGAGGGGGTCACACTATAAAATTCAAGTCTCCCCTATACGCCCTCAGGAGCTCAAATCACAAACTGCTACGCGCGTTTCAGTGCAAAGGTCTCAACACCCACTCCTTCCTTGCGCTTCGGTCGTCTCCGGCTGCTTCCCTCGCGGGAGAGCAGAACCGCGGATCGGAACTCCGCACTCGCTTCGTACTTATTTGTACGTCTCGTTCACACACACTCGCTCAGCACACCGTAAGGTTGTATGACACTCTCGTCTCAAGGGATCCTGTCCGTGACGCCAATTAAATGTCCCGATCCAATGTCAGGGGAGGTTTCGATACGGTCCCAAGGACGAGATTAAGACGCTGGAATCGGTCAGATGTCGTACAACCTTTCACTTTTATTTGAGGGGAGAAGAGAACGGAGGGAGGAGGGAGGGCAAGGGCGGAGAGGAAAAGAATAGGGGGGAGAGAGAGTTAGAAAGAGAAGGAGAAGGAGGAGTTTATCGCCACCACTTCGAGTCCGATGATCTTCCGCAGGGTCTTCGGTGGCCTCAGGCTTCGTCGGGGACCGAAGCCGGGGCGGGGGGGATGTGAGCCTTGAGGGTGCAGGAACGGAAGGAGTGGTCTCGCGCGCGCCGCCGCCGCCGCCGCCGAGGGGCACGTGTGCTTCTTATATAGGGGCTCCCACGCATGCGCAGATCACAAATGTGTACGTGCGGTTTGCCACGGCCGTGCTGCCCCCGCCTCTGCTCTTTTCGCGCCTTTTTGTTCCCGCCTCAGCTGTTTTCGCGCCTTTAGTCCCTACGCAGGCGCACGAGGTTGTTCTTTCTCAAAACTGGGGAGAAGATGGTCTTCTCAAAGCGCGACGCTGGATGGCGCTACAGCGGCAATGTCGAGACAAAACCACATTTGGTACCGGTTCTCTACAGGGGGATGTTGATTCTCAAATCCACGTGGTCTCAGGATATTAATTCTCAAATCCACTGGGCCACGGGGATGTTGATTCTCAAATGCACTGGGCCACAGGATTTGAATTCTCAAATTCACCGGGCCAGGGGATTTTGATTCTCAAATCCACTGGGCCATGGGGATTTCAGTTCTGAAATCCATCTTGGTCACAGGATTTTAACTCTCAAATCCACTGGGCAACGGGGATTTTGATTCTAAATTCCACTGGGCCATGGGGATTTTAGTTCTCAAATCCACTGGGCCACGGGGATTTTGATTCTCAAATCCAGTGGGCAACGGCGATGTTGATTATCAAATGCACTTGGTCACGGGGATTTTAATTCTCAAATCCACGGGCCCAGAGGGATTTTGATTCTCAAATCCACTTGGCCACAGGATTATAATTCTCAAATGCACTGGGCCACGGGGATATTGATTCTCAAATCCACTTGGCCACAGGATTTGAATTCTCAAATCTACTTTGCCACGGGGATTTCGACTCTCAAATCCACTGGTCCACGGGGAGTTTCAGTCCGAAATCCACTTGGCCACGGGGATGTTGATTCTCAAATCCACTTGTTTACATGATTTGAATTCTCAAATCCACTGGGCCACGGGGATGGTGATTCTCAAATCCACTGGGCCTCGAGATTTTTGATTATCAAATCCAGTGGGCCACAGGGATTGTAGTTCTCAAATCCACTGCGCCGCGGGGATTTGGATTCTCAAATCCACTGGACAACGGGAATTCAAATTTTCAAATCCACTAGGCGACGGGGATGTTGATTCTCAAATCCACTGAGCCACGGGGATGTTGATTCTCAAATCCACTTGCTCACAGGATTTTAATTCTCAAACAGACAAACAATAGCCTTCCCTTTTCCCTTCTTCGCTCTAGCTTCTTTATGCAAAACTGCTATTCGGTCCATAACACTTTGCAGTTGGAACCAGTGGTCCCGTGCCCAATCTCGTCCCGGGGGTGAGGGGCGAGAGCGGTACGTTTCTAAAAACTCATATAATTTCTCTGTCTCTTCACAAAAATCGCCTGCCTTTTGGGCGGCCATATCCTACAAAGGGGAGTTCGTCCCGGGAGGGTCAAACCTTAAAAAAAAAAACACGTTTCCCCTATACGCTCCCAGGAGGCCAGTCCGCACACTACTACAAGGCAAAGACGAGCCTACAAAGGGGATATCCTCCTGAGGGGGTCACACTATAAAATTCAAGTCTCCCCTATACGCCCTCAGGAGCTCAAATCACAAACTGCTACGCGCGTTTCAGTGCAAAGGTCTCAACACCCACTCCTTCCTTGCGCTTCGGTCGTCTCCGGCTGCTTCCCTCGCGGGAGAGCAGAACCGCGGATCGGAACTCCGCACTCGCTTCGTACTTATTTGTACGTCTCGTTCACACACACTCGCTCAGCACACCGTAAGGTTGTATGACACTCTCGTCTCAAGGGATCCTGTCCGTGACGCCAATTAAATGTCCCGATCCAATGTCGGGGGAGGTTTCGATACGGTCCCAAGGACGAGATTAAGACGCTGGAATCGGTCAGATGTCGTACAACCTTTCACTTTTATTTGAGGGGAGAAGAGAACGGAGGGAGGAGGGAGGGCAAGGGCGGAGAGGAAAAGAATAGGGGGGAGAGAGAGTTAGAAAGAGAAGGAGAAGGAGGAGTTTATCGCCACCACTTCGAGTCCGATGATCTTCCGCAGGGTCTTCGGTGGCCTCAGGCTTCGTCGGGGACCGAAGCCGGGGCGGGGGGGATGTGAGCCTTGAGGGTGCAGGAACGGAAGGAGTGGTCTCGCGCGCGCCGCCGCCGCCGCCGCCGAGGGGCACGTGTGCTTCTTATATAGGGGCTCCCACGCATGCGCAGATCACAAATGTGTACGTGCGGTTCGCCACGGCCGTGCTGCCCCCGCCTCTGCTCTTTTCGCGCCTTTTTGTTCCCGCCTCAGCTGTTTTCGCGCCTTTAGTCCCTACGCAGGCGCACGAGGTTGTTCTTTCTCAAAACTGGGGAGAAGATGGTCTTCTCAAAGCGCGACGCTGGATGGCACTACAGCGGCAATGTCGAGACAAAACCACATTTGGTACCGGTTCTCTACAGGGGGAAGTTGATTCTCAAATCCACGTGGTCTCAGGATATTAATTCCCAAATCCACTGGGCCACGGGGATGTTGATTCTCAAATGCACTGGGCCACAGGATTTGAATTCTCAAATTCACTGGGCCAGGGGATTTTGATTCTCAAATCCACTGGGCCAAGGGATTTTGATTCTCAAATCCACTGGGCCATGGGGATTTCAGTTCTGAAATCCATCTTGGTCACAGGATTTTAACTCTCAAATCCACTGGGCAACGGGGATTTTGATTCTAAATTCCACTGGGCCATGGGGATTTTAGTTCTCAAATCCACTGGGCCACGGGGATTTTGATTCTCAAATCCAGTGGGCAACGGCGATGTTGATTATCAAATGCACTTGGTCACGGGGATTTTAATTCTCAAATCCACGGGCCCAGAGGGATTTTGATTCTCAAATCCACTTGGCCACAGGATTTGAATTCTCAAATCCACTGGGCCACGGGGATATTGATTCTCAAATCCACTTGGCCACAGGATTTGAATTCTCAAATCTACTTTGCCACGGGGATTTTGACTCTCAAATCCACTGGTCCACGGGGAGTTTCAGTCCCAAATCCACTTGGCCACGGGGATGTTGATTCTCAAATCCACTTGTTTACATGATTTGAATTCTCAAATCAACTGGGCCACGGGGATGGTGATTCTCAAATCCACTGGTCCATGGGGATTTCAGTTCTGAAATCCATCTTGGTCACAGGATTTTAACTCTCAAATCCACTGGGCAACGGGGATTTTGATTCTAAATTCCACTGGGCCATGGGGATTTTAGTTCTCAAATCCACTGGGCCACGGGGATTTTGATTCTCAAATCCAGTGGGCAACGGCGATGTTGATTATCAAATGCACTTGGTCACGGGGATTTTAATTCTCAAATCCACGGGCCCAGAGGGATTTTGATTCTCAAATCCACTTGGCCACAGGATTATAATTCTCAAATGCACTGGGCCACGGGGATATTGATTCTCAAATCCACTTGGCCACAGGATTTGAATTCTCAAATCTACTTTGCCACGGGGATTTTGACTCTCAAATCCACTGGTCCACGGGGAGTTTCAGTCCGAAATCCACTTGGCCACGGGGATGTTGATTCTCAAATCCACTTGTTTACATGATTTGAATTCTCAAATCCACTGGGCCACGGGGATGGTGATTCTCAAATCCACTGGGCCTCGAGATTTTTGATTATCAAATCCAGTGGGCCACAGGGATTGTAGTTCTCAAATCCACTGCGCCGCGGGGATTTGGATTCTCAAATCCACTGGACAACGGGAATTCAAATTTTCAAATCCACTAGGCGACGGGGATGTTGATTCTCAAATCCACTGAGCCACGGGGATGTTGATTCTCAAATCCACTTGCTCACAGGATTTTAATTCTCAAACAGACAAACAATAGCCTTCCCTTTTCCCTTCTTCGCTCTAGCTTCTTTATGCAAAACTGCTATTCGGTCCATAACACTTTGCAGTTGGAACCAGTGGTCCCGTGCCCAATCTTGTCCCGGGGGTGAGGGGCGAGAGCGGTACGTTTCTAAAAACTCATATAATTTCTCTGTCTCTTCACAAAAATCGCCTGCCTTTTGGGCGGCCATATCCTACAAAGGGGAGTTCGTCCCGGGAGCGTCAAACCTTAAAAAAAAAAACACGTTTCCCCTATACGCTCCCAGGAGGCCAGTCCGCACACTACTACAAGGCAAAGACGAGCCTACAAAGGGGATATCCTCCTGAGGGGGTCACACTATAAAATTCAAGTCTCCCCTATACGCCCTCAGGAGCTCAAATCACAAACTGCTACGCGCGTTTCAGTGCAAAGGTCTCAACACCCACTCCTTCCTTGCGCTTCGGTCGTCTCCGGCTGCTTCCCTCGCGGGAGAGCAGAACCGCGGATCGGAACTCCGCACTCGCTTCGTACTTATTTGTACGTCTCGTTCACACACACTCGCTCAGCACACCGTAAGGTTGTATGACACTCTCGTCTCAAGGGATCCTGTCCGTGACGCCAATTAAATGTCCCGATCCAATGTCGGGGGAGGTTTCGATACGGTCCCAAGGACGAGATTAAGACGCTGGAATCGGTCAGATGTCGTACAACCTTTCACTTTTATTTGAGGGGAGAAGAGAACGGAGGGAGGAGGGAGGGCATGGGCGGAGAGGAAAAGAATAGGGGGGAGAGAGAGTTAGAAAGAGAAGGAGAAGGAGGAGTTTATCGCCACCACTTCGAGTCCGATGATCTTCCGCAGGGTCTTCGGTGGCCTCAGGCTTCGTCGGGGACCGAAGCCGGGGCGGGGGGGATGTGAGCCTTGAGGGTGCAGGAACGGAAGGAGTGGTCTCGCGCGCGCCGCCGCCGCCGCCGCCGAGGGGCACGTGTGCTTCTTATATAGGGGCTCCCACGCATGCGCAGATCACAAATGTGTACGTGCGGTTCGCCACGGCCGTGCTGCCCCCGCCTCTGCTCTTTTCGCGCCTTTTTGTTCCCGCCTCAGCTGTTTTCGCGCCTTTAGTCCCTACGCAGGCGCACGAGGTTGTTCTTTCTCAAAACTGGGGAGAAGATGGTCTTCTCAAAGCGCGACGCTGGATGGCGCTACAGCGGCAATGTCGAGACAAAACCACATTTGGTACCGGTTCTCTACAGGGGGATGTTGATTCTCAAATCCACGTGGTCTCAGGATATTAATTCTCAAATCCACTGGGCCACGGGGATGTTGATTCTCAAATGCACTGGGCCACAGGATTTGAATTCTCAAATTCACCGGGCCAGGGGATTTTGATTCTCAAATCCACTGGGCCATGGGGATTTCAGTTCTGAAATCCATCTTGGTCACAGGATTTTAACTCTCAAATCCACTGGGCAACGGGGATTTTGATTCTAAATTCCACTGGGCCATGGGGATTTTAGTTCTCAAATCCACTGGGCCACGGGGATTTTGATTCTCAAATCCAGTGGGCAACGGCGATGTTGATTATCAAATGCACTTGGTCACGGGGATTTTAATTCTCAAATCCACGGGCCCAGAGGGATTTTGATTCTCAAATCCACTTGGCCACAGGATTATAATTCTCAAATGCACTGGGCCACGGGGATATTGATTCTCAAATCCACTTGGCCACAGGATTTGAATTCTCAAATCTACTTTGCCACGGGGATTTCGACTCTCAAATCCACTGGTCCACGGGGAGTTTCAGTCCGAAATCCACTTGGCCACGGGGATGTTGATTCTCAAATCCACTTGTTTACATGATTTGAATTCTCAAATCCACTGGGCCACGGGGATGGTGATTCTCAAATCCACTGGGCCTCGAGATTTTTGATTATCAAATCCAGTGGGCCACAGGGATTGTAGTTCTCAAATCCACTGCGCCGCGGGGATTTGGATTCTCAAATCCACTGGACAACGGGAATTCAAATTTTCAAATCCACTAGGCGACGGGGATGTTGATTGTCAAATCCACTGAGCCACGGGGATGTTGATTCTCAAATCCACTTGCTCACAGGATTTTAATTCTCAAACAGACAAACAATAGCCTTCCCTTTTCCCTTCTTCGCTCTAGCTTCTTTATGCAAAACTGCTATTCGGTCCATAACACTTTGCAGTTGGAACCAGTGGTCCCGTGCCCAATCTCGTCCCGGGGGTGAGGGGCGAGAGCGGTACGTTTCTAAAAACTCATATAATTTCTCTGTCTCTTCACAAAAATCGCCTGCCTTTTGGGCGGCCATATCCTACAAAGGGGAGTTCGTCCCGGGAGGGTCAAACCTTAAAAAAAAAAACACGTTTCCCCTATACGCTCCCAGGAGGCCAGTCCGCACACTACTACAAGGCAAAGACGAGCCTACAAAGGGGATATCCTCCTGAGGGGGTCACACTATAAAATTCAAGTCTCCCCTATACGCCCTCAGGAGCTCAAATCACAAACTGCTACGCGCGTTTCAGTGCAAAGGTCTCAACACCCACTCCTTCCTTGCGCTTCGGTCGTCTCCGGCTGCTTCCCTCGCGGGAGAGCAGAACCGCGGATCGGAACTCCGCACTCGCTTCGTACTTATTTGTACGTCTCGTTCACACACACTCGCTCAGCACACCGTAAGGTTGTATGACACTCTCGTCTCAAGGGATCCTGTCCGTGACGCCAATTAAATGTCCCGATCCAATGTCGGGGGAGGTTTCGATACGGTCCCAAGGACGAGATTAAGACGCTGGAATCGGTCAGATGTCGTACAACCTTTCACTTTTATTTGAGGGGAGAAGAGAACGGAGGGAGGAGGGAGGGCAAGGGCGGAGAGGAAAAGAATAGGGGGGAGAGAGAGTTAGAAAGAGAAGGAGAAGGAGGAGTTTATCGCCACCACTTCGAGTCCGATGATCTTCCGCAGGGTCTTCGGTGGCCTCAGGCTTCGTCGGGGACCGAAGCCGGGGCGGGGGGGATGTGAGCCTTGAGGGTGCAGGAACGGAAGGAGTGGTCTCGCGCGCGCCGCCGCCGCCGCCGCCGAGGGGCACGTGTGCTTCTTATATAGGGGCTCCCACGCATGCGCAGATCACAAATGTGTACGTGCGGTTCGCCACGGCCGTGCTGCCCCCGCCTCTGCTCTTTTCGCGCCTTTTTGTTCCCGCCTCAGCTGTTTTCGCGCCTTTAGTCCCTACGCAGGCGCACGAGGTTGTTCTTTCTCAAAACTGGGGAGAAGATGGTCTTCTCAAAGCGCGACGCTGGATGGCGCTACAGCGGCAATGTCGAGACAAAACCACATTTGGTACCGGTTCTCTACAGGGGGAAGTTGATTCTCAAATCCACGTGGTCTCAGGATATTAATTCCCAAATCCACTGGGCCACGGGGATGTTGATTCTCAAATGCACTGGGCCACAGGATTTGAATTCTCAAATTCACTGGGCCAGGGGATTTTGATTCTCAAATCCACTGGGCCAAGGGATTTTGATTCTCAAATCCACTGGGCCATGGGGATTTCAGTTCTGAAATCCATCTTGGTCACAGGATTTTAACTCTCAAATCCACTGGGCAACGGGGATTTTGATTCTAAATTCCACTGGGCCATGGGGATTTTAGTTCTCAAATCCACTGGGCCACGGGGATTTTGATTCTCAAATCCAGTGGGCAACGGCGATGTTGATTATCAAATGCACTTGGTCACGGGGATTTTAATTCTCAAATCCACGGGCCCAGAGGGATTTTGATTCTCAAATCCACTTGGCCACAGGATTATAATTCTCAAATGCACTGGGCCACGGGGATATTGATTCTCAAATCCACTTGGCCACAGGATTTGAATTCTCAAATCTACTTTGCCACGGGGATTTTGACTCTCAAATCCACTGGTCCACGGGGAGTTTCAGTCCCAAATCCACTTGGCCACGGGGATGTTGATTCTCAAATCCACTTGTTTACATGATTTGAATTCTCAAATCCACTGGGCCACGGGGATGGTGATTCTCAAATCCACTGGGCCTCGAGATTTTTGATTATCAAATCCAGTGGGCCACAGGGATTGTAGTTCTCAAATCCACTGCGCCGCGGGGATTTGGATTCTCAAATCCACTGGACAACGGGAATTCAAATTTTCAAATCCACTAGGCGACGGGGATGTTGATTGTCAAATCCACTGAGCCACGGGGATGTTGATTCTCAAATCCACTTGCTCACAGGATTTTAATTCTCAAACAGACAAACAATAGCCTTCCCTTTTCCCTTCTTCGCTCTAGCTTCTTTATGCAAAACTGCTATTCGGTCCATAACACTTTGCAGTTGGAACCAGTGGTCCCGTGCCCAATCTCGTCCCGGGGGTGAGGGGCGAGAGCGGTACGTTTCTAAAAACTCATATAATTTCTCTGTCTCTTCACAAAAATCGCCTGCCTTTTGGGCGGCCATATCCTACAAAGGGGAGTTCGTCCCGGGAGGGTCAAACCTTAAAAAAAAAAACACGTTTCCCCTATACGCTCCCAGGAGGCCAGTCCGCACACTACTACAAGGCAAAGACGAGCCTACAAAGGGGATATCCTCCTGAGGGGGTCACACTATAAAATTCAAGTCTCCCCTATACGCCCTCAGGAGCTCAAATCACAAACTGCTACGCGCGTTTCAGTGCAAAGGTCTCAACACCCACTCCTTCCTTGCGCTTCGGTCGTCTCCGGCTGCTTCCCTCGCGGGAGAGCAGAACCGCGGATCGGAACTCCGCACTCGCTTCGTACTTATTTGTACGTCTCGTTCACACACACTCGCTCAGCACACCGTAAGGTTGTATGACACTCTCGTCTCAAGGGATCCTGTCCGTGACGCCAATTAAATGTCCCGATCCAATGTCGGGGGAGGTTTCGATACGGTCCCAAGGACGAGATTAAGACGCTGGAATCGGTCAGATGTCGTACAACCTTTCACTTTTATTTGAGGGGAGAAGAGAACGGAGGGAGGAGGGAGGGCAAGGGCGGAGAGGAAAAGAATAGGGGGGAGAGAGAGTTAGAAAGAGAAGGAGAAGGAGGAGTTTATCGCCACCACTTCGAGTCCGATGATCTTCCGCAGGGTCTTCGGTGGCCTCAGGCTTCGTCGGGGACCGAAGCCGGGGCGGGGGGGATGTGAGCCTTGAGGGTGCAGGAACGGAAGGAGTGGTCTCGCGCGCGCCGCCGCCGCCGCCGCCGAGGGGCACGTGTGCTTCTTATATAGGGGCTCCCACGCATGCGCAGATCACAAATGTGTACGTGCGGTTCGCCACGGCCGTGCTGCCCCCGCCTCTGCTCTTTTCGCGCCTTTTTGTTCCCGCCTCAGCTGTTTTCGCGCCTTTAGTCCCTACGCAGGCGCACGAGGTTGTTCTTTCTCAAAACTGGGGAGAAGATGGTCTTCTCAAAGCGCGACGCTGGATGGCGCTACAGCGGCAATGTCGAGACAAAACCACATTTGGTACCGGTTCTCTACAGGGGGAAGTTGATTCTCAAATCCACGTGGTCTCAGGATATTAATTCCCAAATCCACTGGGCCACGGGGATGTTGATTCTCAAATGCACTGGGCCACAGGATTTGAATTCTCAAATTCACTGGGCCAGGGGATTTTGATTCTCAAATCCACTGGGCCAAGGGATTTTGATTCTCAAATCCACTGGGCCATGGGGATTTCAGTTCTGAAATCCATCTTGGTCACAGGATTTTAACTCTCAAATCCACTGGGCAACGGGGATTTTGATTCTAAATTCCACTGGGCCATGGGGATTTTAGTTCTCAAATCCACTGGGCCACGGGGATTTTGATTCTCAAATCCAGTGGGCAACGGCGATGTTGATTATCAAATGCACTTGGTCACGGGGATTTTAATTCTCAAATCCACGGGCCCAGAGGGATTTTGATTCTCAAATCCACTTGGCCACAGGATTTGAATTCTCAAATCCACTGGGCCACGGGGATATTGATTCTCAAATCCACTTGGCCACAGGATTTGAATTCTCAAATCTACTTTGCCACGGGGATTTTGACTCTCAAATCCACTGGTCCACGGGGAGTTTCAGTCCCAAATCCACTTGGCCACGGGGATGTTGATTCTCAAATCCACTTGTTTACATGATTTGAATTCTCAAATCAACTGGGCCACGGGGATGGTGATTCTCAAATCCACTGGTCCATGGGGATTTCAGTTCTGAAATCCATCTTGGTCACAGGATTTTAACTCTCAAATCCACTGGGCAACGGGGATTTTGATTCTAAATTCCACTGGGCCATGGGGATTTTAGTTCTCAAATCCACTGGGCCACGGGGATTTTGATTCTCAAATCCAGTGGGCAACGGCGATGTTGATTATCAAATGCACTTGGTCACGGGGATTTTAATTCTCAAATCCACGGGCCCAGAGGGATTTTGATTCTCAAATCCACTTGGCCACAGGATTATAATTCTCAAATCCACTGGGCCACGGGGATATTGATTCTCAAATCCACTTGGCCACAGGATTTGAATTCTCAAATCTACTTTGCCACGGGGATTTTGACTCTCAAATCCACTGGTCCACGGGGAGTTTCAGTCCGAAATCCACTTGGCCACGGGGATGTTGATTCTCAAATCCACTTGTTTACATGATTTGAATTCTCAAATCCACTGGGCCACGGGGATGGTGATTCTCAAATCCACTGGGCCTCGAGATTTTTGATTATCAAATCCAGTGGGCCACAGGGATTGTAGTTCTCAAATCCACTGGGCCGCGGGGATTTGGATTCTCAAATCCACTGGACAACGGGAATTCAAATTTTCAAATCCACTAGGCGACGGGGATGTTGATTGTCAAATCCACTGAGCCACGGGGATGTTGATTCTCAAATCCACTTGCTCACAGGATTTTAATTCTCAAACAGACAAACAATAGCCTTCCCTTTTCCCTTCTTCGCTCTAGCTTCTTTATGCAAAACTGCTATTCGGTCCATAACACTTTGCAGTTGGAACCAGTGGTCCCGTGCCCAATCTTGTCCCGGGGGTGAGGGGCGAGAGCGGTACGTTTCTAAAAACTCATATAATTTCTCTGTCTCTTCACAAAAATCGCCTGCCTTTTGGGCGGCCATATCCTACAAAGGGGAGTTCGTCCCGGGAGGGTCAGACCTTAAAAAAAAAAACACGTTTCCCCTATACGCTCCCAGGAGGCCAGTCCGCACACTACTACAAGGCAAAGACGAGCCTACAAAGGGGATATCCTCCTGAGGGGGTCACACTATAAAATTCAAGTCTCCCCTATACGCCCTCAGGAGCTCAAATCACAAACTGCTACGCGCGTTTCAGTGCAAAGGTCTCAACACCCACTCCTTCCTTGCGCTTCGGTCGTCTCCGGCTGCTTCCCTCGCGGGAGAGCAGAACCGCGGATCGGAACTCCGCACTCGCTTCGTACTTATTTGTACGTCTCGTTCACACACACTCGCTCAGCACACCGTAAGGTTGTATGACACTCTCGTCTCAAGGGATCCTGTCCGTGACGCCAATTAAATGTCCCGATCCAATGTCAGGGGAGGTTTCGATACGGTCCCAAGGACGAGATTAAGACGCTGGAATCGGTCAGATGTCGTACAACCTTTCACTTTTATTTGAGGGGAGAAGAGAACGGAGGGAGGAGGGAGGGCAAGGGCGGAGAGGAAAAGAATAGGGGGGAGAGAGAGTTAGAAAGAGAAGGAGAAGGAGGAGTTTATCGCCACCACTTCGAGTCCGATGATCTTCCGCAGGGTCTTCGGTGGCCTCAGGCTTCGTCGGGGACCGAAGCCGGGGCGGGGGGGATGTGAGCCTTGAGGGTGCAGGAACGGAAGGAGTGGTCTCGCGCGCGCCGCCGCCGCCGCCGCCGAGGGGCACGTGTGCTTCTTATATAGGGGCTCCCACGCATGCGCAGATCACAAATGTGTACGTGCGGTTCGCCACGGCCGTGCTGCCCCCGCCTCTGCTCTTTTCGCGCCTTTTTGTTCCCGCCTCAGCTGTTTTCGCGCCTTTAGTCCCTACGCAGGCGCACGAGGTTGTTCTTTCTCAAAACTGGGGAGAAGATGGTCTTCTCAAAGCGCGACGCTGGATGGCGCTACAGCGGCAATGTCGAGACAAAACCACATTTGGTACCGGTTCTCTACAGGGGGAAGTTGATTCTCAAATCCACGTGGTCTCAGGATATTAATTCCCAAATCCACTGGGCCACGGGGATGTTGATTCTCAAATGCACTGGGCCACAGGATTTGAATTCTCAAATTCACTGGGCCAGGGGATTTTGATTCTCAAATCCACTGGGCCAAGGGATTTTGATTCTCAAATCCACTGGGCCATGGGGATTTCAGTTCTGAAATCCATCTTGGTCACAGGATTTTAACTCTCAAATCCACTGGGCAACGGGGATTTTGATTCTAAATTCCACTGGGCCATGGGGATTTTAGTTCTCAAATCCACTGGGCCACGGGGATTTTGATTCTCAAATCCAGTGGGCAACGGCGATGTTGATTATCAAATGCACTTGGTCACGGGGATTTTAATTCTCAAATCCACGGGCCCAGAGGGATTTTGATTCTCAAATCCACTTGGCCACAGGATTATAATTCTCAAATCCACTGGGCCACGGGGATATTGATTCTCAAATCCACTTGGCCACAGGATTTGAATTCTCAAATCTACTTTGCCACGGGGATTTTGACTCTCAAATCCACTGGGCCTCGAGATTTTTGATTATCAAATCCAGTGGGCCACAGGGATTGTAGTTCTCAAATCCACTGCGCCGCGGGGATTTGGATTCTCAAATCCACTGGACAACGGGAATTCAAATTTTCAAATCCACTAGGCGACGGGGATGTTGATTGTCAAATCCACTGAGCCACGGGGATGTTGATTCTCAAATCCACTTGCTCACAGGATTTTAATTCTCAAACAGACAAACAATAGCCTTCCCTTTTCCCTTCTTCGCTCTAGCTTCTTTATGCAAAACTGCTATTCGGTCCATAACACTTTGCAGTTGGAACCAGTGGTCCCGTGCCCAATCTCGTCCCGGGGGTGAGGGGCGAGAGCGGTACGTTTCTAAAAACTCATATAATTTCTCTGTCTCTTCACAAAAATCGCCTGCCTTTTGGGCGGCCATATCCTACAAAGGGGAGTTCGTCCCGGGAGGGTCAGACCTTAAAAAAAAAAACACGTTTCCCCTATACGCTCCCAGGAGGCCAGTCCGCACACTACTACAAGGCAAAGACGAGCCTACAAAGGGGATATCCTCCTGAGGGGGTCACACTATAAAATTCAAGTCTCCCCTATACGCCCTCAGGAGCTCAAATCACAAACTGCTACGCGCGTTTCAGTGCAAAGGTCTCAACACCCACTCCTTCCTTGCGCTTCGGTCGTCTCCGGCTGCTTCCCTCGCGGGAGAGCAGAACCGCGGATCGGAACTCCGCACTCGCTTCGTACTTATTTGTACGTCTCGTTCACACACACTCGCTCAGCACACCGTAAGGTTGTATGACACTCTCGTCTCAAGGGATCCTGTCCGTGACGCCAATTAAATGTCCCGATCCAATGTCGGGGGAGGTTTCGATACGGTCCCAAGGACGAGATTAAGACGCTGGAATCGGTCAGATGTCGTACAACCTTTCACTTTTATTTGAGGGGAGAAGAGAACGGAGGGAGGAGGGAGGGCAAGGGCGGAGAGGAAAAGAATAGGGGGGAGAGAGAGTTAGAAAGAGAAGGAGAAGGAGGAGTTTATCGCCACCACTTCGAGTCCGATGATCTTCCGCAGGGTCTTCGGTGGCCTCAGGCTTCGTCGGGGACCGAAGCCGGGGCGGGGGGGATGTGAGCCTTGAGGGTGCAGGAACGGAAGGAGTGGTCTCGCGCGCGCCGCCGCCGCCGCCGCCGAGGGGCACGTGTGCTTCTTATATAGGGGCTCCCACGCATGCGCAGATCACAAATGTGTACGTGCGGTTCGCCACGGCCGTGCTGCCCCCGCCTCTGCTCTTTTCGCGCCTTTTTGTTCCCGCCTCAGCTGTTTTCGCGCCTTTAGTCCCTACGCAGGCGCACGAGGTTGTTCTTTCTCAAAACTGGGGAGAAGATGGTCTTCTCAAAGCGCGACGCTGGATGGCGCTACAGCGGCAATGTCGAGACAAAACCACATTTGGTACCGGTTCTCTACAGGGGGAAGTTGATTCTCAAATCCACGTGGTCTCAGGATATTAATTCCCAAATCCACTGGGCCACGGGGATGTTGATTCTCAAATGCACTGGGCCACAGGATTTGAATTCTCAAATTCACTGGGCCAGGGGATTTTGATTCTCAAATCCACTGGGCCAAGGGATTTTGATTCTCAAATCCACTGGGCCATGGGGATTTCAGTTCTGAAATCCATCTTGGTCACAGGATTTTAACTCTCAAATCCACTGGGCAACGGGGATTTTGATTCTAAATTCCACTGGGCCATGGGGATTTTAGTTCTCAAATCCACTGGGCCACGGGGATTTTGATTCTCAAATCCAGTGGGCAACGGCGATGTTGATTATCAAATGCACTTGGTCACGGGGATTTTAATTCTCAAATCCACGGGCCCAGAGGGATTTTGATTCTCAAATCCACTTGGCCACAGGATTTGAATTCTCAAATCCACTGGGCCACGGGGATATTGATTCTCAAATCCACTTGGCCACAGGATTTGAATTCTCAAATCTACTTTGCCACGGGGATTTTGACTCTCAAATCCACTGGTCCACGGGGAGTTTCAGTCCCAAATCCACTTGGCCACGGGGATGTTGATTCTCAAATCCACTTGTTTACATGATTTGAATTCTCAAATCAACTGGGCCACGGGGATGGTGATTCTCAAATCCACTGGTCCATGGGGATTTCAGTTCTGAAATCCATCTTGGTCACAGGATTTTAACTCTCAAATCCACTGGGCAACGGGGATTTTGATTCTAAATTCCACTGGGCCATGGGGATTTTAGTTCTCAAATCCACTGGGCCACGGGGATTTTGATTCTCAAATCCAGTGGGCAACGGCGATGTTGATTATCAAATGCACTTGGTCACGGGGATTTTAATTCTCAAATCCACGGGCCCAGAGGGATTTTGATTCTCAAATCCACTTGGCCACAGGATTATAATTCTCAAATGCACTGGGCCACGGGGATATTGATTCTCAAATCCACTTGGCCACAGGATTTGAATTCTCAAATCTACTTTGCCACGGGGATTTTGACTCTCAAATCCACTGGTCCACGGGGAGTTTCAGTCCGAAATCCACTTGGCCACGGGGATGTTGATTCTCAAATCCACTTGTTTACATGATTTGAATTCTCAAATCCACTGGGCCACGGGGATGGTGATTCTCAAATCCACTGGGCCTCGAGATTTTTGATTATCAAATCCAGTGGGCCACAGGGATTGTAGTTCTCAAATCCACTGGGCCGCGGGGATTTGGATTCTCAAATCCACTGGACAACGGGAATTCAAATTTTCAAATCCACTAGGCGACGGGGATGTTGATTGTCAAATCCACTGAGCCACGGGGATGTTGATTCTCAAATCCACTTGCTCACAGGATTTTAATTCTCAAACAGACAAACAATAGCCTTCCCTTTTCCCTTCTTCGCTCTAGCTTCTTTATGCAAAACTGCTATTCGGTCCATAACACTTTGCAGTTGGAACCAGTGGTCCCGTGCCCAATCTCGTCCCGGGGGTGAGGGGCGAGAGCGGTACGTTTCTAAAAACTCATATAATTTCTCTGTCTCTTCACAAAAATCGCCTGCCTTTTGGGCGGCCATATCCTACAAAGGGGAGTTCGTCCCGGGAGCGTCAAACCTTAAAAAAAAAAACACGTTTCCCCTATACGCTCCCAGGAGGCCAGTCCGCACACTACTACAAGGCAAAGACGAGCCTACAAAGGGGATATCCTCCTGAGGGGGTCACACTATAAAATTCAAGTCTCCCCTATACGCCCTCAGGAGCTCAAATCACAAACTGCTACGCGCGTTTCAGTGCAAAGGTCTCAACACCCACTCCTTCCTTGCGCTTCGGTCGTCTCCGGCTGCTTCCCTCGCGGGAGAGCAGAACCGCGGATCGGAACTCCGCACTCGCTTCGTACTTATTTGTACGTCTCGTTCACACACACTCGCTCAGCACACCGTAAGGTTGTATGACACTCTCGTCTCAAGGGATCCTGTCCGTGACGCCAATTAAATGTCCCGATCCAATGTCAGGGGAGGTTTCGATACGGTCCCAAGGACGAGATTAAGACGCTGGAATCGGTCAGATGTCGTACAACCTTTCACTTTTATTTGAGGGGAGAAGAGAACGGAGGGAGGAGGGAGGGCAAGGGCGGAGAGGAAAAGAATAGGGGGGAGAGAGAGTTAGAAAGAGAAGGAGAAGGAGGAGTTTATCGCCACCACTTCGAGTCCGATGATCTTCCGCAGGGTCTTCGGTGGCCTCAGGCTTCGTCGGGGACCGAAGCCGGGGCGGGGGGGATGTGAGCCTTGAGGGTGCAGGAACGGAAGGAGTGGTCTCGCGCGCGCCGCCGCCGCCGCCGCCGAGGGGCACGTGTGCTTCTTATATAGGGGCTCCCACGCATGCGCAGATCACAAATGTGTACGTGCGGTTCGCCACGGCCGTGCTGCCCCCGCCTCTGCTCTTTTCGCGCCTTTTTGTTCCCGCCTCAGCTGTTTTCGCGCCTTTAGTCCCTACGCAGGCGCACGAGGTTGTTCTTTCTCAAAACTGGGGAGAAGATGGTCTTCTCAAAGCGCGACGCTGGATGGCGCTACAGCGGCAATGTCGAGACAAAACCACATTTGGTACCGGTTCTCTACAGGGGGATGTTGATTCTCAAATCCACGTGGTCTCAGGATATTAATTCTCAAATCCACTGGGCCACGGGGATGTTGATTCTCAAATGCACTGGGCCACAGGATTTGAATTCTCAAATTCACCGGGCCAGGGGATTTTGATTCTCAAATCCACTGGGCCATGGGGATTTCAGTTCTGAAATCCATCTTGGTCACAGGATTTTAACTCTCAAATCCACTGGGCAATGGGGATTTTGATTCTAAATTCCACTGGGCCATGGGGATTTTAGTTCTCAAATCCACTGGGCCACGGGGATTTTGATTCTCAAATCCAGTGGGCAACGGCGATGTTGATTATCAAATGCACTTGGTCACGGGGATTTTAATTCTCAAATCCACGGGCCCAGAGGGATTTTGATTCTCAAATCCACTTGGCCACAGGATTATAATTCTCAAATGCACTGGGCCACGGGGATATTGATTCTCAAATCCACTTGGCCACAGGATTTGAATTCTCAAATCTACTTTGCCACGGGGATTTCGACTCTCAAATCCACTGGTCCACGGGGAGTTTCAGTCCGAAATCCACTTGGCCACGGGGATGTTGATTCTCAAATCCACTTGTTTACATGATTTGAATTCTCAAATCCACTGGGCCACGGGGATGGTGATTCTCAAATCCACTGGGCCTCGAGATTTTTGATTATCAAATCCAGTGGGCCACAGGGATTGTAGTTCTCAAATCCACTGCGCCGCGGGGATTTGGATTCTCAAATCCACTGGACAACGGGAATTCAAATTTTCAAATCCACTAGGCGACGGGGATGTTGATTGTCAAATCCACTGAGCCACGGGGATGTTGATTCTCAAATCCACTTGCTCACAGGATTTTAATTCTCAAACAGACAAACAATAGCCTTCCCTTTTCCCTTCTTCGCTCTAGCTTCTTTATGCAAAACTGCTATTCGGTCCATAACACTTTGCAGTTGGAACCAGTGGTCCCGTGCCCAATCTCGTCCCGGGGGTGAGGGGCGAGAGCGGTACGTTTCTAAAAACTCATATAATTTCTCTGTCTCTTCACAAAAATCGCCTGCCTTTTGGGCGGCCATATCCTACAAAGGGGAGTTCGTCCCGGGAGGGTCAAACCTTAAAAAAAAAAACACGTTTCCCCTATACGCTCCCAGGAGGCCAGTCCGCACACTACTACAAGGCAAAGACGAGCCTACAAAGGGGATATCCTCCTGAGGGGGTCACACTATAAAATTCAAGTCTCCCCTATACGCCCTCAGGAGCTCAAATCACAAACTGCTACGCGCATTTCAGTGCAAAGGTCTCAACACCCACTCCTTCCTTGCGCTTCGGTCGTCTCCGGCTGCTTCCCTCGCGGGAGAGCAGAACCGCGGATCGGAACTCCGCACTCGCTTCGTACTTATTTGTACGTCTCGTTCACACACACTCGCTCAGCACACCGTAAGGTTGTATGACACTCTCGTCTCAAGGGATCCTGTCCGTGACGCCAATTAAATGTCCCGATCCAATGTCGGGGGAGGTTTCGATACGGTCCCAAGGACGAGATTAAGACGCTGGAATCGGTCAGATGTCGTACAACCTTTCACTTTTATTTGAGGGGAGAAGAGAACGGAGGGAGGAGGGAGGGCAAGGGCGGAGAGGAAAAGAATAGGGGGGAGAGAGAGTTAGAAAGAGAAGGAGAAGGAGGAGTTTATCGCCACCACTTCGAGTCCGATGATCTTCCGCAGGGTCTTCGGTGGCCTCAGGCTTCGTCGGGGACCGAAGCCGGGGCGGGGGGGATGTGAGCCTTGAGGGTGCAGGAACGGAAGGAGTGGTCTCGCGCGCGCCGCCGCCGCCGCCGCCGAGGGGCACGTGTGCTTCTTATATAGGGGCTCCCACGCATGCGCAGATCACAAATGTGTACGTGCGGTTCGCCACGGCCGTGCTGCCCCCGCCTCTGCTCTTTTCGCGCCTTTTTGTTCCCGCCTCAGCTGTTTTCGCGCCTTTAGTCCCTACGCAGGCGCACGAGGTTGTTCTTTCTCAAAACTGGGGAGAAGATGGTCTTCTCAAAGCGCGACGCTGGATGGCGCTACAGCGGCAATGTCGAGACAAAACCACATTTGGTACCGGTTCTCTACAGGGGGAAGTTGATTCTCAAATCCACGTGGTCTCAGGATATTAATTCCCAAATCCACTGGGCCACGGGGATGTTGATTCTCAAATGCACTGGGCCACAGGATTTGAATTCTCAAATTCACTGGGCCAGGGGATTTTGATTCTCAAATCCACTGGGCCAAGGGATTTTGATTCTCAAATCCACTGGGCCATGGGGATTTCAGTTCTGAAATCCATCTTGGTCACAGGATTTTAACTCTCAAATCCACTGGGCAACGGGGATTTTGATTCTAAATTCCACTGGGCCATGGGGATTTTAGTTCTCAAATCCACTGGGCCACGGGGATTTTGATTCTCAAATCCAGTGGGCAACGGCGATGTTGATTATCAAATGCACTTGGTCACGGGGATTTTAATTCTCAAATCCACGGG
Source organism: Platalea leucorodia (assembly GCF_965183815.1). Classification (NCBI taxonomy): domain Eukaryota; kingdom Metazoa; phylum Chordata; class Aves; order Pelecaniformes; family Threskiornithidae; genus Platalea; species Platalea leucorodia. Next base: position 1,249,689 of record NC_138847.1, on the reverse strand, counting down.
CCCAGAGGGATTTTGATTCTCAAATCCACTTGGCCACAGGATTTGAATTCTCAAATCCACTGGGCCACGGGGATATTGATTCTCAAATCCACTTGGCCACAGGATTTGAATTCTCAAATCTACTTTGCCACGGGGATTTTGACTCTCAAATCCACTGGTCCACGGGGAGTTTCAGTCCCAAATCCACTTGGCCACGGGGATGTTGATTCTCAAATCCACTTGTTTACATGATTTGAATTCTCAAATCAACTGGGCCACGGGGATGGTGATTCTCAAATCCACTGGTCCATGGGGATTTCAGTTCTGAAATCCATCTTGGTCACAGGATTTTAACTCTCAAATCCACTGGGCAACGGGGATTTTGATTCTAAATTCCACTGGGCCATGGGGATTTTAGTTCTCAAATCCACTGGGCCACGGGGATTTTGATTCTCAAATCCAGTGGGCAACGGCGATGTTGATTATCAAATGCACTTGGTCACGGGGATTTTAATTCTCAAATCCACGGGCCCAGAGGGATTTTGATTCTCAAATCCACTTGGCCACAGGATTATAATTCTCAAATCCACTGGGCCACGGGGATATTGATTCTCAAATCCACTTGGCCACAGGATTTGAATTCTCAAATCTACTTTGCCACGGGGATTTTGACTCTCAAATCCACTGGTCCACGGGGAGTTTCAGTCCGAAATCCACTTGGCCACGGGGATGTTGATTCTCAAATCCACTTGTTTACATGATTTGAATTCTCAAATCCACTGGGCCACGGGGATGGTGATTCTCAAATCCACTGGGCCTCGAGATTTTTGATTATCAAATCCAGTGGGCCACAGGGATTGTAGTTCTCAAATCCACTGGGCCGCGGGGATTTGGATTCTCAAATCCACTGGACAACGGGAATTCAAATTTTCAAATCCACTAGGCGACGGGGATGTTGATTCTCAAATCCACTGAGCCACGGGGATGTTGATTCTCAAATCCACTTGCTCACAGGATTTTAATTCTCAAACAGACAAACAATAGCCTTCCCTTTTCCCTTCTTTGCTCTAGCTTCTTTATGCAAAACTGCTATTCGGTCCATAACACTTTGCAGTTGGAACCAGTGGTCCCGTGCCCAATCTTGTCCCGGGGGTGAGGGGCGAGAGCGGTACGTTTCTAAAAACTCATATAATTTCTCTGTCTCTTCACAAAAATCGCCTGCCTTTTGGGCGGCCATATCCTACAAAGGGGAGTTCGTCCCGGGAGGGTCAGACCTTAAAAAAAAAAACACGTTTCCCCTATACGCTCCCAGGAGGCCAGTCCGCACACTACTACAAGGCAAAGACGAGCCTACAAAGGGGATATCCTCCTGAGGGGGTCACACTATAAAATTCAAGTCTCCCCTATACGCCCTCAGGAGCTCAAATCACAAACTGCTACGCGCGTTTCAGTGCAAAGGTCTCAACACCCACTCCTTCCTTGCGCTTCGGTCGTCTCCGGCTGCTTCCCTCGCGGGAGAGCAGAACCGCGGATCGGAACTCCGCACTCGCTTCGTACTTATTTGTACGTCTCGTTCACACACACTCGCTCAGCACACCGTAAGGTTGTATGACACTCTCGTCTCAAGGGATCCTGTCCGTGACGCCAATTAAATGTCCCGATCCAATGTCAGGGGAGGTTTCGATACGGTCCCAAGGACGAGATTAAGACGCTGGAATCGGTCAGATGTCGTACAACCTTTCACTTTTATTTGAGGGGAGAAGAGAACGGAGGGAGGAGGGAGGGCAAGGGCGGAGAGGAAAAGAATAGGGGGGAGAGAGAGTTAGAAAGAGAAGGAGAAGGAGGAGTTTATCGCCACCACTTCGAGTCCGATGATCTTCCGCAGGGTCTTCGGTGGCCTCAGGCTTCGTCGGGGACCGAAGCCGGGGCGGGGGGGATGTGAGCCTTGAGGGTGCAGGAACGGAAGGAGTGGTCTCGCGCGCGCCGCCGCCGCCGCCGCCGAGGGGCACGTGTGCTTCTTATATAGGGGCTCCCACGCATGCGCAGATCACAAATGTGTACGTGCGGTTCGCCACGGCCGTGCTGCCCCCGCCTCTGCTCTTTTCGCGCCTTTTTGTTCCCGCCTCAGCTGTTTTCGCGCCTTTAGTCCCTACGCAGGCGCACGAGGTTGTTCTTTCTCAAAACTGGGGAGAAGATGGTCTTCTCAAAGCGCGACGCTGGATGGCGCTACAGCGGCAATGTCGAGACAAAACCACATTTGGTACCGGTTCTCTACAGGGGGAAGTTGATTCTCAAATCCACGTGGTCTCAGGATATTAATTCCCAAATCCACTGGGCCACGGGGATGTTGATTCTCAAATGCACTGGGCCACAGGATTTGAATTCTCAAATTCACTGGGCCAGGGGATTTTGATTCTCAAATCCACTGGGCCAAGGGATTTTGATTCTCAAATCCACTGGGCCATGGGGATTTCAGTTCTGAAATCCATCTTGGTCACAGGATTTTAACTCTCAAATCCACTGGGCAACGGGGATTTTGATTCTAAATTCCACTGGGCCATGGGGATTTTAGTTCTCAAATCCACTGGGCCACGGGGATTTTGATTCTCAAATCCAGTGGGCAACGGCGATGTTGATTATCAAATGCACTTGGTCACGGGGATTTTAATTCTCAAATCCACGGGCCCAGAGGGATTTTGATTCTCAAATCCACTTGGCCACAGGATTTGAATTCTCAAATCCACTGGGCCACGGGGATATTGATTCTCAAATCCACTTGGCCACAGGATTTGAATTCTCAAATCTACTTTGCCACGGGGATTTTGACTCTCAAATCCACTGGTCCACGGGGAGTTTCAGTCCCAAATCCACTTGGCCACGGGGATGTTGATTCTCAAATCCACTTGTTTACATGATTTGAATTCTCAAATCAACTGGGCCACGGGGATGGTGATTCTCAAATCCACTGGTCCATGGGGATTTCAGTTCTGAAATCCATCTTGGTCACAGGATTTTAACTCTCAAATCCACTGGGCAACGGGGATTTTGATTCTAAATTCCACTGGGCCATGGGGATTTTAGTTCTCAAATCCACTGGGCCACGGGGATTTTGATTCTCAAATCCAGTGGGCAACGGCGATGTTGATTATCAAATGCACTTGGTCACGGGGATTTTAATTCTCAAATCCACGGGCCCAGAGGGATTTTGATTCTCAAATCCACTTGGCCACAGGATTATAATTCTCAAATCCACTGGGCCACGGGGATATTGATTCTCAAATCCACTTGGCCACAGGATTTGAATTCTCAAATCTACTTTGCCACGGGGATTTTGACTCTCAAATCCACTGGTCCACGGGGAGTTTCAGTCCGAAATCCACTTGGCCACGGGGATGTTGATTCTCAAATCCACTTGTTTACATGATTTGAATTCTCAAATCCACTGGGCCACGGGGATGGTGATTCTCAAATCCACTGGGCCTCGAGATTTTTGATTATCAAATCCAGTGGGCCACAGGGATTGTAGTTCTCAAATCCACTGGGCCGCGGGGATTTGGATTCTCAAATCCACTGGACAACGGGAATTCAAATTTTCAAATCCACTAGGCGACGGGGATGTTGATTCTCAAATCCACTGAGCCACGGGGATGTTGATTCTCAAATCCACTTGCTCACAGGATTTTAATTCTCAAACAGACAAACAATAGCCTTCCCTTTTCCCTTCTTCGCTCTAGCTTCTTTATGCAAAACTGCTATTCGGTCCATAACACTTTGCAGTTGGAACCAGTGGTCCCGTGCCCAATCTTGTCCCGGGGGTGAGGGGCGAGAGCGGTACGTTTCTAAAAACTCATATAATTTCTCTGTCTCTTCACAAAAATCGCCTGCCTTTTGGGCGGCCATATCCTACAAAGGGGAGTTCGTCCCGGGAGGGTCAGACCTTAAAAAAAAAAACACGTTTCCCCTATACGCTCCCAGGAGGCCAGTCCGCACACTACTACAAGGCAAAGACGAGCCTACAAAGGGGATATCCTCCTGAGGGGGTCACACTATAAAATTCAAGTCTCCCCTATACGCCCTCAGGAGCTCAAATCACAAACTGCTACGCGCGTTTCAGTGCAAAGGTCTCAACACCCACTCCTTCCTTGCGCTTCGGTCGTCTCCGGCTGCTTCCCTCGCGGGAGAGCAGAACCGCGGATCGGAACTCCGCACTCGCTTCGTACTTATTTGTACGTCTCGTTCACACACACTCGCTCAGCACACCGTAAGGTTGTATGACACTCTCGTCTCAAGGGATCCTGTCCGTGACGCCAATTAAATGTCCCGATCCAATGTCAGGGGAGGTTTCGATACGGTCCCAAGGACGAGATTAAGACGCTGGAATCGGTCAGATGTCGTACAACCTTTCACTTTTATTTGAGGGGAGAAGAGAACGGAGGGAGGAGGGAGGGCAAGGGCGGAGAGGAAAAGAATAGGGGGGAGAGAGAGTTAGAAAGAGAAGGAGAAGGAGGAGTTTATCGCCACCACTTCGAGTCCGATGATCTTCCGCAGGGTCTTCGGTGGCCTCAGGCTTCGTCGGGGACCGAAGCCGGGGCGGGGGGGATGTGAGCCTTGAGGGTGCAGGAACGGAAGGAGTGGTCTCGCGCGCGCCGCCGCCGCCGCCGCCGAGGGGCACGTGTGCTTCTTATATAGGGGCTCCCACGCATGCGCAGATCACAAATGTGTACGTGCGGTTCGCCACGGCCGTGCTGCCCCCGCCTCTGCTCTTTTCGCGCCTTTTTGTTCCCGCCTCAGCTGTTTTCGCGCCTTTAGTCCCTACGCAGGCGCACGAGGTTGTTCTTTCTCAAAACTGGGGAGAAGATGGTCTTCTCAAAGCGCGACGCTGGATGGCGCTACAGCGGCAATGTCGAGACAAAACCACATTTGGTACCGGTTCTCTACAGGGGGAAGTTGATTCTCAAATCCACGTGGTCTCAGGATATTAATTCCCAAATCCACTGGGCCACGGGGATGTTGATTCTCAAATGCACTGGGCCACAGGATTTGAATTCTCAAATTCACTGGGCCAGGGGATTTTGATTCTCAAATCCACTGGGCCAAGGGATTTTGATTCTCAAATCCACTGGGCCATGGGGATTTCAGTTCTGAAATCCATCTTGGTCACAGGATTTTAACTCTCAAATCCACTGGGCAACGGGGATTTTGATTCTAAATTCCACTGGGCCATGGGGATTTTAGTTCTCAAATCCACTGGGCCACGGGGATTTTGATTCTCAAATCCAGTGGGCAACGGCGATGTTGATTATCAAATGCACTTGGTCACGGGGATTTTAATTCTCAAATCCACGGGCCCAGAGGGATTTTGATTCTCAAATCCACTTGGCCACAGGATTATAATTCTCAAATCCACTGGGCCACGGGGATATTGATTCTCAAATCCACTTGGCCACAGGATTTGAATTCTCAAATCTACTTTGCCACGGGGATTTTGACTCTCAAATCCACTGGGCCTCGAGATTTTTGATTATCAAATCCAGTGGGCCACAGGGATTGTAGTTCTCAAATCCACTGCGCCGCGGGGATTTGGATTCTCAAATCCACTGGACAACGGGAATTCAAATTTTCAAATCCACTAGGCGACGGGGATGTTGATTGTCAAATCCACTGAGCCACGGGGATGTTGATTCTCAAATCCACTTGCTCACAGGATTTTAATTCTCAAACAGACAAACAATAGCCTTCCCTTTTCCCTTCTTCGCTCTAGCTTCTTTATGCAAAACTGCTATTCGGTCCATAACACTTTGCAGTTGGAACCAGTGGTCCCGTGCCCAATCTCGTCCCGGGGGTGAGGGGCGAGAGCGGTACGTTTCTAAAAACTCATATAATTTCTCTGTCTCTTCACAAAAATCGCCTGCCTTTTGGGCGGCCATATCCTACAAAGGGGAGTTCGTCCCGGGAGGGTCAGACCTTAAAAAAAAAAAACACGTTTCCCCTATACGCTCCCAGGAGGCCAGTCCGCACACTACTACAAGGCAAAGACGAGCCTACAAAGGGGATATCCTCCTGAGGGGGTCACACTATAAAATTCAAGTCTCCCCTATACGCCCTCAGGAGCTCAAATCACAAACTGCTACGCGCGTTTCAGTGCAAAGGTCTCAACACCCACTCCTTCCTTGCGCTTCGGTCGTCTCCGGCTGCTTCCCTCGCGGGAGAGCAGAACCGCGGATCGGAACTCCGCACTCGCTTCGTACTTATTTGTACGTCTCGTTCACACACACTCGCTCAGCACACCGTAAGGTTGTATGACACTCTCGTCTCAAGGGATCCTGTCCGTGACGCCAATTAAATGTCCCGATCCAATGTCAGGGGAGGTTTCGATACGGTCCCAAGGACGAGATTAAGACGCTGGAATCGGTCAGATGTCGTACAACCTTTCACTTTTATTTGAGGGGAGAAGAGAACGGAGGGAGGAGGGAGGGCAAGGGCGGAGAGGAAAAGAATAGGGGGGAGAGAGAGTTAGAAAGAGAAGGAGAAGGAGGAGTTTATCGCCACCACTTCGAGTCCAATGATCTTCCGCAGGGTCTTCGGTGGCCTCAGGCTTCGTCGGGGACCGAAGCCGGGGCGGGGGGGATGTGAGCCTTGAGGGTGCAGGAACGGAAGGAGTGGTCTCGCGCGCGCCGCCGCCGCCGCCGCCGAGGGGCACGTGTGCTTCTTATATAGGGGCTCCCACGCATGCGCAGATCACAAATGTGTACGTGCGGTTTGCCACGGCCGTGCTGCCCCCGCCTCTGCTCTTTTCGCGCCTTTTTGTTCCCGCCTCAGCTGTTTTCGCGCCTTTAGTCACTACGCAGGCGCACGAGGTTGTTCTTTCTCAAAACTGGGGAGAAGATGGTCTTCTCAAAGCGCGACGCTGGATGGCGCTACAGCGGCAATGTCGAGACAAAACCACATTTGGTACCGGTTCTCTACAGGGGGATGTTGATTCTCAAATCCACGTGGTCTCAGGATATTAATTCTCAAATCCACTGGGCCACGGGGATGTTGATTCTCAAATGCACTGGGCCACAGGATTTGAATTCTCAAATTCACCGGGCCAGGGGATTTTGATTCTCAAATCCACTGGTCCATGGGGATTTCAGTTCTGAAATCCATCTTGGTCACAGGATTTTAACTCTCAAATCCACTGGGCAACGGGGATTTTGATTCTAAATTCCACTGGGCCATGGGGATTTTAGTTCTCAAATCCACTGGGCCACGGGGATTTTGATTCTCAAATCCAGTGGGCAACGGCGATGTTGATTATCAAATGCACTTGGTCACGGGGATTTTAATTCTCAAATCCACGGGCCCAGAGGGATTTTGATTCTCAAATCCACTTGGCCACAGGATTATAATTCTCAAATCCACTGGGCCACGGGGATATTGATTCTCAAATCCACTTGGCCACAGGATTTGAATTCTCAAATCTACTTTGCCACGGGGATTTTGACTCTCAAATCCACTGGTCCACGGGGAGTTTCAGTCCGAAATCCACTTGGCCACGGGGATGTTGATTCTCAAATCCACTTGTTTACATGATTTGAATTCTCAAATCCACTGGGCCACGGGGATGGTGATTCTCAAATCCACTGGGCCTCGAGATTTTTGATTATCAAATCCAGTGGGCCACAGGGATTGTAGTTCTCAAATCCACTGGGCCGCGGGGATTTGGATTCTCAAATCCACTGGACAACGGGAATTCAAATTTTCAAATCCACTAGGCGACGGGGATGTTGATTGTCAAATCCACTGAGCCACGGGGATGTTGATTCTCAAATCCACTTGCTCACAGGATTTTAATTCTCAAACAGACAAACAATAGCCTTCCCTTTTCCCTTCTTCGCTCTAGCTTCTTTATGCAAAACTGCTATTCGGTCCATAACACTTTGCAGTTGGAACCAGTGGTCCCGTGCCCAATCTCGTCCCGGGGGTGAGGGGCGAGAGCGGTACGTTTCTAAAAACTCATATAATTTCTCTGTCTCTTCACAAAAATCGCCTGCCTTTTGGGCGGCCATATCCTACAAAGGGGAGTTCGTCCCGGGAGGGTCAGACCTTAAAAAAAAAACACGTTTCCCCTATACGCTCCCAGGAGGCCAGTCCGCACACTACTACAAGGCAAAGACGAGCCTACAAAGGGGATATCCTCCTGAGGGGGTCACACTATAAAATTCAAGTCTCCCCTATACGCCCTCAGGAGCTCAAATCACAAACTGCTACGCGCGTTTCAGTGCAAAGGTCTCAACACCCACTCCTTCCTTGCGCTTCGGTCGTCTCCGGCTGCTTCCCTCGCGGGAGAGCAGAACCGCGGATCGGAACTCCGCACTCGCTTCGTACTTATTTGTACGTCTCGTTCACACACACTCGCTCAGCACACCGTAAGGTTGTATGACACTCTCGTCTCAAGGGATCCTGTCCGTGACGCCAATTAAATGTCCCGATCCAATGTCGGGGGAGGTTTCGATACGGTCCCAAGGACGAGATTAAGACGCTGGAATCGGTCAGATGTCGTACAACCTTTCACTTTTATTTGAGGGGAGAAGAGAACGGAGGGAGGAGGGAGGGCAAGGGCGGAGAGGAAAAGAATAGGGGGGAGAGAGAGTTAGAAAGAGAAGGAGAAGGAGGAGTTTATCACCACCACTTCGAGTCCGATGATCTTCCGCAGGGTCTTCGGTGGCCTCAGGCTTCGTCGGGGACCGAAGCCGGGGCGGGGGGGATGTGAGCCTTGAGGGTGCAGGAACGGAAGGAGCGGTCTCGCGCGCGCCGCCGCCGCCGCCGCCGCCGAGGGGCACGTGTGCTTCTTATATAGGGGCTCCCACGCATGCGCAGATCACAAATGTGTACGTGCGGTTCGCCACGGCCGTGCTGCCCCCGCCTCTGCTCTTTTCGCGCCTTTTTGTTCCCGCCTCAGCTGTTTTCGCGCCTTTAGTCCCTACGCAGGCGCACGAGGTTGTTCTTTCTCAAAACTGGGGAGAAGATGGTCTTCTCAAAGCGCGACGCTGGATGGCGCTACAGCGGCAATGTCGAGACAAAACCACATTTGGTACCGGTTCTCTACAGGGGGATGTTGATTCTCAAATCCACGTGGTCTCAGGATATTAATTCTCAAATCCACTGGGCCACGGGGATGTTGATTCTCAAATGCACTGGGCCACAGGATTTGAATTCTCAAATTCACCGGGCCAGGGGATTTTGATTCTCAAATCCACTGGGCCAAGGGATTTTGATTCTCAAATCCACTGGGCCATGGGGATTTCAGTTCTGAAATCCATCTTGGTCACAGGATTTTAACTCTCAAATCCACTGGGCAACGGGGATTTTGATTCTAAACTCCACTGGGCCATGGGGATTTTAGTTCTCAAATCCACTGGGCCACGGGGATTTTGATTCTCAAATCCAGTGGGCAACGGCGATGTTGATTATCAAATGCACTTGGTCACGGGGATTTTGATTCTCAAATCCACGGGCCCAGAGGGATTTTGATTCTCAAATCCACTTGGCCACAGGATTATAATTCTCAAATCCACTGGGCCACGGGGATATTGATTCTCAAATGCACTGGGCCACAGGATTTGAATTCTCAAATCTACTTTGCCACGGGGATTTTGGCTCTCAAATCCACTGGTCCACGGGGAGTTTATGTCCCAAATCCACTTGGCCACGGGGATGTTGATTCTCAAATCCACTTGTTTACATGATTTGAATTCTCAAATCCACTGGGCCACGGGGATGGTGATTCTCAAATCCACTGGGCCTCGAGATTTTTGATTATCAAATCCAGTGGGCCACAGGGATTGTAGTTCTCAAATCCACTGCGCCGCGGGGATTTGGATTCTCAAATCCACTGGACAACGGGAATTCAAATTTTCAAATCCACTAGGCGACGGGGATGTTGATTGTCAAATCCACTGAGCCACGGGGAGGTTGATTCTCAAATCCACTTGCTCACAGGATTTTAATTCTCAAACAGACAAACAATAGCCTTCCCTTTTCCCTTCTTCGCTCTAGCTTCTTTATGCAAAACTGCTATTCGGTCCATAACACTTTGCAGTTGGAACCAGTGGTCCCGTGCCCAATCTCGTCCCGGGGGTGAGGGGCGAGAGCGGTACGTTTCTAAAAACTCATATAATTTCTCTGTCTCTTCACAAAAATCGCCTGCCTTTTGGGCGGCCATATCCTACAAAGGGGAGTTCGTCCCGGGAGGGTCAGACCTTAAAAAAAAAAACACGTTTCCCCTATACGCTCCCAGGAGGCCAGTCCGCACACTACTACAAGGCAAAGACGAGCCTACAAAGGGGATATCCTCCTGAGGGGGTCACACCATAAAATTCAAGTCTCCCCTATACGCCCTCAGGAGCTCAAATCACAAACTGCTACGCGCGTTTCAGTGCAAAGGTCTCAACACCCACTCCTTCCTTGCGCTTCGGTCGTCTCCGGCTGCTTCCCTCGCGGGAGAGCAGAACCGCGGATCGGAACTCCGCACTCGCTTCGTACTTATTTGTACGTCTCGTTCACACACACTCGCTCAGCACACCGTAAGGTTGTATGACACTCTCGTCTCAAGGGATCCTGTCCGTGACGCCAATTAAATGTCCCGATCCAATGTCGGGGGAGGTTTCGATACGGTCCCAAGGACGAGATTAAGACGCTGGAATCGGTCAGATGTCGTACAACCTTTCACTTTTATTTGAGGGGAGAAGAGAACGGAGGGAGGAGGGAGGGCAAGGGCGGAGAGGAAAAGAATAGGGGGGAGAGAGAGTTAGAAAGAGAAGGAGAAGGAGGAGTTTATCGCCACCACTTCGAGTCCGATGATCTTCCGCAGGGTCTTCGGTGGCCTCAGGCTTCGTCGGGGACCGAAGCCGGGGCGGGGGGGATGTGAGCCTTGAGGGTGCAGGAACGGAAGGAGTGGTCTCGCGCGCGCCGCCGCCGCCGCCGCCGAGGGGCACGTCTGCTTCTTATATAGGGGCTCCCACGCATGCGCAGATCACAAATGTGTACGTGCGGTTCGCCACGGCCGTGCTGCCCCCGCCTCTGCTCTTTTCGCGCCTTTTTGTTCCCGCCTCAGCTGTTTTCACGCCTTTAGTCCCTACGCAGGCGCACGAGGTTGTTCTTTCTCAAAACTGGGGAGAAGATGGTCTTCTCAAAGCGCGACGCTGGATGGCGCTACAGCGGCAATGTCGAGACAAAACCACATTTGGTACCGGTTCTCTACAGGGGGATGTTGATTCTCAAATCCACGTGGTCTCAGGATATTAATTCTCAAATCCACTGGGCCACGGGGATGTTGATTCTCAAATGCACTGGGCCACAGGATTTGAATTCTCAAATTCACCGGGCCAGGGGATTTTGATTCTCAAATCCACTGGGCCAAGGGATTTTGATTCTCAAATCCACTGGGCCATGGGGATTTCAGTTCTGAAATCCATCTTGGTCACAGGATTTTAACTCTCAAATCCACTGGGCAACGGGGATTTTGATTCTAAATTCCACTGGGCCATGGGGATTTTAGTTCTCAAATCCACTGGGCCACGGGGATTTTGATTCTCAAATCCAGTGGGCAACGGCGATGTTGATTATCAAATGCACTTGGTCACGGGGATTTTGATTCTCAAATCCACGGGCCCAGAGGGATTTTGATTCTCAAATCCACTTGGCCACAGGATTATAATTCTCAAATCCACTGGGCCACGGGGATATTGATTCTCAAATGCACTGGGCCACAGGATTTGAATTCTCAAATCTACTTTGCCACGGGGATTTTGGCTCTCAAATCCACTGGTCCACGGGGAATTTCAGTCCCAAATCCACTTGGCCACGGGGATGTTGATTCTCAAATCCACTTGTTTACATGATTTGAATTCTCAAATCCACTGGGCCACGGGGATGGTGATTCTCAAATCCACTGGGCCTCGAGATTTTTGATTATCAAATCCAGTGGGCCACAGGGATTGTAGTTCTCAAATCCACTGGGCCGCGGGGATTTGGATTCTCAAATCCACTGGACAACGGGAATTCAAATTTTCAAATCCACTAGGCGACGGGGATGTTGATTGTCAAATCCACTGAGCCACGGGGATGTTGATTCTCAAATCCACTTGCTCACAGGATTTTAATTCTCAAACAGACAAACAATAGCCTCCCCTTTTCCCTTCTTCGCTCTAGCTTCTTTATGCAAAACTGCTATTCGGTCCATAACACTTTGCAGTTGGAACCAGTGGTCCCGTGCCCAATCTCGTCCCGGGGGTGAGGGGCGAGAGCGGTACGTTTCTAAAAACTCATATAATTTCTCTGTCTCTTCACAAAAATCGCCTGCCTTTTGGGCGGCCATATCCTACAAAGGGGAGTTCGTCCCGGGAGGGTCAGACCTTAAAAAAAAAAAAACACGTTTCCCCTATACGCTCCCAGGAGGCCAGTCCGCACACTACTACAAGGCAAAGACGAGCCTACAAAGGGGATATCCTCCTGAGGGGGTCACACTATAAAATTCAAGTCTCCCCTATACGCCCTCAGGAGCTCAAATCACAAACTGCTACGCGCGTTTCAGTGCAAAGGTCTCAACACCCACTCCTTCCTTGCGCTTCGGTCGTCTCCGGCTGCTTCCCTCGCGGGAGAGCAGAACCGCGGATCGGAACTCCGCACTCGCTTCGTACTTATTTGTACGTCTCGTTCACACACACTCGCTCAGCACACCGTAAGGTTGTATGACACTCTCGTCTCAAGGGATCCTGTCCGTGACGCCAATTAAATGTCCCGATCCAATGTCGGGGGAGGTTTCGATACGGTCCCAAGGACGAGATTAAGACGCTGGAATCGGTCAGATGTCGTACAACCTTTCACTTTTATTTGAGGGGAGAAGAGAACGGAGGGAGGAGGGAGGGCATGGGCGGAGAGGAAAAGAATAGGGGGGAGAGAGAGTTAGAAAGAGAAGGAGAAGGAGGAGTTTATCACCACCACTTCGAGTCCGATGATCTTCCGCAGGGTCTTCGGTGGCCTCAGGCTTCGTCGGGGACCGAAGCCGGGGCGGGGGGGATGTGAGCCTTGAGGGTGCAGGAACGGAAGGAGTGGTCTCGCGCGCGCCGCCGCCGCCACCGCCGAGGGGCACGTGTGCTTCTTATATAGGGGCTCCCACGCATGCGCAGATCACAAATGTGTACGTGCGGTTCGCCACGGCCGTGCTGCCCCCGCCTCTGCTCTTTTCGCGCCTTTTTGTTCCCGCCTCAGCTGTTTTCGCGCCTTTAGTCCCTACGCAGGCGCACGAGGTTGTTCTTTCTCAAAACTGGGGAGAAGATGGTCTTCTCAAAGCGCGACGCTGGATGGCGCTACAGCGGCAATGTCGAGACAAAACCACATTTGGTACCGGTTCTCTACAGGGGGATGTTGATTCTCAAATCCACGTGGTCTCAGGATATTAATTCTCAAATCCACTGGGCCACGGGGATGTTGATTCTCAAATGCACTGGGCCACAGGATTTGAATTCTCAAATTCACTGGGCCAGGGGATTTTGATTCTCAAATCCACTGGGCCAAGGGATTTTGATTCTCAAATCCACTGGGCCATGGGGATTTCAGTTCTGAAATCCATCTTGGTCACAGGATTTTAACTCTCAAATCCACTGGGCAACGGGGATTTTGATTCTAAACTCCACTGGGCCATGGGGATTTTAGTTCTCAAATCCACTGGGCCACGGGGATTTTGATTCTCAAATCCAGTGGGCAACGGCGATGTTGATTATCAAATGCACTTGGTCACGGGGATTTTAATTCTCAAATCCACGGGCCCAGAGGGATTTTGATTCTCAAATCCACTTGGCCACAGGATTATAATTCTCAAATCCACTGGGCCATGGGGATATTGATTCTCAAATCCACTTGGCCACAGGATTTGAATTCTCAAATCTACTTTGCCACGGGGATTTTGACTCTCAAATCCACTGGTCCACGGGGAGTTTATGTCCCAAATCCACTTGGCCACGGGGATGTTGATTCTCAAATCCACTTGTTTACATGATTTGAATTCTCAAATCCACTGGGCCACGGGGATGGTGATTCTCAAATCCACTGGGCCTCGAGATTTTTGATTATCAAATCCAGTGGGCCACAGGGATTGTAGTTCTCAAATCCACTGCGCCGCGGGGATTTGGATTCTCAAATCCACTGGACAACGGGAATTCAAATTTTCAAATCCACTAGGCGACGGGGATGTTGATTGTCAAATCCACTGAGCCACGGGGATGTTGATTCTCAAATCCACTTGCTCACAGGATTTTAATTCTCAAACAGACAAACAATAGCCTTCCCTTTTCCCTTCTTCGCTCTAGCTTCTTTATGCAAAACTGCTATTCGGTCCATAACACTTTGCAGTTGGAACCAGTGGTCCCGTGCCCAATCTCGTCCCGGGGGTGAGGGGCGAGAGCGGTACGTTTCTAAAAACTCATATAATTTCTCTGTCTCTTCACAAAAATCGCCTGCCTTTTGGGCGGCCATATCCTACAAAGGGGAGTTCGTCCCGGGAGGGTCAGACCTTAAAAAAAAAAACACGTTTCCCCTATACGCTCCCAGGAGGCCAGTCCGCACACTACTACAAGGCAAAGACGAGCCTACAAAGGGGATATCCTCCTGAGGGGGTCACACTATAAAATTCAAGTCTCCCCTATACGCCCTCAGGAGCTCAAATCACAAACTGCTACGCGCGTTTCAGTGCAAAGGTCTCAACACCCACTCCTTCCTTGCGCTTCGGTCGTCTCCGGCTGCTTCCCTCGCGGGAGAGCAGAACCGCGGATCGGAACTCCGCACTCGCTTCGTACTTATTTGTACGTCTCGTTCACACACACTCGCTCAGCACACCGTAAGGTTGTATGACACTCTCGTCTCAAGGGATCCTGTCCGTGACGCCAATTAAATGTCCCGATCCAATGTCGGGGGAGGTTTCGATACGGTCCCAAGGACGAGATTAAGACGCTGGAATCGGTCAGATGTCGTACAACCTTTCACTTTTATTTGAGGGGAGAAGAGAACGGAGGGAGGAGGGAGGGCATGGGCGGAGAGGAAAAGAATAGGGGGGAGAGAGAGTTAGAAAGAGAAGGAGAAGGAGGAGTTTATCGCCACCACTTCGAGTCCGATGATCTTCCGCAGGGTCTTCGGTGGCCTCAGGCTTCGTCGGGGACCGAAGCCGGGGCGGGGGGGATGTGAGCCTTGAGGGTGCAGGAACGGAAGGAGTGGTCTCGCGCGCGCCGCCGCCGCCGCCGCCGAGGGGCACGTGTGCTTCTTATATAGGGGCTCCCACGCATGCGCAGATCACAAATGTGTACGTGCGGTTCGCCACGGCCGTGCTGCCCCCGCCTCTGCTCTTTTCGCGCCTTTTTGTTCCCGCCTCAGCTGTTTTCGCGCCTTTAGTCCCTACGCAGGCGCACGAGGTTGTTCTTTCTCAAAACTGGGGAGAAGATGGTCTTCTCAAAGCGCGACGCTGGATGGCGCTACAGCGGCAATGTCGAGACAAAACCACATTTGGTACCGGTTCTCTACAGGGGGATGTTGATTCTCAAATCCACGTGGTCTCAGGATATTAATTCTCAAATCCACTGGGCCACGGGGATGTTGATTCTCAAATGCACTGGGCCACAGGATTTGAATTCTCAAATTCACTGGGCCAGGGGATTTTGATTCTCAAATCCACTGGGCCAAGGGATTTTGATTCTCAAATCCACTGGGCCATGGGGATTTCAGTTCTGAAATCCATCTTGGTCACAGGATTTTAACTCTCAAATCCACTGGGCAACGGGGATTTTGATTCTAAACTCCACTGGGCCATGGGGATTTTAGTTCTCAAATCCACTGGGCCACGGGGATTTTGATTCTCAAATCCAGTGGGCAACGGCGATGTTGATTATCAAATGCACTTGGTCACGGGGATTTTGATTCTCAAATCCACGGGCCCAGAGGGATTTTGATTCTCAAATCCACTTGGCCACAGGATTATAATTCTCAAATCCACTGGGCCACGGGGATATTGATTCTCAAATCCACTTGGCCACAGGATTTGAATTCTCAAATCTACTTTGCCACGGGGATTTTGACTCTCAAATCCACTGGTCCACGGGGAGTTTATGTCCCAAATCCACTTGGCCACGGGGATGTTGATTCTCAAATCCACTTGTTTACATGATTTGAATTCTCAAATCCACTGGGCCACGGGGATGGTGATTCTCAAATCCACTGGGCCTCGAGATTTTTGATTATCAAATCCAGTGGGCCACAGGGATTGTAGTTCTCAAATCCACTGCGCCGCGGGGATTTGGATTCTCAAATCCACTGGACAACGGGAATTCAAATTTTCAAATCCACTAGGCGACGGGGATGTTGATTCTCAAATCCACTGAGCCACGGGGATGTTGATTCTCAAATCCACTTGCTCACAGGATTTTAATTCTCAAACAGACAAACAATAGCCTTCCCTTTTCCCTTCTTCGCTCTAGCTTCTTTATGCAAAACTGCTATTCGGTCCATAACACTTTGCAGTTGGAACCAGTGGTCCCGTGCCCAATCTCGTCCCGGGGGTGAGGGGCGAGAGCGGTACGTTTCTAAAAACTCATATAATTTCTCTGTCTCTTCACAAAAATCGCCTGCCTTTTGGGCGGCCATATCCTACAAAGGGGAGTTCGTCCCGGGAGGGTCAGACCTTAAAAAAAAAACCACGTTTCCCCTATACACTCCCAGGAGGCCAGTCCGCACACTACTACAAGGCAAAGACGAGCCTACAAAGGGGATATCCTCCTGAGGGGGTCACACTATAAAATTCAAGTCTCCCCTATACGCCCTCAGGAGCTCAAATCACAAACTGCTACGCGCGTTTCAGTGCAAAGGTCTCAACACCCACTCCTTCCTTGCGCTTCGGTCGTCTCCGGCTGCTTCCCTCGCGGGAGAGCAGAACCGCAGATCGGAACTCCGCACTCGCTTCGTACTTATTTGTATGTCTCGTTCACACACACTCGCTCAGCACACCGTAAGGTTGTATGACACTCTCGTCTCAAGGGATCCTGTCCGTGACGCCAATTAAATGTCCCGATCCAATGTCGGGGGAGGTTTCGATACGGTCCCAAGGACGAGATTAAGACGCTGGAATCGGTCAGATGTCGTACAACCTTTCACTTTTATTTGAGGGGAGAAGAGAACGGAGGGAGGAGGGAGGGCATGGGCGGAGAGGAAAAGAATAGGGGGGAGAGAGAGTTAGAAAGAGAAGGAGAAGGAGGAGTTTATCACCACCACTTCGAGTCCGATGATCTTCCGCAGGGTCTTCGGTGGCCTCAGGCTTCGTCGGGGACCGAAGCCGGGGCGGGGGGGATGTGAGCCTTGAGGGTGCAGGAACGGAAGGAGTGCTCTCGCGCGCGCCGCCGCCGCCGCCGCCGAGGGGCACGTGTGCTTCTTATATAGGGGCTCCCACGCATGCGCAGATCACAAATGTGTACGTGCGGTTCGCCACGGCCGTGCTGCCCCCGCCTCTGCTCTTTTCGCGCCTTTTTGTTCCCGCCTCAGCTGTTTTCGCGCCTTTAGTCCCTACGCAGGCGCACGAGGTTGTTCTTTCTCAAAACTGGGGAGAAGATGGTCTTCTCAAAGCGCGACGCTGGATGGCGCTACAGCGGCAATGTCGAGACAAAACCACATTTGGTACCGGTTCTCTACAGGGGGATGTTGATTCTCAAATCCACGTGGTCTCAGGATATTAATTCTCAAATCCACTGGGCCACGGGGATGTTGATTCTCAAATGCACTGGGCCACAGGATTTGAATTCTCAAATTCACTGGGCCAGGGGATTTTGATTCTCAAATCCACTGGGCCAAGGGATTTTGATTCTCAAATCCACTGGGCCATGGGGATTTCAGTTCTGAAATCCATCTTGGTCACAGGATTTTAACTCTCAAATCCACTGGGCAACGGGGATTTTGATTCTAAACTCCACTGGGCCATGGGGATTTTAGTTCTCAAATCCACTGGGCCACGGGGATTTTGATTCTCAAATCCAGTGGGCAACGGCGATGTTGATTATCAAATGCACTTGGTCACGGGGATTTTAATTCTCAAATCCACGGGCCCAGAGGGATTTTGATTCTCAAATCCACTTGGCCACAGGATTATAATTCTCAAATCCACTGGGCCATGGGGATATTGATTCTCAAATCCACTTGGCCACAGGATTTGAATTCTCAAATCTACTTTGCCACGGGGATTTTGACTCTCAAATCCACTGGTCCACGGGGAGTTTATGTCCCAAATCCACTTGGCCACGGGGATGTTGATTCTCAAATCCACTTGTTTACATGATTTGAATTCTCAAATCCACTGGGCCACGGGGATGGTGATTCTCAAATCCACTGGGCCTCGAGATTTTTGATTATCAAATCCAGTGGGCCACAGGGATTGTAGTTCTCAAATCCACTGGGCCGCGGGGATTTGGATTCTCAAATCCACTGGACAACGGGAATTCAAATTTTCAAATCCACTAGGCGACGGGGATGTTGATTGTCAAATCCACTGAGCCACGGGGATGTTGATTCTCAAATCCACTTGCTCACAGGATTTTAATTCTCAAACAGACAAACAATAGCCTTCCCTTTTCCCTTCTTCGCTCTAGCTTCTTTATGCAAAACTGCTATTCGGTCCATAACACTTTGCAGTTGGAACCAGTGGTCCCGTGCCCAATCTCGTCCCGGGGGTGAGGGGTGAGAGCGGTACGTTTCTAAAAACTCATATAATTTCTCTGTCTCTTCACAAAAATCGCCTGCCTTTTGGGCGGCCATATCCTACAAAGGGGAGTTCGTCCCGGGAGGGTCAGACCTTAAAAAAAAAACCACGTTTCCCCTATACGCTCCCAGGAGGCCAGTCCGCACACTACTACAAGGCAAAGACGAGCCTACAAAGGGGATATCCTCCTGAGGGGGTCACACTATAAAATTCAAGTCTCCCCTATACGCCCTCAGGAGCTCAAATCACAAACTGCTACGCGCGTTTCAGTGCAAAGGTCTCAACACCCACTCCTTCCTTGCGCTTCGGTCGTCTCCGGCTGCTTCCCTCGCGGGAGAGCAGAACCGCGGATCGGAACTCCGCACTCGCTTCGTACTTATTTGTACGTCTCGTTCACACACACTCGCTCAGCACACCGTAAGGTTGTATGACACTCTCGTCTCAAGGGATCCTGTCCGTGACGCCAATTAAATGTCCCGATCCAATGTCGGGGGAGGTTTCGATACGGTCCCAAGGACGAGATTAAGACGCTGGAATCGGTCAGATGTCGTACAACCTTTCACTTTTATTTGAGGGGAGAAGAGAACGGAGGGAGGAGGGAGGGCATGGGCAGAGAGGAAAAGAATAGGGGGGAGAGAGAGTTAGAAAGAGAAGGAGAAGGAGGAGTTTATCGCCACCACTTCGAGTCCGATGATCTTCCGCAGGGTCTTCGGTGGCCTCAGGCTTCGTCGGGGACCGAAGCCGGGGCGGGGGGGATGTGAGCCTTGAGGGTGCAGGAACGGAAGGAGTGGTCTCGCGCGCGCCGCCGCCGCCGCCGCCGAGGGGCACGTGTGCTTCTTATATAGGGGCTCCCACGCATGCGCAGATCACAAATGTGTACGTGCGGTTCGCCACGGCCGTGCTGCCCCCGCCTCTGCTCTTTTCGCGCCTTTTTGTTCCCGCCTCAGCTGTTTTCGCGCCTTTAGTCCCTACGCAGGCGCACGAGGTTGTTCTTTCTCAAAACTGGGGAGAAGATGGTCTTCTCAAAGCGCGACGCTGGATGGCGCTACAGCGGCAATGTCGAGACAAAACCACATTTGGTACCGGTTCTCTACAGGGGGATGTTGATTCTCAAATCCACGTGGTCTCAGGATATTAATTCTCAAATCCACTGGGCCACGGGGATGTTGATTCTCAAATGCACTGGGCCACAGGATTTGAATTCTCAAATTCACTGGGCCAGGGGATTTTGATTCTCAAATCCACTGGGCCAAGGGATTTTGATTCTCAAATCCACTGGGCCATGGGGATTTCAGTTCTGAAATCCATCTTGGTCACAGGATTTTAACTCTCAAATCCACTGGGCAACGGGGATTTTGATTCTAAACTCCACTGGGCCATGGGGATTTTAGTTCTCAAATCCACTGGGCCACGGGGATTTTGATTCTCAAATCCAGTGGGCAACGGCGATGTTGATTATCAAATGCACTTGGTCACGGGGATTTTGATTCTCAAATCCACGGGCCCAGAGGGATTTTGATTCTCAAATCCACTTGGCCACAGGATTATAATTCTCAAATCCACTGGGCCATGGGGATATTGATTCTCAAATCCACTTGGCCACAGGATTTGAATTCTCAAATCTACTTTGCCACGGGGATTTTGACTCTCAAATACACTGGTCCACGGGGAGTTTATGTCCCAAATCCACTTGGCCACGGGGATGTTGATTCTCAAATCCACTTGTTTACATGATTTGAATTCTCAAATCCACTGGGCCACGGGGATGGTGATTCTCAAATCCACTGGGCCTCGAGATTTTTGATTATCAAATCCAGTGGGCCACAGGGATTGTAGTTCTCAAATCCACTGCGCCGCGGGGATTTGGATTCTCAAATCCACTGGACAACGGGAATTCAAATTTTCAAATCCACTAGGCGACGGGGATGTTGATTGTCAAATCCACTGAGCCACGGGGCTGTTGATTCTCAAATCCACTTGCTCACAGGATTTTAATTCTCAAACAGACAAACAATAGCCTTCCCTTTTCCCTTCTTCGCTCTAGCTTCTTTATGCAAAACTGCTATTCGGTCCATAACACTTTGCAGTTGGAACCAGTGGTCCCGTGCCCAATCTCGCCCCGGGGGTGAGGGGCGAGAGCGGTACGTTTCTAAAAACTCATATAATTTCTCTGTCTCTTCACAAAAATCGCCTGCCTTTTGGGCGGCCATATCCTACAAAGGGGAGTTCGTCCCGGGAGGGTCAGACCTTAAAAAAAAAAACACGTTTCCCCTATACGCTCCCAGGAGGCCAGTCCGCACACTACTACAAGGCAAAGACGAGCCTACAAAGGGGATATCCTCCTGAGGGGGTCACACTATAAAATTCAAGTCTCCCCTATACGCCCTCAGGAGCTCAAATCACAAACTGCTACGCGCGTTTCAGTGCAAAGGTCTCAACACCCACTCCTTCCTTGCGCTTCGGTCGTCTCCGGCTGCTTCCCTCGCGGGAGAGCAGAACCGCGGATCGGAACTCCGCACTCGCTTCGTACTTATTTGTACGTCTCGTTCACACACACTCGCTCAGCACACCGTAAGGTTGTATGACACTCTCGTCTCAAGGGATCCTGTCCGTGACGCCAATTAAATGTCCCGATCCAATGTCGGGGGAGGTTTCGATACGGTCCCAAGGACGAGATTAAGACGCTGGAATCGGTCAGATGTCGTACAACCTTTCACTTTTATTTGAGGGGAGAAGAGAACGGAGGGAGGAGGGAGGGCAAGGGCGGAGAGGAAAAGAATAGGGGGGAGAGAGAGTTAGAAAGAGAAGGAGAAGGAGGAGTTTATCACCACCACTTCGAGTCCGATGATCTTCCGCAGGGTCTTCGGTGGCCTCAGGCTTCGTCGGGGACCGAAGCCGGGGCGGGGGGGATGTGAGCCTTGAGGGTGCAGGAACGGAAGGAGTGCTCTCGCGCGCGCCGCCGCCGCCGCCGCCGAGGGGCACGTGTGCTTCTTATATAGGGGCTCCCACGCATGCGCAGATCACAAATGTGTACGTGCGGTTCGCCACGGCCGTGCTGCCCCCACCTCTGCTCTTTTCGCGCCTTTTTGTTCCCGCCTCAGCTGTTTTCGCGCCTTTAGTCCCTACGCAGGCGCACGAGGTTGTTCTTTCTCAAAACTGGGGAGAAGATGGTCTTCTCAAAGCGCGACGCTGGATGGCGCTACAGCGGCAATGTCGAGACAAAACCACATTTGGTACCGGTTCTCTACAGGGGGATGTTGATTCTCAAATCCACGTGGTCTCAGGATATTAATTCTCAAATCCACTGGGCCACGGGGATGTTGATTCTCAAATGCACTGGGCCACAGGATTTGAATTCTCAAATTCACTGGGCCAGGGGATTTTGATTCTCAAATCCACTGGGCCAAGGGATTTTGATTCTCAAATCCACTGGGCCATGGGGATTTCAGTTCTGAAATCCATCTTGGTCACAGGATTTTAACTCTCAAATCCACTGGGCAACGGGGATTTTGATTCTAAACTCCACTGGGCCATGGGGATTTTAGTTCTCAAATCCACTGGGCCACGGGGATTTTGATTCTCAAATCCAGTGGGCAACGGCGATGTTGATTATCAAATGCACTTGGTCACGGGGATTTTAATTCTCAAATCCACGGGCCCAGAGGGATTTTGATTCTCAAATCCACTTGGCCACAGGATTATAATTCTCAAATCCACTGGGCCATGGGGATATTGATTCTCAAATCCACTTGGCCACAGGATTTGAATTCTCAAATCTACTTTGCCACGGGGATTTTGACTCTCAAATCCACTGGTCCACGGGGAGTTTATGTCCCAAATCCACTTGGCCACGGGGATGTTGATTCTCAAATCCACTTGTTTACATGATTTGAATTCTCAAATCCACTGGGCCACGGGGATGGTGATTCTCAAATCCACTGGGCCTCGAGATTTTTGATTATCAAATCCAGTGGGCCACAGGGATTGTAGTTCTCAAATCCACTGGGCCGCGGGGATTTGGATTCTCAAATCCACTGGACAACGGGAATTCAAATTTTCAAATCCACTAGGCGACGGGGATGTTGATTGTCAAATCCACTGAGCCACGGGGATGTTGATTCTCAAATCCACTTGCTCACAGGATTTTAATTCTCAAACAGACAAACAATAGCCTTCCCTTTTCCCTTCTTCGCTCTAGCTTCTTTATGCAAAACTGCTATTCGGTCCATAACACTTTGCAGTTGGAACCAGTGGTCCCGTGCCCAATCTCGTCCCGGGGGTGAGGGGTGAGAGCGGTACGTTTCTAAAAACTCATATAATTTCTCTGTCTCTTCACAAAAATCGCCTGCCTTTTGGGCGGCCATATCCTACAAAGGGGAGTTCGTCCCGGGAGGGTCAGACCTTAAAAAAAAAAACACGTTTCCCCTATACGCTCCCAGGAGGCCAGTCCGCACACTACTACAAGGCAAAGACGAGCCTACAAAGGGGATATCCTCCTGAGGGGGTCACACTATAAAATTCAAGTCTCCCCTATACGCCCTCAGGAGCTCAAATCACAAACTGCTACGCGCGTTTCAGTGCAAAGGTCTCAACACCCACTCCTTCCTTGCGCTTCGGTCGTCTCCGGCTGCTTCCCTCGCGGGAGAGCAGAACCGCGGATCGGAACTCCGCACTCGCTTCGTACTTATTTGTACGTCTCGTTCACACACACTCGCTCAGCACACCGTAAGGTTGTATGACACTCTCGTCTCAAGGGATCCTGTCCGTGACGCCAATTAAATGTCCCGATCCAATGTCGGGGGAGGTTTCGATACGGTCCCAAGGACGAGATTAAGACGCTGGAATCGGTCAGATGTCGTACAACCTTTCACTTTTATTTGAGGGGAGAAGAGAACGGAGGGAGGAGGGAGGGCATGGGCAGAGAGGAAAAGAATAGGGGGGAGAGAGAGTTAGAAAGAGAAGGAGAAGGAGGAGTTTATCGCCACCACTTCGAGTCCGATGATCTTCCGCAGGGTCTTCGGTGGCCTCAGGCTTCGTCGGGGACCGAAGCCGGGGCGGGGGGGATGTGAGCCTTGAGGGTGCAGGAACGGAAGGAGTGGTCTCGCGCGCGCCGCCGCCGCCGCCGCCGAGGGGCACGTGTGCTTCTTATATAGGGGCTCCCACGCATGCGCAGATCACAAATGTGTACGTGCGGTTCGCCACGGCCGTGCTGCCCCCGCCTCTGCTCTTTTCGCGCCTTTTTGTTCCCGCCTCAGCTGTTTTCGCGCCTTTAGTCCCTACGCAGGCGCACGAGGTTGTTCTTTCTCAAAACTGGGGAGAAGATGGTCTTCTCAAAGCGCGACGCTGGATGGCGCTACAGCGGCAATGTCGAGACAAAACCACATTTGGTACCGGTTCTCTACAGGGGGATGTTGATTCTCAAATCCACGTGGTCTCAGGATATTAATTCTCAAATCCACTGGGCCACGGGGATGTTGATTCTCAAATGCACTGGGCCACAGGATTTGAATTCTCAAATTCACTGGGCCAGGGGATTTTGATTCTCAAATCCACTGGGCCAAGGGATTTTGATTCTCAAATCCACTGGGCCATGGGGATTTCAGTTCTGAAATCCATCTTGGTCACAGGATTTTAACTCTCAAATCCACTGGGCAACGGGGATTTTGATTCTAAACTCCACTGGGCCATGGGGATTTTAGTTCTCAAATCCACTGGGCCACGGGGATTTTGATTCTCAAATCCAGTGGGCAACGGCGATGTTGATTATCAAATGCACTTGGTCACGGGGATTTTGATTCTCAAATCCACGGGCCCAGAGGGATTTTGATTCTCAAATCCACTTGGCCACAGGATTATAATTCTCAAATGCACTGGGCCATGGGGATATTGATTCTCAAATCCACTTGGCCACAGGATTTGAATTCTCAAATCTACTTTGCCACGGGGATTTTGACTCTCAAATACACTGGTCCACGGGGAGTTTATGTCCCAAATCCACTTGGCCACGGGGATGTTGATTCTCAAATCCACTTGTTTACATGATTTGAATTCTCAAATCCACTGGGCCACGGGGATGGTGATTCTCAAATCCACTGGGCCTCGAGATTTTTGATTATCAAATCCAGTGGGCCACAGGGATTGTAGTTCTCAAATCCACTGCGCCGCGGGGATTTGGATTCTCAAATCCACTGGACAACGGGAATTCAAATTTTCAAATCCACTAGGCGACGGGGATGTTGATTGTCAAATCCACTGAGCCACGGGGCTGTTGATTCTCAAATCCACTTGCTCACAGGATTTTAATTCTCAAACAGACAAACAATAGCCTTCCCTTTTCCCTTCTTCGCTCTAGCTTCTTTATGCAAAACTGCTATTCGGTCCATAACACTTTGCAGTTGGAACCAGTGGTCCCGTGCCCAATCTCGTCCCGGGGGTGAGGGGCGAGAGCGGTACGTTTCTAAAAACTCATATAATTTCTCTGTCTCTTCACAAAAATCGCCTGCCTTTTGGGCGGCCATATCCTACAAAGGGGAGTTCGTCCCGGGAGGGTCAGACCTTAAAAAAAAAACCACGTTTCCCCTATACGCTCCCAGGAGGCCAGTCCGCACACTACTACAAGGCAAAGACGAGCCTACAAAGGGGATATCCTCCTGAGGGGGTCACACTATAAAATTCAAGTCTCCCCTATACGCCCTCAGGAGCTCAAATCACAAACTGCTACGCGCGTTTCAGTGCAAAGGTCTCAACACCCACTCCTTCCTTGCGCTTCGGTCGTCTCCGGCTGCTTCCCTCGCGGGAGAGCAGAACCGCGGATCGGAACTCCGCACTCGCTTCGTACTTATTTGTACGTCTCGTTCACACACACTCGCTCAGCACACCGTAAGGTTGTATGACACTCTCGTCTCAAGGGATCCTGTCCGTGACGCCAATTAAATGTCCCGATCCAATGTCGGGGGAGGTTTCGATACGGTCCCAAGGACGAGATTAAGACGCTGGAATCGGTCAGATGTCGTACAACCTTTCACTTTTATTTGAGGGGAGAAGAGAACGGAGGGAGGAGGGAGGGCATGGGCGGAGAGGAAAAGAATAGGGGGGAGAGAGAGTTAGAAAGAGAAGGAGAAGGAGGAGTTTATCACCACCACTTCGAGTCCGATGATCTTCCGCAGGGTCTTCGGTGGCCTCAGGCTTCGTCGGGGACCGAAGCCGGGGCGGGGGGGATGTGAGCCTTGAGGGTGCAGGAACGGAAGGAGCGGTCTCGCGCGCGCCGCCGCCGCCGCCGCCGAGGGGCACGTGTGCTTCTTATATAGGGGCTCCCACGCATGCGCAGATCACAAATGTGTACGTGCGGTTCGCCACGGCCGTGCTGCCCCCGCCTCTGCTCTTTTCGCGCCTTTTTGTTCCCGCCTCAGCTGTTTTCGCGCCTTTAGTCCCTACGCAGGCGCACGAGGTTGTTCTTTCTCAAAACTGGGGAGAAGATGGTCTTCTCAAAGCGCGACGCTGGATGGCGCTACAGCGGCAATGTCGAGACAAAACCACATTTGGTACCGGTTCTCTACAGGGGGATGTTGATTCTCAAATCCACGTGGTCTCAGGATATTAATTCTCAAATCCACTGGGCCACGGGGATGTTGATTCTCAAATGCACTGGGCCACAGGATTTGAATTCTCAAATTCACTGGGCCAGGGGATTTTGATTCTCAAATCCACTGGGCCAAGGGATTTTGATTCTCAAATCCACTGGGCCATGGGGATTTCAGTTCTGAAATCCATCTTGGTCACAGGATTTTAACTCTCAAATCCACTGGGCAACGGGGATTTTGATTCTAAACTCCACTGGGCCATGGGGATTTTAGTTCTCAAATCCACTGGGCCACGGGGATTTTGATTCTCAAATCCAGTGGGCAACGGCGATGTTGATTATCAAATGCACTTGGTCACGGGGATTTTAATTCTCAAATCCACGGGCCCAGAGGGATTTTGATTCTCAAATCCACTTGGCCACAGGATTATAATTCTCAAATCCACTGGGCCACGGGGATATTGATTCTCAAATCCACTTGGCCACAGGATTTGAATTCTCAAATCTACTTTGCCACGGGGATTTTGACTCTCAAATCCACTGGTCCACGGGGAGTTTATGTCCCAAATCCACTTGGCCACGGGGATGTTGATTCTCAAATCCACTTGTTTACATGATTTGAATTCTCAAATCCACTGGGCCACGGGGATGGTGATTCTCAAATCCACTGGGCCTCGAGATTTTTGATTATCAAATCCAGTGGGCCACAGGGATTGTAGTTCTCAAATCCACTGCGCCGCGGGGATTTGGATTCTCAAATCCACTGGACAACGGGAATTCAAATTTTCAAATCCACTAGGCGACGGGGATGTTGATTGTCAAATCCACTGAGCCACGGGGATGTTGATTCTCAAATCCACTTGCTCACAGGATTTTAATTCTCAAACAGACAAACAATAGCCTTCCCTTTTCCCTTCTTCGCTCTAGCTTCTTTATGCAAAACTGCTATTCGGTCCATAACACTTTGCAGTTGGAACCAGTGGTCCCGTGCCCAATCTCGTCCCGGGGGTGAGGGGCGAGAGCGGTACGTTTCTAAAAACTCATATAATTTCTCTGTCTCTTCACAAAAATCGCCTGCCTTTTGGGCGGCCATATCCTACAAAGGGGAGTTCGTCCCGGGAGGGTCAGACCTTAAAAAAAAAAACACGTTTCCCCTATACGCTCCCAGGAGGCCAGTCCGCACACTACTACAAGGCAAAGACGAGCCTACAAAGGGGATATCCTCCTGAGGGGGTCACACTATAAAATTCAAGTCTCCCCTATACGCCCTCAGGAGCTCAAATCACAAACTGCTACGCGCGTTTCAGTGCAAAGGTCTCAACACCCACTCCTTCCTTGCGCTTCGGTCGTCTCCGGCTGCTTCCCTCGCGGGAGAGCAGAACCGCGGATCGGAACTCCGCACTCGCTTCGTACTTATTTGTACGTCTCGTTCACACACACTCGCTCAGCACACCGTAAGGTTGTATGACACTCTCGTCTCAAGGGATCCTGTCCGTGACGCCAATTAAATGTCCCGATCCAATGTCAGGGGAGGTTTCGATACGGTCCCAAGGACGAGATTAAGACGCTGGAATCGGTCAGATGTCGTACAACCTTTCACTTTTATTTGAGGGGAGAAGAGAACGGAGGGAGGAGGGAGGGCAAGGGCGGAGAGGAAAAGAATAGGGGGGAGAGAGAGTTAGAAAGAGAAGGAGAAGGAGGAGTTTATCGCCACCACTTCGAGTCCGATGATCTTCCGCAGGGTCTTCGGTGGCCTCAGGCTTCGTCGGGGACCGAAGCCGGGGCGGGGGGGATGTGAGCCTTGAGGGTGCAGGAACGGAAGGAGTGCTCTCGCGCGCGCCGCCGCCGCCGCCGCCGAGGGGCACGTGTGCTTCTTATATAGGGGCTCCCACGCATGCGCAGATCACAAATGTGTACGTGCGGTTCGCCACGGCCGTGCTGCCCCCACCTCTGCTCTTTTCGCGCCTTTTTGTTCCCGCCTCAGCTGTTTTCGCGCCTTTAGTCCCTACGCAGGCGCACGAGGTTGTTCTTTCTCAAAACTGGGGAGAAGATGGTCTTCTCAAAGCGCGACGCTGGATGGCGCTACAGCGGCAATGTCGAGACAAAACCACATTTGGTACCGGTTCTCTACAGGGGGATGTTGATTCTCAAATCCACGTGGTCTCAGGATATTAATTCTCAAATCCACTGGGCCACGGGGATGTTGATTCTCAAATGCACTGGGCCACAGGATTTGAATTCTCAAATTCACTGGGCCAGGGGATTTTGATTCTCAAATCCACTGGGCCAAGGGATTTTGATTCTCAAATCCACTGGGCCATGGGGATTTCAGTTCTGAAATCCATCTTGGCCACAGGATTTTAACTCTCAAATCCACTGGGCAACGGGGATTTTGATTCTAAATTCCACTGGGCCATGGGGATTTTAGTTCTCAAATCCACTGGGCCACGGGGATTTTGATTCTCAAATCCAGTGGGCAACGGCGATGTTGATTATCAAATGCACTTGGTCACGGGGATTTTAATTCTCAAATCCACGGGCCCAGAGGGATTTTGATTCTCAAATCCACTTGGCCACAGGATTTGAATTCTCAAATCCACTGGGCCACGGGGATATTGATTCTCAAATCCACTTGGCCACAGGATTTGAATTCTCAAATCTACTTTGCCACGGGGATTTTGACTCTCAAATCCACTGGTCCACGGGGAGTTTCAGTCCCAAATCCACTTGGCCACGGGGATGTTGATTCTCAAATCCACTTGTTTACATGATTTGAATTCTCAAATCCACTGGGCCACGGGGATGGTGATTCTCAAATCCACTGGGCCTCGAGATTTTTGATTATCAAATCCAGTGGGCCACAGGGATTGTAGTTCTCAAATCCACTGGGCCGCGGGGATTTGGATTCTCAAATCCACTGGACAACAGGAATTCAAATTTTCAAATCCACTAGGCGACGGGGATGTTGATTGTCAAATCCACTGAGCCACGGGGATGTTGATTCTCAAATCCACTTGCTCACAGGATTTTAATTCTCAAACAGACAAACAATAGCCTTCCCTTTTCCCTTCTTCGCTCTAGCTTCTTTATGCAAAACTGCTATTCGGTCCATAACACTTTGCAGTTGGAACCAGTGGTCCCGTGCCCAATCTCGTCCCGGGGGTGAGGGGCGAGAGCGGTACGTTTCTAAAAACTCATATAATTTCTCTGTCTCTTCACAAAAATCGCCTGCCTTTTGGGCGGCCATATCCTACAAAGGGGAGTTCGTCCCGGGAGGGTCAGACCTTAAAAAAAAAACCACGTTTCCCCTATACGCTCCCAGGAGGCCAGTCCGCACACTACTACAAGGCAAAGACGAGCCTACAAAGGGGATATCCTCCTGAGGGGGTCACACTATAAAATTCAAGTCTCCCCTATACGCCCTCAGGAGCTCAAATCACAAACTGCTACGCGCGTTTCAGTGCAAAGGTCTCAACACCCACTCCTTCCTTGCGCTTCGGTCGTCTCCGGCTGCTTCCCTCGCGGGAGAGCAGAACCGCGGATCGGAACTCCGCACTCGCTTCGTACTTATTTGTACGTCTCGTTCACACACACTCGCTCAGCACACCGTAAGGTTGTATGACACTCTCGTCTCAAGGGATCCTGTCCGTGACGCCAATTAAATGTCCCGATCCAATGTCAGGGGAGGTTTCGATACAGTCCCAAGGACGAGATTAAGACGCTGGAATCGGTCAGATGTCGTACAACCTTTCACTTTTATTTGAGGGGAGAAGAGAACGGAGGGAGGAGGGAGGGCAAGGGCGGAGAGGAAAAGAATAGGGGGGAGAGAGAGTTAGAAAGAGAAGGAGAAGGAGGAGTTTATCGCCACCACTTCGAGTCCGATGATCTTCCGCAGGGTCTTCGGTGGCCTCAGGCTTCGTCGGGGACCGAAGCCGGGGCGGGGGGGATGTGAGCCTTGAGGGTGCAGGAACGGAAGGAGTGCTCTCGCGCGCGCCGCCGCCGCCGCCGCCGAGGGGCACGTGTGCTTCTTATATAGGGGCTCCCACGCATGCGCAGATCACAAATGTGTACGTGCGGTTCGCCACGGCCGTGCTGCCCCCGCCTCTGCTCTTTTCGCGCCTTTTTGTTCCCGCCTCAGCTGTTTTCGCGCCTTTAGTCCCTACGCAGGCGCACGAGGTTGTTCTTTCTCAAAACTGGGGAGAAGATGGTCTTCTCAAAGCGCGACGCTGGATGGCGCTACAGCGGCAATGTCGAGACAAAACCACATTTGGTACCGGTTCTCTACAGGGGGATGTTGATTCTCAAATCCACGTGGTCTCAGGATATTAATTCTCAAATCCACTGGGCCACGGGGATGTTGATTCTCAAATGCACTGGGCCACAGGATTTGAATTCTCAAATTCACCGGGCCAGGGGATTTTGATTCTCAAATCCACTGGGCCAAGGGATTTTGATTCTCAAATCCACTGGGCCATGGGGATTTCAGTTCTGAAATCCATCTTGGTCACAGGATTTTAACTCTCAAATCCACTGGGCAACGGGGATTTTGATTCTAAACTCCACTGGGCCATGGGGATTTTAGTTCTCAAATCCACTGGGCCACGGGGATTTTGATTCTCAAATCCAGTGGGCAACGGCGATGTTGATTATCAAATGCACTTGGTCACGGGGATTTTAATTCTCAAATCCACGGGCCCAGAGGGATTTTGATTCTCAAATCCACTTGGCCACAGGATTATAATTCTCAAATCCACTGGGCCATGGGGATATTGATTCTCAAATCCACTTGGCCACAGGATTTGAATTCTCAAATCTACTTTGCCACGGGGATTTTGACTCTCAAATCCACTGGTCCACGGGGAGTTTATGTCCCAAATCCACTTGGCCACGGGGATGTTGATTCTCAAATCCACTTGTTTACATGATTTGAATTCTCAAATCCACTGGGCCACGGGGATGGTGATTCTCAAATCCACTGGGCCTCGAGATTTTTGATTATCAAATCCAGTGGGCCACAGGGATTGTAGTTCTCAAATCCACTGCGCCGCGGGGATTTGGATTCTCAAATCCACTGGACAACGGGAATTCAAATTTTCAAATCCACTAGGCGACGGGGATGTTGATTGTCAAATCCACTGAGCCACGGGGATGTTGATTCTCAAATCCACTTGCTCACAGGATTTTAATTCTCAAACAGACAAACAATAGCCTTCCCTTTTCCCTTCTTCGCTCTAGCTTCTTTATGCAAAACTGCTATTCGGTCCATAACACTTTGCAGTTGGAACCAGTGGTCCCGTGCCCAATCTCGTCCCGGGGGTGAGGGGCGAGAGCGGTACGTTTCTAAAAACTCATATAATTTCTCTGTCTCTTCACAAAAATCGCCTGCCTTTTGGGCGGCCATATCCTACAAAGGGGAGTTCGTCCCGGGAGGGTCAGACCTTAAAAAAAAAAACACGTTTCCCCTATACGCTCCCAGGAGGCCAGTCCGCACACTACTACAAGGCAAAGACGAGCCTACAAAGGGGATATCCTCCTGAGGGGGTCACACTATAAAATTCAAGTCTCCCCTATACGCCCTCAGGAGCTCAAATCACAAACTGCTACGCGCGTTTCAGTGCAAAGGTCTCAACACCCACTCCTTCCTTGCGCTTCGGTCGTCTCCGGCTGCTTCCCTCGCGGGAGAGCAGAACCGCGGATCGGAACTCCGCACTCGCTTCGTACTTATTTGTACGTCTCGTTCACACACACTCGCTCAGCACACCGTAAGGTTGTATGACACTCTCGTCTCAAGGGATCCTGTCCGTGACGCCAATTAAATGTCCCGATCCAATGTCGGGGGAGGTTTCGATACGGTCCCAAGGACGAGATTAAGACGCTGGAATCGGTCAGATGTCGTACAACCTTTCACTTTTATTTGAGGGGAGAAGAGAACGGAGGGAGGAGGGAGGGCAAGGGCGGAGAGGAAAAGAATAGGGGGGAGAGAGAGTTAGAAAGAGAAGGAGAAGGAGGAGTTTATCACCACCACTTCGAGTCCGATGATCTTCCGCAGGGTCTTCGGTGGCCTCAGGCTTCGTCGGGGACCGAAGCCGGGGCGGGGGGGATGTGAGCCTTGAGGGTGCAGGAACGGAAGGAGTGGTCTCGCGCGCGCCGCCGCCGCCGCCGCCGAGGGGCACGTGTGCTTCTTATATAGGGGCTCCCACGCATGCGCAGATCACAAATGTGTACGTGCGGTTCGCCACGGCCGTGCTGCCCCCGCCTCTGCTCTTTTCGCGCCTTTTTGTTCCCGCCTCAGCTGTTTTCGCGCCTTTAGTCCCTACGCAGGCGCACGAGGTTGTTCTTTCTCAAAACTGGGGAGAAGATGGTCTTCTCAAAGCGCGACGCTGGATGGCGCTACAGCGGCAATGTCGAGACAAAACCACATTTGGTACCGGTTCTCTACAGGGGGATGTTGATTCTCAAATCCACGTGGTCTCAGGATATTAATTCTCAAATCCACTGGGCCACGGGGATGTTGATTCTCAAATGCACTGGGCCACAGGATTTGAATTCTCAAATTCACTGGGCCAGGGGATTTTGATTCTCAAATCCACTGGGCCAAGGGATTTTGATTCTCAAATCCACTGGGCCATGGGGATTTCAGTTCTGAAATCCATCTTGGTCACAGGATTTTAACTCTCAAATCCACTGGGCAACGGGGATTTTGATTCTAAACTCCACTGGGCCATGGGGATTTTAGTTCTCAAATCCACTGGGCCACGGGGATTTTGATTCTCAAATCCAGTGGGCAACGGCGATGTTGATTATCAAATGCACTTGGTCACGGGGATTTTGATTCTCAAATCCACGGGCCCAGAGGGATTTTGATTCTCAAATCCACTTGGCCACAGGATTATAATTCTCAAATCCACTGGGCCACGGGGATATTGATTCTCAAATCCACTTGGCCACAGGATTTGAATTCTCAAATCTACTTTGCCACGGGGATTTTGACTCTCAAATCCACTGGTCCACGGGGAGTTTATGTCCCAAATCCACTTGGCCACGGGGATGTTGATTCTCAAATCCACTTGTTTACATGATTTGAATTCTCAAATCCACTGGGCCACGGGGATGGTGATTCTCAAATCCACTGGGGCTCGAGATTTTTGATTATCAAATCCAGTGGGCCACAGGGATTGTAGTTCTCAAATCCACTGCGCCGCGGGGATTTGGATTCTCAAATCCACTGGACAACGGGAATTCAAATTTTCAAATCCACTAGGCGACGGGGATGTTGATTGTCAAATCCACTGAGCCACGGGGCTGTTGATTCTCAAATCCACTTGCTCACAGGATTTTAATTCTCAAACAGACAAACAATAGCCTTCCCTTTTCCCTTCTTCGCTCTAGCTTCTTTATGCAAAACTGCTATTCGGTCCATAACACTTTGCAGTTGGAACCAGTGGTCCCGTGCCCAATCTCGTCCCGGGGGTGAGGGGCGAGAGCGGTACGTTTCTAAAAACTCATATAATTTCTCTGTCTCTTCACAAAAATCGCCTGCCTTTTGGGCGGCCATATCCTACAAAGGGGAGTTCGTCCCGGGAGGGTCAGACCTTAAAAAAAAAAACACGTTTCCCCTATACGCTCCCAGGAGGCCAGTCCGCACACTACTACAAGGCAAAGACGAGCCTACAAAGGGGATATCCTCCTGAGGGGGTCACACTATAAAATTCAAGTCTCCCCTATACGCCCTCAGGAGCTCAAATCACAAACTGCTACGCGCGTTTCAGTGCAAAGGTCTCAACACCCACTCCTTCCTTGCGCTTCGGTCGTCTCCGGCTGCTTCCCTCGCGGGAGAGCAGAACCGCGGATCGGAACTCCGCACTCGCTTCGTACTTATTTGTACGTCTCGTTCACACACACTCGCTCAGCACACCGTAAGGTTGTATGACACTCTCGTCTCAAGGGATCCTGTCCGTGACGCCAATTAAATGTCCCGATCCAATGTCGGGGGAGGTTTCGATACGGTCCCAAGGACGAGATTAAGACGCTGGAATCGGTCAGATGTCGTACAACCTTTCACTTTTATTTGAGGGGAGAAGAGAACGGAGGGAGGAGGGAGGGCATGGGCGGAGAGGAAAAGAATAGGGGGGAGAGAGAGTTAGAAAGAGAAGGAGAAGGAGGAGTTTATCACCACCACTTCGAGTCCGATGATCTTCCGCAGGGTCTTCGGTGGCCTCAGGCTTCGTCGGGGACCGAAGCCGGGGCGGGGGGGATGTGAGCCTTGAGGGTGCAGGAACGGAAGGAGCGGTCTCGCGCGCGCCGCCGCCGCCGCCGCCGAGGGGCACGTGTGCTTCTTATATAGGGGCTCCCACGCATGCGCAGATCACAAATGTGTACGTGCGGTTCGCCACGGCCGTGCTGCCCCCGCCTCTGCTCTTTTCGCGCCTTTTTGTTCCCGCCTCAGCTGTTTTCGCGCCTTTAGTCCCTACGCAGGCGCACGAGGTTGTTCTTTCTCAAAACTGGGGAGAAGATGGTCTTCTCAAAGCGCGACGCTGGATGGCGCTACAGCGGCAATGTCGAGACAAAACCACATTTGGTACCGGTTCTCTACAGGGGGATGTTGATTCTCAAATCCACGTGGTCTCAGGATATTAATTCTCAAATCCACTGGGCCACGGGGATGTTGATTCTCAAATGCACTGGGCCACAGGATTTGAATTCTCAAATTCACTGGGCCAGGGGATTTTGATTCTCAAATCCACTGGGCCAAGGGATTTTGATTCTCAAATCCACTGGGCCATGGGGATTTCAGTTCTGAAATCCATCTTGGTCACAGGATTTTAACTCTCAAATCCACTGGGCAACGGGGATTTTGATTCTAAACTCCACTGGGCCATGGGGATTTTAGTTCTCAAATCCACTGGGCCACGGGGATTTTGATTCTCAAATCCAGTGGGCAACGGCGATGTTGATTATCAAATGCACTTGGTCACGGGGATTTTGATTCTCAAATCCACGGGCCCAGAGGGATTTTGATTCTCAAATCCACTTGGCCACAGGATTATAATTCTCAAATGCACTGGGCCATGGGGATATTGATTCTCAAATCCACTTGGCCACAGGATTTGAATTCTCAAATCTACTTTGCCACGGGGATTTTGACTCTCAAATCCACTGGTCCACGGGGAGTTTATGTCCCAAATCCACTTGGCCACGGGGATGTTGATTCTCAAATCCACTTGTTTACATGATTTGAATTCTCAAATCCACTGGGCCACGGGGATGGTGATTCTCAAATCCACTGGGCCTCGAGATTTTTGATTATCAAATCCAGTGGGCCACAGGGATTGTAGTTCTCAAATCCACTGCGCCGCGGGGATTTGGATTCTCAAATCCACTGGACAACGGGAATTCAAATTTTCAAATCCACTAGGCGACGGGGATGTTGATTGTCAAATCCACTGAGCCACGGGGCTGTTGATTCTCAAATCCACTTGCTCACAGGATTTTAATTCTCAAACAGACAAACAATAGCCTTCCCTTTTCCCTTCTTCGCTCTAGCTTCTTTATGCAAAACTGCTATTCGGTCCATAACACTTTGCAGTTGGAACCAGTGGTCCCGTGCCCAATCTCGTCCCGGGGGTGAGGGGCGAGAGCGGTACGTTTCTAAAAACTCATATAATTTCTCTGTCTCTTCACAAAAATCGCCTGCCTTTTGGGCGGCCATATCCTACAAAGGGGAGTTCGTCCCGGGAGGGTCAGACCTTAAAAAAAAAAACACGTTTCCCCTATACGCTCCCAGGAGGCCAGTCCGCACACTACTACAAGGCAAAGACGAGCCTACAAAGGGGATATCCTCCTGAGGGGGTCACACTATAAAATTCAAGTCTCCCCTATACGCCCTCAGGAGCTCAAATCACAAACTGCTACGCGCGTTTCAGTGCAAAGGTCTCAACACCCACTCCTTCCTTGCGCTTCGGTCGTCTCCGGCTGCTTCCCTCGCGGGAGAGCAGAACCGCGGATCGGAACTCCGCACTCGCTTCGTACTTATTTGTACGTCTCGTTCACACACACTCGCTCAGCACACCGTAAGGTTGTATGACACTCTCGTCTCAAGGGATCCTGTCCGTGACGCCAATTAAATGTCCCGATCCAATGTCGGGGGAGGTTTCGATACGGTCCCAAGGACGAGATTAAGACGCTGGAATCGGTCAGATGTCGTACAACCTTTCACTTTTATTTGAGGGGAGAAGAGAACGGAGGGAGGAGGGAGGGCATGGGCGGAGAGGAAAAGAATAGGGGGGAGAGAGAGTTAGAAAGAGAAGGAGAAGGAGGAGTTTATCACCACCACTTCGAGTCCGATGATCTTCCGCAGGGTCTTCGGTGGCCTCAGGCTTCGTCGGGGACCGAAGCCGGGGCGGGGGGGATGTGAGCCTTGAGGGTGCAGGAACGGAAGGAGTGGTCTCGCGCGCGCCGCCGCCGCCGCCGCCGAGGGGCACGTGTGCTTCTTATATAGGGGCTCCCACGCATGCGCAGATCACAAATGTGTACGTGCGGTTCGCCACGGCCGTGCTGCCCCCGCCTCTGCTCTTTTCGCGCCTTTTTGTTCCCGCCTCAGCTGTTTTCGCGCCTTTAGTCCCTACGCAGGCGCACGAGGTTGTTCTTTCTCAAAACTGGGGAGAAGATGGTCTTCTCAAAGCGCGACGCTGGATGGCGCTACAGCGGCAATGTCGAGACAAAACCACATTTGGTACCGGTTCTCTACAGGGGGATGTTGATTCTCAAATCCACGTGGTCTCAGGATATTAATTCTCAAATCCACTGGGCCACGGGGATGTTGATTCTCAAATGCACTGGGCCACAGGATTTGAATTCTCAAATTCACCGGGCCAGGGGATTTTGATTCTCAAATCCACTGGGCCAAGGGATTTTGATTCTCAAATCCACTGGGCCATGGGGATTTCAGTTCTGAAATCCATCTTGGTCACAGGATTTTAACTCTCAAATCCACTGGGCAACGGGGATTTTGATTCTAAACTCCACTGGGCCATGGGGATTTTAGTTCTCAAATCCACTGGGCCACGGGGATTTTGATTCTCAAATCCAGTGGGCAACGGCGATGTTGATTATCAAATGCACTTGGTCACGGGGATTTTAATTCTCAAATCCACGGGCCCAGAGGGATTTTGATTCTCAAATCCACTTGGCCACAGGATTATAATTCTCAAATCCACTGGGCCATGGGGATATTGATTCTCAAATCCACTTGGCCACAGGATTTGAATTCTCAAATCTACTTTGCCACGGGGATTTTGACTCTCAAATCCACTGGTCCACGGGGAGTTTATGTCCCAAATCCACTTGGCCACGGGGATGTTGATTCTCAAATCCACTTGTTTACATGATTTGAATTCTCAAATCCACTGGGCCACGGGGATGGTGATTCTCAAATCCACTGGGCCTCGAGATTTTTGATTATCAAATCCAGTGGGCCACAGGGATTGTAGTTCTCAAATCCACTGCGCCGCGGGGATTTGGATTCTCAAATCCACTGGACAACGGGAATTCAAATTTTCAAATCCACTAGGCGACGGGGATGTTGATTGTCAAATCCACTGAGCCACGGGGATGTTGATTCTCAAATCCACTTGCTCACAGGATTTTAATTCTCAAACAGACAAACAATAGCCTTCCCTTTTCCCTTCTTCGCTCTAGCTTCTTTATGCAAAACTGCT
This sequence comes from Platalea leucorodia, assembly GCF_965183815.1. NCBI lineage: Eukaryota > Metazoa > Chordata > Aves > Pelecaniformes > Threskiornithidae > Platalea > Platalea leucorodia. Next base: position 1,211,645 of record NC_138847.1, on the reverse strand, counting down.
ATTCGGTCCATAACACTTTGCAGTTGGAACCAGTGGTCCCGTGCCCAATCTCGTCCCGGGGGTGAGGGGCGAGAGCGGTACGTTTCTAAAAACTCATATAATTTCTCTGTCTCTTCACAAAAATCGCCTGCCTTTTGGGCGGCCATATCCTACAAAGGGGAGTTCGTCCCGGGAGGGTCAGACCTTAAAAAAAAAACCACGTTTCCCCTATACGCTCCCAGGAGGCCAGTCCGCACACTACTACAAGGCAAAGACGAGCCTACAAAGGGGATATCCTCCTGAGGGGGTCACACTATAAAATTCAAGTCTCCCCTATACGCCCTCAGGAGCTCAAATCACAAACTGCTACGCGCGTTTCAGTGCAAAGGTCTCAACACCCACTCCTTCCTTGCGCTTCGGTCGTCTCCGGCTGCTTCCCTCGCGGGAGAGCAGAACCGCGGATCGGAACTCCGCACTCGCTTCGTACTTATTTGTACGTCTCGTTCACACACACTCGCTCAGCACACCGTAAGGTTGTATGACACTCTCGTCTCAAGGGATCCTGTCCGTGACGCCAATTAAATGTCCCGATCCAATGTCGGGGGAGGTTTCGATACGGTCCCAAGGACGAGATTAAGACGCTGGAATCGGTCAGATGTCGTACAACCTTTCACTTTTATTTGAGGGGAGAAGAGAACGGAGGGAGGAGGGAGGGCAAGGGCGGAGAGGAAAAGAATAGGGGGGAGAGAGAGTTAGAAAGAGAAGGAGAAGGAGGAGTTTATCACCACCACTTCGAGTCCGATGATCTTCCGCAGGGTCTTCGGTGGCCTCAGGCTTCGTCGGGGACCGAAGCCGGGGCGGGGGGGATGTGAGCCTTGAGGGTGCAGGAACGGAAGGAGTGGTCTCGCGCGCGCCGCCGCCGCCGCCGCCGAGGGGCACGTGTGCTTCTTATATAGGGGCTCCCACGCATGCGCAGATCACAAATGTGTACGTGCGGTTCGCCACGGCCGTGCTGCCCCCGCCTCTGCTCTTTTCGCGCCTTTTTGTTCCCGCCTCAGCTGTTTTCGCGCCTTTAGTCCCTACGCAGGCGCACGAGGTTGTTCTTTCTCAAAACTGGGGAGAAGATGGTCTTCTCAAAGCGCGACGCTGGATGGCGCTACAGCGGCAATGTCGAGACAAAACCACATTTGGTACCGGTTCTCTACAGGGGGATGTTGATTCTCAAATCCACGTGGTCTCAGGATATTAATTCTCAAATCCACTGGGCCACGGGGATGTTGATTCTCAAATGCACTGGGCCACAGGATTTGAATTCTCAAATTCACTGGGCCAGGGGATTTTGATTCTCAAATCCACTGGGCCAAGGGATTTTGATTCTCAAATCCACTGGGCCATGGGGATTTCAGTTCTGAAATCCATCTTGGTCACAGGATTTTAACTCTCAAATCCACTGGGCAACGGGGATTTTGATTCTAAACTCCACTGGGCCATGGGGATTTTAGTTCTCAAATCCACTGGGCCACGGGGATTTTGATTCTCAAATCCAGTGGGCAACGGCGATGTTGATTATCAAATGCACTTGGTCACGGGGATTTTAATTCTCAAATCCACGGGCCCAGAGGGATTTTGATTCTCAAATCCACTTGGCCACAGGATTATAATTCTCAAATCCACTGGGCCATGGGGATATTGATTCTCAAATCCACTTGGCCACAGGATTTGAATTCTCAAATCTACTTTGCCACGGGGATTTTGACTCTCAAATCCACTGGTCCACGGGGAGTTTATGTCCCAAATCCACTTGGCCACGGGGATGTTGATTCTCAAATCCACTTGTTTACATGATTTGAATTCTCAAATCCACTGGGCCACGGGGATGGTGATTCTCAAATCCACTGGGCCTCGAGATTTTTGATTATCAAATCCAGTGGGCCACAGGGATTGTAGTTCTCAAATCCACTGGGCCGCGGGGATTTGGATTCTCAAATCCACTGGACAACGGGAATTCAAATTTTCAAATCCACTAGGCGACGGGGATGTTGATTGTCAAATCCACTGAGCCACGGGGATGTTGATTCTCAAATCCACTTGCTCACAGGATTTTAATTCTCAAACAGACAAACAATAGCCTTCCCTTTTCCCTTCTTCGCTCTAGCTTCTTTATGCAAAACTGCTATTCGGTCCATAACACTTTGCAGTTGGAACCAGTGGTCCCGTGCCCAATCTCGTCCCGGGGGTGAGGGGCGAGAGCGGTACGTTTCTAAAAACTCATATAATTTCTCTGTCTCTTCACAAAAATCGCCTGCCTTTTGGGCGGCCATATCCTACAAAGGGGAGTTCGTCCCGGGAGGGTCAAACCTTAAAAAAAAAAACACGTTTCCCCTATACGCTCCCAGGAGGCCAGTCCGCACACTACTACAAGGCAAAGACGAGCCTACAAAGGGGATATCCTCCTGAGGGGGTCACACTATAAAATTCAAGTCTCCCCTATACGCCCTCAGGAGCTCAAATCACAAACTGCTACGCGCGTTTCAGTGCAAAGGTCTCAACACCCACTCCTTCCTTGTGCTTCGGTCGTCTCCGGCTGCTTCCCTCGCGGGAGAGCAGAACCGCGGATCGGAACTCCGCACTCGCTTCGTACTTATTTGTACGTCTCGTTCACACACACTCGCTCAGCACACCGTAAGGTTGTATGACACTCTCGTCTCAAGGGATCCTGTCCGTGACGCCAATTAAATGTCCCGATCCAATGTCGGGGGAGGTTTCGATACGGTCCCAAGGACGAGATTAAGACGCTGGAATCGGTCAGATGTCGTACAACCTTTCACTTTTATTTGAGGGGAGAAGAGAACGGAGGGAGGAGGGAGGGCAAGGGCGGAGAGGAAAAGAATAGGGGGGAGAGAGAGTTAGAAAGAGAAGGAGAAGGAGGAGTTTATCACCACCACTTCGAGTCCGATGATCTTCCGCAGGGTCTTCGGTGGCCTCAGGCTTCGTCGGGGACCGAAGCCGGGGCGGGGGGGATGTGAGCCTTGAGGGTGCAGGAACGGAAGGAGCGGTCTCGCGCGCGCCGCCGCCGCCGCCGCCGAGGGGCACGTGTGCTTCTTATATAGGGGCTCCCACGCATGCGCAGATCACAAATGTGTACGTGCGGTTCGCCACGGCCGTGCTGCCCCCGCCTCTGCTCTTTTCGCGCCTTTTTGTTCCTGCCTCAGCTGTTTTCGCGCCTTTAGTCCCTACGCAGGCGCACGAGGTTGTTCTTTCTCAAAACTGGGGAGAAGATGGTCTTCTCAAAGCGCGACGCTGGATGGCGCTACAGCGGCAATGTCGAGACAAAACCACATTTGGTACCGGTTCTCTACAGGGGGATGTTGATTCTCAAATCCACGTGGTCTCAGGATATTAATTCTCAAATCCACTGGGCCACGGGGATGTTGATTCTCAAATGCACTGGGCCACAGGATTTGAATTCTCAAATTCACTGGGCCAGGGGATTTTGATTCTCAAATCCACTGGGCCAAGGGATTTTGATTCTCAAATCCACTGGGCCATGGGGATTTCAGTTCTGAAATCCATCTTGGTCACAGGATTTTAACTCTCAAATCCACTGGGCAACGGGGATTTTGATTCTAAATTCCACTGGGCCATGGGGATTTTAGTTCTCAAATCCACTGGGCCACGGGGATTTTGATTCTCAAATCCAGTGGGCAACGGCGATGTTGATTATCAAATGCACTTGGTCACGGGGATTTTGATTCTCAAATCCACAGGCCCAGAGGGATTTTGATTCTCAAATCCACTTGGCCACAGGATTATAATTCTCAAATCCACTGGGCCACGGGGATATTGATTCTCAAATCCACTTGGCCACAGGATTTGAATTCTCAAATCTACTTTGCCACGGGGATTTTGACTCTCAAATCCACTGGTCCACGGGGAGTTTATATCCCAAATCCACTTGGCCACGGGGATGTTGATTCTCAAATCCACTTGTTTACATGATTTGAATTCTCAAATCCACTGGGCCACGGGGATGGTGATTCTCAAATCCACTGGGCCTCGAGATTTTTGATTATCAAATCCAGTGGGCCACAGGGATTGTAGTTCTCAAATCCACTGGGCCGCGGGGATTTGGATTCTCAAATCCACTGGACAACGGGAATTCAAATTTTCAAATCCACTAGGCGACGGGGATGTTGATTGTCAAATCCACTGAGCCACGGGGATGTTGATTCTCAAATCCACTTGCTCACAGGATTTTAATTCTCAAACAGACAAACAATAGCCTTCCCTTTTCCCTTCTTCGCTCTAGCTTCTTTATGCAAAACTGCTATTCGGTCCATAACACTTTGCAGTTGGAACCAGTGGTCCCGTGCCCAATCTCGTCCCGGGGGTGAGGGGCGAGAGCGGTACGTTTCTAAAAACTCATATAATTTCTCTGTCTCTTCACAAAAATCGCCTGCCTTTTGGGCGGCCATATCCTACAAAGGGGAGTTCGTCCCGGGAGGGTCAAACCTTAAAAAAAAAACCACGTTTCCCCTATACGCTCCCAGGAGGCCAGTCCGCACACTACTACAAGGCAAAGACGAGCCTACAAAGGGGATATCCTCCTGAGGGGGTCACACTATAAAATTCAAGTCTCCCCTATACGCCCTCAGGAGCTCAAATCACAAACTGCTACGCGCGTTTCAGTGCAAAGGTCTCAACACCCACTCCTTCCTTGCGCTTCGGTCGTCTCCGGCTGCTTCCCTCGCGGGAGAGCAGAACCGCGGATCGGAACTCCGCACTCGCTTCGTACTTATTTGTACGTCTCGTTCACACACACTCGCTCAGCACACCGTAAGGTTGTATGACACTCTCGTCTCAAGGGATCCTGTCCGTGACGCCAATTAAATGTCCCGATCCAATGTCGGGGGAGGTTTCGATACGGTCCCAAGGACGAGATTAAGACGCTGGAATCGGTCAGATGTCGTACAACCTTTCACTTTTATTTGAGGGGAGAAGAGAACGGAGGGAGGAGGGAGGGCAAGGGCGGAGAGGAAAAGAATAGGGGGGAGAGAGAGTTAGAAAGAGAAGGAGAAGGAGGAGTTTATCACCACCACTTCGAGTCCGATGATCTTCCGCAGGGTCTTCGGTGGCCTCAGGCTTCGTCGGGGACCGAAGCCGGGGCGGGGGGGATGTGAGCCTTGAGGGTGCAGGAACGGAAGGAGCGGTCTCGCGCGCGCCGCCGCCGCCGCCGCCGAGGGGCACGTGTGCTTCTTATATAGGGGCTCCCACGCATGCGCAGATCACAAATGTGTACGTGCGGTTCGCCACGGCCGTGCTGCCCCCGCCTCTGCTCTTTTTGCGCCTTTTTGTTCCTGCCTCAGCTGTTTTCGCGCCTTTAGTCCCTACGCAGGCGCACGAGGTTGTTCTTTCTCAAAACTGGGGAGAAGATGGTCTTCTCAAAGCGCGACGCTGGATGGCGCTACAGCGGCAATGTCGAGACAAAACCACATTTGGTACCGGTTCTCTACAGGGGGAAGTTGATTCTCAAATCCACGTGGTCTCAGGATATTAATTCCCAAATCCACTGGGCCACGGGGATGTTGATTCTCAAATGCACTGGGCCACAGGATTTGAATTCTCAAATTCACCGGGCCAGGGGATTTTGATTCTCAAATCCACTGGGCCAAGGGATTTTGATTCTCAAATCCACTGGGCCATGGGGATTTCAGTTCTGAAATCCATCTTGGTCACAGGATTTTAACTCTCAAATCCACTGGGCAACGGGGATTTTGATTCTAAATTCCACTGGGCCATGGGGATTTTAGTTCTCAAATCCACTGGGCCACGGGGATTTTGATTCTCAAATCCAGTGGGCAACGGCGATGTTGATTATCAAATGCACTTGGTCACGGGGATTTTGATTCTCAAATCCACAGGCCCAGAGGGATTTTGATTCTCAAATCCACTTGGCCACAGGATTATAATTCTCAAATCCACTGGGCCACGGGGATATTGATTCTCAAATCCACTTGGCCACAGGATTTGAATTCTCAAATCTACTTTGCCACGGGGATTTTGACTCTCAAATCCACTGGTCCACGGGGAGTTTATATCCCAAATCCACTTGGCCACGGGGATGTTGATTCTCAAATCCACTTGTTTACATGATTTGAATTCTCAAATCCACTGGGCCACGGGGATGGTGATTCTCAAATCCACTGGGCCTCGAGATTTTTGATTATCAAATCCAGTGGGCCACAGGGATTGTAGTTCTCAAATCCACTGCGCCGCGGGGATTTGGATTCTCAAATCCACTGGACAACGGGAATTCAAATTTTCAAATCCACTAGGCGACGGGGATGTTGATTGTCAAATCCACTGAGCCACGGGGATGTTGATTCTCAAATCCACTTGCTCACAGGATTTTAATTCTCAAACAGACAAACAATAGCCTTCCCTTTTCCCTTCTTCGCTCTAGCTTCTTTATGCAAAACTGCTATTCGGTCCATAACACTTTGCAGTTGGAACCAGTGGTCCCGTGCCCAATCTCGTCCCGGGGGTGAGGGGCGAGAGCGGTACGTTTCTAAAAACTCATATAATTTCTCTGTCTCTTCACAAAAATCGCCTGCCTTTTGGGCGGCCATATCCTACAAAGGGGAGTTCGTCCCGGGAGGGTCAAACCTTAAAAAAAAAACCACGTTTCCCCTATACGCTCCCAGGAGGCCAGTCCGCACACTACTACAAGGCAAAGACGAGCCTACAAAGGGGATATCCTCCTGAGGGGGTCACACTATAAAATTCAAGTCTCCCCTATACGCCCTCAGGAGCTCAAATCACAAACTGCTACGCGCGTTTCAGTGCAAAGGTCTCAACACCCACTCCTTCCTTGCGCTTCGGTCGTCTCCGGCTGCTTCCCTCGCGGGAGAGCAGAACCGCGGATCGGAACTCCGCACTCGCTTCGTACTTATTTGTACGTCTCGTTCACACACACTCGCTCAGCACACCGTAAGGTTGTATGACACTCTCGTCTCAAGGGATCCTGTCCGTGACGCCAATTAAATGTCCCGATCCAATGTCGGGGGAGGTTTCGATACGGTCCCAAGGACGAGATTAAGACGCTGGAATCGGTCAGATGTCGTACAACCTTTCACTTTTATTTGAGGGGAGAAGAGAACGGAGGGAGGAGGGAGGGCAAGGGCGGAGAGGAAAAGAATAGGGGGGAGAGAGAGTTAGAAAGAGAAGGAGAAGGAGGAGTTTATCACCACCACTTCGAGTCCGATGATCTTCCGCAGGGTCTTCGGTGGCCTCAGGCTTCGTCGGGGACCGAAGCCGGGGCGGGGGGGATGTGAGCCTTGAGGGTGCAGGAACGGAAGGAGCGGTCTCGCGCGCGCCGCCGCCGCCGCCGCCGAGGGGCACGTGTGCTTCTTATATAGGGGCTCCCACGCATGCGCAGATCACAAATGTGTACGTGCGGTTCGCCACGGCCGTGCTGCCCCCGCCTCTGCTCTTTTTGCGCCTTTTTGTTCCTGCCTCAGCTGTTTTCGCGCCTTTAGTCCCTACGCAGGCGCACGAGGTTGTTCTTTCTCAAAACTGGGGAGAAGATGGTCTTCTCAAAGCGCGACGCTGGATGGCGCTACAGCGGCAATGTCGAGACAAAACCACATTTGGTACCGGTTCTCTACAGGGGGAAGTTGATTCTCAAATCCACGTGGTCTCAGGATATTAATTCCCAAATCCACTGGGCCACGGGGATGTTGATTCTCAAATGCACTGGGCCACAGGATTTGAATTCTCAAATTCACCGGGCCAGGGGATTTTGATTCTCAAATCCACTGGGCCAAGGGATTTTGATTCTCAAATCCACTGGGCCATGGGGATTTCAGTTCTGAAATCCATCTTGGTCACAGGATTTTAACTCTCAAATCCACTGGGCAACGGGGATTTTGATTCTAAATTCCACTGGGCCATGGGGATTTTAGTTCTCAAATCCACTGGGCCACGGGGATTTTGATTCTCAAATCCAGTGGGCAACGGCGATGTTGATTATCAAATGCACTTGGTCACGGGGATTTTGATTCTCAAATCCACAGGCCCAGAGGGATTTTGATTCTCAAATCCACTTGGCCACAGGATTATAATTCTCAAATCCACTGGGCCACGGGGATATTGATTCTCAAATCCACTTGGCCACAGGATTTGAATTCTCAAATCTACTTTGCCACGGGGATTTTGACTCTCAAATCCACTGGTCCACGGGGAATTTCAGTCCCAAATCCACTTGGCCACGGGGATGTTGATTCTCAAATCCACTTGGTCACAGGATTTGAATTCTCAAATCCACTGGGCCACGGGGATGGTGATTCTCAAATCCACTGGGCCTCGAGATTTTTGATTATCAAATCCAGTGGGCCACAGGGATTGTAGTTCTCAAATCCACTGCGCCGCGGGGATTTGGATTCTCAAATCCACTGGACAAGGGGAATTCAAATTTTCAAATCCACTAGGCGACGGGGATGTTGATTGTCAAATCCACTGAGCCACGGGGCTGTTGATTCTCAAATCCACTTGCTCACAGGATTTTAATTCTCAAACAGACAAACAATAGCCTTCCCTTTTCCCTTCTTCGCTCTAGCTTCTTTATGCAAAACTGCTATTCGGTCCATAACACTTTGCAGTTGGAACCAGTGGTCCCGTGCCCAATCTCGTCCCGGGGGTGAGGGGCGAGAGCGGTACGTTTCTAAAAACTCATATAATTTCTCTGTCTCTTCACAAAAATCGCCTGCCTTTTGGGCGGCCATATCCTACAAAGGGGAGTTCGTCCCGGGAGGGTCAAACCTTAAAAAAAAAAACACGTTTCTCCTATACGCTCCCAGGAGGCCAGTCCGCACACTACTACAAGGCAAAGACGAGCCTACAAAGGGGATATCCTCCTGAGGGGGTCACACTATAAAATTCAAGTCTCCCCTATACGCCCTCAGGAGCTCAAATCACAAACTGCTACGCGCGTTTCAGTGCAAAGGTCTCAACACCCACTCCTTCCTTGCGCTTCGGTCGTCTCCGGCTGCTTCCCTCGCAGGAGAGCAGAACCGCGGATCGGAACTCCGCACTCGCTTCGTACTTATTTGTACGTCTCGTTCACACACACTCGCTCAGCACACCGTAAGGTTGTATGACACTCTCGTCTCAAGGGATCCTGTCCGTGACGCCAATTAAATGTCCCGATCCAATGTCGGGGGAGGTTTCGATACGGTCCCAAGGACGAGATTAAGACGCTGGAATCGGTCAGATGTCGTACAACCTTTCACTTTTATTTGAGGGGAGAAGAGAACGGAGGGAGGAGGGAGGGCATGGGCGGAGAGGAAAAGAATAGGGGGGAGAGAGAGTTAGAAAGAGAAGGAGAAGGAGGAGTTTATCACCACCACTTCGAGTCCGATGATCTTCCGCAGGGTCTTCGGTGGCCTCAGGCTTCGTCGGGGACCGAAGCCGGGGCGGGGGGGATGTGAGCCTTGAGGGTGCAGGAACGGAAGGAGTGGTCTCGCGCGCGCCGCCGCCGCCGCCGCCGAGGGGCACGTGTGCTTCTTATATAGGGGCTCCCACGCATGCGCAGATCACAAATGTGTACGTGCGGTTCGCCACGGCCGTGCTGCCCCCGCCTCTGATCTTTTTGCGCCTTTTTGTTCCCGCCTCAGCTGTTTTCGCGCCTTTAGTCCCTACGCAGGCGCACGAGGTTGTTCTTTCTCAAAACTGGGGAGAAGATGGTCTTCTCAAAGCGCGACGCTGGATGGCGCTACAGCGGCAATGTCGAGACAAAACCACATTTGGTACCGGTTCTCTACAGGGGGATGTTGATTCTCAAATCCACGTGGTCTCAGGATATTAATTCCCAAATCCACTGGGCCACGGGGATGTTGATTCTCAAATGCACTGGGCCACAGGATTTGAATTCTCAAATTCACCGGGCCAGGGGATTTTGATTCTCAAATCCACTGGTCCATGGGGATTTCAGTTCTGAAATCCATCTTGGTCACAGGATTTTAACTCTCAAATCCACTGGGCAACGGGGATTTTGATTCTAAATTCCACTGGGCCATGGGGATTTTAGTTCTCAAATCCACTGGGCCACGGGGATTTTGATTCTCAAATCCAGTGGGCAACGGCGATGTTGATTATCAAATGCACTTGGTCACGGGGATTTTGATTCTCAAATCCACGGGCCCAGAGGGATTTTGATTCTCAAATCCACTTGGCCACAGGATTATAATTCTCAAATCCACTGGGCCACGGGGATATTGATTCTCAAATCCACTTGGCCACAGGATTTGAATTCTCAAATCTACTTTGCCACGGGGATTTTGACTCTCAAATCCACTGGTCCACGGGGAGTTTATGTCCCAAATCCACTTGGCCACGGGGATGTTGATTCTCAAATCCACTTGGTCACAGGATTTGAATTCTCAAATCCACTGGGCCACGGGGATTTTGATTCTCAAATCCACTGGGCCTCGAGATTTTTGATTATCAAATCCAGTGGGCCACAGGGATTGTAGTTCTCAAATCCACTGCGCCGCGGGGATTTGGATTCTCAAATCCACTGGACAACGGGAATTCAAATTTTCAAATCCACTAGGCGACGGGGATGTTGATTGTCAAATCCACTGAGCCACGGGGATGTTGATTCTCAAATCCACTTGCTCACAGGATTTTAATTCTCAAACAGACAAACAATAGCCTTCCCTTTTCCCTTCTTCGCTCTAGCTTCTTTATGCAAAACTGCTATTCGGTCCATAACACTTTGCAGTTGGAACCAGTGGTCCCGTGCCCAATCTCGTCCCGGGGGTGAGGGGCGAGAGCGGTACGTTTCTAAAAACTCATATAATTTCTCTGTCTCTTCACAAAAATCGCCTGCCTTTTGGGCGGCCATATCCTACAAAGGGGAGTTCGTCCCGGGAGGGTCAGACCTTAAAAAAATAAACACGTTTCCCCTATACGCTCCCAGGAGGCCAGTCCGCACACTACTACAAGGCAAAGACGAGCCTACAAAGGGGATATCCTCCTGAGGGGGTCACACTATAAAATTCAAGTCTCCCCTATACGCCCTCAGGAGCTCAAATCACAAACTGCTACGCGCGTTTCAGTGCAAAGGTCTCAACACCCACTCCTTCCTTGCGCTTCGGTCGTCTCCGGCTGCTTCCCTCGCGGGAGAGCAGAACCGCGGATCGGAACTCCGCACTCGCTTCGTACTTATTTGTACGTCTCGTTCACACACACTCGCTCAGCACACCGTAAGGTTGTATGACACTCTCGTCTCAAGGGATCCTGTCCGTGACGCCAATTAAATGTCCCGATCCAATGTCGGGGGAGGTTTCGATACGGTCCCAAGGACGAGATTAAGACGCTGGAATCGGTCAGATGTCGTACAACCTTTCACTTTTATTTGAGGGGAGAAGAGAACGGAGGGAGGAGGGAGGGCAAGGGCGGAGAGGAAAAGAATAGGGGGGAGAGAGAGTTAGAAAGAGAAGGAGAAGGAGGAGTTTATCACCACCACTTCGAGTCCGATGATCTTCCGCAGGGTCTTCGGTGGCCTCAGGCTTCGTCGGGGACCGAAGCCGGGGCGGGGGGGATGTGAGCCTTGAGGGTGCAGGAACGGAAGGAGCGGTCTCGCGCGCGCCGCCGCCGCCGCCGCCGAGGGGCACGTCTGCTTCTTATATAGGGGCTCCCACGCATGCGCAGATCACAAATGTGTACGTGCGGTTCGCCACGGCCGTGCTGCCCCCGCCTCTGCTCTTTTCGCGCCTTTTTGTTCCCGCCTCAGCTGTTTTCGCGCCTTTAGTCCCTACGCAGGCGCACGAGGTTGTTCTTTCTCAAAACTGGGGAGAAGATGGTCTTCTCAAAGCGCGACGCTGGATGGCGCTACAGCGGCAATGTCGAGACAAAACCACATTTGGTACCGGTTCTCTACAGGGGGATGTTGATTCTCAAATCCACGTGGTCTCAGGATATTAATTCTCAAATCCACTGGGCCACGGGGATGTTGATTCTCAAATGCACTGGGCCACAGGATTTGAATTCTCAAATTCACCGGGCCAGGGGATTTTGATTCTCAAATCCACTGGGCCAAGGGATTTTGATTCTCAAATCCACTGGGCCATGGGGATTTCAGTTCTGAAATCCATCTTGGTCACAGGATTTTAACTCTCAAATCCACTGGGCAACGGGGATTTTGATTCTAAATTCCACTGGGCCATGGGGATTTTAGTTCTCAAATCCACTGGGCCACGGGGATTTTGATTCTCAAATCCAGTGGGCAACGGCGATGTTGATTATCAAATGCACTTGGTCACGGGGATTTTGATTCTCAAATCCACGGGCCCAGAGGGATTTTGATTCTCAAATCCACTTGGCCACAGGATTATAATTCTCAAATCCACTGGGCCACGGGGATATTGATTCTCAAATCCACTTGGCCACAGGATTTGAATTCTCAAATCTACTTTGCCACGGGGATTTTGGCTCTCAAATCCACTGGTCCACGGGGAATTTCAGTCCCAAATACACTTGGCCACGGGGATGTTGATTCTCAAATCCACTTGGTCACAGGATTTGAATTCTCAAATCCACTGGGCCACGGGGATGGTGATTCTCAAATCCACTGGGCCTCGAGATTTTTGATTATCAAATCCAGTGGGCCACAGGGATTGTAGTTCTCAAATCCACTGCGCCGCGGGGATTTGGATTCTCAAATCCACTGGACAACGGGAATTCAAATTTTCAAATCCACTAGGCGACGGGGATGTTGATTGTCAAATCCACTGAGCCACGGGGATATTGATTCTCAAATCCACTTGCTCACAGGATTTTAATTCTCAAACAGACAAACAATAGCCTTCCCTTTTCCCTTCTTCGCTCTAGCTTCTTTATGCAAAACTGCTATTCGGTCCATAACACTTTGCAGTTGGAACCAGTGGTCCCGTGCCCAATCTCGTCCCGGGGGTGAGGGGCGAGAGCGGTACGTTTCTAAAAACTCATATAATTTCTCTGTCTCTTCACAAAAATCGCCTGCCTTTTGGGCGGCCATATCCTACAAAGGGGAGTTCGTCCCGGGAGGGTCAGACCTTAAAAAAATAAACACGTTTCCCCTATACGCTCCCAGGAGGCCAGTCTGCACACTACTACAAGGCAAAGACGAGCCTACAAAGGGGATATCCTCCTGAGGGGGTCACACTATAAAATTCAAGTCTCCCCTATACGCCCTCAGGAGCTCAAATCACAAACTGCTACGCGCGTTTCAGTGCAAAGGTCTCAACACCCACTCCTTCCTTGCGCTTCGGTCGTCTCCGGCTGCTTCCCTCGCGGGAGAGCAGAACCGCGGATCGGAACTCCGCACTCGCTTCGTACTTATTTGTACGTCTCGTTCACACACACTCGCTCAGCACACCGTAAGGTTGTATGACACTCTCGTCTCAAGGGATCCTGTCCGTGACGCCAATTAAATGTCCCGATCCAATGTCGGGGGAGGTTTCGATACGGTCCCAAGGACGAGATTAAGACGCTGGAATCGGTCAGATGTCGTACAACCTTTCACTTTTATTTGAGGGGAGAAGAGAACGGAGGGAGGAGGGAGGGCAAGGGCGGAGAGGAAAAGAATAGGGGGGAGAGAGAGTTAGAAAGAGAAGGAGAAGGAGGAGTTTATCACCACCACTTCGAGTCCGATGATCTTCCGCAGGGTCTTCGGTGGCCTCAGGCTTCGTCGGGGACCGAAGCCGGGGCGGGGGGGATGTGAGCCTTGAGGGTGCAGGAACGGAAGGAGCGGTCTCGCGCGCGCCGCCGCCGCCGCCGCCGCCGAGGGGCACGTGTGCTTCTTATATAGGGGCTCCCACGCATGCGCAGATCACAAATGTGTACGTGCGGTTCGCCACGGCCGTGCTGCCCCCGCCTCTGCTCTTTTCGCGCCTTTTTGTTCCCGCCTCAGCTGTTTTCGCGCCTTTAGTCCCTACGCAGGCGCACGAGGTTGTTCTTTCTCAAAACTGGGGAGAAGATGGTCTTCTCAAAGCGCGACGCTGGATGGCGCTACAGCGGCAATGTCGAGACAAAACCACATTTGGTACCGGTTCTCTACAGGGGGATGTTGATTCTCAAATCCACGTGGTCTCAGGATATTAATTCTCAAATCCACTGGGCCACGGGGATGTTGATTCTCAAATGCACTGGGCCACAGGATTTGAATTCTCAAATTCACCGGGCCAGGGGATTTTGATTCTCAAATCCACTGGGCCAAGGGATTTTGATTCTCAAATCCACTGGGCCATGGGGATTTCAGTTCTGAAATCCATCTTGGTCACAGGATTTTAACTCTCAAATCCACTGGGCAACGGGGATTTTGATTCTAAATTCCACTGGGCCATGGGGATTTTAGTTCTCAAATCCACTGGGCCACGGGGATTTTGATTCTCAAATCCAGTGGGCAACGGCGATGTTGATTATCAAATGCACTTGGTCACGGGGATTTTGATTCTCAAATCCACGGGCCCAGAGGGATTTTGATTCTCAAATCCACTTGGCCACAGGATTATAATTCTCAAATCCACTGGGCCACGGGGATATTGATTCTCAAATCCACTTGGCCACAGGATTTGAATTCTCAAATCTACTTTGCCACGGGGATTTTGGCTCTCAAATCCACTGGTCCACGGGGAATTTCAGTCCGAAATCCACTTGGCCACGGGGATGTTGATTCTCAAATCCACTTGTTTACATGATTTGAATTCTCAAATCCACTGGGCCACGGGGATGGTGATTCTCAAATCCACTGGGCCTCGAGATTTTTGATTATCAAATCCAGTGGGCCACAGGGATTGTAGTTCTCAAATCCACTGCGCCGCGGGGATTTGGATTCTCAAATCCACTGGACAACGGGAATTCAAATTTTCAAATCCACTAGGCGACGGGGATGTTGATTGTCAAATCCACTGAGCCACGGGGATATTGATTCTCAAATCCACTTGCTCACAGGATTTTAATTCTCAAACAGACAAACAATAGCCTTCCCTTTTCCCTTCTTCGCTCTAGCTTCTTTATGCAAAACTGCTATTCGGTCCATAACACTTTGCAGTTGGAACCAGTGGTCCCGTGCCCAATCTCGTCCCGGGGGTGAGGGGCGAGAGCGGTACGTTTCTAAAAACTCATATAATTTCTCTGTCTCTTCACAAAAATCGCCTGCCTTTTGGGCGGCCATATCCTACAAAGGGGAGTTCGTCCCGGGAGGGTCAGACCTTAAAAAAATAAACACGTTTCCCCTATACGCTCCCAGGAGGCCAGTCCGCACACTACTACAAGGCAAAGACGAGCCTACAAAGGGGATATCCTCCTGAGGGGGTCACACTATAAAATTCAAGTCTCCCCTATACGCCCTCAGGAGCTCAAATCACAAACTGCTACGCGCGTTTCAGTGCAAAGGTCTCAACACCCACTCTTTCCTTGCGCTTCGGTCGTCTCCGGCTGCTTCCCTCGCGGGAGAGCAGAACCGCGGATCGGAACTCCGCACTCGCTTCGTACTTATTTGTACGTCTCGTTCACACACACTCGCTCAGCACACCGTAAGGTTGTATGACACTCTCGTCTCAAGGGATCCTGTCCGTGACGCCAATTAAATGTCCCGATCCAATGTCGGGGGAGGTTTCGATACGGTCCCAAGGACGAGATTAAGACGCTGGAATCGGTCAGATGTCGTACAACCTTTCACTTTTATTTGAGGGGAGAAGAGAACGGAGGGAGGAGGGAGGGCAAGGGCGGAGAGGAAAAGAATAGGGGGGAGAGAGAGTTAGAAAGAGAAGGAGAAGGAGGAGTTTATCACCACCACTTCGAGTCCGATGATCTTCCGCAGGGTCTTCGGTGGCCTCAGGCTTCGTCGGGGACCGAAGCCGGGGCGAGGGGGATGTGAGCCTTGAGGGTGCAGGAACGGAAGGAGTGGTCTCGCGCGCGCCGCCGCCGCCGCCGCCGAGGGGCACGTGTGCTTCTTATATAGGGGCTCCCACGCATGCGCAGATCACAAATGTGTACGTGCGGTTCGCCACGGCCGTGCTGCCCCCGCCTCTGCTCTTTTCGCGCCTTTTTGTTCCCGCCTCAGCTGTTTTCGCGCCTTTAGTCCCTACGCAGGCACACGAGGTTGTTCTTTCTCAAAACTGGGGAGAAGATGGTCTTCTCAAAGCGCGACGCTGGATGGCGCTACAGCGGCAATGTCGAGACAAAACCACATTTGGTACCGGTTCTCTACAGGGGGATGTTGATTCTCAAATCCACGTGGTCTCAGGATATTAATTCCCAAATCCACTGGGCCACGGGGATGTTGATTCTCAAATGCACTGGGCCACAGGATTTGAATTCTCAAATTCACCGGGCCAGGGGATTTTGATTCTCAAATCCACTGGGCCAAGGGATTTTGATTCTCAAATCCACTGGGCCATGGGGATTTCAGTTCTGAAATCCATCTTGGTCACAGGATTTTAACTCTCAAATCCACTGGGCAACGGGGATTTTGATTCTAAACTCCACTGGGCCATGGGGATTTTAGTTCTCAAATCCACTGGGCCACGGGGATTTTGATTCTCAAATCCAGTGGGCAACGGCGATGTTGATTATCAAATGCACTTGGTCACGGGGATTTTAATTCTCAAATCCACGGGCCCAGAGGGATTTTGATTCTCAAATCCACTTGGCCACAGGATTATAATTCTCAAATCCACTGGGCCACGGGGATATTGATTCTCAAATCCACTTGGCCACAGGATTTGAATTCTCAAATCTACTTTGCCACGGGGATTTTGACTCTCAAATCCACTGGTCCACGGGGAGTTTATGTCCCAAATCCACTTGGCCACGGGGATGTTGATTCTCAAATCCACTTGTTTACATGATTTGAATTCTCAAATCCACTGGGCCACGGGGATGGTGATTCTCAAATCCACTGGGCCTCGAGATTTTTGATTATCAAATCCAGTGGGCCACAGGGATTGTAGTTCTCAAATCCACTGCGCCGCGGGGATTTGGATTCTCAAATCCACTGGACAACGGGAATTCAAATTTTCAAATCCACTAGGCGACGGGGATGTTGATTGTCAAATCCACTGAGCCACGGGGAGGTTGATTCTCAAATCCACTTGCTCACAGGATTTTAATTCTCAAACAGACAAACAATAGCCTTCCCTTTTCCCTTCTTCGCTCTAGCTTCTTTATGCAAAACTGCTATTCGGTCCATAACACTTTGCAGTTGGAACCAGTGGTCCCGTGCCCAATCTCGTCCCGGGGGTGAGGGGCGAGAGCGGTACGTTTCTAAAAACTCATATAATTTCTCTGTCTCTTCACAAAAATCGCCTGCCTTTTGGGCGGCCATATCCTACAAAGGGGAGTTCGTCCCGGGAGGGTCAAACCTTAAAAAAAAAAACACGTTTCCCCTATACGCTCCCAGGAGGCCAGTCCGCACACTACTACAAGGCAAAGACGAGCCTACAAAGGGGATATCCTCCTGAGGGGGTCACACTATAAAATTCAAGTCTCCCCTATACGCCCTCAGGAGCTCAAATCACAAACTGCTACGCGCGTTTCAGTGCAAAGGTCTCAACACCCACTCCTTCCTTGCGCTTCGGTCGTCTCCGGCTGCTTCCCTCGCGGGAGAGCAGAACCGCGGATCGGAACTCCGCACTCGCTTCGTACTTATTTGTACGTCTCGTTCACACACACTCGCTCAGCACACCGTAAGGTTGTATGACACTCTCGTCTCAAGGGATCCTGTCCGTGACGCCAATTAAATGTCCCGATCCAATGTCGGGGGAGGTTTCGATACGGTCCCAAGGACGAGATTAAGACGCTGGAATCGGTCAGATGTCGTACAACCTTTCACTTTTATTTGAGGGGAGAAGAGAACGGAGGGAGGAGGGAGGGCATGGGCGGAGAGGAAAAGAATAGGGGGGAGAGAGAGTTAGAAAGAGAAGGAGAAGGAGGAGTTTATCACCACCACTTCGAGTCCGATGATCTTCCGCAGGGTCTTCGGTGGCCTCAGGCTTCGTCGGGGACCGAAGCCGGGGCGGGGGGGATGTGAGCCTTGAGGGTGCAGGAACGGAAGGAGTGGTCTCGCGCGCGCCGCCGCCGCCACCGCCGAGGGGCACGTGTGCTTCTTATATAGGGGCTCCCACGCATGCGCAGATCACAAATGTGTACGTGCGGTTCGCCACGGCCGTGCTGCCCCCGCCTCTGCTCTTTTCGCGCCTTTTTGTTCCCGCCTCAGCTGTTTTCGCGCCTTTAGTCCCTACGCAGGCGCACGAGGTTGTTCTTTCTCAAAACTGGGGAGAAGATGGTCTTCTCAAAGCGCGACGCTGGATGGCGCTACAGCGGCAATGTCGAGACAAAACCACATTTGGTACCGGTTCTCTACAGGGGGATGTTGATTCTCAAATCCACGTGGTCTCAGGATATTAATTCTCAAATCCACTGGGCCACGGGGATGTTGATTCTCAAATGCACTGGGCCACAGGATTTGAATTCTCAAATTCACTGGGCCAGGGGATTTTGATTCTCAAATCCACTGGGCCAAGGGATTTTGATTCTCAAATCCACTGGGCCATGGGGATTTCAGTTCTGAAATCCATCTTGGTCACAGGATTTTAACTCTCAAATCCACTGGGCAACGGGGATTTTGATTCTAAACTCCACTGGGCCATGGGGATTTTAGTTCTCAAATCCACTGGGCCATGGGGATTTTGATTCTCACATCCACTTGGCCATGGGGATGTTGTTCTCAAATGCACTTGGTCACAGGATTTGAATTCTCAAATCTACTTTGACACGGGGATTTTGACTCTCAAATGCACTGGTCCATGGGGAGTTTCAGTCCCAAATCCGCTTGGCCACGGGGATGTTGATTCTGAAATCCACTTGGTCACAGGACTTTAATTCTCAAATCCACTGGGCCACGGGAATGGTGATTCTCATTCCACTGGGCCTCGAGATTTTTGATTATCAAATCCAGTGGGCCACAGGGATTGTAGTTCTCAAATCCACTGCGCCGCGGGGATTTGGATTCTCAAATCCACTGGACAACGGGAATTTAAATTTTCAAATCCACTAGGCGACGGGGATGTTGATTGTCAAATCCACTGAGCCACGGGGAGGTTGATTCTCAAATCCACTTGGTCACAGGATTTTAATTCTCAAATCCCCTGAGCCACGGGGATGTTGATTCTCAAATCCACTTGGTCACAGGATTTTAATTCTCAAATCCACTGGGCCACGGGGATGGTGATTCTCAAATCCTCTCGGATCCGGGATTTTGGTTATAAAATCTAGTGGGCCACATGGATTTTAATTCTGAATTTCAGTGTGCTAGGGGGATTTTGATTCTCAAATCCACTGGTCCACGGGGATTTTAATTCTCAAATCCACTGGGCCATGGGATTGTTGATTCCGAAATGCACTTAGTCAAAGTATTCTAATTCTCAAATCCACAGGGCCACGGGGATGGTGATTCTCAAATCCACTTGCTCACAAGATTTGAATTCTCTAATCCACTGGGCACGGGGATGGTGATTCTCAAATCCACTGGGCCTCGAGACTTTTGATTATCAAATCCAGTGGGCCACAGGGATTGTAGGTCTCAAATCCAATACGCCGCGGGGATTTGGATTCTCAAATCCACTTGTTGACATGATTTTAATTCTAAAACCCACTGGGCCACGGGAATGGTGATTCTGAAATCCTCTCGGATCCGGGATTTTTGATTATGAAATCTAGTGGGCCACATGGATTTTAATTCTGAATTTCAGTGTGCTAGGGGGATTTTGATTCTCAAATCCACTGGTCCACGGGGATTTTAATTGTCAAATCCACTGGGCCATGGGATTGTTGATTCCGAAATGCACTTAGTCAAAGGATTCTAATTCTAAAATCCACAGAGCCACGGGGATGGTGATTCTCAAATCCACTTGCTCACAAGATTTGAATTCTCAAATCCACTGGGCACGGGGATGGTGATTCTCAAATCCACTGGGCCTCGAGACTTTTGATTATCAAATCCAGTGGGCCACAGGGATTGTAGGTCTCAAATCCAATACGCCGTGGGGATTTGGATTCTCAAATCCACTGGACAACGGGAATTTAAATTTTCAAATCCACTAGGCGACGGGGATGTTGATTGTCAAATCCACTGAGCCACGGGGATGTTGATTCTCAAATCCACTTGCTCACAGGATTTTAATTCTCAAATCCACTGGGCCACGGGAATGGTGATTCTCAAATCCTCTCGGTTCCGGGATTTTTGATTATCAAATCTAGTGTGCCACGTGGATTTTAATTCTGAATTTCAGTGTGCTAGGGGGATTTTGATTCTCAAATCCACTGGGCCATTGGGATTTTGATTCTCACATCCACTTGGCCATGGGGATGTTGTTCTCAAATGCACTTGGTCACAGGATTTGAATTCTCAAATCTACTTTGACACGGGGATTTTGACTCTCAAATCCACTGGTCCATGGGGAGTTTGAGTCCCAAATCCGCTTGGCCACGGGGATGTTGATTCTCAAATCCACTTGGTCAGAGGATTTGAATTCTCAAATCCACTGGGCCACGGGGATGGTGATTCTCAAATCCACTGGGGCTCGAGATTTTTGATTATCAAATCCAGTGGGCCACAGGGATTGTAGGTCTCAAATCCAACGCGCCGTGGGAATTTGGATTCTCAAATCCACTTGTTGACATGATTTTAATTCTAAAATCCACTGGGCCACGGGGATGGTGATTCTCAAATCCAGTGGGCCTCGAGATTTTTGATTATCAAATCCAGTGGGCCACAGGGATTGTAGTTCTCAAATCCACTGCGCCGCGGGGATTTGGATTCTCAAATCCACTGGACAACGGGAATTTAAATTTTCAAATCCACTAGGCGACGGGGATGTTGATTGTCAAATCCACTGAGCCACGGGGATGTTGATTCTCAAATGCACTTGGTGACAGGATTTGAATTCTCAAATCCACTGGGCCACGGGGATGTTGATTCTCAAATCCTCTCGGTTCCGGGATTTTTGATTATCAAATCTAGTGGGCCACGTGGATTTTAATTCTGAATTTCAGTGTGCTAGGGGGATTTTGATTCTCAAATCCACTGGGCCATTGGGATTTTGATTCTCACATCCACTTGGCCATGGGGATGTTGTTCTCAAATGCACTTGGTCACAGGATTTGAATTCTCAAATCTACTTTGACACGGGGATTTTGACTCGCAAATGCACTGGTCCACGGGGAGTTTGAGTCCGAAATCCGCTTGGCCACGGGGATGTTGATTCTCAAATCCACTTGGTCAGAGGATTTGAATTCTCAAATCCACTGGGCCACGGGGATGGTGATTCTCAAATCCACTGGGGCTCGAGATTTTTGATTATCAAATCCAGTGGGCCACAGGGATTGTAGGTCTCAAATCCAACGCGCCGTGGGGATTTGGATTCTCAAATCCACTTGTTGACATGATTTTAATTCTAAAATCCACTGGGCCACGGGGATGGTGATTCTCAAATCCAGTGGGCCTCGAGATTTTTGATTATCAAATCCACTGGGCCACAGGGATTGTAGTTCTCAAATCTTCTTTGCCACGGGGATTTTGACTCGCAAATCCACTGGTCCACGGGGAGTTTCAGTCCCAAATCCACTTGGCCATGGGGATGTTGATTCTCAAATCCACTTGGTCACAGGATTTGAATTCTCAAATCCACTGGGCCACGGGGATGGTGATTCTCAAATCCACTGGGCCACGGGGATGGTGATTCTCAAATCCACTGGGCCTCGAGATTTTTGATTATCAAATCCAGTGGGCCACAGGGATTGTAGTTCTCAAATCCACTGCGCCCCGGGGATTTGGATTCTCAAATCCACTGGACAACGGGAATTTAAATTTTCAAATCCACTAGGAGACGGGGATGTTGATTGTCAAATCCACTGAGCCACGGGGATGTTGATTCTCAAATCCACTTGCTCACAGGATTTTAATTCTCAAATCCACTGGGCCACGGGAATGGTGATTCTCAAATCCTCTCGGATCCGGGATTTTTGATTATCAAATCTAGTGTACCACATGGATTTTAATTCTGAATTTCAGTGTGCTAGGGGGATTTTGATTCTCAAATCCACTGGGCCATGGGGATTTTGATTCTCACATCTACTTGGCCATGGGGATGTTGTTCTCAAATGCACTTGGTCACAGGATTTGAATTCTCAAATCTACTTTGCCACGGGGATTTTGACTCTCAAATCCACTGGTCCACGGGGAGTTTCAGTCCCAAATCCACTTGGCCACGGGCATGTTGATTCTCAAATCCACTTGGTCACAGGATTTGAATTCTCAAATCCACTGGGCCACGGGGATGGTGATTCTCAAAGCCACTGGGCCTTGAGATTTTTGATTATCAAATCCAGTGGGCCACAGGGATTGTAGTTCTCAAATCCACTGCGCCGCTGGAATTTGGATTCTCAAATCCACTGGACAACGGGAATTTAAATTTTCAAATCCACTAGGAGACGGGGATGTTGATTGTCAAATCCACTGAGCCACAGGGATGCTGATTCTCAAATCCACTTGGTCACAGGATTTTAATTCTCAAATCCCCTGGGCCACGGGGATGGTGATTCTCAAATCCTCTCGGATCCGGGATTTTTGATTATCAAATCTAGTGGGCCACGTGGATTTTAATTCTGAATTTCAGTGTGCTAGGGGGATTTTGATTCTCAAATCCACTGGACAACGGGAATTTAAATTTTCAAATCCACTAGGCGACGGGGATGTTGATTGTCAAATCCACTGAGCCACGGGGATGTTGATTCTCAAATGCACTTGGTCACAGGATTTGAATTCTCAAATCCACTGGGCCATGGGGATGTTGATTCTCAAATCCTCTCGGTTCCGGGATTTTTGATTATCAAATCTAGTGGGCCACGTGGATTTTAATTCTGAATTTCAGTGTGCTAGGGGGATTTTGATTCTCAAATCCACTGGGCCATTGGGATTTTGATTCTCACATCCACTTGGCCATGGGGATGTTGTTCTCAAATGCACTTGGTCACAGGATTTGAATTCTCAAATCTACTTTGACACGGGGATTTTGACTCGCAAATGCACTGGTCCACGGGGAGTTTGAGTCCGAAATCCGCTTGGCCACGGGGATGTTGATTCTCAAATCCACTTGGTCAGAGGATTTGAATCCTCAAATCCACTGGGCCACGGGGATGGTGATTCTCAAATCCACTGGGGCTCGAGATTTTTGATTATCAAATCCAGTGGGCCACAGGGATTGTAGGTCTCAAATCCAACGCGCCGTGGGGATTTGGATTCTCAAATCCACTTGTTGACATGATTTTAATTCTAAAATCCACTGGGCCACGGGGATGGTGATTCTCAAATCCAGTGGGCCTCGAGATTTTTGATTATCAAATCCACTGGGCCACAGGGATTGTAGTTCTCAAATCCACTGGGCCGCGGGGATTTGGATTCTCAAATCCACTGGACAACGGGAATTTAAATTTTCAAATCCACTAGGCGACGGGGATGTTGATTGTCAAATCCACTGAGCCACAGGATGTTGATTCTCAAATCCACTTGCTCACAGGATTTTAATTCTCAAATCCACTGGGCCACGGGAATGGTGATTCTCAAATCCTCTCGGAGCCGGGATTTTTGATTATCAAATCTAGTGTACCACATGGATTTTAATTCTGAATTTCAGTGTGCTAGGGGGATTTTGATTCTCACATCCACTTGGCCATGGGGATGTTGTTCTCAAATGCACTTGGTCACAGGATTTGAATTCCAAATCTACTTTGCCACGGGGATTTTGACTCTCAAATCCACTGGTCCACGGGGAGTTTCAGTCCCAAATCCACTTGGCCACGGGGATGTTGATTCTCAAATGCACTTGGTCACAGGATTTGAATTCTCAAATCCACTGGGCCACGGGGATGGTGATTCTCAAATCCAGTGGGCCTCGAGATTTTTGATTATCAAATCCACTGGGCCACAGGGATTCTAGTTCTCAAATCTACTTTGCCACGGGGATTTTGACTCTCAAATCCACTGGTCCACGGGGAGTTTCAGTCCCAAATCCACTTGGCCACGGGGATGTTGATTCTCAAATCCACTTGGTCACAGGATTTGAATTCTCAAATCCACTGGGCCACGGGGATGGTGATTCTCAAATCCACTGGGCCTTGAGATTTTTGATTATCAAATCCAGTGGGCCACAGGGATTGTAGTTCTCAAATCCACTGCGCCGCGGGGATTTGGATTCTCAAATCCACTGGACAACGGGAATTTAAATTTTCAAATCCACTAGGAGACGGGGATGTTGGTTGTCAAATCCACTGAGCCACAGGGATGTTGATTCTCAAATCCACTTGGTCACAGGATTTTAATTCTCAAATCCCCTGGGCCACGGGGATGTTGATTCTCAAATCCTCTCGGATCCGGGATTTTTGATTATCAAATCTAGTGGGCCACGTGGATTTTAATTGTGAATTTCAGTGTGCTAGGGGGATTTTGATTCTCAAATCCACTGGTCCACGGGGATTTTAATTCTCAAATCCACTGGGCCATGGGATTGTTGATTCCGAAATGCACTTAGTCAAAGGATTCTAATTCTCAAATCCACAGGGCCACGGGGATGGTGATTCTCAAATCCACTTGGTCACAGGATTTGAATTCTCAAATCCACTGGGCACGGGGATGGTGATTCTCAAATCCACTGGGCCTCGAGACTTTTGATTATCAAATCCAGTGGGCCACAGGGATTGTAGGTCTCAAATCCAATACGCCGCGGGGATTTGGATTCTCAAATCCACTGGACAACGGGAATTTAAATTTTCAAATCCACTAGGCGACGGGGATGTTGATTGTCAAATCCACTGAGCCACGGGGATGTTGATTCTCAAATCCACTTGCTCACAGGATTTTAATTCTCAAATCCACTGGGCCACGGGAATGGTGATTCTCAAATCCTCTCGGTTCCGGGATTTTTGATTATCAAATCTAGTGTGCCACGTGGATTTTAATTCTGAATTTCAGTGTGCTAGGGGGATTTTGATTCTCAAATCCACTGGGCCATTGGGATTTTGATTCTCACATCCACTTGGCCATGGGGATGTTGTTCTCAAATGCACTTGGTCACAGGATTTGAATTCTCAAATCTACTTTGACACGGGGATTTTGACTCGCAAATCCACTGGTCCACGGGGAGTTTGAGTCCCAAATCCGCTTGGCCACGGGGATGTTGATTCTCAAATCCACTTGGTCAGAGGATTTGAATTCTCAAATCCACTGGGCCACGGGGATGGTGATTCTCAAATCCACTGGGGCTCGAGATTTTTGATTATCAAATCCAGTGGGCCACAGGGATTGTAGGTCTCAAATCCAACGCGCCGTGGGGATTTGGATTCTCAAATCCACTTGTTGACATGATTTTAATTCTAAAATCCACTGGGCCACGGGGATGGTGATTCTCAAAGCCACTGGGCCTTGAGATTTTTGATTATCAAATCCAGTGGGCCACAGGGATTGTAGTTCTCAAATCCACTGCGCCGCGGGGATTTGGATTCTCAAATCCACTGGACAACGGGAATTTAAATTTTCAAATCCACTAGGCGACGGGGATGTTGATTGTCAAATCCACTGAGCCACGGGGATGTTGATTCTCAAATGCACTTGGTCACAGGATTTGAATTCTCAAATCCACTGGGCCATGGGGATGTTGATTCTCAAATCCTCTCGGATCCGGGATTTTTGATTATCAAATCTAGTGGGCCACGTGGATTTTAATTCTGAATTTCAGTGTTCTAGGGGGATTTTGATTCTCAAATCCACTGGGCCATTGGGATTTTGATTCTCACATCCACTTGGCCATGGGGATGTTGTTCTCAAATGCACTTGGTCACAGGATTTGAATTCTCAAATCTACTTTGACACGGGGATTTTGACTCGCAAATGCACTGGTCCACGGGGAGTTTGAGTCCGAAATCCGCTTGGCCACGGGGATGTTGATTCTCAAATCCACTTGGTCAGAGGATTTGAATTCTCAAATCCACTGGGCCACGGGGATGGTGATTCTCAAATCCACTGGGGCTCGAGATTTTTGATTATCAAATCCAGTGGGCCACAGGGATTGTAGGTCTCAAATCCAACGCGCCGTGGGGATTTGGATTCTCAAATCCACTTGTTGACATGATTTTAATTCTAAAATCCACTGGGCCACGGGGATGGTGATTCTCAAATCCAGTGGGCCTCGAGATATTTGATTATCAAATCCACTGGGCCACAGGGATTGTAGTTCTCAAATCTTCTTTGCCACGGGGATTTTGACTCTCAAATCCACTGGTCCACGGGGAGTTTCAGTCCCAAATCCACTTGGCCATGGGGATGTTGATTCTCAAATCCACTTGGTCACAGGATTTGAATTCTCAAATCCACTGGGCCACGGGGATGGTGATTCTCAAATCCACTGGGCCTTGAGATTTTTGATTATCAAATCCAGTGGGCCACAGGGATTGTAGTTCTCAAATCCACTGCGCCCCGGGGATTTGGATTCTCAAATCCACTGGACAACGGGAATTTAAATTTTCAAATCCACTAGGCGACGGGGATGTTGATTGTCAAATCCACTGAGCCACGGGGATGTTGATTCTCAAATCCACTTGCTCACAGGATTTTAATTCTCAAATCCACTGGGCCATGGGGATGTTGATTCTCAAATCCTCTCGGTTCCGGGATTTTTGATTATCAAATCTAGTGTACCACATGGATTTTAATTCTGAATTTCTGTGTGCTAGGGGGATTTTGATTCTCAAATCCACTGGGCCATGGGGATTTTGATTCTCACATCTACTTGGCCATGGGGATGTTGTTCTCAAATGCACTTGGTCACAGGATTTGAATTCTCAAATCTACTTTGCCACGGGGATTTTGACTTTCAAATCCACTGGTCCACGGGGAGTTTCAGTCCCAAATGCACTTGGCCACGGGGATGTTGATTCTCAAATCCACTTGGTCACAGGATTTGAATTCTCAAATCCACTGGGCACGGGGATGGTGATTCTCAAATCCACTGGGGCTCGAGATTTTTGATTATCAAATCCAGTGGGCCACAGGGATTGTAGGTCTCAAATCCAACGCGCTGTGGGGATTTGGATTCTCAAATCCACTTGTTGACATGATTTTAATACTAAAATCCACTGGGCCACGGGGATGGTGATTCTCAAATCCAGTGGGCCTCGAGATTTTTGATTATCAAATCCACTGGGCCACAGGGATTGTAGTTCTCAAATCTACTTTGCCACGGGGATTTTGACTCTCAAATCCACTGGTCCACGGGGAGTTTCAGTCCCAAATCCACTTGGCCACGGGGATGTTGATTCTCAAATCCACTTGGTCACAGGATTTGAATTCTCAAATCCACTGGGCCACGGGGATGGTGATTCTCAAAGCCACTGGGCCTTGAGATTTTTGATTATCAAATCCAGTGGGCCACAGGGATTGTAGTTCTCAAATCCACTGCGCCCCGGGGATTTGGATTCTCAAATCCACTGGACAACGGGAATTTAAATTTTCAAATCCACTAGGAGACGGGGATGTTGATTGTCAAATCCACTGAGCCACAGGGATGCTGATTCTCAAATCCACTTGGTCACAGGATTTTAATTCTCAAATCCCCTGGGCCACGGGGATGTTGATTCTCAAATCCTCTCGGTTCCGGGATTTTTGATTATCAAATCTAGTGGGCCACGTGGATTTTAATTCTGAATTTCAGTGTGCTAGGGGGATTTTGATTCTCAAATCCACTGGGCCATTGGGATTTTGATTCTCACATCCACTTGGCCATGGGGATGTTGTTCTCAAATGCACTTGGTCACAGGATTTGAATTCTCAAATCTACTTTGACACGGGGATTTTGACTCGCAAATGCACTGGTCCACGGGGAGTTTCAGTCCCAAATCCGCTTGGCCACGGGGATGTTGATTCTCAAATCCACTTGGTCACAGGATTTGAATTCTCAAATCCACTGGGCCACGGGGATGGTGATTCTCAAATCCACTGGGGCTCGAGATTTTTGATTATCAAATCCAGTGGGCCACAGGGATTGTAGGTCTCAAATCCAACGCGCTGTGGGGATTTGGATTCTCAAATCCACTTGTTGACATGATTTTAATACTAAAATCCACTGGGCCACGGGGATGGTGATTCTCAAATCCAGTGGGCCTCGAGATTTTTGATTATCAAATCCACTGGGCCACAGGGATTGTAGTTCTCAAATCTACTTTGCCACGGGGATTTTGACTCTCAAATCCACTGGTCCACGGGGAGTTTCAGTCCCAAATCCACTTGGCCATGGGGATGTTGATTCTCAAATCCACTTGGTCACAGGATTTGAATTCTCAAATCCACTGGGCCACGGGGATGGTGATTCTCAAAGCCACTGGGCCTTGAGATTTTTGATTATCAAATCCAGTGGGCCACAGGGATTGTAGTTCTCAAATCCACTGCGCCCCGGGGATTTGGATTCTCAAATCCACTGGACAACGGGAATTTAAATTTTCAGATCCACTAGGAGACGGGGATGTTGATTGTCAAATCCACTGAGCCACAGGGATGTTGATTCTCAAATCCACTTGGTCACAGGATTTTAATTCTCAAATCCCCTGGGCCACGGGGATGTTGATTCTCAAATCCTCTCGGATCCGGGATTTTTGATTATCAAATCTAGTGGGCCACGTGGATTTTAATTCTGAATTTCAGTGTGCTAGGGGGATTTTGATTCTCAAATCCACTGGGCCATTGGGATTTTGATTCTCACATCCACTTGGCCATGGGGATGTTGTTCTCAAATGCACTTGGTCACAGGATTTGAATTCTCAAATCTACTTTGACACGGGGATTTTGACTCTCAAATGCACTGGTCCACGGGGAGTTTCAGTCCCAAATCCGCTTGGCCACGGGGATGTTGATTCTCAAATCCACTTGCTCACAGGATTTTAATTCTCAAATCCACTGGGCCACGGGAATGGTGATTCTCGAATCCTCTCGGTTCCGGGATTTTTGATTATCAAATCTAGTGTGCCACGTGGATTTTAATTCTGAATTTCAGTGTGCTAGGGGGATTTTGATTCTCAAATCCACTGGGCCATTGGGATTTTGATTCTCACATCCACTTGGCCATGGGGATGTTGTTCTCAAATGCACTTGGTCACAGGATTTGAATTCTCAAATCTACTTTGACACGGGGATTTTGACTCTCAAATGCACTGGTCCACGGGGAGTTTCAGTCCCAAATCCGCTTGGCCACGGGGATGTTGATTCTCAAATCCACTTGGTCACAGGATTTGAATTCTCAAATCCACTGGGCCACGGGGATGGTGATTCTCAAATCCACTGGGGCTCGAGATTTTTGATTATCAAATCCAGTGGGCCACAGGGATTGTAGGTCTCAAATCCAACGCGCTGTGGGGATTTGGATTCTCAAATCCACTTGTTTACATGATTTGAATTCTAAAACCCACTGGGCCACGGGGATGGTGATTCTCAAATCCACTGAGCCTCGAGATTTTTGATTGTCAAATCCAGTGGGCCACAGGGATTGTAGTTTTCAAATCCACTGCGCCGCGGGGATTTGGATTCTCAAATCCACTGGACAACGGGAATTTAAATTTTCAAATCCACTAGGCGACGGGGATGTTGATTGTCAAATCCACTGAGCCACGGGGATGTTGATTCTCAAATCCACTTGCTCACAGGATTTTAATTCTCAAATCCACTGGGCCATGGGGATGTTGATTCTCAAATCCTCTCGGTTCCGGGATTTTTGATTATCAAATCTAGTGTACCACATGGATTTTAATTCTGAATTTCAGTGTGCTAGGGGGATTTTGATTCTCAAATCCACTGGGCCATGGGGATGTTGATTCTCACATCTACTTGGCCATGGGGATGTTGTTCTCAAATGCACTTGGTCACAGGATTTGAATTCTCAAATCTACTTTGACACGGGGATTTTGACTTTCAAATCCACTGGTCCACGGGGAGTTTCAGTCCCAAATGCACTTGGCCACGGGGATGTTGATTCTCAAATCCACTTGGTCACAGGATTTGAATTCTCAAATCCACTGGGCCACGGGGATGGTGATTCTCAAATCCACTGGGGCTCGAGATTTTTGATTATCAAATCCAGTGGGCCACAGGGATTGTAGGTCTCAAATCCAACGCGCTGTGGGGATTTGGATTCTCAAATCCACTTGTTGACATTATTTTAATACTAAAATCCACTGGGCCACGGGGATGGTGATTCTCAAATCCAGTGGGCCTCGAGATTTTTGATTATCAAATCCACTGGGCCACAGGGATTGTAGTTCTCAAATCTACTTTGCCACGGGGATTTTGACTCTCAAATCCACTGGTCCACGGGGAGTTTCAGTCCCAAATCCACTTGGCCACGGGGATGTTGATTCTCAAATCCACTTGGTCACAGGATTTGAATTCTCAAATCCACTGGGCCACGGGGATGGTGATTCTCAAATCCACTGGGCCTTGAGATTTTTGATTATCAAATCCAGTGGGCCACAGGGATTGTAGTTCTCAAATCCACTGCGCCCCGGGGATTTGGATTCTCAAATCCACTGGACAACGGGAATTTAAATTTTCAAATCCACTAGGAGACGGGGATGTTGATTGTCAAATCCACTGAGCCACAGGGATGTTGATTCTCAAATCCACTTGGTCACAGGTTTTTAATTCTCAAATCCCCTGGGCCACGGGGATGTTGATTCTCAAATCCTCTCGGATCCGGGATTTTTCATTATCAAATCTAGTGGGCCACGTGGATTTTAATTCTGAATTTCAGTGTGCTAGGGGGATTTTGATTCTCAAATCCACTGGGCCATTGGGATTTTGATTCTCACATCCACTTGGCCATGGGGATGTTGTTCTCAAATGCACTTGGTCACAGGATTTGAATTCTCAAATCTACTTTGACACGGGGATTTTGACTCTCAAATGCACTGGTCCACGGGGAGTTTCAGTCCCAAATCCGCTTGGCCACGGGGATGTTGATTCTCAAATCCACTTGGTCACAGGATTTGAATTCTCAAATCCACTGGGCCACGGGGATGGTGATTCTCAAATCCACTGGGGCTCGAGATTTTTGATTATCAAATCCAGTGGGCCACAGGGATTGTAGGTCTCAAATCCAACGCGCTGTGGGGATTTGGATTCTCAAATCCACTTGTTGACATGATTTTAATTCTAAAATCCACTGGGCCACGGGGATGGTGATTCTCAAATCCAGTGGGCCTCGAGATTTTTGATTATCAAATCCACTGGGCCACAGGGATTGTAGTTCTCAAATCTTCTTTGCCACGGGGATTTTGACTCGCAAATCCACTGGTCCACGGGGAGTTTCAGTCCCAAATCCACTTGGCCATGGGGATGTTGATTCTCAAATCCACTTGGTCACAGGATTTGAATTCTCAAATCCACTGGGCCACGGGGATGGTGATTCTCATATCCACTGGGCCACGGGGATTGTGATTCTCAAATCCACTGGGCCTTGAGATTTTTGATTATCAAATCCAGTGGGCCACAGGGATTGTAGTTCTCAAATCCACTGCGCCACGGGGATTTGGATTCTCAAATCCACTGGACAACGGGAATTTAAATTTTCAAATCCACTAGGAGATGGGGATGTTGATTGTCAAATCCACTGAGCCACGGGGATGTTGATTCTCAAATCCACTTGCTCACAGGATTTTAATTCTCAAATCCACTGGGCCATGGGGATGTTGATTCTCAAATCCTCTCGGATCCGGGATTTTTGATTATCAAATCTAGTGTACCACATGGATTTTAATTCTGAATTTCAGTGTGCTAGGGGGATTTTGATTCTCAAATCCACTGGGCCATGGGGATTTTGATTCTCACATCTACTTGGCCATGGGGATGTTGTTCTCAAATGCACTTGGTCACAGGATTTGAATTCTCAAATCTACTTTGACACGGGGATTTTGACTTTCAAATCCACTGGTCCACGGGGAGTTTCAGTCCCAAATCCACTTGGCCACGGGGATGTTGATTCTCAAATCCACTTGCTCACAGGATTTGAATTCTCAAATCCACTGGGCACGGGGATGGTGATTCTCAAATCCACTGGGGCTCGAGATTTTTGATTATCAAATCCAGTGGGCCACAGGGATTGTAGGTCTCAAATCCAACGCGCCGTGGGGATTTGGATTCTCAAATCCACTTGTTGACATGATTTTAATTCTAAAATCCACTGGGCCACGGGGATGGTGATTCTCAAATCCAGTGGGCCTCGAGATTTTTGATTATCAAATCCACTGGGCCACAGGGATTGTAGTTCTCAAATCTTCTTTGCCACGGGGATTTTGACTCTCAAATCCACTGGTCCACGGGGAGTTTCAGTCCCAAATCCACTTGGCCACGGGGATGTTGATTCTCAAATCCACTTGGTCACAGGATTTGAATTCTCAAATCCACTGGGCCACGGGGATGGTGATTCTCAAAGCCACTGGGCCTTGAGATTTTTGATTATCAAATCCAGTGGGCCACAGGGATTGTAGTTCTCAAATCCACTGCGCCGCGGGGATTTGGATTCTCAAATCCACTGGACAACGGGAATTTAAATTTTCAAATCCACTAGGAGACGGGGATGTTGATTGTCAAATCCACTGAGCCACAGGGATGCTGATTCTCAAATCCACTTGCTCACAGGATTTTAATTCTCAAATCCCCTGGGCCACGGGGATGTTGATTCTCGAATCCTCTCGGTTCCGGGATTTTTGATTATCAAATCTAGTGTGCCACGTGGATTTTAATTCTGAATTTCAGTGTGCTAGGGGGATTTTGATTCTCAAATCCACTGGGCCATTGGGATTTTGATTCTCACATCCACTTGGCCATGGGGATGTTGTTCTCAAATGCACTTGGTCACAGGATTTGAATTCTCAAATCTACTTTGACACGGGGATTTTGACTCTCAAATGCACTGGTCCACGGGGAGTTTCAGTCCCAAATCCGCTTGGCCACGGGGATGTTGATTCTCAAATCCACTTGGTCACAGGATTTGAATTCTCAAATCCACTGGGCCACGGGGATGGTGATTCTCAAATCCACTGGGGCTCGAGATTTTTGATTATCAAATCCAGTGGGCCACAGGGATTGTAGGTCTCAAATCCAACGCGCTGTGGGGATTTGGATTCTCAAATCCACTTGTTGACATGATTTTAATACTAAAATCCACTGGGCCACGGGGATGGTGATTCTCAAATCCAGTGGGCCTCGAGATTTTTGATTATCAAATCCACTGGGCCACAGGGATTGTAGTTCTCAAATCTACTTTGCCACGGGGATTTTGACTCTCAAATCCACTGGTCCACGGGGAGTTTATGTCCCAAATCCACTTGGCCATGGGGATGTTGATTCTCAAATCCACTTGGTCACAGGATTTGAATTCTCAAATCCACTGGGCCACGGGGATGGTGATTCTCAAAGCCACTGGGCCTTGAGATTTTTGATTATCAAATCCAGTGGGCCACAGGGATTGTAGTTCTCAAATCCACTGCGCCGCGGGGATTTGGATTCTCAAATCCACTGGACAACGGGAATTTAAATTTTCAAATCCACTAGGAGACGGGGATGTTGATTGTCAAATCCACTGAGCCACAGGGATGTTGATTCTCAAATCCACTTGGTCACAGGATTTTAATTCTCAAATCCCCTGGGCCACGGGGATGTTGATTCTCAAATCCTCTCGGATCCGGGATTTTTCATTATCAAATCTAGTGGGCCACGTGGATTTTAATTCTGAATTTCAGTGTGCTAGGGGGATTTTGATTCTCAAATCCACTGGGCCATTGGGATTTTGATTCTCACATCCACTTGGCCATGGGGATGTTTTTCTCAAATGCACTTGGTCACAGGATTTGAATTCTCAAATCAACTTTGCCACGGGGATTTTGACTCTCAAATCCACTGGTCCACGGGGAGTTTCAGTCCCAAATCCGCTTGGCCACGGGGATGTTGATTCTCAAATCCACTTGCTCACAGGATTTGAATTCTCAAATCCACTGGGCCACGGGAATGGTGATTCTCAAATCCTCTCGGTTCCGGGATTTTTGATTATCAAATCTAGTGTGCCACGTGGATTTTAATTCTGAATTTCAGTGTGCTAGGGGGATTTTGATTCTCAAATCCACTGGGCCATGGGGATTTTGATTCTCACATCCACTTGGCCATGGGGATGTTGTTCTCAAATGCACTTGGTCACAGGATTTGAATTCTCAAATCTACTTTGACACGGGGATTTTGACTCTCAAATCCACTGGTCCACGGGGAGTTTCAGTCCCAAATCCGCTTGGCCACGGGGATGTTGATTCTCAAATCCACTTGGTCACAGGATTTGAATTCTCAAATCCACTGGGCCACGGGGATGGTGATTCTCAAATCCACTGGGGCTCGAGATTTTTGATTATCAAATCCAGTGGGCCACAGGGATTGTAGGTCTCAAATCCAACGCGCTGTGGGGATTTGGATTCTCAAATCCACTTGTTTACATGATTTGAATTCTAAAACCCACTGGGCCACGGGGATGGTGATTCTCAAATCCACTGAGCCTCGAGATTTTTGATTATCAAATCCAGTGGGCCACAGGGATTGTAGTTCTCAAATCCACTGCGCCGCGGGGATTTGGATTCTCAAATCCACTGGACAACGGGAATTTAAATTTTCAAATCCACTAGGCGACGGGGATGTTGATTGTCAAATCCACTGAGCCACGGGGATGTTGATTCTCAAATCCACTTGCTCACAGGATTTTAATTCTCAAATCCCCTGGGCCATGGGGATGTTGGTTCTCAAATCCTCTCGGATCCGGGATTTTTGATTATCAAATCTAGTGGGCCACGTGGATTTTAATTCTGAATTTCAGTGTGCTAGGGGGATTTTGATTCTCAAATCCACTGGGCCATGGGGATTTTGATTCTCACATCCACTTGGCCATGGGGATGTTGTTCTCAAATGCACTTGGTCACAGGATTTGAATTCTCAAATCTACTTTGACACGGGGATTTTGACTCGCAAATCCACTGGTCTACGGGGAGTTTCAGTCCCAAATCCGCTTGGCCACGGGGATGTTGATTCTCAAATCCACTTGGTCACAGGATTTGAATTCTCAAATCCACTGGGCCACGGGGATGGTGATTCTCAAATCCACTGGGGCTCGAGATTTTTGATTATCAAATCCAGTGGGCCACAGGGATTGTAGGTCTCAAATCCAACGCGCTGTGGGGATTTGGATTCTCAAATCCACTTGTTGACATGATTTTAATTCTAAAATCCAGTGGGCCACAGGGATTGTAGTTCTCAAATCTTCTTTGCCACGGGGATTTTGACTCGCAAATCCACTGGTCCACGGGGAGTTTCAGTCCCAAATCCACTTGGCCATGGGGATGTTGATTCTCAAATCCACTTGGTCACAGGATTTGAATTCTCAAATCCACTGGGCCACGGGGATGGTGATTCTCAAAGCCACTGGGCCTTGAGATTTTTGATTATCAAATCCAGTGGGCCACAGGGATTGTAGTTCTCAAATCCACTGCGCCCCGGGGATTTGGATTCTCAAATCCACTGGACAACGGGAATTTAAATTTTCAAATCCACTAGGAGACGGGGATGTTGATTGTCAAATCCACTGAGCCACGGGGATGTTGATTCTCAAATCCACTTGCTCACAGGATTTTAATTCTCAAATCCACTGGGCCATGGGGATGTTGATTCTCAAATCCTCTCGGTTCCGGGATTTTTGATTATCAAATCTAGTGTACCACATGGATTTTAATTCTGAATTTCAGTGTGCTAGGGGGATTTTGATTCTCAAATCCACTGGGCCATGGGGATTTTGATTCTCACATCTACTTGGCCATGGGGATGTTGTTCTCAAATGCACTTGGTCACAGGATTTGAATTCTCAAATCTACTTTGACACGGGGATTTTGACTTTCAAATCCACTGGTCCACGGGGAGTTTCAGTCCCAAATGCACTTGGCCACGGGGATGTTGATTCTCAAATCCACTTGGTCACAGGATTTGAATTCTCAAATCCACTGGGCCACGGGGATGGTGATTCTCAAATCCACTGGGGCTCGAGATTTTTGATTATCAAATCCAGTGGGCCACAGGGATTGTAGTTCTCAAATCTACTTTGCCACGGGGATTTTGACTCTCAAATCCACTGGTCCACGGGGAGTTTCAGTCCCAAATCCACTTGGCCACGGGGATGTTGATTCTCAAATCCACTTGGTCACAGGATTTGAATTCTCAAATCCACTGGGCCACGGGGATGGTGATTCTCAAATCCACTGGGCCTTGAGATTTTTGATTATCAAATCCAGTGGGCCACAGGGATTGTAGTTCTCAAATCCACTGCGCCGCGGGGATTTGGATTCTCAAATCCACTGGACAACGGGAATTTAAATTTTCAAATCCACTAGGAGACGGGGATGTTGATTGTCAAATCCACTGAGCCACGGGGATGTTGATTCTCAAATCCACTTGGTCACAGGATTTTAATTCTCAAATCCCCTGGGCCACGGGGATGTTGATTCTCAAATCCTCTCGGATCCAGGATTTTTGATTATCAAATCTAGTGGGCCACGTGGATTTTAATTCTGAATTTCAGTGTGCTAGGGGGATTTTGATTCTCAAATCCACTGGGCCATTGGGATTTTGATTCTCACATCCACTTGGCCATGGGGATGTTGTTCTCAAATGCACTTGGTCACAGGATTTGAATTCTCAAATCAACTTTGACACGGGGATTTTGACTCGCAAATCCACTGGTCCACGGGGAGTTTCAGTCCCAAATCCGCTTGGCCACGGGGATGTTGATTCTCAAATCCACTTGCTCACAGGATTTTAATTCTCAAATCCACTGGGCCACGGGAATGGTGATTCTCAAATCCTCTCGGTTCCGGGATTTTTGATTATCAAATCTAGTGTGCCACGTGGATTTTAATTCTAAATTTCAGTGTGCTAGGGGGATTTTGATTCTCAAATCCACTGGGCCATGGGGATTTTGATTCTCACATCCACTTGGCCATGGGGATGTTGTTCTCAAATGCACTTGGTCACAGGATTTGAATTCTCAAATCTACTTTGACACGGGGATTTTGACTCTCAAATGCACTGGTCCACGGGGAGTTTCAGTCCCAAATCCGCTTGGCCACGGGGATGTTGATTCTCAAATCCACTTGGTCACAGGATTTGAATTCTCAAATCCCCTGGGCCACGGGGATGGTGATTCTCAAATCCACTGGGGCTCGAGATTTTTGATTATCAAATCCAGTGGGCCACAGGGATTGTAGGTCTCAAATCCAATGCGCTGTGGGGATTTGGATTCTCAAATCCACTTGTTGACATGATTTTAATTCTAAAATCCACTGGGCCACGGGGATGGTGATTCTCAAATCCAGTGGGCCTCGAGATTTTTGATTATCAAATCCACTGGGCCACAGGGATTGTAGTTCTCAAATCTTCTTTGCCACGGGGATTTTGACTCGCAAATCCACTGGTCCACGGGGAGTTTCAGTCCCAAATCCACTTGGCCACGGGGATGTTGATTCTCAAATCCACTTGGTCACAGGATTTGAATTCTCAAATCCACTGGGCCACGGGGATGGTGATTCTCAAATCCACTGGGCCTTGAGATTTTTGATTATCAAATCCAGTGGGCCACAGGGATTGTAGTTCTCAAATCCACTGCGCCCCGGGGATTTGGATTCTCAAATCCACTGGACAACGGGAATTTAAATTTTCAAATCCACTAGGCGACGGGGATGTTGATTGTCAAATCCACTGAGCCACGGGGATGTTGATTCTCAAATCCACTTGGTCACAGGATTTTAATTCTCAAATCCACTGGGCCATGGGGATGTTGATTCTCAAATCCTCTCGGTTCCGGGATTTTTGATTATCAAATCTAGTGTACCACATGGATTTTAATTCTGAATTTCAGTGTGCTAGGGGGATTTTGATTCTCAAATCCACTGGGCCATGGGGATTTTGATTCTCACATCTACTTGGCCATGGGGATGTTGTTCTCAAATGCACTTGGTCACAGGATTTGAATTCTCAAATCTACTTTGACACGGGGATTTTGACTCTCAAATGCACTGGTCCACGGGGAGTTTCAGTCCCAAATGCACTTGGCCACGGGGATGTTGATTCTCAAATCCACTTGGTCACAGGATTTGAATTCTCAAATCCACTGGCCACGGGGATGGTGATTCTCAAATCCACTGGGGCTCGAGATTTTTGATTATCAAATCCAGTGGGCCACAGGGATTGTAGTTCTCAAATCTACTTTGCCACGGGGATTTTGACTCTCAAATCCACTGGTCCACGGGGAGTTTCAGTCCCAAATCCACTGGGCCACGGGGATGGTGATTCTCAAATCCACTGGGCCTCGAGATTTTTGATTATCAAATCCAGTGGGCCACAGGGATTGTAGTTCTCAAATCCACTGCGCCGCGGGGATTTGGATTCTCAAATCCACTGGACAACGGGAATTTAAATTTTCAAATCCACTTGGAGACGGGGATGTTGATTGTCAAATCCACTGAGCCACGGGGATGTTGATTCTCAAATCCACTTGGTCACAGGATTTTAATTCTCAAATCCCCTGGGCCACGGGGATGTTGATTCTCAAATCCTCTCGGATCCGGGATTTTTGATTATCAAATCTAGTGGGCCACGTGGATTTTAATTCTGAATTTCAGTGTGCTAGGGGGATTTTGATTCTCAAATCCACTGGGCCATTGGGATTTTGATTCTCACATCCACTTGGCCATGGGGATGTTGTTCTCAAATGCACTTGGTCACAGGATTTGAATTCTCAAATCTACTTTGACACGGGGATTTTGACTCTCAAATGCACTGGTCCACGGGGAGTTTCAGTCCCAAATCCGCTTGGCCACGGGGATGTTGATTCTCAAATCCACTTGGTCACAGGATTTGAATTCTCAAATCCACTGGGCCACGGGGATGGTGATTCTCAAATCCACTGGGGCTCGAGATTTTTGATTATCAAATCCAGTGGGCCACAGGGATTGTAGGTCTCAAATCCAACGCGCTGTGGGGATTTGGATTCTCAAATCCACTTGTTGACATGATTTTAATACTAAAATCCACTGGGCCACGGGGATGGTGATTCTCAAATCCACTGGGCCTCGAGATTTTTGATTATCAAATCCACTGGGCCACAGGGATTGTAGTTCTCAAATCTACTTTGCCACGGGGATTTTGACTCTCAAATCCACTGGTCCACGGGGAGTTTCAGTCCCAAATCCACTTGGCCACGGGGATGTTGATTCTCAAATCCACTTGGTCACAGGATTTGAATTCTCAAATCCACTGGGCCACGGGGATGGTGATTCTCAAAGCCACTGGGCCTTGAGATTTTTGATTATCAAATCCAGTGGGCCACAGGGATTGTAGTTCTCAAATCCACTGCGCCGCTGGGATTTGGATTCTCAAATCCACTGGACAACGGGAATTTAAATTTTCAAATCCACTAGGCGACGGGGATGTTGATTGTCAAATCCACTGAGCCACGGGGATGTTGATTCTCAAATCCACTTGCTCACAGGATTTTAATTCTCAAATCCACTGGGCCACGGGGATGTTGATTGTCAAATCCTCTCGGATCCGGGATTTTTCATTATCAAATCTAGTGGGCCACGTGGATTTTAATTGTGAATTTCAGTGTGCTAGGGGGATTTTGATTCTCAAATCCACTGGGCCATTGGGATTTTGATTCTCACATCCACTTGGCCATGGGGATGTTGTTCTCAAATGCACTTGGTCACAGGATTTGAATTCTCAAATCAACTTTGACACGGGGATTTTGACTCGCAAATCCACTGGTCCACGGGGAGTTTCAGTCCCAAATCCGCTTGGCCACGGGGATGTTGATTCTCAAATCCACTTGCTCACAGGATTTTAATTCTCAAATCCACTGGGCCACGGGAATGGTGATTCTCAAATCCTCTCGGTTCCGGGATTTTTGATTATCAAATCTAGTGTGCCACGTGGATTTTAATTCTAAATTTCAGTGTGCTAGGGGGATTTTGATTCTCAAATCCACTGGGCCATTGGGATTTTGATTCTCACATCCACTTGGCCATGGGGATGTTGTTCTCAAATGCACTTGGTCACAGGATTTGAATTCTCAAATCTACTTTGACACGGGGATTTTGACTCTCAAATGCACTGGTCCACGGGGAGTTTCAGTCCCAAATCCGCTTGGCCACGGGGATGTTGATTCTCAAATCCACTTGGTCACAGGATTTGAATTCTCAAATCCACTGGGCCACGGGGATGGTGATTCTCAAATCCACTGGGGCTCGAGATTTTTGATTATCAAATCCAGTGGGCCACAGGGATTGTAGGTCTCAAATCCAATGCGCTGTGGGGATTTGGATTCTCAAATCCACTTGTTGACATGATTTTAATTCTAAAATCCACTGGGCCACGGGGATGGTGATTCTCAAATCCAGTGGGCCTCGAGATTTTTGATTATCAAATCCACTGGGCCACAGGGATTGTAGTTCTCAAATCTTCTTTGCCACGGGGATTTTGACTCGCAAATCCACTGGTCCACGGGGAGTTTCAGTCCCAAATCCACTTGGCCATGGGGATGTTGATTCTCAAATCCACTTGGTCACAGGATTTGAATTCTCAAATCCACTGGGCCACGGGGATGGTGATTCTCAAATCCACTGGGCCTTGAGATTTTTGATTATCAAATCCAGTGGGCCACAGGGATTGTAGTTCTCAAATCCACTGCGCCCCGGGGATTTGGATTCTCAAATCCACTGGACAACGGGAATTTAAATTTTCAAATCCACTAGGCGACGGGGATGTTGATTGTCAAATCCACTGAGCCACGGGGATGTTGATTCTCAAATCCACTTGCTCACAGGATTTTAATTCTCAAATCCACTGGGCCATGGGGATGTTGATTCTCAAATCCTCTCGGTTCCGGGATTTTTGATTATCAAATCTAGTGTACCACATGGATTTTAATTCTGAATTTCAGTGTGCTAGGGGGATTTTGATTCTCAAATCCACTGGGCCATGGGGATTTTGATTCTCACATCTACTTGGCCATGGGGATGTTGTTCTCAAATGCACTTGGTCACAGGATTTGAATTCTCAAATCTACTTTGACACGGGGATTTTGACTCTCAAATGCACTGGTCCACGGGGAGTTTCAGTCCCAAATGCACTTGGCCACGGGGATGTTGATTCTCAAATCCACTTGGTCACAGGATTTGAATTCTCAAATCCACTGGCCACGGGGATGGTGATTCTCAAATCCACTGGGGCTCGAGATTTTTGATTATCAAATCCAGTGGGCCACAGGGATTGTAGTTCTCAAATCTACTTTGCCACGGGGATTTTGACTCTCAAATCCACTGGTCCACGGGGAGTTTCAGTCCCAAATCCACTGGGCCACGGGGATGGTGATTCTCAAATCCACTGGGCCTCGAGATTTTTGATTATCAAATCCAGTGGGCCACAGGGATTGTAGTTCTCAAATCCACTGCGCCGCGGGGATTTGGATTCTCAAATCCACTGGACAACGGGAATTTAAATTTTCAAATCCACTAGGAGACGGGGATGTTGATTGTCAAATCCACTGAGCCACGGGGATGTTGATTCTCAAATCCACTTGGTCACAGGATTTTAATTCTCAAATCCCCTGGGCCACGGGGATGTTGATTCTCAAATCCTCTCGGATCCGGGATTTTTGATTATCAAATCTAGTGGGCCACGTGGATTTTAATTCTGAATTTCAGTGTGCTAGGGGGATTTTGATTCTCAAATCCACTGGGCCATTGGGATTTTGATTCTCACATCCACTTGGCCATGGGGATGTTGTTCTCAAATGCACTTGGTCACAGGATTTGAATTCTCAAATCTACTTTGACACGGGGATTTTGACTCTCAAATGCACTGGTCCACGGGGAGTTTCAGTCCCAAATCCGCTTGGCCACGGGGATGTTGATTCTCAAATCCACTTGGTCACAGGATTTGAATTCTCAAATCCACTGGGCCACGGGGATGGTGATTCTCAAATCCACTGGGGCTCGAGATTTTTGATTATCAAATCCAGTGGGCCACAGGGATTGTAGGTCTCAAATCCAACGCGCTGTGGGGATTTGGATTCTCAAATCCACTTGTTGACATGATTTTAATACTAAAATCCACTGGGCCACGGGGATGGTGATTCTCAAATCCACTGGGCCTCGAGATTTTTGATTATCAAATCCACTGGGCCACAGGGATTGTAGTTCTCAAATCTACTTTGCCACGGGGATTTTGACTCTCAAATCCACTGGTCCACGGGGAGTTTCAGTCCCAAATCCACTTGGCCACGGGGATGTTGATTCTCAAATCCACTTGTTTACATGATTTCAATTCTCAAATCCACTGGGCCACGGGGATGGTGATTCTCAAAGCCACTGGGCCTTGAGATTTTTGATTATCAAATCCAGTGGGCCACAGGGATTGTAGTTCTCAAATCCACTGCGCCCCGGGGATTTGGATTCTCAAATCCACTGGACAACGGGAATTTAAATTTTCAAATCCACTAGGCGACGGGGATGTTGATTGTCAAATCCACTGAGCCACGGGGATGTTGATTCTCAAATCCACTTGCTCACAGGATTTTAATTCTCAAATCCACTGGGCCATGGGGATGTTGATTCTCAAATCCTCTCGGTTCTGGGATTTTTGATTATCAAATCTAGTGTACCACATGGATTTTAATTCTGAATTTCAGTGTGCTAGGGGGATTTTGATTCTCAAATCCACTGGGCCATGGGGATTTTGATTCTCACATCCACTTGGCCATGGGGATGTTGTTCTCAAATGCACTTGGTCACAGGATTTGAATTCTCAAATCTACTTTGACACGGGGATTTTGACTTTCAAATCCACTGGTCCACGGGGAGTTTCAGTCCCAAATGCACTTGGCCACGGGGATGTTGATTCTCAAATCCACTTGGTCACAGGATTTGAATTCTCAAATCCACTGGGCAAGGGGATGGTGATTCTCAAATCCACTGGGGCTCGAGATTTTTGATTATCAAATCCAGTGGGCCACAGGGATTGTAGGTCTCAAATCCAACGCACCGTGGGGATTTGGATTCTCAAATCCACTTGTTGACATGATTTTAATTCTAAAATCCACTGGGCCACGGGGATGGTGATTCTCAAATCCAGCGGGCCTCGAGATTTTTGATTATCAAATCCACTGGGCCACAGGGATTGTAGTTCTCAAATCTACTTTGCCACGGGGATTTTGACTCTCAAATCCACTGGTCCACGGGGAGTTTCAGTCCCAAATCCACTTGGCCACGGGCATGTTGATTCTCAAATCCACTTGGTCACAGGATTTGAATTCTCAAATCCACTGGGTCACGGGGATGGTGATTCTCAAATCCACTGGGCCTTGAGATTTTTGATTATCAAATCCAGTGGGCCACAGGGATTGTAGTTCTCAAATCCACTGCGCCGCGGGGATTTGGATTCTCAAATCCACTGGACAACGGGAATTTAAATTTTCAAATCCACTAGGAGACGGGGATGTTGATTGTCAAATCCACTGAGCCACGGGGATGTTGATTCTCAAATCCTCTCGGTTCCGGGATTTTTGATTATCAAATCTAGTGTACCACATGGATTTTAATTCTGAATTTCAGTGTGCTAGGGGGATTTTGATTCTCAAATCCACTGGGCCATGGGGATTTTGATTCTCACATCTACTTGGCCATGGGGATGTTGTTCTCAAATGCACTTGGTCACAGGATTTGAATTCTCAAATCTACTTTGACACGGGGATTTTGACTTTCAAATCCACTGGTCCACGGGGAGTTTCAGTCCCAAATGCACTTGGCCACGGGGATGTTGATTCTCAAATCCACTTGGTCACAGGATTTGAATTCTCAAATCCACTGGGCCACGGGGATGGTGATTCTCAAATCCACTGGGGCTCGAGATTTTTGATTATCAAATCCAGTGGGCCACAGGGATTGTAGTTCTCAAATCTACTTTGCCACGGGGATTTTGACTCTCAAATCCACTGGTCCACGGGGAGTTTCAGTCCCAAATCCACTTGGCCACGGGGATGTTGATTCTCAAATCCACTTGGTCACAGGATTTGAATTCTCAAATCCACTGGGCCACGGGGATGGTGATTCTCAAATCCACTGGGCCTTGAGATTTTTGATTATCAAATCCAGTGGGCCACAGGGATTGTAGTTCTCAAATCCACTGCGCCGCGGGGATTTGGATTCTCAAATCCACTGGACAACGGGAATTTAAATTTTCAAATCCACTAGGAGACGGGGATGTTGATTGTCAAATCCACTGAGCCACGGGGATGTTGATTCTCAAATCCACTTGGTCACAGGATTTTAATTCTCAAATCCCCTGGGCCACGGGGATGTTGATTCTCAAA
Organism: Platalea leucorodia; assembly: GCF_965183815.1. Lineage (NCBI taxonomy): Eukaryota > Metazoa > Chordata > Aves > Pelecaniformes > Threskiornithidae > Platalea > Platalea leucorodia. Next base: position 1,167,078 of record NC_138847.1, on the reverse strand, counting down.
TCCTCTCGGATCCAGGATTTTTGATTATCAAATCTAGTGGGCCACGTGGATTTTAATTCTGAATTTCAGTGTGCTAGGGGGATTTTGATTCTCAAATCCACTGGGCCATGGGGATTTTGATTCTCACATCCACTTGGCCATGGGGATGTTGTTCTCAAATGCACTTGGTCACAGGATTTGAATTCTCAAATCAACTTTGACACGGGGATTTTGACTCGCAAATCCACTGGTCCACGGGGAGTTTCAGTCCCAAATCCGCTTGGCCACGGGGATGTTGATTCTCAAATCCACTTGCTCACAGGATTTGAATTCTCAAATCCACTGGGCCACGGGAATGGTGATTCTCAAATCCTCTCGGTTCCGGGATTTTTGATTATCAAATCTAGTGTGCCACGTGGATTTTAATTCTAAATTTCAGTGTGCTAGGGGGATTTTGATTCTCAAATCCACTGGGCCATGGGGATTTTGATTCTCACATCCACTTGGCCATGGGGATGTTGTTCTCAAATGCACTTGGTCACAGGATTTGAATTCTCAAATCTACTTTGACACGGGGATTTTGACTCTCAAATGCACTGGTCCACGGGGAGTTTCAGTCCCAAATCCGCTTGGCCACGGGGATGTTGATTCTCAAATCCACTTGGTCACAGGATTTGAATTCTCAAATCCACTGGGCCACGGGGATGGTGATTCTCAAATCCACTGGGGCTCGAGATTTTTGATTATCAAATCCAGTGGGCCACAGGGATTGTAGGTCTCAAATCCAATGCGCTGTGGGGATTTGGATTCTCAAATCCACTTGTTGACATGATTTTAATTCTAAAATCCACTGGGCCACGGGGATGGTGATTCTCAAATCCAGTGGGCCTCGAGATTTTTGATTATCAAATCCACTGGGCCACAGGGATTGTAGTTCTCAAATCTTCTTTGCCACGGGGATTTTGACTCGCAAATCCACTGGTCCACGGGGAGTTTCAGTCCCAAATCCACTTGGCCACGGGGATGTTGATTCTCAAATCCACTTGGTCACAGGATTTGAATTCTCAAATCCACTGGGCCACGGGGATGGTGATTCTCAAATCCACTGGGCCTTGAGATTTTTGATTATCAAATCCAGTGGGCCACAGGGATTGTAGTTCTCAAATCCACTGCGCCCCGGGGATTTGGATTCTCAAATCCACTGGACAACGGGAATTTAAATTTTCAAATCCACTAGGCGACGGGGATGTTGATTGTCAAATCCACTGAGCCACGGGGATGTTGATTCTCAAATCCACTTGGTCACAGGATTTTAATTCTCAAATCCACTGGGCCATGGGGATGTTGATTCTCAAATCCTCTCGGTTCCGGGATTTTTGATTATCAAATCTAGTGTACCACATGGATTTTAATTCTGAATTTCAGTGTGCTAGGGGGATTTTGATTCTCAAATCCACTGGGCCATGGGGATTTTGATTCTCACATCTACTTGGCCATGGGGATGTTGTTCTCAAATGCACTTGGTCACAGGATTTGAATTCTCAAATCTACTTTGACACGGGGATTTTGACTCTCAAATGCACTGGTCCACGGGGAGTTTCAGTCCCAAATGCACTTGGCCACGGGGATGTTGATTCTCAAATCCACTTGGTCACAGGATTTGAATTCTCAAATCCACTGGCCACGGGGATGGTGATTCTCAAATCCACTGGGGCTCGAGATTTTTGATTATCAAATCCAGTGGGCCACAGGGATTGTAGTTCTCAAATCTACTTTGCCACGGGGATTTTGACTCTCAAATCCACTGGTCCACGGGGAGTTTCAGTCCCAAATCCACTGGGCCACGGGGATGGTGATTCTCAAATCCACTGGGCCTCGAGATTTTTGATTATCAAATCCAGTGGGCCACAGGGATTGTAGTTCTCAAATCCACTGCGCCGCGGGGATTTGGATTCTCAAATCCACTGGACAACGGGAATTTAAATTTTCAAATCCACTAGGAGACGGGGATGTTGATTGTCAAATCCACTGAGCCACGGGGATGTTGATTCTCAAATCCACTTGGTCACAGGATTTTAATTCTCAAATCCCCTGGGCCACGGGGATGTTGATTCTCAAATCCTCTCGGATCCGGGATTTTTGATTATCAAATCTAGTGGGCCACGTGGATTTTAATTCTGAATTTCAGTGTGCTAGGGGGATTTTGATTCTCAAATCCACTGGGCCATTGGGATTTTGATTCTCACATCCACTTGGCCATGGGGATGTTGTTCTCAAATGCACTTGGTCACAGGATTTGAATTCTCAAATCTACTTTGACACGGGGATTTTGACTCTCAAATGCACTGGTCCACGGGGAGTTTCAGTCCCAAATCCGCTTGGCCACGGGGATGTTGATTCTCAAATCCACTTGGTCACAGGATTTGAATTCTCAAATCCACTGGGCCACGGGGATGGTGATTCTCAAATCCACTGGGGCTCGAGATTTTTGATTATCAAATCCAGTGGGCCACAGGGATTGTAGGTCTCAAATCCAACGCGCTGTGGGGATTTGGATTCTCAAATCCACTTGTTGACATGATTTTAATACTAAAATCCACTGGGCCACGGGGATGGTGATTCTCAAATCCACTGGGCCTCGAGATTTTTGATTATCAAATCCACTGGGCCACAGGGATTGTAGTTCTCAAATCTACTTTGCCACGGGGATTTTGACTCTCAAATCCACTGGTCCACGGGGAGTTTCAGTCCCAAATCCACTTGGCCACGGGGATGTTGATTCTCAAATCCACTTGGTCACAGGATTTGAATTCTCAAATCCACTGGGCCACGGGGATGGTGATTCTCAAAGCCACTGGGCCTTGAGATTTTTGATTATCAAATCCAGTGGGCCACAGGGATTGTAGTTCTCAAATCCACTGCGCCGCTGGGATTTGGATTCTCAAATCCACTGGACAACGGGAATTTAAATTTTCAAATCCACTAGGCGACGGGGATGTTGATTGTCAAATCCACTGAGCCACGGGGATGTTGATTCTCAAATCCACTTGCTCACAGGATTTTAATTCTCAAATCCACTGGGCCACGGGGATGTTGATTGTCAAATCCTCTCGGATCCGGGATTTTTCATTATCAAATCTAGTGGGCCACGTGGATTTTAATTGTGAATTTCAGTGTGCTAGGGGGATTTTGATTCTCAAATCCACTGGGCCATTGGGATTTTGATTCTCACATCCACTTGGCCATGGGGATGTTGTTCTCAAATGCACTTGGTCACAGGATTTGAATTCTCAAATCAACTTTGACACGGGGATTTTGACTCGCAAATCCACTGGTCCACGGGGAGTTTCAGTCCCAAATCCGCTTGGCCACGGGGATGTTGATTCTCAAATCCACTTGCTCACAGGATTTTAATTCTCAAATCCACTGGGCCACGGGAATGGTGATTCTCAAATCCTCTCGGTTCCGGGATTTTTGATTATCAAATCTAGTGTGCCACGTGGATTTTAATTCTAAATTTCAGTGTGCTAGGGGGATTTTGATTCTCAAATCCACTGGGCCATTGGGATTTTGATTCTCACATCCACTTGGCCATGGGGATGTTGTTCTCAAATGCACTTGGTCACAGGATTTGAATTCTCAAATCTAATTTGACACGGGGATTTTGACTCTCAAATGCACTGGTCCACGGGGAGTTTCAGTCCCAAATCCGCTTGGCCACGGGGATGTTGATTCTCAAATCCACTTGGTCACAGGATTTGAATTCTCAAATCCACTGGGCCACGGGGATGGTGATTCTCAAATCCACTGGGGCTCGAGATTTTTGATTATCAAATCCAGTGGGCCACAGGGATTGTAGGTCTCAAATCCAATGCGCTGTGGGGATTTGGATTCTCAAATCCACTTGTTGACATGATTTTAATTCTAAAATCCACTGGGCCACGGGGATGGTGATTCTCAAATCCAGTGGGCCTCGAGATTTTTGATTATCAAATCCACTGGGCCACAGGGATTGTAGTTCTCAAATCTTCTTTGCCACGGGGATTTTGACTCGCAAATCCACTGGTCCACGGGGAGTTTCAGTCCCAAATCCACTTGGCCATGGGGATGTTGATTCTCAAATCCACTTGGTCACAGGATTTGAATTCTCAAATCCACTGGGCCACGGGGATGGTGATTCTCAAATCCACTGGGCCTTGAGATTTTTGATTATCAAATCCAGTGGGCCACAGGGATTGTAGTTCTCAAATCCACTGCGCCCCGGGGATTTGGATTCTCAAATCCACTGGACAACGGGAATTTAAATTTTCAAATCCACTAGGCGACGGGGATGTTGATTGTCAAATCCACTGAGCCACGGGGATGTTGATTCTCAAATCCACTTGCTCACAGGATTTTAATTCTCAAATCCACTGGGCCATGGGGATGTTGATTCTCAAATCCTCTCGGTTCCGGGATTTTTGATTATCAAATCTAGTGTACCACATGGATTTTAATTCTGAATTTCAGTGTGCTAGGGGGATTTTGATTCTCAAATCCACTGGGCCATGGGGATTTTGATTCTCACATCTACTTGGCCATGGGGATGTTGTTCTCAAATGCACTTGGTCACAGGATTTGAATTCTCAAATCTACTTTGACACGGGGATTTTGACTCTCAAATGCACTGGTCCACGGGGAGTTTCAGTCCCAAATGCACTTGGCCACGGGGATGTTGATTCTCAAATCCACTTGGTCACAGGATTTGAATTCTCAAATCCACTGGCCACGGGGATGGTGATTCTCAAATCCACTGGGGCTCGAGATTTTTGATTATCAAATCCAGTGGGCCACAGGGATTGTAGTTCTCAAATCTACTTTGCCACGGGGATTTTGACTCTCAAATCCACTGGTCCACGGGGAGTTTCAGTCCCAAATCCACTGGGCCACGGGGATGGTGATTCTCAAATCCACTGGGCCTCGAGATTTTTGATTATCAAATCCAGTGGGCCACAGGGATTGTAGTTCTCAAATCCACTGCGCCGCGGGGATTTGGATTCTCAAATCCACTGGACAACGGGAATTTAAATTTTCAAATCCACTAGGAGACGGGGATGTTGATTGTCAAATCCACTGAGCCACGGGGATGTTGATTCTCAAATCCACTTGGTCACAGGATTTTAATTCTCAAATCCCCTGGGCCACGGGGATGTTGATTCTCAAATCCTCTCGGATCCGGGATTTTTGATTATCAAATCTAGTGGGCCACGTGGATTTTAATTCTGAATTTCAGTGTGCTAGGGGGATTTTGATTCTCAAATCCACTGGGCCATTGGGATTTTGATTCTCACATCCACTTGGCCATGGGGATGTTGTTCTCAAATGCACTTGGTCACAGGATTTGAATTCTCAAATCTACTTTGACACGGGGATTTTGACTCTCAAATGCACTGGTCCACGGGGAGTTTCAGTCCCAAATCCGCTTGGCCACGGGGATGTTGATTCTCAAATCCACTTGGTCACAGGATTTGAATTCTCAAATCCACTGGGCCACGGGGATGGTGATTCTCAAATCCACTGGGGCTCGAGATTTTTGATTATCAAATCCAGTGGGCCACAGGGATTGTAGGTCTCAAATCCAACGCGCTGTGGGGATTTGGATTCTCAAATCCACTTGTTGACATGATTTTAATACTAAAATCCACTGGGCCACGGGGATGGTGATTCTCAAATCCACTGGGCCTCGAGATTTTTGATTATCAAATCCACTGGGCCACAGGGATTGTAGTTCTCAAATCTACTTTGCCACGGGGATTTTGACTCTCAAATCCACTGGTCCACGGGGAGTTTCAGTCCCAAATCCACTTGGCCACGGGGATGTTGATTCTCAAATCCACTTGTTTACATGATTTGAATTCTCAAATCCACTGGGCCACGGGGATGGTGATTCTCAAAGCCACTGGGCCTTGAGATTTTTGATTATCAAATCCAGTGGGCCACAGGGATTGTAGTTCTCAAATCCACTGCGCCCCGGGGATTTGGATTCTCAAATCCACTGGACAACGGGAATTTAAATTTTCAAATCCACTAGGCGACGGGGATGTTGATTGTCAAATCCACTGAGCCACGGGGATGTTGATTCTCAAATCCACTTGCTCACAGGATTTTAATTCTCAAATCCACTGGGCCATGGGGATGTTGATTCTCAAATCCTCTCGGTTCCGGGATTTTTGATTATCAAATCTAGTGTACCACATGGATTTTAATTCTGAATTTCAGTGTGCTAGGGGGATTTTGATTCTCAAATCCACTGGGCCATGGGGATTTTGATTCTCACATCTACTTGGCCATGGGGATGTTGTTCTCAAATGCACTTGGTCACAGGATTTGAATTCTCAAATCTACTTTGACACGGGGATTTTGACTCTCAAATGCACTGGTCCACGGGGAGTTTCAGTCCCAAATGCACTTGGCCACGGGGATGTTGATTCTCAAATCCACTTGGTCACAGGATTTGAATTCTCAAATCCACTGGCCACGGGGATGGTGATTCTCAAATCCACTGGGGCTCGAGATTTTTGATTATCAAATCCAGTGGGCCACAGGGATTGTAGTTCTCAAATCTACTTTGCCACGGGGATTTTGACTCTCAAATCCACTGGTCCACGGGGAGTTTCAGTCCCAAATCCACTGGGCCACGGGGATGGTGATTCTCAAATCCACTGGGCCTCGAGATTTTTGATTATCAAATCCAGTGGGCCACAGGGATTGTAGTTCTCAAATCCACTGCGCCGCGGGGATTTGGATTCTCAAATCCACTGGACAACGGGAATTTAAATTTTCAAATCCACTAGGAGACGGGGATGTTGATTGTCAAATCCACTGAGCCACGGGGATGTTGATTCTCAAATCCACTTGGTCACAGGATTTTAATTCTCAAATCCCCTGGGCCACGGGGATGTTGATTCTCAAATCCTCTCGGATCCGGGATTTTTGATTATCAAATCTAGTGGGCCACGTGGATTTTAATTCTGAATTTCAGTGTGCTAGGGGGATTTTGATTCTCAAATCCACTGGGCCATTGGGATTTTGATTCTCACATCCACTTGGCCATGGGGATGTTGTTCTCAAATGCACTTGGTCACAGGATTTGAATTCTCAAATCTACTTTGACACGGGGATTTTGACTCTCAAATGCACTGGTCCACGGGGAGTTTCAGTCCCAAATCCGCTTGGCCACGGGGATGTTGATTCTCAAATCCACTTGGTCACAGGATTTGAATTCTCAAATCCACTGGGCCACGGGGATGGTGATTCTCAAATCCACTGGGGCTCGAGATTTTTGATTATCAAATCCAGTGGGCCACAGGGATTGTAGGTCTCAAATCCAACGCGCTGTGGGGATTTGGATTCTCAAATCCACTTGTTGACATGATTTTAATACTAAAATCCACTGGGCCACGGGGATGGTGATTCTCAAATCCACTGGGCCTCGAGATTTTTGATTATCAAATCCACTGGGCCACAGGGATTGTAGTTCTCAAATCTACTTTGCCACGGGGATTTTGACTCTCAAATCCACTGGTCCACGGGGAGTTTCAGTCCCAAATCCACTTGGCCACGGGGATGTTGATTCTCAAATCCACTTGGTCACAGGATTTGAATTCTCAAATCCACTGGGCCACGGGGATGGTGATTCTCAAAGCCACTGGGCCTTGAGATTTTTGATTATCAAATCCAGTGGGCCACAGGGATTGTAGTTCTCAAATCCACTGCGCCGCTGGGATTTGGATTCTCAAATCCACTGGACAACGGGAATTTAAATTTTCAAATCCACTAGGCGACGGGGATGTTGATTGTCAAATCCACTGAGCCACGGGGATGTTGATTCTCAAATCCACTTGCTCACAGGATTTTAATTCTCAAATCCACTGGGCCACGGGGATGTTGATTGTCAAATCCTCTCGGATCCGGGATTTTTCATTATCAAATCTAGTGGGCCACGTGGATTTTAATTGTGAATTTCAGTGTGCTAGGGGGATTTTGATTCTCAAATCCACTGGGCCATTGGGATTTTGATTCTCACATCCACTTGGCCATGGGGATGTTGTTCTCAAATGCACTTGGTCACAGGATTTGAATTCTCAAATCAACTTTGACACGGGGATTTTGACTCGCAAATCCACTGGTCCACGGGGAGTTTCAGTCCCAAATCCGCTTGGCCACGGGGATGTTGATTCTCAAATCCACTTGCTCACAGGATTTTAATTCTCAAATCCACTGGGCCACGGGAATGGTGATTCTCAAATCCTCTCGGTTCCGGGATTTTTGATTATCAAATCTAGTGTGCCACGTGGATTTTAATTCTAAATTTCAGTGTGCTAGGGGGATTTTGATTCTCAAATCCACTGGGCCATTGGGATTTTGATTCTCACATCCACTTGGCCATGGGGATGTTGTTCTCAAATGCACTTGGTCACAGGATTTGAATTCTCAAATCTACTTTGACACGGGGATTTTGACTCTCAAATGCACTGGTCCACGGGGAGTTTCAGTCCCAAATCCGCTTGGCCACGGGGATGTTGATTCTCAAATCCACTTGGTCACAGGATTTGAATTCTCAAATCCACTGGGCCACGGGGATGGTGATTCTCAAATCCACTGGGGCTCGAGATTTTTGATTATCAAATCCAGTGGGCCACAGGGATTGTAGGTCTCAAATCCAATGCGCTGTGGGGATTTGGATTCTCAAATCCACTTGTTGACATGATTTTAATTCTAAAATCCACTGGGCCACGGGGATGGTGATTCTCAAATCCAGTGGGCCTCGAGATTTTTGATTATCAAATCCACTGGGCCACAGGGATTGTAGTTCTCAAATCTTCTTTGCCACGGGGATTTTGACTCGCAAATCCACTGGTCCACGGGGAGTTTCAGTCCCAAATCCACTTGGCCATGGGGATGTTGATTCTCAAATCCACTTGGTCACAGGATTTGAATTCTCAAATCCACTGGGCCACGGGGATGGTGATTCTCAAATCCACTGGGCCTTGAGATTTTTGATTATCAAATCCAGTGGGCCACAGGGATTGTAGTTCTCAAATCCACTGCGCCCCGGGGATTTGGATTCTCAAATCCACTGGACAACGGGAATTTAAATTTTCAAATCCACTAGGCGACGGGGATGTTGATTGTCAAATCCACTGAGCCACGGGGATGTTGATTCTCAAATCCACTTGCTCACAGGATTTTAATTCTCAAATCCACTGGGCCATGGGGATGTTGATTCTCAAATCCTCTCGGTTCCGGGATTTTTGATTATCAAATCTAGTGTACCACATGGATTTTAATTCTGAATTTCAGTGTGCTAGGGGGATTTTGATTCTCAAATCCACTGGGCCATGGGGATTTTGATTCTCACATCTACTTGGCCATGGGGATGTTGTTCTCAAATGCACTTGGTCACAGGATTTGAATTCTCAAATCTACTTTGACACGGGGATTTTGACTCTCAAATGCACTGGTCCACGGGGAGTTTCAGTCCCAAATGCACTTGGCCACGGGGATGTTGATTCTCAAATCCACTTGGTCACAGGATTTGAATTCTCAAATCCACTGGCCACGGGGATGGTGATTCTCAAATCCACTGGGGCTCGAGATTTTTGATTATCAAATCCAGTGGGCCACAGGGATTGTAGTTCTCAAATCTACTTTGCCACGGGGATTTTGACTCTCAAATCCACTGGTCCACGGGGAGTTTCAGTCCCAAATCCACTGGGCCACGGGGATGGTGATTCTCAAATCCACTGGGCCTCAAGATTTTTGATTATCAAATCCAGTGGGCCACAGGGATTGTAGTTCTCAAATCCACTGCGCCGCGGGGATTTGGATTCTCAAATCCACTGGACAACGGGAATTTAAATTTTCAAATCCACTAGGAGACGGGGATGTTGATTGTCAAATCCACTGAGCCACGGGGATGTTGATTCTCAAATCCACTTGGTCACAGGATTTTAATTCTCAAATCCCCTGGGCCACGGGGATGTTGATTCTCAAATCCTCTCGGATCCGGGATTTTTGATTATCAAATCTAGTGGGCCACGTGGATTTTAATTCTGAATTTCAGTGTGCTAGGGGGATTTTGATTCTCAAATCCACTGGGCCATTGGGATTTTGATTCTCACATCCACTTGGCCATGGGGATGTTGTTCTCAAATGCACTTGGTCACAGGATTTGAATTCTCAAATCTACTTTGACACGGGGATTTTGACTCTCAAATGCACTGGTCCACGGGGAGTTTCAGTCCCAAATCCGCTTGGCCACGGGGATGTTGATTCTCAAATCCACTTGGTCACAGGATTTGAATTCTCAAATCCACTGGGCCACGGGGATGGTGATTCTCAAATCCACTGGGGCTCGAGATTTTTGATTATCAAATCCAGTGGGCCACAGGGATTGTAGGTCTCAAATCCAACGCGCTGTGGGGATTTGGATTCTCAAATCCACTTGTTGACATGATTTTAATACTAAAATCCACTGGGCCACGGGGATGGTGATTCTCAAATCCACTGGGCCTCGAGATTTTTGATTATCAAATCCACTGGGCCACAGGGATTGTAGTTCTCAAATCTACTTTGCCACGGGGATTTTGACTCTCAAATCCACTGGTCCACGGGGAGTTTCAGTCCCAAATCCACTTGGCCACGGGGATGTTGATTCTCAAATCCACTTGTTTACATGATTTGAATTCTCAAATCCACTGGGCCACGGGGATGGTGATTCTCAAAGCCACTGGGCCTTGAGATTTTTGATTATCAAATCCAGTGGGCCACAGGGATTGTAGTTCTCAAATCCACTGCGCCCCGGGGATTTGGATTCTCAAATCCACTGGACAACGGGAATTTAAATTTTCAAATCCACTAGGCGACGGGGATGTTGATTGTCAAATCCACTGAGCCACGGGGATGTTGATTCTCAAATCCACTTGCTCACAGGATTTTAATTCTCAAATCCACTGGGCCATGGGGATGTTGATTCTCAAATCCTCTCGGTTCTGGGATTTTTGATTATCAAATCTAGTGTACCACATGGATTTTAATTCTGAATTTCAGTGTGCTAGGGGGATTTTGATTCTCAAATCCACTGGGCCATGGGGATTTTGATTCTCACATCCACTTGGCCATGGGGATGTTGTTCTCAAATGCACTTGGTCACAGGATTTGAATTCTCAAATCTACTTTGACACGGGGATTTTGACTTTCAAATCCACTGGTCCACGGGGAGTTTCAGTCCCAAATGCACTTGGCCACGGGGATGTTGATTCTCAAATCCACTTGGTCACAGGATTTGAATTCTCAAATCCACTGGGCAAGGGGATGGTGATTCTCAAATCCACTGGGGCTCGAGATTTTTGATTATCAAATCCAGTGGGCCACAGGGATTGTAGGTCTCAAATCCAACGCACCGTGGGGATTTGGATTCTCAAATCCACTTGTTGACATGATTTTAATTCTAAAATCCACTGGGCCACGGGGATGGTGATTCTCAAATCCAGCGGGCCTCGAGATTTTTGATTATCAAATCCACTGGGCCACAGGGATTGTAGTTCTCAAATCTACTTTGCCACGGGGATTTTGACTCTCAAATCCACTGGTCCACGGGGAGTTTCAGTCCCAAATCCACTTGGCCACGGGCATGTTGATTCTCAAATCCACTTGGTCACAGGATTTGAATTCTCAAATCCACTGGGTCACGGGGATGGTGATTCTCAAATCCACTGGGCCTTGAGATTTTTGATTATCAAATCCAGTGGGCCACAGGGATTGTAGTTCTCAAATCCACTGCGCCGCGGGGATTTGGATTCTCAAATCCACTGGACAACGGGAATTTAAATTTTCAAATCCACTAGGCGACGGGGATGTTGATTGTCAAATCCACTGAGCCACAGGGATGTTGATTCTCAAATCCACTTGGTCACAGGATTTTAATTCTCAAATCCCCTGGGCCACGGGGATGTTGATTCTCAAATCCTCTCGGTTCCGGGATTTTTGATTATCAAATCTAGTGGGCCATGTGGATTTTAATTCTGAATTTCAGTGTGCTAGGGGGATTTTGATTCTCAAATCCACTGGGCCATGGGGATTTTGATTCTCACATCCACTTGGCCATGGGGATGTTGTTCTCAAATGCACTTGGTCACAGGATTTGAATTCTCAAATCTACTTTGACACGGGGATTTTGACTCTCAAATGCACTGGTCCACGGGGAGTTTCAGTCCCAAATCCGCTTGGCCACGGGGATGTTGATTCTCAAATCCACTTGGTCACAGGATTTGATTTCTCAAATCCACTGGGCCACGGGGATGGTGATTCTCAAATCCACTGGGCCTCGAGATTTTTGATTATCAAATCCAGTGGGCCACAGGGATTGTAGTTCTCAAATCCACTGCGCCGCGGGGATTTGGATTCTCAAATCCACTGGACAACGGGAATTTAAATTTTCAAATCCACTAGGAGACGGGGATGTTGATTGTCAAATCCACTGAGCCACAGGGATGTTGATTCTCAAATCCACTTGGTCACAGGATTTTAATTCTCAAATCCCCTGGGCCACGGGGATGTTGATTCTCAAATCCTCTCGGATCCGGGATTTTTCATTATCAAATCTAGTGGGCCACGTGGATTTTAATTCTGAATTTCAGTGTGCTAGGGGGATTTTGATTCTCAAATCCACTGGGCCATTGGGATTTTGATTCTCACATCCACTTGGCCATGGGGATGTTGTTCTCAAATGCACTTGGTCACAGGATTTGAATTCTCAAATCAACTTTGACACGGGGATTTTGACTCGCAAATCCACTGGTCCACGGGGAGTTTCAGTCCCAAATCCGCTTGGCCACGGGGATGTTGATTCTCAAATCCACTTGCTCACAGGATTTTAATTCTCAAATCCACTGGGCCACGGGAATGGTGATTCTCAAATCCTCTCGGTTCCGGGATTTTTGATTATCAAATCTAGTGTGCCACGTGGATTTTAATTCTAAATTTCAGTGTGCTAGGGGGATTTTGATTCTCAAATCCACTGGGCCATTGGGATTTTGATTCTCACATCCACTTGGCCATGGGGATGTTGTTCTCAAATGCACTTGGTCACAGGATTTGAATTCTCAAATCTACTTTGACACGGGGATTTTGACTCTCAAATGCACTGGTCCACGGGGAGTTTCAGTCCCAAATCCGCTTGGCCACGGGGATGTTGATTCTCAAATCCACTTGGTCACAGGATTTGAATTCTCAAATCCACTGGGCCACGGGGATGGTGATTCTCAAATCCACTGGGCCTCGAGATTTTTGATTATCAAATCCAGTGGGCCACAGGGATTGTAGGTCTCAAATCCAATGCGCTGTGGGGATTTGGATTCTCAAATCCACTTGTTGACATGATTTTAATTCTAAAATCCACTGGGCCACGGGGATGGTGATTCTCAAATCCAGTGGGCCTCGAGATTTTTGATTATCAAATCCACTGGGCCACAGGGATTGTAGTTCTCAAATCTTCTTTGCCACGGGGATTTTGACTCGCAAATCCACTGGTCCACGGGGAGTTTCAGTCCCAAATCCACTTGGCCATGGGGATGTTGATTCTCAAATCCACTTGGTCACAGGATTTGAATTCTCAAATCCACTGGGCCACGGGGATGGTGATTCTCAAATCCACTGGGCCTTGAGATTTTTGATTATCAAATCCAGTGGGCCACAGGGATTGTAGTTCTCAAATCCACTGCGCCCCGGGGATTTGGATTCTCAAATCCACTGGACAACGGGAATTTAAATTTTCAAATCCACTAGGCGACGGGGATGTTGATTGTCAAATCCACTGAGCCACGGGGATGTTGATTCTCAAATCCACTTGCTCACAGGATTTTAATTCTCAAATCCACTGGGCCATGGGGATGTTGATTCTCAAATCCTCTCGGTTCCGGGATTTTTGATTATCAAATCTAGTGTACCACATGGATTTTAATTCTGAATTTCAGTGTGCTAGGGGGATTTTGATTCTCAAATCCACTGGGCCATGGGGATTTTGATTCTCACATCTACTTGGCCATGGGGATGTTGTTCTCAAATGCACTTGGTCACAGGATTTGAATTCTCAAATCTACTTTGACACGGGGATTTTGACTCTCAAATGCACTGGTCCACGGGGAGTTTCAGTCCCAAATGCACTTGGCCACGGGGATGTTGATTCTCAAATCCACTTGGTCACAGGATTTGAATTCTCAAATCCACTGGCCACGGGGATGGTGATTCTCAAATCCACTGGGGCTCGAGATTTTTGATTATCAAATCCAGTGGGCCACAGGGATTGTAGTTCTCAAATCTACTTTGCCACGGGGATTTTGACTCTCAAATCCACTGGTCCACGGGGAGTTTCAGTCCCAAATCCACTGGGCCACGGGGATGGTGATTCTCAAATCCACTGGGCCTCGAGATTTTTGATTATCAAATCCAGTGGGCCACAGGGATTGTAGTTCTCAAATCCACTGCGCCGCGGGGATTTGGATTCTCAAATCCACTGGACAACGGGAATTTAAATTTTCAAATCCACTAGGAGACGGGGATGTTGATTGTCAAATCCACTGAGCCACGGGGATGTTGATTCTCAAATCCACTTGGTCACAGGATTTTAATTCTCAAATCCCCTGGGCCACGGGGATGTTGATTCTCAAATCCTCTCGGATCCGGGATTTTTGATTATCAAATCTAGTGGGCCACGTGGATTTTAATTCTGAATTTCAGTGTGCTAGGGGGATTTTGATTCTCAAATCCACTGGGCCATGGGGATTTTGATTCTCACATCCACTTGGCCATGGGGATGTTGTTCTCAAATGCACTTGGTCACAGGATTTGAATTCTCAAATCTACTTTGACACGGGAATTTTGACTCTCAAATGCACTGGTCCACGGGGAGTTTCAGTCCCAAATCCGCTTGGCCACGGGGATGTTGATTCTCAAATCCACTTGGTCACAGGATTTGAATTCTCAAATCCACTGGGCCACGGGGATGGTGATTCTCAAATCCACTGGGGCTCAAGATTTTTGATTATCAAATCCAGTGGGCCACAGGGATTGTAGGTCTCAAATCCAACGCGCTGTGGGGATTTGGATTCTCAAATCCACTTGTTGACATGATTTTAATACTAAAATCCACTGGGCCACGGGGATGGTGATTCTCAAATCCAGTGGGCCTCGAGATTTTTGATTATCAAATCCACTGGGCCACAGGGATTGTAGTTCTCAAATCTACTTTGCCACGGGGATTTTGACTCTCAAATCCACTGGTCCACGGGGAGTTTCAGTCCCAAATCCACTTGGCCACGGGGATGTTGATTCTCAAATCCACTTGGTCACAGGATTTGAATTCTCAAATCCACTGGGCCACGGGGATGGTGATTCTCAAATCCACTGGGCCTTGAGATTTTTGATTATCAAATCCAGTGGGCCACAGGGATTGTAGTTCTCAAATCCACTGCGCCCCGGGGATTTGGATTCTCAAATCCACTGGACAACGGGAATTTAAATTTTCAAATCCACTAGGCGACGGGGATGTTGATTGTCAAATCCACTGAGCCACGGGGATGTTGATTCTCAAATCCACTTGCTCACAGGATTTTAATTCTCAAATCCCCTGGGCCATGGGGATGTTGATTCTCAAATCCTCTCGGTTCTGGGATTTTTGATTATCAAATCTAGTGTACCACATGGATTTTAATTCTGAATTTCAGTGTGCTAGGGGGATTTTGATTCTCAAATCCACTGGGCCATGGGGATTTTGATTCTCACATCCACTTGGCCATGGGGATGTTGTTCTCAAATGCACTTGGTCACAGGATTTGAATTCTCAAATCTACTTTGACACGGGGATTTTGACTTTCAAATCCACTGGTCCACGGGGAGTTTCAGTCCCAAATGCACTTGGCCACGGGGATGTTGATTCTCAAATCCACTTGGTCACAGGATTTGAATTCTCAAATCCACTGGCCACGGGGATGGTGATTCTCAAATCCACTGGGGCTCGAGATTTTTGATTATCAAATCCAGTGGGCCACAGGGATTGTAGGTCTCAAATCCAACGCGCCGTGGGGATTTGGATTCTCAAATCCACTTGTTGACATGATTTTAATTCTAAAATCCACTGGGCCACGGGGATGGTGATTCTCAAATCCAGTGGGCCTCGAGATTTTTGATTATCAAATCCACTGGGCCACAGGGATTGTAGTTCTCAAATCTACTTTGCCACGGGGATTTTGACTCTCAAATCCACTGGTCCACGGGGAGTTTCAGTCCCAAATCCACTTGGCCACGGGCATGTTGATTCTCAAATCCACTTGGTCACAGGATTTGAATTCTCAAATCCACTGGGTCACGGGGATGGTGATTCTCAAATCCACTGGGCCTTGAGATTTTTGATTATCAAATCCAGTGGGCCACAGGGATTGTAGTTCTCAAATCCACTGCGCCGCTGGGATTTGGATTCTCAAATCCACTGGACAACGGGAATTTAAATTTTCAAATCCACTAGGCGACGGGGATGTTGATTGTCAAATCCACTGAGCCACAGGGATGTTGATTCTCAAATCCACTTGGTCACAGGATTTTAATTCTCAAATCCCCTGGGCCACGGGGATGTTGATTCTCAAATCCTCTCGGATCCGGGATTTTTGATTATCAAATCTAGTGGGCCATGTGGATTTTAATTCTGAATTTCAGTGTGCTAGGGGGATTTTGATTCTCAAATCCACTGGGCCATGGGGATTTTGATTCTCACATCCACTTGGCCATGGGGATGTTGTTCTCAAATGCACTTGGTCACAGGATTTGAATTCTCAAATCTACTTTGACACGGGGATTTTGACTCTCAAATGCACTGGTCCACGGGGAGTTTCAGTCCCAAATCCGCTTGGCCACGGGGATGTTGATTCTCAAATCCACTTGGTCACAGGATTTGAATTCTCAAATCCACTGGGCCACGGGGATGGTGATTCTCAAATCCACTGGGGCTCGAGATTTTTGATTATCAAATCCAGTGGGCCACAGGGATTGTAGGTCTCAAATCCAACGCGCTGTGGGGATTTGGATTCTCAAATCCACTTGTTGACATGATTTTAATTCTAAAATCCACTGGGCCACGGGGATGGTGATTCTCAAATCCAGTGGGCCTCGAGATTTTTGATTATCAAATCCACTGGGCCACAGGGATTGTAGTTCTCAAATCTTCTTTGCCACGGGGATTTTGACTCGCAAATCCACTGGTCCACGGGGAGTTTCAGTCCCAAATCCACTTGGCCATGGGGATGTTGATTCTCAAATCCACTTGGTCACAGGATTTGAATTCTCAAATCCACTGGGCCACGGGGATGGTGATTCTCAAATCCACTGGGCCTTGAGATTTTTGATTATCAAATCCAGTGGGCCACAGGGATTGTAGTTCTCAAATCCACTGCGCCCCGGGGATTTGGATTCTCAAATCCACTGGACAACGGGAATTTAAATTTTCAAATCCACTAGGCGACGGGGATGTTGATTGTCAAATCCACTGAGCCACGGGGATGTTGATTCTCAAATCCACTTGCTCACAGGATTTTAATTCTCAAATCCACTGGGCCATGGGGATGTTGATTCTCAAATCCTCTCGGTTCCGGGATTTTTGATTATCAAATCTAGTGGGCCACGTGGATTTTAATTCTGAATTTCAGTGTGCTAGGGGGATTTTGATTCTCAAATCCACTGGGCCATGGGGATTTTGATTCTCACATCCACTTGGCCATGGGGATGTTGTTCTCAAATGCACTTGGTCACAGGATTTGAATTCTCAAATCTACTTTGACACGGGGATTTTGACTTTCAAATCCACTGGTCCAAGGGGAGTTACAGTCCCAAATGCACTTGGCCACGGGGATGTTGATTCTCAAATCCACTTGGTCACAGGATTTGAATTCTCAAATCCACTGGCCACGGGGATGGTGATTCTCAAATCCACTGGGGCTCGAGATTTTTGATTATCAAATCCAGTGGGCCACAGGGATTGTAGTTCTCAAATCTACTTTGCCACGGGGATTTTGACTCGCAAATGCACTGGTCCACGGGGAGTTTCAGTCCCAAATCCGCTTGGCCACGGGGATGTTGATTCTCAAATCCACTTGGTCACAGGATTTGAATTCTCAAATCCACTGGGCCACGGGGATGGTGATTCTCAAATCCACTGGGGCTCGAGATTTTTGATTATCAAATCCAGTGGGCCACAGGGATTGTAGGTCTCAAATCCAACGCGCTGTGGGGATTTGGATTCTCAAATCCACTTGTTGACATGATTTTAATACTAAAATCCACTGGGCCACGGGGATGGTGATTCTCAAATCCAGTGGGCCTCGAGATTTTTGATTATCAAATCCACTGGGCCACAGGGATTGTAGTTCTCAAATCTACTTTGCCACGGGGATTTTGACTCTCAAATCCACTGGTCCACGGGGAGTTTCAGTCCCAAATCCACTTGGCCACGGGGATGTTGATTCTCAAATCCACTTGTTTACATGATTTGAATTCTCAAATCCACTGGGCCACGGGGATGGTGATTCTCAAATCCACTGGGCCTTGAGATTTTTGATTATCAAATCCAGTGGGCCACAGGGATTGTAGTTCTCAAATCCACTGCGCCCCGGGGATTTGGATTCTCAAATCCACTGGACAACGGGAATTTAAATTTTCAAATCCACTAGGCGACGGGGATGTTGATTGTCAAATCCACTGAGACACGGGGATGTTGATTCTCAAATCCACTTGGTCACAGGATTTTAATTCTCAAATCCCCTGGGCCACGGGGATGTTGATTCTCAAATCCTCTCGGATCCGGGATTTTTCATTATCAAATCTAGTGGGCCACGTGGATTTTAATTGTGAATTTGAGTGTGCTAGGGGGATTTTGATTCTCAAATCCACTGGGCCATTGGGATTTTGATTCTCACATCCACTTGGCCATGGGGATGTTGTTCTCAAATGCACTTGGTCACAGGATTTGAATTCTCAAATCTACTTTGCCACGGGGATTTTGACTCTCAAATGCACTGGTCCACGGGGAGTTTCAGTCCCAAATCCGCTTGGCCACGGGGATGTTGATTCTCAAATCCACTTGGTCACAGGATTTTAATTCTCAAATCCCCTGGGCCACGGGGATGTTGATTCTCAAATCCTCTCGGATCCGGGATTTTTCATTATCAAATCTAGTGGGCCACGTGGATTTTAATTCTGAATTTCAGTGTGCTAGGGGGATTTTGATTCTCAAATCCACTGGGCCATTGGGATTTTGATTTTCACATCCACTTGGCCATGGGGATGTTGTTCTCAAATGCACTTGGTCACAGGATTTGAATTCTCAAATCAACTTTGACACGGGGATTTTGACTCGCAAATCCACTGGTCCACGGGGAGTTTCAGTCCCAAATCCGCTTGGCCACGGGGATGTTGATTCTCAAATCCACTTGCTCACAGGATTTTAATTCTCAAATCCCCTGGGCCACGGGGATGTTGATTCTCAAATCCTCTCGGATCCGGGATTTTTGATTATCAAATCTAGTGGGCCACGTGGATTTTAATTCTGAATTTCAGTGTGCTAGGGGGATTTTGATTCTCAAATCCACTGGGCCATTGGGATTTTGATTCTCACATCCACTTGGCCATGGGGATGTTGTTCTCAAATGCACTTGGTCACAGGATTTGAATTCTCAAATCTACTTTGACACGGGGATTTTGACTCTCAAATGCACTGGTCCACGGGGAGTTTCAGTCCCAAATCCGCTTGGCCACGGGGATGTTGATTCTCAAATCCACTTGGTCACAGGATTTGAATTCTCAAATCCACTGGGCCACGGGGATGGTGATTCTCAAATCCACTGGGGCTCGAGATTTTTGATTATCAAATCCAGTGGGCCACAGGGATTGTAGGTCTCAAATCCAACGCGCTGTGGGGATTTGGATTCTCAAATCCACTTGTTGACATGATTTTAATACTAAAATCCACTGGGCCACGGGGATGGTGATTCTCAAATCCACTGGGCCTCGAGATTTTTGATTATCAAATCCACTGGGCCACAGGGATTGTAGTTCTCAAATCTACTTTGCCACGGGGATTTTGACTCTCAAATCCACTGGTCCACGGGGAGTTTCAGTCCCAAATCCACTTGGCCACGGGGATGTTGATTCTCAAATCCACTTGGTCACAGGATTTGAATTCTCAAATCCACTGGGCCACGGGGATGGTGATTCTCAAATCCACTGGGCCTTGAGATTTTTGATTATCAAATCCAGTGGGCCACAGGGATTGTAGTTCTCAAATCCACTGCGCCGCGGGGATTTGGATTCTCAAATCCACTGGACAACGGGAATTTAAATTTTCAAATCCACTAGGCGACGGGGATGTTGGTTGTCAAATCCACTGAGCCACAGGGATGTTGATTCTCAAATCCACTTGGTCACAGGATTTTAATTCTCAAATCCCCTGGGCCACGGGGATGTTGATTCTCAAATCCTCTCGGATCCGGGATTTTTCATTATCAAATCTAGTGGGCCACGTGGATTTTAATTCTGAATTTCAGTGTGCTAGGGGGATTTTGATTCTCAAATCCACTGGGCCATTGGGATTTTGATTCTCACATCCACTTGGCCATGGGGATGTTGTTCTCAAATGCACTTGGTCACAGGATTTGAATTCTCAAATCTACTTTGACACGGGGATTTTGACTCGCAAATGCACTGGTCCACGGGGAGTTTCAGTCCCAAATCCGCTTGGCCACGGGGATGTTGATTCTCAAATCCACTTGGTCACAGGATTTGAATTCTCAAATCCACTGGGCCACGGGGATGGTGATTCTCAAATCCACTGGGGCTCGAGATTTTTGATTATCAAATCCAGTGGGCCACAGGGATTGTAGGTCTCAAATCCAACGCGCTGTGGGGATTTGGATTCTCAAATCCACTTGTTGACATGATTTTAATACTAAAATCCACTGGGCCACGGGGATGGTGATTCTCAAATCCAGTGGGCCTCGAGATTTTTGATTATCAAATCCACTGGGCCACAGGGATTGTAGTTCTCAAATCTACTTTGCCACGGGGATTTTGACTCTCAAATCCACTGGTCCACGGGGAGTTTCAGTCCCAAATCCACTTGGCCACGGGGATGTTGATTCTCAAATCCACTTGTTTACATGATTTGAATTCTCAAATCCACTGGGCCACGGGGATGGTGATTCTCAAATCCACTGGGCCTTGAGATTTTTGATTATCAAATCCAGTGGGCCACAGGGATTGTAGTTCTCAAATCCACTGCGCCCCGGGGATTTGGATTCTCAAATCCACTGGACAACGGGAATTTAAATTTTCAAATCCACTAGGCGACGGGGATGTTGATTGTCAAATCCACTGAGACACGGGGATGTTGATTCTCAAATCCACTTGGTCACAGGATTTTAATTCTCAAATCCCCTGGGCCACGGGGATGTTGATTCTCAAATCCTCTCGGATCCGGGATTTTTCATTATCAAATCTAGTGGGCCACGTGGATTTTAATTGTGAATTTGAGTGTGCTAGGGGGATTTTGATTCTCAAATCCACTGGGCCATTGGGATTTTGATTCTCACATCCACTTGGCCATGGGGATGTTGTTCTCAAATGCACTTGGTCACAGGATTTGAATTCTCAAATCTACTTTGCCACGGGGATTTTGACTCTCAAATGCACTGGTCCACGGGGAGTTTCAGTCCCAAATCCGCTTGGCCACGGGGATGTTGATTCTCAAATCCACTTGGTCACAGGATTTTAATTCTCAAATCCCCTGGGCCACGGGGATGTTGATTCTCAAATCCTCTCGGATCCGGGATTTTTCATTATCAAATCTAGTGGGCCACGTGGATTTTAATTCTGAATTTCAGTGTGCTAGGGGGATTTTGATTCTCAAATCCACTGGGCCATTGGGATTTTGATTTTCACATCCACTTGGCCATGGGGATGTTGTTCTCAAATGCACTTGGTCACAGGATTTGAATTCTCAAATCAACTTTGACACGGGGATTTTGACTCGCAAATCCACTGGTCCACGGGGAGTTTCAGTCCCAAATCCGCTTGGCCACGGGGATGTTGATTCTCAAATCCACTTGCTCACAGGATTTTAATTCTCAAATCCCCTGGGCCACGGGGATGTTGATTCTCAAATCCTCTCGGATCCGGGATTTTTGATTATCAAATCTAGTGGGCCACGTGGATTTTAATTCTGAATTTCAGTGTGCTAGGGGGATTTTGATTCTCAAATCCACTGGGCCATTGGGATTTTGATTCTCACATCCACTTGGCCATGGGGATGTTGTTCTCAAATGCACTTGGTCACAGGATTTGAATTCTCAAATCTACTTTGACACGGGGATTTTGACTCTCAAATGCACTGGTCCACGGGGAGTTTCAGTCCCAAATCCGCTTGGCCACGGGGATGTTGATTCTCAAATCCACTTGGTCACAGGATTTGAATTCTCAAATCCACTGGGCCACGGGGATGGTGATTCTCAAATCCACTGGGGCTCGAGATTTTTGATTATCAAATCCAGTGGGCCACAGGGATTGTAGGTCTCAAATCCAACGCGCTGTGGGGATTTGGATTCTCAAATCCACTTGTTGACATGATTTTAATACTAAAATCCACTGGGCCACGGGGATGGTGATTCTCAAATCCACTGGGCCTCGAGATTTTTGATTATCAAATCCACTGGGCCACAGGGATTGTAGTTCTCAAATCTACTTTGCCACGGGGATTTTGACTCTCAAATCCACTGGTCCACGGGGAGTTTCAGTCCCAAATCCACTTGGCCACGGGGATGTTGATTCTCAAATCCACTTGGTCACAGGATTTGAATTCTCAAATCCACTGGGCCACGGGGATGGTGATTCTCAAATCCACTGGGCCTTGAGATTTTTGATTATCAAATCCAGTGGGCCACAGGGATTGTAGTTCTCAAATCCACTGCGCCGCGGGGATTTGGATTCTCAAATCCACTGGACAACGGGAATTTAAATTTTCAAATCCACTAGGCGACGGGGATGTTGGTTGTCAAATCCACTGAGCCACAGGGATGTTGATTCTCAAATCCACTTGGTCACAGGATTTTAATTCTCAAATCCCCTGGGCCACGGGGATGTTGATTCTCAAATCCTCTCGGATCCGGGATTTTTGATTATCAAATCTAGTGGGCCACGTGGATTTTAATTCTGAATTTCAGTGTGCTAGGGGGATTTTGATTCTCAAATCCACTGGGCCATTGGGATTTTGATTCTCACATCCACTTGGCCATGGGGATGTTGTTCTCAAATGCACTTGGTCACAGGATTTGAATTCTCAAATCTACTTTGACACGGGGATTTTGACTCGCAAATGCACTGGTCCACGGGGAGTTTCAGTCCCAAATCCGCTTGGCCACGGGGATGTTGATTCTCAAATCCACTTGGTCACAGGATTTGAATTCTCAAATCCACTGGGCCACGGGGATGGTGATTCTCAAATCCACTGGGGCTCGAGATTTTTGATTATCAAATCCAGTGGGCCACAGGGATTGTAGGTCTCAAATCCAACGCGCTGTGGGGATTTGGATTCTCAAATCCACTTGTTGACATGATTTTAATACTAAAATCCACTGGGCCACGGGGATGGTGATTCTCAAATCCAGTGGGCCTCGAGATTTTTGATTATCAAATCCACTGGGCCACAGGGATTGTAGTTCTCAAATCTACTTTGCCACGGGGATTTTGACTCTCAAATCCACTGGTCCACGGGGAGTTTCAGTCCCAAATCCACTTGGCCACGGGGATGTTGATTCTCAAATCCACTTGTTTACATGATTTGAATTCTCAAATCCACTGGGCCACGGGGATGGTGATTCTCAAAGCCACTGGGCCTTGAGATTTTTGATTATCAAATCCAGTGGGCCACAGGGATTGTAGTTCTCAAATCCACTGCGCCGCGGGGATTTGGATTCTCAAATCCACTGGACAACGGGAATTTAAATTTTCAAATCCACTAGGCGACGGGGATGTTGATTGTCAAATCCACTGAGACACGGGGATGTTGATTCTCAAATCCACTTGGTCACAGGATTTTAATTCTCAAATCCCCTGGGCCACGGGGATGTTGATTCTCAAATCCTCTCGGATCCGGGATTTTTCATTATCAAATCTAGTGGGCCACGTGGATTTTAATTGTGAATTTGAGTGTGCTAGGGGGATTTTGATTCTCAAATCCACTGGGCCATTGGGATTTTGATTCTCACATCTACTTGGCCATGGGGATGTTGTTCTCAAATGCACTTGGTCACAGGATTTGAATTCTCAAATCTACTTTGACACGGGGATTTTGACTCTCAAATGCACTGGTCCACGGGGAGTTTCAGTCCCAAATCCGCTTGGCCACGGGGATGTTGATTCTCAAATCCACTTGGTCACAGGATTTTAATTCTCAAATCCCCTGGGCCACGGGGATGTTGATTCTCAAATCCTCTCGGATCCGGGATTTTTCATTATCAAATCTAGTGGGCCACGTGGATTTTAATTCTGAATTTCAGTGTGCTAGGGGGATTTTGATTCTCAAATCCACTGGGCCATTGGGATTTTGATTCTCACATCCACTTGGCCATGGGGATGTTGTTCTCAAATGCACTTGGTCACAGGATTTGAATTCTCAAATCAACTTTGACACGGGGATTTTGACTCGCAAATCCACTGGTCCACGGGGAGTTTCAGTCCCAAATCCGCTTGGCCACGGGGATGTTGATTCTCAAATCCACTTGCTCACAGGATTTTAATTCTCAAATCCACTGGGCCACGGGAATGGTGATTCTCAAATCCTCTCGGTTCCGGGATTTTTGATTATCAAATCTAGTGTGCCACGTGGATTTTAATTCTAAATTTCAGTGTGCTAGGGGGATTTTGATTCTCAAATCCACTGGGCCATTGGGATTTTGATTCTCACATCCACTTGGCCATGGGGATGTTGTTCTCAAATGCACTTGGTCACAGGATTTGAATTCTCAAATCTACTTTGACACGGGGATTTTGACTCTCAAATGCACTGGTCCACGGGGAGTTTCAGTCCCAAATCCGCTTGGCCACGGGGATGTTGATTCTCAAATGCACTTGGTCACAGGATTTGAATTCTCAAATCCACTGGGCCACGGGGATGGTGATTCTCAAATCCACTGGGGCTCGAGATTTTTGATTATCAAATCCAGTGGGCCACAGGGATTGTAGGTCTCAAATCCAATGCGCTGTGGGGATTTGGATTCTCAAATCCACTTGTTGACATGATTTTAATTCTAAAATCCACTGGGCCACGGGGATGGTGATTCTCAAATCCAGTGGGCCTCGAGATTTTTGATTATCAAATCCACTGGGCCACAGGGATTGTAGTTCTCAAATCTTCTTTGCCACGGGGATTTTGACTCGCAAATCCACTGGTCCACGGGGAGTTTCAGTCCCAAATCCACTTGGCCATGGGGATGTTGATTCTCAAATCCACTTGGTCACAGGATTTGAATTCTCAAATCCACTGGGCCACGGGGATGGTGATTCTCAAATCCACTGGGCCTTGAGATTTTTGATTATCAAATCCAGTGGGCCACAGGGATTGTAGTTCTCAAATCCACTGCGCCCCGGGGATTTGGATTCTCAAATCCACTGGACAACGGGAATTTAAATTTTCAAATCCACTAGGCGACGGGGATGTTGATTGTCAAATCCACTGAGCCACGGGGATGTTGATTCTCAAATCCACTTGCTCACAGGATTTTAATTCTCAAATCCACTGGGCCATGGGGATGTTGATTCTCAAATCCTCTCGGTTCCGGGATTTTTGATTATCAAATCTAGTGTACCACATGGATTTTAATTCTGAATTTCAGTGTGCTAGGGGGATTTTGATTCTCAAATCCACTGGGCCATGGGGATTTTGATTCTCACATCTACTTGGCCATGGGGATGTTGTTCTCAAATGCACTTGGTCACAGGATTTGAATTCTCAAATCTACTTTGACACGGGGATTTTGACTCTCAAATGCACTGGTCCACGGGGAGTTTCAGTCCCAAATGCACTTGGCCACGGGGATGTTGATTCTCAAATCCACTTGGTCACAGGATTTGAATTCTCAAATCCACTGGCCACGGGGATGGTGATTCTCAAATCCACTGGGGCTCGAGATTTTTGATTATCAAATCCAGTGGGCCACAGGGATTGTAGTTCTCAAATCTACTTTGCCACGGGGATTTTGACTCTCAAATCCACTGGTCCACGGGGAGTTTCAGTCCCAAATCCACTGGGCCACGGGGATGGTGATTCTCAAATCCACTGGGCCTCGAGATTTTTGATTATCAAATCCAGTGGGCCACAGGGATTGTAGTTCTCAAATCCACTGCGCCGCGGGGATTTGGATTCTCAAATCCACTGGACAACGGGAATTTAAATTTTCAAATCCACTAGGAGACGGGGATGTTGATTGTCAAATCCACTGAGCCACGGGGATGTTGATTCTCAAATCCACTTGGTCACAGGATTTTAATTCTCAAATCCCCTGGGCCACGGGGATGTTGATTCTCAAATCCTCTCGGATCCGGGATTTTTGATTATCAAATCTAGTGGGCCACGTGGATTTTAATTCTGAATTTCAGTGTGCTAGGGGGATTTTGATTCTCAAATCCACTGGGCCATTGGGATTTTGATTCTCACATCCACTTGGCCATGGGGATGTTGTTCTCAAATGCACTTGGTCACAGGATTTGAATTCTCAAATCTACTTTGACACGGGGATTTTGACTCTCAAATGCACTGGTCCACGGGGAGTTTCAGTCCCAAATCCGCTTGGCCACGGGGATGTTGATTCTCAAATCCACTTGGTCACAGGATTTGAATTCTCAAATCCACTGGGCCACGGGGATGGTGATTCTCAAATCCACTGGGGCTCGAGATTTTTGATTATCAGATCCAGTGGGCCACAGGGATTGTAGGTCTCAAATCCAACGCGCTGTGGGGATTTGGATTCTCAAATCCACTTGTTGACATGATTTTAATACTAAAATCCACTGGGCCACGGGGATGGTGATTCTCAAATCCACTGGGCCTCGAGATTTTTGATTATCAAATCCACTGGGCCACAGGGATTGTAGTTCTCAAATCTACTTTGCCACGGGGATTTTGACTCTCAAATCCACTGGTCCACGGGGAGTTTCAGTCCCAAATCCACTTGGCCACGGGGATGTTGATTCTCAAATCCACTTGGTCACAGGATTTGAATTCTCAAATCCACTGGGCCACGGGGATGGTGATTCTCAAAGCCACTGGGCCTTGAGATTTTTGATTATCAAATCCAGTGGGCCACAGGGATTGTAGTTCTCAAATCCACTGCGCCGCTGGGATTTGGATTCTCAAATCCACTGGACAACGGGAATTTAAATTTTCAAATCCACTAGGCGACGGGGATGTTGATTGTCAAATCCACTGAGCCACGGGGATGTTGATTCTCAAATCCACTTGCTCACAGGATTTTAATTCTCAAATCCACTGGGCCACGGGGATGTTGATTGTCAAATCCTCTCGGATCCGGGATTTTTGATTATCAAATCTAGTGTACCACATGGATTTTAATTCTGAATTTCAGTGTGCTAGGGGGATTTTGATTCTCAAATCCACTGGGCCATGGGGATTTTGATTCTCACATCTACTTGGCCATGGGGATGTTGTTCTCAAATGCACTTGGTCACAGGATTTGAATTCTCAAATCTACTTTGACACGGGGATTTTGACTCTCAAATGCACTGGTCCACGGGGAGTTTCAGTCCCAAATGCACTTGGCCACGGGGATGTTGATTCTCAAATCCACTTGGTCACAGGATTTGAATTCTCAAATCCACTGGCCACGGGGATGGTGATTCTCAAATCCACTGGGGCTCGAGATTTTTGATTATCAAATCCAGTGGGCCACAGGGATTGTAGTTCTCAAATCTACTTTGCCACGGGGATTTTGACTCTCAAATCCACTGGTCCACGGGGAGTTTCAGTCCCAAATCCACTGGGCCACGGGGATGGTGATTCTCAAATCCACTGGGCCTCGAGATTTTTGATTATCAAATCCAGTGGGCCACAGGGATTGTAGTTCTCAAATCCACTGCGCCGCGGGGATTTGGATTCTCAAATCCACTGGACAACGGGAATTTAAATTTTCAAATCCACTAGGAGACGGGGATGTTGATTGTCAAATCCACTGAGCCACGGGGATGTTGATTCTCAAATCCACTTGGTCACAGGATTTTAATTCTCAAATCCCCTGGGCCACGGGGATGTTGATTCTCAAATCCTCTCGGATCCGGGATTTTTGATTATCAAATCTAGTGTGCCACGTGGATTTTAATTCTGAATTTCAGTGTGCTAGGGGGATTTTGATTCTCAAATCCACTGGGCCATTGGGATTTTGATTCTCACATCCACTTGGCCATGGGGATGTTGTTCTCAAATGCACTTGGTCACAGGATTTGAATTCTCAAATCTACTTTGACACGGGGATTTTGACTCTCAAATGCACTGGTCCACGGGGAGTTTCAGTCCCAAATCCGCTTGGCCACGGGGATGTTGATTCTCAAATCCACTTGGTCACAGGATTTGAATTCTCAAATCCACTGGGCCACGGGGATGGTGATTCTCAAATCCACTGGGGCTCGAGATTTTTGATTATCAAATCCAGTGGGCCACAGGGATTGTAGGTCTCAAATCCAACGCGCTGTGGGGATTTGGATTCTCAAATCCACTTGTTGACATGATTTTAATACTAAAATCCACTGGGCCACGGGGATGGTGATTCTCAAATCCAGTGGGCCTCGAGATTTTTGATTATCAAATCCACTGGGCCACAGGGATTGTAGTTCTCAAATCTACTTTGCCACGGGGATTTTGACTCTCAAATCCACTGGTCCACGGGGAGTTTCAGTCCCAAATCCACTTGGCCACGGGGATGTTGATTCTCAAATCCACTTGGTCACAGGATTTGAATTCTCAAATCCACTGGGCCACGGGGATGGTGATTCTCAAAGCCACTGGGCCTTGAGATTTTTGATTATCAAATCCAGTGGGCCACAGGGATTGTAGTTCTCAAATCCACTGCGCCGCTGGGATTTGGATTCTCAAATCCACTGGACAACGGGAATTTAAATTTTCAAATCCACTAGGCGACGGGGATGTTGATTGTCAAATCCACTGAGCCACGGGGATGTTGATTCTCAAATCCACTTGCTCACAGGATTTTAATTCTCAAATCCACTGGGCCACGGGGATGTTGATTGTCAAATCCTCTCGGATCCGGGATTTTTGATTATCAAATCTAGTGTACCACATGGATTTTAATTCTGAATTTCAGTGTGCTAGGGGGATTTTGATTCTCAAATCCACTGGGCCATGGGGATTTTGATTCTCACATCTACTTGGCCATGGGGATGTTGTTCTCAAATGCACTTGGTCACAGGATTTGAATTCTCAAATCTACTTTGACACGGGGATTTTGACTCTCAAATGCACTGGTCCACGGGGAGTTTCAGTCCCAAATGCACTTGGCCACGGGGATGTTGATTCTCAAATCCACTTGGTCACAGGATTTGAATTCTCAAATCCACTGGCCACGGGGATGGTGATTCTCAAATCCACTGGGGCTCGAGATTTTTGATTATCAAATCCAGTGGGCCACAGGGATTGTAGTTCTCAAATCTACTTTGCCACGGGGATTTTGACTCTCAAATCCACTGGTCCACGGGGAGTTTCAGTCCCAAATCCACTGGGCCACGGGGATGGTGATTCTCAAATCCACTGGGCCTCGAGATTTTTGATTATCAAATCCAGTGGGCCACAGGGATTGTAGTTCTCAAATCCACTGCGCCGCGGGGATTTGGATTCTCAAATCCACTGGACAACGGGAATTTAAATTTTCAAATCCACTAGGAGACGGGGATGTTGATTGTCAAATCCACTGAGCCACGGGGATGTTGATTCTCAAATCCACTTGGTCACAGGATTTTAATTCTCAAATCCCCTGGGCCACGGGGATGTTGATTCTCAAATCCTCTCGGATCCGGGATTTTTGATTATCAAATCTAGTGGGCCACGTGGATTTTAATTCTGAATTTCAGTGTGCTAGGGGGATTTTGATTCTCAAATCCACTGGGCCATTGGGATTTTGATTCTCACATCCACTTGGCCATGGGGATGTTGTTCTCAAATGCACTTGGTCACAGGATTTGAATTCTCAAATCTACTTTGACACGGGGATTTTGACTCTCAAATGCACTGGTCCACGGGGAGTTTCAGTCCCAAATCCGCTTGGCCACGGGGATGTTGATTCTCAAATCCACTTGGTCACAGGATTTGAATTCTCAAATCCACTGGGCCACGGGGATGGTGATTCTCAAATCCACTGGGGCTCGAGATTTTTGATTATCAAATCCAGTGGGCCACAGGGATTGTAGGTCTCAAATCCAACGCGCTGTGGGGATTTGGATTCTCAAATCCACTTGTTGACATGATTTTAATACTAAAATCCACTGGGCCACGGGGATGGTGATTCTCAAATCCAGTGGGCCTCGAGATTTTTGATTATCAAATCCACTGGGCCACAGGGATTGTAGTTCTCAAATCTACTTTGCCACGGGGATTTTGACTCTCAAATCCACTGGTCCACGGGGAGTTTCAGTCCCAAATCCACTTGGCCACGGGGATGTTGATTCTCAAATCCACTTGGTCACAGGATTTGAATTCTCAAATCCACTGGGCCACGGGGATGGTGATTCTCAAAGCCACTGGGCCTTGAGATTTTTGATTATCAAATCCAGTGGGCCACAGGGATTGTAGTTCTCAAATCCACTGCGCCGCTGGGATTTGGATTCTCAAATCCACTGGACAACGGGAATTTAAATTTTCAAATCCACTAGGCGACGGGGATGTTGATTGTCAAATCCACTGAGCCACGGGGATGTTGATTCTCAAATCCACTTGGTCACAGGATTTTAATTCTCAAATCCCCTGGGCCACGGGGATGTTGATTGTCAAATCCTCTCGGATCCGGGATTTTTCATTATCAAATCTAGTGGGCCACGTGGATTTTAATTCTGAATTTCAGTGTGCTAGGGGGATTTTGATTCTCAAATCCACTGGGCCATTGGGATTTTGATTCTCACATCCACTTGGCCATGGGGATGTTGTTCTCAAATGCACTTGGTCACAGGATTTGAATTCTCAAATCTACTTTGACACGGGGATTTTGACTCTCAAATGCACTGGTCCACGGGGAGTTTCAGTCCCAAATGCACTTGGCCACGGGGATGTTGATTCTCAAATCCACTTGGTCACAGGATTTGAATTCTCAAATCCACTGGCCACGGGGATGGTGATTCTCAAATCCACTGGGGCTCGAGATTTTTGATTATCAAATCCAGTGGGCCACAGGGATTGTAGTTCTCAAATCTACTTTGCCACGGGGATTTTGACTCTCAAATCCACTGGTCCACGGGGAGTTTCAGTCCCAAATCCACTGGGCCACGGGGATGGTGATTCTCAAATCCACTGGGCCTCGAGATTTTTGATTATCAAATCCAGTGGGCCACAGGGATTGTAGTTCTCAAATCCACTGCGCCGCGGGGATTTGGATTCTCAAATCCACTGGACAACGGGAATTTAAATTTTCAAATCCACTAGGAGACGGGGATGTTGATTGTCAAATCCACTGAGCCACGGGGATGTTGATTCTCAAATCCACTTGGTCACAGGATTTTAATTCTCAAATCCCCTGGGCCACGGGGATGTTGATTCTCAAATCCTCTCGGATCCGGGATTTTTGATTATCAAATCTAGTGGGCCACGTGGATTTTAATTCTGAATTTCAGTGTGCTAGGGGGATTTTGATTCTCAAATCCACTGGGCCATTGGGATTTTGATTCTCACATCCACTTGGCCATGGGGATGTTGTTCTCAAATGCACTTGGTCACAGGATTTGAATTCTCAAATCTACTTTGACACGGGGATTTTGACTCTCAAATGCACTGGTCCACGGGGAGTTTCAGTCCCAAATCCGCTTGGCCACGGGGATGTTGATTCTCAAATCCACTTGGTCACAGGATTTGAATTCTCAAATCCACTGGGCCACGGGGATGGTGATTCTCAAATCCACTGGGGCTCGAGATTTTTGATTATCAAATCCAGTGGGCCACAGGGATTGTAGGTCTCAAATCCAACGCGCTGTGGGGATTTGGATTCTCAAATCCACTTGTTGACATGATTTTAATACTAAAATCCACTGGGCCACGGGGATGGTGATTCTCAAATCCAGTGGGCCTCGAGATTTTTGATTATCAAATCCACTGGGCCACAGGGATTGTAGTTCTCAAATCTACTTTGCCACGGGGATTTTGACTCTCAAATCCACTGGTCCACGGGGAGTTTCAGTCCCAAATCCACTTGGCCACGGGGATGTTGATTCTCAAATCCACTTGGTCACAGGATTTGAATTCTCAAATCCACTGGGCCACGGGGATGGTGATTCTCAAAGCCACTGGGCCTTGAGATTTTTGATTATCAAATCCAGTGGGCCACAGGGATTGTAGTTCTCAAATCCACTGCGCCGCTGGGATTTGGATTCTCAAATCCACTGGACAACGGGAATTTAAATTTTCAAATCCACTAGGCGACGGGGATGTTGATTGTCAAATCCACTGAGCCACGGGGATGTTGATTCTCAAATCCACTTGGTCACAGGATTTTAATTCTCAAATCCCCTGGGCCACGGGGATGTTGATTGTCAAATCCTCTCGGATCCGGGATTTTTCATTATCAAATCTAGTGGGCCACGTGGATTTTAATTCTGAATTTCAGTGTGCTAGGGGGATTTTGATTCTCAAATCCACTGGGCCATTGGGATTTTGATTCTCACATCCACTTGGCCATGGGGATGTTGTTCTCAAATGCACTTGGTCACAGGATTTGAATTCTCAAATCAACTTTGACACGGGGATTTTGACTCGCAAATCCACTGGTCCACGGGGAGTTTCAGTCCCAAATCCGCTTGGCCACGGGGATGTTGATTCTCAAATCCACTTGCTCACAGGATTTTAATTCTCAAATCCACTGGGCCACGGGAATGGTGATTCTCAAATCCTCTCGGATCCGGGATTTTTGATTATCAAATCTAGTGGGCCACGTGGATTTTAATTCTAAATTTCAGTGTGCTAGGGGGATTTTGATTCTCAAATCCACTGGGCCATTGGGATTTTGATTCTCACATCCACTTGGCCATGGGGATGTTGTTCTCAAATGCACTTGGTCACAGGATTTGAATTCTCAAATCTACTTTGACACGGGGATTTTGACTCTCAAATGCACTGGTCCACGGGGAGTTTCAGTCCCAAATCCGCTTGGCCACGGGGATGTTGATTCTCAAATCCACTTGGTCACAGGATTTGAATTCTCAAATCCACTGGGCACGGGGATGGTGATTCTCAAATCCACTGGGGCTCGAGATTTTTGATTATCAAATCCAGTGGGCCACAGGGATTGTAGGTCTCAAATCCAATGCGCTGTGGGGATTTGGATTCTCAAATCCACTTGTTGACATGATTTTAATTCTAAAATCCACTGGGCCACGGGGATGGTGATTCTCAAATCCAGTGGGCCTCGAGATTTTTGATTATCAAATCCACTGGGCCACAGGGATTGTAGTTCTCAAATCTTCTTTGCCACGGGGATTTTGACTCGCAAATCCACTGGTCCACGGGGAGTTTCAGTCCCAAATCCACTTGGCCATGGGGATGTTGATTCTCAAATCCACTTGGTCACAGGATTTGAATTCTCAAATCCACTGGGCCACGGGGATGGTGATTCTCAAATCCACTGGGCCTTGAGATTTTTGATTATCAAATCCAGTGGGCCACAGGGATTGTAGTTCTCAAATCCACTGCGCCCCGGGGATTTGGATTCTCAAATCCACTGGACAACGGGAATTTAAATTTTCAAATCCACTAGGCGACGGGGATGTTGATTGTCAAATCCACTGAGCCACGGGGATGTTGATTCTCAAATCCACTTGCTCACAGGATTTTAATTCTCAAATCCACTGGGCCATGGGGATGTTGATTCTCAAATCCTCTCGGTTCTGGGATTTTTGATTATCAAATCTAGTGTACCACATGGATTTTAATTCTGAATTTCAGTGTGCTAGGGGGATTTTGATTCTCAAATCCACTGGGCCATGGGGATTTTGATTCTCACATCTACTTGGCCATGGGGATGTTGTTCTCAAATGCACTTGGTCACAGGATTTGAATTCTCAAATCTACTTTGACACGGGGATTTTGACTCTCAAATGCACTGGTCCACGGGGAGTTTCAGTCCCAAATGCACTTGGCCACGGGGATGTTGATTCTCAAATCCACTTGGTCACAGGATTTGAATTCTCAAATCCACTGGGCACGGGGATGGTGATTCTCAAATCCACTGGGGCTCGAGATTTTTGATTATCAAATCCAGTGGGCCACAGGGATTGTAGTTCTCAAATCCACTGCGCCGCGGGGATTTGGATTCTCAAATCCACTGGACAACGGGAATTTAAATTTTCAAATCCACTAGGAGACGGGGATGTTGATTGTCAAATCCACTGAGCCACGGGGATGTTGATTCTCAAATCCACTTGCTCACAGGATTTTAATTCTCAAATCCCCTGGGCCACGGGGATGTTGATTCTCAAATCCTCTCGGATCCGGGATTTTTGATTATCAAATCTAGTGGGCCACGTGGATTTTAATTCTGAATTTCAGTGTGCTAGGGGGATTTTGATTCTCAAATCCACTGGGCCATTGGGATTTTGATTCTCACATCCACTTGGCCATGGGGATGTTGTTCTCAAATGCACTTGGTCACAGGATTTGAATTCTCAAATCTACTTTGACACGGGGATTTTGACTCTCAAATGCACTGGTCCACGGGGAGTTTCAGTCCCAAATCCGCTTGGCCACGGGGATGTTGATTCTCAAATCCACTTGGTCACAGGATTTGAATTCTCAAATCCACTGGGCCACGGGGATGGTGATTCTCAAATCCACTGGGGCTCGAGATTTTTGATTATCAAATCCAGTGGGCCACAGGGATTGTAGGTCTCAAATCCAACGCGCTGTGGGGATTTGGATTCTCAAATCCACTTGTTGACATGATTTTAATACTAAAATCCACTGGGCCACGGGGATGGTGATTCTCAAATCCACTGGGCCTCGAGATTTTTGATTATCAAATCCACTGGGCCACAGGGATTGTAGTTCTCAAATCTACTTTGCCACGGGGATTTTGACTCTCAAATCCACTGGTCCACGGGGAGTTTCAGTCCCAAATCCACTTGGCCACGGGGATGTTGATTCTCAAATCCACTTGGTCACAGGATTTGAATTCTCAAATCCACTGGGCCACGGGGATGGTGATTCTCAAAGCCACTGGGCCTTGAGATTTTTGATTATCAAATCCAGTGGGCCACAGGGATTGTAGTTCTCAAATCCACTGCGCCGCTGGGATTTGGATTCTCAAATCCACTGGACAACGGGAATTTAAATTTTCAAATCCACTAGGCGACGGGGATGTTGATTGTCAAATCCACTGAGCCACGGGGATGTTGATTCTCAAATCCACTTGCTCACAGGATTTTAATTCTCAAATCCACTGGGCCATGGGGATGTTGATTCTCAAATCCTCTCGGTTCTGGGATTTTTGATTATCAAATCTAGTGTACCACATGGATTTTAATTCTGAATTTCAGTGTGCTAGGGGGATTTTGATTCTCAAATCCACTGGGCCATGGGGATTTTGATTCTCACATCCACTTGGCCATGGGGATGTTGTTCTCAAATGCACTTGGTCACAGGATTTGAATTCTCAAATCTACTTTGACACGGGGATTTTGACTTTCAAATCCACTGGTCCACGGGGAGTTTCAGTCCCAAATGCACTTGGCCACGGGGATGTTGATTCTCAAATCCACTTGGTCACAGGATTTGAATTCTCAAATCCACTGGGCCACGGGGATGGTGATTCTCAAATCCACTGGGGCTCGAGATTTTTGATTATCAAATCCAGTGGGCCACAGGGATTGTAGGTCTCAAATCCAACGCGCTGTGGGGATTTGGATTCTCAAATCCACTTGTTGACATGATTTTAATACTAAAATCCACTGGGCCACGGGGATGGTGATTCTCAAATCCACTGGGCCTCGAGATTTTTGATTATCAAATCCACTGGGCCACAGGGATTGTAGTTCTCAAATCTACTTTGCCACGGGGATTTTGACTCTCAAATCCACTTGGTCACAGGATTTGAATTCTCAAATCCACTGGGCCACGGGGATGGTGATTCTCAAAGCCACTGGGCCTTGAGATTTTTGATTATCAAATCCAGTGGGCCACAGGGATTGTAGTTCTCAAATCCACTGCGCCGCTGGGATTTGGATTCTCAAATCCACTGGACAACGGGAATTTAAATTTTCAAATCCACTAGGCGACGGGGATGTTGATTGTCAAATCCACTGAGCCACGGGGATGTTGATTCTCAAATCCACTTGCTCACAGGATTTTAATTCTCAAATCCACTGGGCCACGGGGATGTTGATTGTCAAATCCTCTTGGATCCGGGATTTTTCATTATCAAATCTAGTGGGCCACGTGGATTTTAATTCTGAATTTCAGTGTGCTAGGGGGATTTTGATTCTCAAATCCACTGGGCCATTGGGATTTTGATTCTCACATCCACTTGGCCATGGGGATGTTGTTCTCAAATGCACTTGGTCACAGGATTTGAATTCTCAAATCAACTTTGACACGGGGATTTTGACTCGCAAATCCACTGGTCCACGGGGAGTTTCAGTCCCAAATCCGCTTGGCCACGGGGATGTTGATTCTCAAATCCACTTGGTCACAGGATTTGAATTCTCAAATCCACTGGGCCACGGGAATGGTGATTCTCAAATCCTCTCGGTTCCGGGATTTTTGATTATCAAATCTAGTGTGCCACGTGGATTTTAATTCTAAATTTCAGTGTGCTAGGGGGATTTTGATTCTCAAATCCACTGGGCCATTGGGATTTTGATTCTCACATCCACTTGGCCATGGGGATGTTGTTCTCAAATGCACTTGGTCACAGGATTTGAATTCTCAAATCTACTTTGACACGGGGATTTTGACTCTCAAATGCACTGGTCCACGGGGAGTTTCAGTCCCAAATCCGCTTGGCCACGGGGATGTTGATTCTCAAATCCACTTGGTCACAGGATTTGAATTCTCAAATCCACTGGGCCACGGGGATGGTGATTCTCAAATCCACTGGGGCTCGAGATTTTTGATTATCAAATCCAGTGGGCCACAGGGATTGTAGGTCTCAAATCCAATGCGCTGTGGGGATTTGGATTCTCAAATCCACTTGTTGACATGATTTTAATTCTAAAATCCACTGGGCCACGGGGATGGTGATTCTCAAATCCAGTGGGCCTCGAGATTTTTGATTATCAAATCCACTGGGCCACAGGGATTGTAGTTCTCAAATCTTCTTTGCCACGGGAATTTTGACTCGCAAATCCACTGGTCCACGGGGAGTTTCAGTCCCAAATCCACTTGGCCATGGGGATGTTGATTCTCAAATCCACTTGGTCACAGGATTTGAATTCTCAAATCCACTGGGCCACGGGGATGGTGATTCTCAAATCCACTGGGCCTTGAGATTTTTGATTATCAAATCCAGTGGGCCACAGGGATTGTAGTTCTCAAATCCACTGCGCCCCGGGGATTTGGATTCTCAAATCCACTGGACAACGGGAATTTAAATTTTCAAATCCACTAGGCGACGGGGATGTTGATTGTCAAATCCACTGAGCCACGGGGATGTTGATTCTCAAATCCACTTGCTCACAGGATTTTAATTCTCAAATCCACTGGGCCATGGGGATGTTGATTCTCAAATCCTCTCGGTTCCGGGATTTTTGATTATCAAATCTAGTGTACCACATGGATTTTAATTCTGAATTTCAGTGTGCTAGGGGGATTTTGATTCTCAAATCCACTGGGCCATGGGGATTTTGATTCTCACATCTACTTGGCCATGGGGATGTTGTTCTCAAATGCACTTGGTCACAGGATTTGAATTCTCAAATCTACTTTGACACGGGGATTTTGACTCTCAAATGCACTGGTCCACGGGGAGTTTCAGTCCCAAATGCACTTGGCCACGGGGATGTTGATTCTCAAATCCACTTGGTCACAGGATTTGAATTCTCAAATCCACTGGCCACGGGGATGGTGATTCTCAAATCCACTGGGGCTCGAGATTTTTGATTATCAAATCCAGTGGGCCACAGGGATTGTAGTTCTCAAATCTACTTTGCCACGGGGATTTTGACTCTCAAATCCACTGGTCCACGGGGAGTTTCAGTCCCAAATCCACTGGGCCACGGGGATGGTGATTCTCAAATCCACTGGGCCTCGAGATTTTTGATTATCAAATCCAGTGGGCCACAGGGATTGTAGTTCTCAAATCCACTGCGCCCCGGGGATTTGGATTCTCAAATCCACTGGACAACGGGAATTTAAATTTTCAAATCCACTAGGAGACGGGGATGTTGATTGTCAAATCCACTGAGCCACGGGGATGTTGATTCTCAAATCCACTTGGTCACAGGATTTTAATTCTCAAATCCCCTGGGCCACGGGGATGTTGATTCTCAAATCCTCTCGGATCCGGGATTTTTGATTATCAAATCTAGTGGGCCACGTGGATTTTAATTCTGAATTTCAGTGTGCTAGGGGGATTTTGATTCTCAAATCCACTGGGCCATTGGGATTTTGATTCTCACATCCACTTGGCCATGGGGATGTTGTTCTCAAATGCACTTGGTCACAGGATTTGAATTCTCAAATCTACTTTGACACGGGGATTTTGACTCTCAAATGCACTGGTCCACGGGGAGTTTCAGTCCCAAATCCGCTTGGCCACGGGGATGTTGATTCTCAAATCCACTTGGTCACAGGATTTGAATTCTCAAATCCACTGGGCCACGGGGATGGTGATTCTCAAATCCACTGGGGCTCGAGATTTTTGATTATCAAATCCAGTGGGCCACAGGGATTGTAGGTCTCAAATCCAACGCGCTGTGGGGATTTGGATTCTCAAATCCACTTGTTGACATGATTTTAATACTAAAATCCACTGGGCCACGGGGATGGTGATTCTCAAATCCACTGGGCCTCGAGATTTTTGATTATCAAATCCACTGGGCCACAGGGATTGTAGTTCTCAAATCTACTTTGCCACGGGGATTTTGACTCTCAAATCCACTGGTCCACGGGGAGTTTCAGTCCCAAATCCACTTGGCCACGGGGATGTTGATTCTCAAATCCACTTGGTCACAGGATTTGAATTCTCAAATCCACTGGGCCACGGGGATGGTGATTCTCAAATCCACTGGGCCTCGAGATTTTTGATTATCAAATCCAGTGGGCCACAGGGATTGTAGTTCTCAAATCCACTGCGCCGCTGGGATTTGGATTCTCAAATCCACTGGACAACGGGAATTTAAATTTTCAAATCCACTAGGCGACGGGGATGTTGATTGTCAAATCCACTGAGCCACGGGGATGTTGATTCTCAAATCCACTTGCTCACAGGATTTTAATTCTCAAATCCACTGGGCCATGGGGATGTTGATTCTCAAATCCTCTCGGTTCTGGGATTTTTGATTATCAAATCTAGTGTACCACATGGATTTTAATTCTGAATTTCAGTGTGCTAGGGGGATTTTGATTCTCAA
Organism: Platalea leucorodia; assembly: GCF_965183815.1. NCBI lineage: Eukaryota > Metazoa > Chordata > Aves > Pelecaniformes > Threskiornithidae > Platalea > Platalea leucorodia. The sequence continues at coordinate 1,127,181 of NC_138847.1, read as the reverse complement.
ATCCACTGGGCCATGGGGATTTTGATTCTCACATCCACTTGGCCATGGGGATGTTGTTCTCAAATGCACTTGGTCACAGGATTTGAATTCTCAAATCTACTTTGACACGGGGATTTTGACTCTCAAATGCACTGGTCCACGGGGAGTTTCAGTCCCAAATCCGCTTGGCCACGGGGATGTTGATTCTCAAATCCACTTGGTCACAGGATTTGAATTCTCAAATCCACTGGGCCACGGGGATGGTGATTCTCAAATCCACTGGGCCTCGAGATTTTTGATTATCAAATCCAGTGGGCCACAGGGATTGTAGTTCTCAAATCCACTGGGCCGCGGGGATTTGGATTCTCAAATCCACTGGACAACGGGAATTTAAATTTTCAAATCCACTAGGAGACGGGGATGTTGATTGTCAAATCCACTGAGCCACAGGGATGTTGATTCTCAAATCCACTTGGTCACAGGATTTTAATTCTCAAATCCCCTGGGCCACGGGGATGTTGATTCTCAAATCCTCTCGGATCCGGGATTTTTCATTATCAAATCTAGTGGGCCACGTGGATTTTAATTCTGAATTTCAGTGTGCTAGGGGGATTTTGATTCTCAAATCCACTGGGCCATTGGGATTTTGATTCTCACATCCACTTGGCCATGGGGATGTTGTTCTCAAATGCACTTGGTCACAGGATTTGAATTCTCAAATCAACTTTGACACGGGGATTTTGACTCGCAAATCCACTGGTCCACGGGGAGTTTCAGTCCCAAATCCGCTTGGCCACGGGGATGTTGATTCTCAAATCCACTTGCTCACAGGATTTTAATTCTCAAATCCACTGGGCCATGGGGATGTTGATTCTCAAATCCTCTCGGTTCCGGGATTTTTGATTATCAAATCTAGTGTACCACATGGATTTTAATTCTGAATTTCAGTGTGCTAGGGGGATTTTGATTCTCAAATCCACTGGGCCATGGGGATTTTGATTCTCACATCTACTTGGCCATGGGGATGTTGTTCTCAAATGCACTTGGTCACAGGATTTGAATTCTCAAATCTACTTTGCCACGGGGATTTTGACTCTCAAATGCACTGGTCCACGGGGAGTTTCAGTCCCAAATGCACTTGGCCACGGGGATGTTGATTCTCAAATCCACTTGGTCACAGGATTTGAATTCTCAAATCCACTGGCCACGGGGATGGTGATTCTCAAATCCACTGGGGCTCGAGATTTTTGATTATCAAATCCAGTGGGCCACAGGGATTGTAGTTCTCAAATCTACTTTGCCACGGGGATTTTGACTCTCAAATCCACTGGTCCACGGGGAGTTTCAGTCCCAAATCCACTGGGCCACGGGGATGGTGATTCTCAAATCCACTGGGCCTCGAGATTTTTGATTATCAAATCCAGTGGGCCACAGGGATTGTAGTTCTCAAATCCACTGCGCCCCGGGGATTTGGATTCTCAAATCCACTGGACAACGGGAATTTAAATTTTCAAATCCACTAGGAGACGGGGATGTTGATTGTCAAATCCACTGAGCCACGGGGATGTTGATTCTCAAATCCACTTGGTCACAGGATTTTAATTCTCAAATCCCCTGGGCCACGGGGATGTTGATTCTCAAATCCTCTCGGATCCGGGATTTTTGATTATCAAATCTAGTGGGCCACGTGGATTTTAATTCTGAATTTCAGTGTGCTAGGGGGATTTTGATTCTCAAATCCACTGGGCCATTGGGATTTTGATTCTCACATCCACTTGGCCATGGGGATGTTGTTCTCAAATGCACTTGGTCACAGGATTTGAATTCTCAAATCTACTTTGACACGGGGATTTTGACTCTCAAATGCACTGGTCCACGGGGAGTTTCAGTCCCAAATCCGCTTGGCCACGGGGATGTTGATTCTCAAATCCACTTGGTCACAGGATTTGAATTCTCAAATCCACTGGGCCACGGGGATGGTGATTCTCAAATCCACTGGGGCTCGAGATTTTTGATTATCAAATCCAGTGGGCCACAGGGATTGTAGGTCTCAAATCTACTTTGCCACGGGGATTTTGACTCTCAAATCCACTGGTCCACGGGGAGTTTCAGTCCCAAATCCACTTGGCCACGGGGATGTTGATTCTCAAATCCACTTGGTCACAGGATTTGAATTCTCAAATCCACTGGGCCACGGGGATGGTGATTCTCAAAGCCACTGGGCCTTGAGATTTTTGATTATCAAATCCAGTGGGCCACAGGGATTGTAGTTCTCAAATCCACTGCGCCGCTGGGATTTGGATTCTCAAATCCACTGGACAACGGGAATTTAAATTTTCAAATCCACTAGGCGACGGGGATGTTGATTGTCAAATCCACTGAGCCACGGGGATGTTGATTCTCAAATCCACTTGCTCACAGGATTTTAATTCTCAAATCCACTGGGCCATGGGGATGTTGATTCTCAAATCCTCTCGGTTCTGGGATTTTTGATTATCAAATCTAGTGTACCACATGGATTTTAATTCTGAATTTCAGTGTGCTAGGGGGATTTTGATTCTCAAATCCACTGGGCCATGGGGATTTTGATTCTCACATCCACTTGGCCATGGGGATGTTGTTCTCAAATGCACTTGGTCACAGGATTTGAATTCTCAAATCTACTTTGACACGGGGATTTTGACTTTCAAATCCACTGGTCCACGGGGAGTTTCAGTCCCAAATGCACTTGGCCACGGGGATGTTGATTCTCAAATCCACTTGGTCACAGGATTTGAATTCTCAAATCCACTGGGCAAGGGGATGGTGATTCTCAAATCCACTGGGGCTCGAGATTTTTGATTATCAAATCCAGTGGGCCACAGGGATTGTAGGTCTCAAATCCAACGCGCCGTGGGGATTTGGATTCTCAAATCCACTTGTTGACATGATTTTAATTCTAAAATCCACTGGGCCACGGGGATGGTGATTCTCAAATCCAGCGGGCCTCGAGATTTTTGATTATCAAATCCACTGGGCCACAGGGATTGTAGTTCTCAAATCTACTTTGCCACGGGGATTTTGACTCTCAAATCCACTGGTCCACGGGGAGTTTCAGTCCCAAATCCACTTGGCCACGGGCATGTTGATTCTCAAATCCACTTGGTCACAGGATTTGAATTCTCAAATCCACTGGGCCACGGGGATGGTGATTCTCAAATCCACTGGGCCTTGAGATTTTTGATTATCAAATCCAGTGGGCCACAGGGATTGTAGTTCTCAAATCCACTGCGCCGCTGGGATTTGGATTCTCAAATCCACTGGACAACGGGAATTTAAATTTTCAAATCCACTAGGCGACGGGGATGTTGATTGTCAAATCCACTGAGCCACAGGGATGTTGATTCTCAAATCCACTTGGTCACAGGATTTTAATTCTCAAATCCCCTGGGCCACGGGGATGTTGATTCTCAAATCCTCTCGGTTCCGGGATTTTTGATTATCAAATCTAGTGGGCCATGTGGATTTTAATTCTGAATTTCAGTGTGCTAGGGGGATTTTGATTCTCAAATCCACTGGGCCATGGGGATTTTGATTCTCACATCCACTTGGCCATGGGGATGTTGTTCTCAAATGCACTTGGTCACAGGATTTGAATTCTCAAATCTACTTTGACACGGGGATTTTGACTCTCAAATGCACTGGTCCACGGGGAGTTTCAGTCCCAAATCCGCTTGGCCACGGGGATGTTGATTCTCAAATCCACTTGGTCACAGGATTTGAATTCTCAAATCCACTGGGCCACGGGGATGGTGATTCTCAAATCCACTGGGCCTCGAGATTTTTGATTATCAAATCCAGTGGGCCACAGGGATTGTAGTTCTCAAATCCACTGCGCCGCGGGGATTTGGATTCTCAAATCCACTGGACAACGGGAATTTAAATTTTCAAATCCACTAGGAGACGGGGATGTTGATTGTCAAATCCACTGAGCCACAGGGATGTTGATTCTCAAATCCACTTGGTCACAGGATTTTAATTCTCAAATCCCCTGGGCCACGGGGATGTTGATTCTCAAATCCTCTCGGATCCGGGATTTTTGATTATCAAATCTAGTGGGCCACGTGGATTTTAATTCTGAATTTCAGTGTGCTAGGGGGATTTTGATTCTCAAATCCACTGGGCCATTGGGATTTTGATTCTCACATCCACTTGGCCATGGGGATGTTGTTCTCAAATGCACTTGGTCACAGGATTTGAATTCTCAAATCAACTTTGACACGGGGATTTTGACTCGCAAATCCACTGGTCCACGGGGAGTTTCAGTCCCAAATCCGCTTGGCCACGGGGATGTTGATTCTCAAATCCACTTGGTCACAGGATTTGAATTCTCAAATCCACTGGGCCACGGGGATGGTGATTCTCAAATCCACTGGGGCTCGAGATTTTTGATTATCAAATCCAGTGGGCCACAGGGATTGTAGGTCTCAAATCCAATGCGCTGTGGGGATTTGGATTCTCAAATCCACTTGTTGACATGATTTTAATTCTAAAATCCACTGGGCCACGGGGATGGTGATTCTCAAATCCAGTGGGCCTCGAGATTTTTGATTATCAAATCCACTGGGCCACAGGGATTGTAGTTCTCAAATCTTCTTTGCCACGGGGATTTTGACTCGCAAATCCACTGGTCCACGGGGAGTTTCAGTCCCAAATCCACTTGGCCATGGGGATGTTGATTCTCAAATCCACTTGGTCACAGGATTTGAATTCTCAAATCCACTGGGCCACGGGGATGGTGATTCTCAAATCCACTGGGCCTTGAGATTTTTGATTATCAAATCCAGTGGGCCACAGGGATTGTAGTTCTCAAATCCACTGCGCCGCTGGGATTTGGATTCTCAAATCCACTGGACAACGGGAATTTAAATTTTCAAATCCACTAGGCGACGGGGATGTTGATTGTCAAATCCACTGAGCCACGGGGATGTTGATTCTCAAATCCACTTGCTCACAGGATTTTAATTCTCAAATCCACTGGGCCATGGGGATGTTGATTCTCAAATCCTCTCGGTTCCGGGATTTTTGATTATCAAATCTAGTGTACCACATGGATTTTAATTCTGAATTTCAGTGTGCTAGGGGGATTTTGATTCTCAAATCCACTGGGCCATGGGGATTTTGATTCTCACATCCACTTGGCCATGGGGATGTTGTTCTCAAATGCACTTGGTCACAGGATTTGAATTCTCAAATCTACTTTGACACGGGGATTTTGACTTTCAAATCCACTGGTCCACGGGGAGTTTCAGTCCCAAATGCACTTGGCCACGGGGATGTTGATTCTCAAATCCACTTGGTCACAGGATTTGAATTCTCAAATCCACTGGCCACGGGGATGGTGATTCTCAAATCCACTGGGGCTCGAGATTTTTGATTATCAAATCCAGTGGGCCACAGGGATTGTAGTTCTCAAATCTACTTTGCCACGGGGATTTTGACTCTCAAATCCACTGGTCCACGGGGCGTTTCAGTCCCAAATCCACTGGGCCACGGGGATGGTGATTCTCAAATCCACTGGGCCTCGAGATTTTTGATTATCAAATCCAGTGGGCCACAGGGATTGTAGTTCTCAAATCCACTGCGCCCCGGGGATTTGGATTCTCAAATCCACTGGACAACGGGAATTTAAATTTTCAAATCCACTAGGAGACGGGGATGTTGATTGTCAAATCCACTGAGCCACGGGGATGTTGATTCTCAAATCCACTTGGTCACAGGATTTTAATTCTCAAATCCCCTGGGCCACGGGGATGTTGATTCTCAAATCCTCTCGGATCCGGGATTTTTGATTATCAAATCTAGTGGGCCACGTGGATTTTAATTCTGAATTTCAGTGTGCTAGGGGGATTTTGATTCTCAAATCCACTGGGCCATTGGGATTTTGATTCTCACATCCACTTGGCCATGGGGATGTTGTTCTCAAATGCACTTGGTCACAGGATTTGAATTCTCAAATCTACTTTGACACGGGAATTTTGACTCTCAAATGCACTGGTCCACGGGGAGTTTCAGTCCCAAATCCGCTTGGCCACGGGGATGTTGATTCTCAAATCCACTTGGTCACAGGATTTGAATTCTCAAATCCACTGGGCCACGGGGATGGTGATTCTCAAATCCACTGGGGCTCAAGATTTTTGATTATCAAATCCAGTGGGCCACAGGGATTGTAGGTCTCAAATCCAACGCGCTGTGGGGATTTGGATTCTCAAATCCACTTGTTGACATGATTTTAATACTAAAATCCACTGGGCCACGGGGATGGTGATTCTCAAATCCACTGGGCCTCGAGATTTTTGATTATCAAATCCACTGGGCCACAGGGATTGTAGTTCTCAAATCTACTTTGCCACGGGGATTTTGACTCTCAAATCCACTGGTCCACGGGGAGTTTCAGTCCCAAATCCACTTGGCCACGGGGATGTTGATTCTCAAATCCACTTGGTCACAGGATTTGAATTCTCAAATCCACTGGGCCACGGGGATGGTGATTCTCAAAGCCACTGGGCCTTGAGATTTTTGATTATCAAATCCAGTGGGCCACAGGGATTGTAGTTCTCAAATCCACTGCGCCGCTGGGATTTGGATTCTCAAATCCACTGGACAACGGGAATTTAAATTTTCAAATCCACTAGGCGACGGGGATGTTGATTGTCAAATCCACTGAGCCACGGGGATGTTGATTCTCAAATCCACTTGCTCACAGGATTTTAATTCTCAAATCCACTGGGCCATGGGGATGTTGATTCTCAAATCCTCTCGGTTCTGGGATTTTTGATTATCAAATCTAGTGTACCACATGGATTTTAATTCTGAATTTCAGTGTGCTAGGGGGATTTTGATTCTCAAATCCACTGGGCCATGGGGATTTTGATTCTCACATCCACTTGGCCATGGGGATGTTGTTCTCAAATGCACTTGGTCACAGGATTTGAATTCTCAAATCTACTTTGACACGGGGATTTTGACTTTCAAATCCACTGGTCCACGGGGAGTTTCAGTCCCAAATGCACTTGGCCACGGGGATGTTGATTCTCAAATCCACTTGGTCACAGGATTTGAATTCTCAAATCCACTGGCCATGGGGATGGTGATTCTCAAATCCACTGGGGCTCGAGATTTTTGATTATCAAATCCAGTGGGCCACAGGGATTGTAGGTCTCAAATCCAACGCGCTGTGGGGATTTGGATTCTCAAATCCACTTGTTGACATGATTTTAATTCTAAAATCCACTGGGCCACGGGGATGGTGATTCTCAAATCCAGTGGGCCTCGAGATTTTTGATTATCAAATCCACTGGGCCACAGGGATTGTAGTTCTCAAATCTACTTTGCCACGGGGATTTTGACTCTCAAATCCACTGGTCCACGGGGAGTTTCAGTCCCAAATCCACTTGGCCACGGGCATGTTGATTCTCAAATCCACTTGGTCACAGGATTTGAATTCTCAAATCCACTGGGTCACGGGGATGGTGATTCTCAAATCCACTGGGCCTTGAGATTTTTGATTATCAAATCCAGTGGGCCACAGGGATTGTAGTTCTCAAATCCACTGCGCCGCTGGGATTTGGATTCTCAAATCCACTGGACAACGGGAATTTAAATTTTCAAATCCACTAGGCGACGGGGATGTTGATTGTCAAATCCACTGAGCCACAGGGATGTTGATTCTCAAATCCACTTGGTCACAGGATTTTAATTCTCAAATCCCCTGGGCCACGGGGATGTTGATTCTCAAATCCTCTCGGTTCCGGGATTTTTGATTATCAAATCTAGTGGGCCATGTGGATTTTAATTCTGAATTTCAGTGTGCTAGGGGGATTTTGATTCTCAAATCCACTGGGCCATGGGGATTTTGATTCTCACATCCACTTGGCCATGGGGATGTTGTTCTCAAATGCACTTGGTCACAGGATTTGAATTCTCAAATCTACTTTGACACGGGGATTTTGACTTTCAAATCCACTGGTCCACGGGGAGTTTCAGTCCCAAATGCACTTGGCCACGGGGATGTTGATTCTCAAATCCACTTGGTCACAGGATTTGAATTCTCAAATCCACTGGGCCACGGGGATGGTGATTCTCAAATCCACTGGGGCTCGAGATTTTTGATTATCAAATCCAGTGGGCCACAGGGATTGTAGGTCTCAAATCCAACGCGCTGTGGGGATTTGGATTCTCAAATCCACTTGTTGACATGATTTTAATACTAAAATCCACTGGGCCACGGGGATGGTGATTCTCAAATCCACTGGGCCTCGAGATTTTTGATTATCAAATCCACTGGGCCACAGGGATTGTAGTTCTCAAATCTACTTTGCCACGGGGATTTTGACTCTCAAATCCACTTGGTCACAGGATTTGAATTCTCAAATCCACTGGGCCACGGGGATGGTGATTCTCAAAGCCACTGGGCCTTGAGATTTTTGATTATCAAATCCAGTGGGCCACAGGGATTGTAGTTCTCAAATCCACTGCGCCGCTGGGATTTGGATTCTCAAATCCACTGGACAACGGGAATTTAAATTTTCAAATCCACTAGGCGACGGGGATGTTGATTGTCAAATCCACTGAGCCACGGGGATGTTGATTCTCAAATCCACTTGCTCACAGGATTTTAATTCTCAAATCCACTGGGCCACGGGGATGTTGATTGTCAAATCCTCTTGGATCCGGGATTTTTCATTATCAAATCTAGTGGGCCACGTGGATTTTAATTCTGAATTTCAGTGTGCTAGGGGGATTTTGATTCTCAAATCCACTGGGCCATTGGGATTTTGATTCTCACATCCACTTGGCCATGGGGATGTTGTTCTCAAATGCACTTGGTCACAGGATTTGAATTCTCAAATCAACTTTGACACGGGGATTTTGACTCGCAAATCCACTGGTCCACGGGGAGTTTCAGTCCCAAATCCGCTTGGCCACGGGGATGTTGATTCTCAAATCCACTTGGTCACAGGATTTGAATTCTCAAATCCACTGGGCCACGGGAATGGTGATTCTCAAATCCTCTCGGTTCCGGGATTTTTGATTATCAAATCTAGTGTGCCACGTGGATTTTAATTCTAAATTTCAGTGTGCTAGGGGGATTTTGATTCTCAAATCCACTGGGCCATTGGGATTTTGATTCTCACATCCACTTGGCCATGGGGATGTTGTTCTCAAATGCACTTGGTCACAGGATTTGAATTCTCAAATCTACTTTGACACGGGGATTTTGACTCTCAAATGCACTGGTCCACGGGGAGTTTCAGTCCCAAATCCGCTTGGCCACGGGGATGTTGATTCTCAAATCCACTTGGTCACAGGATTTGAATTCTCAAATCCACTGGGCCACGGGGATGGTGATTCTCAAATCCACTGGGGCTCGAGATTTTTGATTATCAAATCCAGTGGGCCACAGGGATTGTAGGTCTCAAATCCAATGCGCTGTGGGGATTTGGATTCTCAAATCCACTTGTTGACATGATTTTAATTCTAAAATCCACTGGGCCACGGGGATGGTGATTCTCAAATCCAGTGGGCCTCGAGATTTTTGATTATCAAATCCACTGGGCCACAGGGATTGTAGTTCTCAAATCTTCTTTGCCACGGGGATTTTGACTCGCAAATCCACTGGTCCACGGGGAGTTTCAGTCCCAAATCCACTTGGCCATGGGGATGTTGATTCTCAAATCCACTTGGTCACAGGATTTGAATTCTCAAATCCACTGGGCCACGGGGATGGTGATTCTCAAATCCACTGGGCCTTGAGATTTTTGATTATCAAATCCAGTGGGCCACAGGGATTGTAGTTCTCAAATCCACTGCGCCCCGGGGATTTGGATTCTCAAATCCACTGGACAACGGGAATTTAAATTTTCAAATCCACTAGGCGACGGGGATGTTGATTGTCAAATCCACTGAGCCACGGGGATGTTGATTCTCAAATCCACTTGCTCACAGGATTTTAATTCTCAAATCCACTGGGCCATGGGGATGTTGATTCTCAAATCCTCTCGGTTCCGGGATTTTTGATTATCAAATCTAGTGTACCACATGGATTTTAATTCTGAATTTCAGTGTGCTAGGGGGATTTTGATTCTCAAATCCACTGGGCCATGGGGATTTTGATTCTCACATCTACTTGGCCATGGGGATGTTGTTCTCAAATGCACTTGGTCACAGGATTTGAATTCTCAAATCTACTTTGACACGGGGATTTTGACTCTCAAATGCACTGGTCCACGGGGAGTTTCAGTCCCAAATGCACTTGGCCACGGGGATGTTGATTCTCAAATCCACTTGGTCACAGGATTTGAATTCTCAAATCCACTGGCCACGGGGATGGTGATTCTCAAATCCACTGGGGCTCGAGATTTTTGATTATCAAATCCAGTGGGCCACAGGGATTGTAGTTCTCAAATCTACTTTGCCACGGGGATTTTGACTCTCAAATCCACTGGTCCACGGGGAGTTTCAGTCCCAAATCCACTGGGCCACGGGGATGGTGATTCTCAAATCCACTGGGCCTCGAGATTTTTGATTATCAAATCCAGTGGGCCACAGGGATTGTAGTTCTCAAATCCACTGCGCCCCGGGGATTTGGATTCTCAAATCCACTGGACAACGGGAATTTAAATTTTCAAATCCACTAGGAGACGGGGATGTTGATTGTCAAATCCACTGAGCCACGGGGATGTTGATTCTCAAATCCACTTGGTCACAGGATTTTAATTCTCAAATCCCCTGGGCCACGGGGATGTTGATTCTCAAATCCTCTCGGATCCGGGATTTTTCATTATCAAATCTAGTGGGCCACGTGGATTTTAATTCTGAATTTCAGTGTGCTAGGGGGATTTTGATTCTCAAATCCACTGGGCCATTGGGATTTTGATTCTCACATCCACTTGGCCATGGGGATGTTGTTCTCAAATGCACTTGGTCACAGGATTTGAATTCTCAAATCTACTTTGACACGGGGATTTTGACTCTCAAATGCACTGGTCCACGGGGAGTTTCAGTCCCAAATCCGCTTGGCCACGGGGATGTTGATTCTCAAATCCACTTGGTCACAGGATTTGAATTCTCAAATCCACTGGGCCACGGGGATGGTGATTCTCAAATCCACTGGGGCTCGAGATTTTTGATTATCAAATCCAGTGGGCCACAGGGATTGTAGGTCTCAAATCCAACGCGCTGTGGGGATTTGGATTCTCAAATCCACTTGTTGACATGATTTTAATACTAAAATCCACTGGGCCACGGGGATGGTGATTCTCAAATCCACTGGGCCTCGAGATTTTTGATTATCAAATCCACTGGGCCACAGGGATTGTAGTTCTCAAATCTACTTTGCCACGGGGATTTTGACTCTCAAATCCACTGGTCCACGGGGAGTTTCAGTCCCAAATCCACTTGGCCACGGGGATGTTGATTCTCAAATCCACTTGGTCACAGGATTTGAATTCTCAAATCCACTGGGCCACGGGGATGGTGATTCTCAAATCCACTGGGCCTTGAGATTTTTGATTATCAAATCCAGTGGGCCACAGGGATTGTAGTTCTCAAATCCACTGCGCCCCGGGGATTTGGATTCTCAAATCCACTGGACAACGGGAATTTAAATTTTCAAATCCACTAGGCGACGGGGATGTTGATTGTCAAATCCACTGAGCCACGGGGATGTTGATTCTCAAATCCACTTGCTCACAGGATTTTAATTCTCAAATCCACTGGGCCATGGGGATGTTGATTCTCAAATCCTCTCGGTTCCGGGATTTTTGATTATCAAATCTAGTGTACCACATGGATTTTAATTCTGAATTTCAGTGTGCTAGGGGGATTTTGATTCTCAAATCCACTGGGCCATGGGGATTTTGATTCTCACATCCACTTGGCCATGGGGATGTTGTTCTCAAATGCACTTGGTCACAGGATTTGAATTCTCAAATCTACTTTGACACGGGGATTTTGACTCTCAAATGCACTGGTCCACGGGGAGTTTCAGTCCCAAATCCGCTTGGCCACGGGGATGTTGATTCTCAAATCCACTTGGTCACAGGATTTGAATTCTCAAATCCACTGGGCCACGGGGATGGTGATTCTCAAATCCACTGGGCCTCGAGATTTTTGATTATCAAATCCAGTGGGCCACAGGGATTGTAGTTCTCAAATCCACTGGGCCGCGGGGATTTGGATTCTCAAATCCACTGGACAACGGGAATTTAAATTTTCAAATCCACTAGGAGACGGGGATGTTGATTGTCAAATCCACTGAGCCACAGGGATGTTGATTCTCAAATCCACTTGGTCACAGGATTTTAATTCTCAAATCCCCTGGGCCACGGGGATGTTGATTCTCAAATCCTCTCGGATCCGGGATTTTTCATTATCAAATCTAGTGGGCCACGTGGATTTTAATTCTGAATTTCAGTGTGCTAGGGGGATTTTGATTCTCAAATCCACTGGGCCATTGGGATTTTGATTCTCACATCCACTTGGCCATGGGGATGTTGTTCTCAAATGCACTTGGTCACAGGATTTGAATTCTCAAATCAACTTTGACACGGGGATTTTGACTCGCAAATCCACTGGTCCACGGGGAGTTTCAGTCCCAAATCCGCTTGGCCACGGGGATGTTGATTCTCAAATCCACTTGCTCACAGGATTTTAATTCTCAAATCCACTGGGCCATGGGGATGTTGATTCTCAAATCCTCTCGGTTCCGGGATTTTTGATTATCAAATCTAGTGTACCACATGGATTTTAATTCTGAATTTCAGTGTGCTAGGGGGATTTTGATTCTCAAATCCACTGGGCCATGGGGATTTTGATTCTCACATCTACTTGGCCATGGGGATGTTGTTCTCAAATGCACTTGGTCACAGGATTTGAATTCTCAAATCTACTTTGCCACGGGGATTTTGACTCTCAAATGCACTGGTCCACGGGGAGTTTCAGTCCCAAATGCACTTGGCCACGGGGATGTTGATTCTCAAATCCACTTGGTCACAGGATTTGAATTCTCAAATCCACTGGCCACGGGGATGGTGATTCTCAAATCCACTGGGGCTCGAGATTTTTGATTATCAAATCCAGTGGGCCACAGGGATTGTAGTTCTCAAATCTACTTTGCCACGGGGATTTTGACTCTCAAATCCACTGGTCCACGGGGAGTTTCAGTCCCAAATCCACTGGGCCACGGGGATGGTGATTCTCAAATCCACTGGGCCTCGAGATTTTTGATTATCAAATCCAGTGGGCCACAGGGATTGTAGTTCTCAAATCCACTGCGCCCCGGGGATTTGGATTCTCAAATCCACTGGACAACGGGAATTTAAATTTTCAAATCCACTAGGAGACGGGGATGTTGATTGTCAAATCCACTGAGCCACGGGGATGTTGATTCTCAAATCCACTTGGTCACAGGATTTTAATTCTCAAATCCCCTGGGCCACGGGGATGTTGATTCTCAAATCCTCTCGGATCCGGGATTTTTCATTATCAAATCTAGTGGGCCACGTGGATTTTAATTCTGAATTTCAGTGTGCTAGGGGGATTTTGATTCTCAAATCCACTGGGCCATTGGGATTTTGATTCTCACATCCACTTGGCCATGGGGATGTTGTTCTCAAATGCACTTGGTCACAGGATTTGAATTCTCAAATCTACTTTGACACGGGGATTTTGACTCTCAAATGCACTGGTCCACGGGGAGTTTCAGTCCCAAATCCGCTTGGCCACGGGGATGTTGATTCTCAAATCCACTTGGTCACAGGATTTGAATTCTCAAATCCACTGGGCCACGGGGATGGTGATTCTCAAATCCACTGGGGCTCGAGATTTTTGATTATCAAATCCAGTGGGCCACAGGGATTGTAGGTCTCAAATCTACTTTGCCACGGGGATTTTGACTCTCAAATCCACTGGTCCACGGGGAGTTTCAGTCCCAAATCCACTTGGCCACGGGGATGTTGATTCTCAAATCCACTTGGTCACAGGATTTGAATTCTCAAATCCACTGGGCCACGGGGATGGTGATTCTCAAAGCCACTGGGCCTTGAGATTTTTGATTATCAAATCCAGTGGGCCACAGGGATTGTAGTTCTCAAATCCACTGCGCCGCTGGGATTTGGATTCTCAAATCCACTGGACAACGGGAATTTAAATTTTCAAATCCACTAGGCGACGGGGATGTTGATTGTCAAATCCACTGAGCCACGGGGATGTTGATTCTCAAATCCACTTGCTCACAGGATTTTAATTCTCAAATCCACTGGGCCATGGGGATGTTGATTCTCAAATCCTCTCGGTTCTGGGATTTTTGATTATCAAATCTAGTGTACCACATGGATTTTAATTCTGAATTTCAGTGTGCTAGGGGGATTTTGATTCTCAAATCCACTGGGCCATGGGGATTTTGATTCTCACATCCACTTGGCCATGGGGATGTTGTTCTCAAATGCACTTGGTCACAGGATTTGAATTCTCAAATCTACTTTGACACGGGGATTTTGACTTTCAAATCCACTGGTCCACGGGGAGTTTCAGTCCCAAATGCACTTGGCCACGGGGATGTTGATTCTCAAATCCACTTGGTCACAGGATTTGAATTCTCAAATCCACTGGGCCACGGGGATGGTGATTCTCAAATCCACTGGGCCTTGAGATTTTTGATTATCAAATCCAGTGGGCCACAGGGATTGTAGTTCTCAAATCCACTGCGCCGCTGGGATTTGGATTCTCAAATCCACTGGACAACGGGAATTTAAATTTTCAAATCCACTAGGCGACGGGGATGTTGATTGTCAAATCCACTGAGCCACAGGGATGTTGATTCTCAAATCCACTTGGTCACAGGATTTTAATTCTCAAATCCCCTGGGCCACGGGGATGTTGATTCTCAAATCCTCTCGGTTCCGGGATTTTTGATTATCAAATCTAGTGGGCCATGTGGATTTTAATTCTGAATTTCAGTGTGCTAGGGGGATTTTGATTCTCAAATCCACTGGGCCATGGGGATTTTGATTCTCACATCCACTTGGCCATGGGGATGTTGTTCTCAAATGCACTTGGTCACAGGATTTGAATTCTCAAATCTACTTTGACACGGGGATTTTGACTCTCAAATGCACTGGTCCACGGGGAGTTTCAGTCCCAAATCCGCTTGGCCACGGGGATGTTGATTCTCAAATCCACTTGGTCACAGGATTTGAATTCTCAAATCCACTGGGCCACGGGGATGGTGATTCTCAAATCCACTGGGCCTCGAGATTTTTGATTATCAAATCCAGTGGGCCACAGGGATTGTAGTTCTCAAATCCACTGCGCCGCGGGGATTTGGATTCTCAAATCCACTGGACAACGGGAATTTAAATTTTCAAATCCACTAGGAGACGGGGATGTTGATTGTCAAATCCACTGAGCCACAGGGATGTTGATTCTCAAATCCACTTGGTCACAGGATTTTAATTCTCAAATCCCCTGGGCCACGGGGATGTTGATTCTCAAATCCTCTCGGATCCGGGATTTTTGATTATCAAATCTAGTGGGCCACGTGGATTTTAATTCTGAATTTCAGTGTGCTAGGGGGATTTTGATTCTCAAATCCACTGGGCCATTGGGATTTTGATTCTCACATCCACTTGGCCATGGGGATGTTGTTCTCAAATGCACTTGGTCACAGGATTTGAATTCTCAAATCAACTTTGACACGGGGATTTTGACTCGCAAATCCACTGGTCCACGGGGAGTTTCAGTCCCAAATCCGCTTGGCCACGGGGATGTTGATTCTCAAATCCACTTGGTCACAGGATTTGAATTCTCAAATCCACTGGGCCACGGGGATGGTGATTCTCAAATCCACTGGGGCTCGAGATTTTTGATTATCAAATCCAGTGGGCCACAGGGATTGTAGGTCTCAAATCCAATGCGCTGTGGGGATTTGGATTCTCAAATCCACTTGTTGACATGATTTTAATTCTAAAATCCACTGGGCCACGGGGATGGTGATTCTCAAATCCAGTGGGCCTCGAGATTTTTGATTATCAAATCCACTGGGCCACAGGGATTGTAGTTCTCAAATCTTCTTTGCCACGGGGATTTTGACTCGCAAATCCACTGGTCCACGGGGAGTTTCAGTCCCAAATCCACTTGGCCATGGGGATGTTGATTCTCAAATCCACTTGGTCACAGGATTTGAATTCTCAAATCCACTGGGCCACGGGGATGGTGATTCTCAAATCCACTGGGCCTTGAGATTTTTGATTATCAAATCCAGTGGGCCACAGGGATTGTAGTTCTCAAATCCACTGCGCCGCTGGGATTTGGATTCTCAAATCCACTGGACAACGGGAATTTAAATTTTCAAATCCACTAGGCGACGGGGATGTTGATTGTCAAATCCACTGAGCCACGGGGATGTTGATTCTCAAATCCACTTGCTCACAGGATTTTAATTCTCAAATCCACTGGGCCATGGGGATGTTGATTCTCAAATCCTCTCGGTTCCGGGATTTTTGATTATCAAATCTAGTGTACCACATGGATTTTAATTCTGAATTTCAGTGTGCTAGGGGGATTTTGATTCTCAAATCCACTGGGCCATGGGGATTTTGATTCTCACATCCACTTGGCCATGGGGATGTTGTTCTCAAATGCACTTGGTCACAGGATTTGAATTCTCAAATCTACTTTGACACGGGGATTTTGACTTTCAAATCCACTGGTCCACGGGGAGTTTCAGTCCCAAATGCACTTGGCCACGGGGATGTTGATTCTCAAATCCACTTGGTCACAGGATTTGAATTCTCAAATCCACTGGCCACGGGGATGGTGATTCTCAAATCCACTGGGGCTCGAGATTTTTGATTATCAAATCCAGTGGGCCACAGGGATTGTAGTTCTCAAATCTACTTTGCCACGGGGATTTTGACTCTCAAATCCACTGGTCCACGGGGCGTTTCAGTCCCAAATCCACTGGGCCACGGGGATGGTGATTCTCAAATCCACTGGGCCTCGAGATTTTTGATTATCAAATCCAGTGGGCCACAGGGATTGTAGTTCTCAAATCCACTGCGCCCCGGGGATTTGGATTCTCAAATCCACTGGACAACGGGAATTTAAATTTTCAAATCCACTAGGAGACGGGGATGTTGATTGTCAAATCCACTGAGCCACGGGGATGTTGATTCTCAAATCCACTTGGTCACAGGATTTTAATTCTCAAATCCCCTGGGCCACGGGGATGTTGATTCTCAAATCCTCTCGGATCCGGGATTTTTGATTATCAAATCTAGTGGGCCACGTGGATTTTAATTCTGAATTTCAGTGTGCTAGGGGGATTTTGATTCTCAAATCCACTGGGCCATTGGGATTTTGATTCTCACATCCACTTGGCCATGGGGATGTTGTTCTCAAATGCACTTGGTCACAGGATTTGAATTCTCAAATCTACTTTGACACGGGAATTTTGACTCTCAAATGCACTGGTCCACGGGGAGTTTCAGTCCCAAATCCGCTTGGCCACGGGGATGTTGATTCTCAAATCCACTTGGTCACAGGATTTGAATTCTCAAATCCACTGGGCCACGGGGATGGTGATTCTCAAATCCACTGGGGCTCAAGATTTTTGATTATCAAATCCAGTGGGCCACAGGGATTGTAGGTCTCAAATCCAACGCGCTGTGGGGATTTGGATTCTCAAATCCACTTGTTGACATGATTTTAATACTAAAATCCACTGGGCCACGGGGATGGTGATTCTCAAATCCACTGGGCCTCGAGATTTTTGATTATCAAATCCACTGGGCCACAGGGATTGTAGTTCTCAAATCTACTTTGCCACGGGGATTTTGACTCTCAAATCCACTGGTCCACGGGGAGTTTCAGTCCCAAATCCACTTGGCCACGGGGATGTTGATTCTCAAATCCACTTGGTCACAGGATTTGAATTCTCAAATCCACTGGGCCACGGGGATGGTGATTCTCAAAGCCACTGGGCCTTGAGATTTTTGATTATCAAATCCAGTGGGCCACAGGGATTGTAGTTCTCAAATCCACTGCGCCGCTGGGATTTGGATTCTCAAATCCACTGGACAACGGGAATTTAAATTTTCAAATCCACTAGGCGACGGGGATGTTGATTGTCAAATCCACTGAGCCACGGGGATGTTGATTCTCAAATCCACTTGCTCACAGGATTTTAATTCTCAAATCCACTGGGCCATGGGGATGTTGATTCTCAAATCCTCTCGGTTCTGGGATTTTTGATTATCAAATCTAGTGTACCACATGGATTTTAATTCTGAATTTCAGTGTGCTAGGGGGATTTTGATTCTCAAATCCACTGGGCCATGGGGATTTTGATTCTCACATCCACTTGGCCATGGGGATGTTGTTCTCAAATGCACTTGGTCACAGGATTTGAATTCTCAAATCTACTTTGACACGGGGATTTTGACTTTCAAATCCACTGGTCCACGGGGAGTTTCAGTCCCAAATGCACTTGGCCACGGGGATGTTGATTCTCAAATCCACTTGGTCACAGGATTTGAATTCTCAAATCCACTGGCCATGGGGATGGTGATTCTCAAATCCACTGGGGCTCGAGATTTTTGATTATCAAATCCAGTGGGCCACAGGGATTGTAGGTCTCAAATCCAACGCGCTGTGGGGATTTGGATTCTCAAATCCACTTGTTGACATGATTTTAATTCTAAAATCCACTGGGCCACGGGGATGGTGATTCTCAAATCCAGTGGGCCTCGAGATTTTTGATTATCAAATCCACTGGGCCACAGGGATTGTAGTTCTCAAATCTACTTTGCCACGGGGATTTTGACTCTCAAATCCACTGGTCCACGGGGAGTTTCAGTCCCAAATCCACTTGGCCACGGGCATGTTGATTCTCAAATCCACTTGGTCACAGGATTTGAATTCTCAAATCCACTGGGTCACGGGGATGGTGATTCTCAAATCCACTGGGCCTTGAGATTTTTGATTATCAAATCCAGTGGGCCACAGGGATTGTAGTTCTCAAATCCACTGCGCCGCTGGGATTTGGATTCTCAAATCCACTGGACAACGGGAATTTAAATTTTCAAATCCACTAGGCGACGGGGATGTTGATTGTCAAATCCACTGAGCCACAGGGATGTTGATTCTCAAATCCACTTGGTCACAGGATTTTAATTCTCAAATCCCCTGGGCCACGGGGATGTTGATTCTCAAATCCTCTCGGTTCCGGGATTTTTGATTATCAAATCTAGTGGGCCATGTGGATTTTAATTCTGAATTTCAGTGTGCTAGGGGGATTTTGATTCTCAAATCCACTGGGCCATGGGGATTTTGATTCTCACATCCACTTGGCCATGGGGATGTTGTTCTCAAATGCACTTGGTCACAGGATTTGAATTCTCAAATCTACTTTGACACGGGGATTTTGACTCTCAAATGCACTGGTCCACGGGGAGTTTCAGTCCCAAATCCGCTTGGCCACGGGGATGTTGATTCTCAAATCCACTTGGTCACAGGATTTGAATTCTCAAATCCACTGGGCCACGGGGATGGTGATTCTCAAATCCACTGGGGCTCGAGATTTTTGATTATCAAATCCAGTGGGCCACAGGGATTGTAGGTCTCAAATCCAACGCGCTGTGGGGATTTGGATTCTCAAATCCACTTGTTGACATGATTTTAATTCTAAAATCCACTGGGCCACGGGGATGGTGATTCTCAAATCCAGTGGGCCTCGAGATTTTTGATTATCAAATCCACTGGGCCACAGGGATTGTAGTTCTCAAATCTTCTTTGCCACGGGGATTTTGACTCGCAAATCCACTGGTCCACGGGGAGTTTCAGTCCCAAATCCACTTGGCCATGGGGATGTTGATTCTCAAATCCACTTGGTCACAGGATTTGAATTCTCAAATCCACTGGGCCACGGGGATGGTGATTCTCAAATCCACTGGGCCTTGAGATTTTTGATTATCAAATCCAGTGGGCCACAGGGATTGTAGTTCTCAAATCCACTGCGCCGCTGGGATTTGGATTCTCAAATCCACTGGACAACGGGAATTTAAATTTTCAAATCCACTAGGCGACGGGGATGTTGATTGTCAAATCCACTGAGCCACGGGGATGTTGATTCTCAAATCCACTTGCTCACAGGATTTTAATTCTCAAATCCACTGGGCCATGGGGATGTTGATTCTCAAATCCTCTCGGTTCTGGGATTTTTGATTATCAAATCTAGTGTACCACATGGATTTTAATTCTGAATTTCAGTGTGCTAGGGGGATTTTGATTCTCAAATCCACTGGGCCATGGGGATTTTGATTCTCACATCCACTTGGCCATGGGGATGTTGTTCTCAAATGCACTTGGTCACAGGATTTGAATTCTCAAATCTACTTTGACACGGGGATTTTGACTTTCAAATCCACTGGTCCACGGGGAGTTTCAGTCCCAAATGCACTTGGCCACGGGGATGTTGATTCTCAAATCCACTTGGTCACAGGATTTGAATTCTCAAATCCACTGGCCACGGGGATGGTGATTCTCAAATCCACTGGGGCTCGAGATTTTTGATTATCAAATCCAGTGGGCCACAGGGATTGTAGTTCTCAAATCTACTTTGCCACGGGGATTTTGACTCTCAAATCCACTGGTCCACGGGGAGTTTCAGTCCCAAATCCACTTGGCCACGGGGATGTTGATTCTCAAATCCACTTGGTCACAGGATTTGAATTCTCAAATCCACTGGGCCACGGGGATGGTGATTCTCAAATCCACTGGGCCTTGAGATTTTTGATTATCAAATCCAGTGGGCCACAGGGATTGTAGTTCTCAAATCCACTGCGCCGCGGGGATTTGGATTCTCAAATCCACTGGACAACGGGAATTTAAATTTTCAAATCCACTAGGAGACGGGGATGTTGGTTGTCAAATCCACTGAGCCACGGGGATGTTGATTCTCAAATCCACTTGGTCACAGGATTTTAATTCTCAAATCCCCTGGGCCACGGGGATGTTGATTCTCAAATCCTCTCGGATCCGGGATTTTTCATTATCAAATCTAGTGGGCCACGTGGATTTTAATTCTGAATTTCAGTGTGCTAGGGGGATTTTGATTCTCAAATCCACTGGGCCATTGGGATTTTGATTCTCACATCCACTTGGCCATGGGGATGTTGTTCTCAAATGCACTTGGTCACAGGATTTGAATTCTCAAATCTACTTTGACACGGGGATTTTGACTCTCAAATGCACTGGTCCACGGGGAGTTTCAGTCCCAAATCCGCTTGGCCACGGGGATGTTGATTCTCAAATCCACTTGGTCACAGGATTTGAATTCTCAAATCCACTGGGCCACGGGGATGGTGATTCTCAAATCCACTGGGGCTCGAGATTTTTGATTATCAAATCCAGTGGGCCACAGGGATTGTAGGTCTCAAATCCAACGCGCTGTGGGGATTTGGATTCTCAAATCCACTTGTTGACATGATTTTAATACTAAAATCCACTGGGCCACGGGGATGGTGATTCTCAAATCCACTGGGCCTCGAGATTTTTGATTATCAAATCCACTGGGCCACAGGGATTGTAGTTCTCAAATCTACTTTGCCACGGGGATTTTGACTCTCAAATCCACTGGTCCACGGGGAGTTTCAGTCCCAAATCCACTTGGCCACGGGGATGTTGATTCTCAAATCCACTTGTTTACATGATTTGAATTCTCAAATCCACTGGGCCACGGGGATGGTGATTCTCAAATCCACTGGGCCTTGAGATTTTTGATTATCAAATCCAGTGGGCCACAGGGATTGTAGTTCTCAAATCCACTGCGCCGCGGGGATTTGGATTCTCAAATCCACTGGACAACGGGAATTTAAATTTTCAAATCCACTAGGCGACGGGGATGTTGATTGTCAAATCCACTGAGACACGGGGATGTTGATTCTCAAATCCACTTGGTCACAGGATTTTAATTCTCAAATCCCCTGGGCCACGGGGATGTTGATTCTCAAATCCTCTCGGATCCGGGATTTTTCATTATCAAATCTAGTGGGCCACGTGGATTTTAATTGTGAATTTGAGTGTGCTAGGGGGATTTTGATTCTCAAATCCACTGGGCCATGGGGATTTTGATTCTCACATCTACTTGGCCATGGGGATGTTGTTCTCAAATGCACTTGGTCACAGGATTTGAATTCTCAAATCTACTTTGCCACGGGGATTTTGACTCTCAAATGCACTGGTCCACGGGGAGTTTCAGTCCCAAATCCGCTTGGCCACGGGGATGTTGATTCTCAAATCCACTTGGTCACAGGATTTGAATTCTCAAATCCACTGGGCCACGGGGATGGTGATTCTCAAATCCACTGAGCCTCGAGATTTTTGATTATCAAATCCAGTGGGCCACAGGGATTGTAGTTCTCAAATCCACTGCGCCGCGGGGATTTGGATTCTCAAATCCACTGGACAACGGGAATTTAAATTTTCAAATCCACTAGGAGACGGGGATATTGATTGTCAAATCCACTGAGCCACAGGGATGTTGATTCTCAAATCCACTTGGTCACAGGATTTGAATTCTCAAATCCCCTGGGCCACGGGGATGTTGATTCTCAAATCCTCTCGGATCCGGGATTTTTGATTATCAAATCTAGTGGGCCACGTGGATTTTAATTGTGAATTTCAGTGTGCTAGGGGGATTTTGATTCTCAAATCCACTGGGCCATGGGGATTTTGATTCTCACATCCACTTGGCCATGGGGATGTTGTTCTCAAATGCACTTGGTCACAGGATTTGAATCCTCAAATCTACTTTGACACGGGGATTTTGACTCTCAAATGCACTGGTCCACGGGGAGTTTCAGTCCCAAATCCGCTTGGCCACGGGGATGTTGATTCTCAAATCCACTTGCTCACAGGATTTTAATTCTCAAATCCACTGGGGCATGGGGATGTTGATTCTCAAATCCTCTCGGTTCCGGGATTTTTGATTATCAAATCTAGTGTACCACATGGATTTTAATTCTGAATTTCAGTGTGCTAGGGGGATTTTGATTCTCAAATCCACTGGGCCATGGGGATTTTGATTCTCACATCCACTTGGCCATGGGGATGTTGTTCTCAAATGCACTTGGTCACAGGATTTGAATTCTCAAATCTACTTTGACACGGGGATTTTGACTTTCAAATCCACTGGTCCACGGGGAGTTTCAGTCCCAAATGCACTTGGCCACGGGGATGTTGATTCTCAAATCCACTTGCTCACAGGATTTGAATTCTCAAATCCACTGGCCACGGGGATGGTGATTCTCAAATCCACTGGGGCTCGAGATTTTTGATTATCAAATCCAGTGGGCCACAGGGATTGTAGGTCTCAAATCCACCGCGCCGCGGGGATTTGGTTTCTCAAATCCACTTGTTGACATGATTTTAATTCTAAAACCCACTGGGCCACGGGATGGTGATTCTCAAATCCACTGAGCCTCGAGATTTTTGATTATCAAATCCAGTGGGCCACAGGGATTGTAGTTCTCAAATCCACTGGGCCGCGGGGATTTGGATTCTCAAATCCACTGGACAACGGGAATTTAAATTTTCAAATCCACTAGGAGACGGGGATGTTGATTGTCAAATCCACTGAGCCACAGGGATGTTGATTCTCAAATCCACTTGCTCACAGGATTTTAATTCTCAAATCCCCTGGGCCACGGGGATGTTGATTCTCAAATCCTCTCGGATCCGGGATTTTTGATTATCAAATCTAGTGAGCAACATGGATTTTATTTGTGAATTTCAGTGTGCTAGGGGGATTTTGCTTCTCAAATCCACTGGGCCATTGGGATTTTGATTCTCACATCCACTTGGCCATGGGGATGTTGTTCTCAAATGCACTTGGTCACAGGATTTGAATTCTCAAATCTACTTTGACACGGGGATTTTGACTCTCAAATGCACTGGTCCACGGGGAGTTTCAGTCCCAAATCCGCTTGGCCACGGGGATGTTGATTCTCAAATCCACTTGGTCACAGGATTTGAATTCTCAAATCCACTGGGCCACGGGGATGGTGATTCTCAAATCCACTGGGGCTCGAGATTTTTGATTATCAAATCCAGTGGGCCACAGGGATTGTAGGTCTCAAATCCAATACGCCGCGGGGATTTGGATTCTCAAATCCACTTGTTGACATGATTTTAATTCTAAAACCCACTGGGCCACGGGGATGGTGATTCTCAAATGCACTGGGCCATGGGGCTTTTGATTCTCAAATCCACTGGGCCATGGGGATGTCAGTTCTGAAATCCACTGGGCCACGGGGATGTTAATTCTCAATTCCACTGGGCCACAGGGATTTTAATTCACAAATCCACTGGGCCACGGGGATTTTAATTCTCAAATCCACTTGGCCACATGATTTGAATTCTCAAATCTTCTTTGCCACGGGGATTTGGACTCGCAAATCCACTGGTCCACTTGGAGTTTCAGTCCCAAATCCACTTGGCCACGGGGATGTTGATTCTCAAATCCACTTGGTCACAGGACTTTAATTCTCAAATCCACTGGGCCACGGGGATGGTGATTCTCAAATCCGCTGGGCCTCGAGATTTTTGATTATCAAATCCAGTGGGCCACAGGGACTGTAGTTCTCAAATCCACTGCGCCGCGGGGATTTGGATTCTCAAATCCACTGGACAACGGGAATTTAAATTTTCAAATCCACTAGGCGACGGGGATGTTGATTGTCAAATCCACTGAGCCACGGGGATGTTGATTCTCAAATCCACTTGCTCACAGGATTTTAATTCTCAAATCCACTGGGCCATGGGGATGTTGATTCTCAAATCCTCTCGGATCCGGGATTTTTCATTATCAAATCCAGTGGGCCACGTGGATTTTAATTCTGAATTTCAGTGTGCTAGGGGGATTTTGATTCTCAAATCCACTGGGCCATTGGGATTTTGATTCTCACATCCACTTGGCCATGGGGATGTTGTTCTCAAATGCACTTGGTCACAGGATTTGAATTCTCAAATCTACTTTGACACGGGGATTTTGACTCGCAAATCCACTGGTCCACGGGGAGTTTGAGTCCCAAATCCGCTTGGCCACGGGGATGTTGATTCTCAAATCCACTTGGTCAGAGGATTTGAATTCTCAAATCCACTGGGCCACGGGGATGGTGATTCTCAAATCCACTGGGGCTCGAGATTTTTGATTATCAAATCCAGTGGGCCACAGGGATTGTAGGTCTCAAATCCAACGCGCTGTGGGGATTTGGATTCTCAAATCCACTTGTTTACATGATTTGAATTCTAAAACCCACTGGGCCACGGGGATGGTGATTCTCAAATCCACTGAGCCTCGAGATTTTTGATTATCAAATCCAGTGGGCCACAGGGATTGTAGTTCTCAAATCCACTGCGCCGCGGGGATTTGGATTCTCAAATCCACTGGACAACGGGAATTTAAATTTTCAAATCTACTAGGCGACGGGGATGTTGATTGTCAAATCCACTGAGCCACGGGGATGTTGATTCTCAAATCCACTTGCTCACAGGATTTTAATTCTCAAATCCACTGGGCCATGGGGATGTTGGTTCTCAAATCCTCTCGGATCCGGGATTTTTGATTATCAAATCTAGTGGGCCACGTGGATTTTAATTCTGAATTTCAGTGTTCTAGGGGGATTTTGATTCTCAAATCCACTGGGCCATTGGGATTTTGATTCTCATATCCACTTGGCCATGGGGATGTTGTTCTCAAATGCACTTGGTCACAGGATTTGAATTCTCAAATCTACTTTGACACGGGGATTTTGACTCGCAAATCCACTGGTCTACGGGGAGTTTCAGTCCCAAATCCGCTTGGCCACGGGGATGTTGATTCTCAAATCCACTTGCTCACAGGATTTTAATTCTCAAATCCACTGGGGCATGGGGATGTTGATTCTCAAATCCTCTCGGTTCCGGGATTTTTGATTATCAAATCTAGTGTACCACATGGATTTTAATTCTGAATTTCAGTGTGCTAGGGGGATTTTGATTCTCAAATCCACTGGGCCATGGGGATTTTGATTCTCACATCCACTTGGCCATGGGGATGTTGTTCTCAAATGCACTTGGTCACAGGATTTGAATTCTCAAATCTACTTTGACACGGGGATTTTGACTTTCAAATCCACTGGTCCACGGGGAGTTTCAGTCCCAAATGCACTTGGCCACGGGGATGTTGATTCTCAAATCCACTTGCTCACAGGATTTGAATTCTCAAATCCACTGGCCACGGGGATGGTGATTCTCAAATCCACTGGGGCTCGAGATTTTTGATTATCAAATCCAGTGGGCCACAGGGATTGTAGGTCTCAAATCCACCGCGCCGCGGGGATTTGGTTTCTCAAATCCACTTGTTGACATGATTTTAATTCTAAAACCCACTGGGCCACGGGATGGTGATTCTCAAATCCACTGAGCCTCGAGATTTTTGATTATCAAATCCAGTGGGCCACAGGGATTGTAGTTCTCAAATCCACTGGGCCGCGGGGATTTGGATTCTCAAATCCACTGGACAACGGGAATTTAAATTTTCAAATCCACTAGGAGACGGGGATGTTGATTGTCAAATCCACTGAGCCACAGGGATGTTGATTCTCAAATCCACTTGCTCACAGGATTTTAATTCTCAAATCCCCTGGGCCACGGGGATGTTGATTCTCAAATCCTCTCGGATCCGGGATTTTTGATTATCAAATCTAGTGAGCAACATGGATTTTATTTGTGAATTTCAGTGTGCTAGGGGGATTTTGCTTCTCAAATCCACTGGGCCATTGGGATTTTGATTCTCACATCCACTTGGCCATGGGGATGTTGTTCTCAAATGCACTTGGTCACAGGATTTGAATTCTCAAATCTACTTTGACACGGGGATTTTGACTCTCAAATGCACTGGTCCACGGGGAGTTTCAGTCCCAAATCCGCTTGGCCACGGGGATGTTGATTCTCAAATCCACTTGGTCACAGGATTTGAATTCTCAAATCCACTGGGCCACGGGGATGGTGATTCTCAAATCCACTGGGGCTCGAGATTTTTGATTATCAAATCCAGTGGGCCACAGGGATTGTAGGTCTCAAATCCAATACGCCGCGGGGATTTGGATTCTCAAATCCACTTGTTGACATGATTTTAATTCTAAAACCCACTGGGCCACGGGGATGGTGATTCTCAAATGCACTGGGCCATGGGGCTTTTGATTCTCAAATCCACTGGGCCATGGGGATGTCAGTTCTGAAATCCACTGGGCCACGGGGATGTTAATTCTCAATTCCACTGGGCCACAGGGATTTTAATTCACAAATCCACTGGGCCACGGGGATTTTAATTCTCAAATCCACTTGGCCACATGATTTGAATTCTCAAATCTTCTTTGCCACGGGGATTTGGACTCGCAAATCCACTGGTCCACTTGGAGTTTCAGTCCCAAATCCACTTGGCCACGGGGATGTTGATTCTCAAATCCACTTGGTCACAGGACTTTAATTCTCAAATCCACTGGGCCACGGGGATGGTGATTCTCAAATCCGCTGGGCCTCGAGATTTTTGATTATCAAATCCAGTGGGCCACAGGGACTGTAGTTCTCAAATCCACTGCGCCGCGGGGATTTGGATTCTCAAATCCACTGGACAACGGGAATTTAAATTTTCAAATCCACTAGGCGACGGGGATGTTGATTGTCAAATCCACTGAGCCACGGGGATGTTGATTCTCAAATCCACTTGCTCACAGGATTTTAATTCTCAAATCCACTGGGCCATGGGGATGTTGATTCTCAAATCCTCTCGGATCCGGGATTTTTCATTATCAAATCCAGTGGGCCACGTGGATTTTAATTCTGAATTTCAGTGTGCTAGGGGGATTTTGATTCTCAAATCCACTGGGCCATTGGGATTTTGATTCTCACATCCACTTGGCCATGGGGATGTTGTTCTCAAATGCACTTGGTCACAGGATTTGAATTCTCAAATCTACTTTGACACGGGGATTTTGACTCGCAAATCCACTGGTCCACGGGGAGTTTGAGTCCCAAATCCGCTTGGCCACGGGGATGTTGATTCTCAAATCCACTTGGTCACAGGATTTGAATTCTCAAATCCACTGGGCCACGGGGATGGTGATTCTCAAATCCACTGGGGCTCGAGATTTTTGATTATCAAATCCAGTGGGCCACAGGGATTGTAGGTCTCAAATCCAACGCGCTGTGGGGATTTGGATTCTCAAATCCACTTGTTTACATGATTTGAATTCTAAAACCCACTGGGCCACGGGGATGGTGATTCTCAAATCCACTGAGCCTCGAGATTTTTGATTATCAAATCCAGTGGGCCACAGGGATTGTAGTTCTCAAATCCACTGCGCCGCGGGGATTTGGATTCTCAAATCCACTGGACAACGGGAATTTAAATTTTCAAATCTACTAGGCGACGGGGATGTTGATTGTCAAATCCACTGAGCCACGGGGATGTTGATTCTCAAATCCACTTGCTCACAGGATTTTAATTCTCAAATCCACTGGGCCATGGGGATGTTGGTTCTCAAATCCTCTCGGATCCGGGATTTTTGATTATCAAATCTAGTGGGCCACGTGGATTTTAATTCTGAATTTCAGTGTTCTAGGGGGATTTTGATTCTCAAATCCACTGGGCCATTGGGATTTTGATTCTCATATCCACTTGGCCATGGGGATGTTGTTCTCAAATGCACTTGGTCACAGGATTTGAATTCTCAAATCTACTTTGACACGGGGATTTTGACTCGCAAATCCACTGGTCTACGGGGAGTTTCAGTCCCAAATCCGCTTGGCCACGGGGATGTTGATTCTCAAATCCACTTGGTCACAGGATTTGAATTCTCAAATCCACTGGGCCACGGGGATGGTGATTCTCAAATCCACTGGGGCTCGAGATTTTTGATTATCAAATCCAGTGGGCCACAGGGATTGTAGGTCTCAAATCCAACGCGCTGTGGGGATTTGGATTCTCAAATCCACTTGTTGACATGATTTTAATTCTAAAATCCAGTGGGCCACAGGGATTGTAGTTCTCAAATCTTCTTTGCCACGGGGATTTTGACTCGCAAATCCACTGGTCCACGGGGAGTTTCAGTCCCAAATCCACTTGGCCATGGGGATGTTGATTCTCAAATCCACTTGGTCACAGGATTTGAATTCTCAAATCCACTGGGCCACGGGGATGGTGATTCTCAAATCCACTGGGCCTTGAGATTTTTGATTATCAAATCCAGTGGGCCACAGGGATTGTAGTTCTCAAATCCACTGCGCCCCGGGGATTTGGATTCTCAAATCCACTGGACAACGGGAATTTAAATTTTCAAATCCACTAGGCGACGGGGATGTTGATTGTCAAATCCACTGAGCCACGGGGATGTTGATTCTCAAATCCACTTGATAACAGGATTTTAATTCTCAAATCCACTGGGCCATGGGGATGTTGATTCTCAAATCCTCTCGGTTCCGGGATTTTTGATTATCAAATCTAGTGTACCACATGGATTTTAATTCTGAATTTCAGTGTGCTAGGGGGATTTTGATTCTCAAATCCACTGGGCCATGGGGATTTTGATTCTCACATCCACTTGGCCATGGGGATGTTGTTCTCAAATGCACTTGGTCACAGGATTTGAATTCTCAAATCTACTTTGACACGGGGATTTTGACTTTCAAATCCACTGGTCCACGGGGAGTTTCAGTCCCAAATGCACTTGGCCACGGGGATGTTGATTCTCAAATCCACTTGGTCACAGGATTTGAATTCTCAAATCCACTGGCCACGGGGATGGTGATTCTCAAATCCACTGGGGCTCGAGATTTTTGATTATCAAATCCAGTGGGCCACAGGGATTGTAGTTCTCAAATCTACTTTGCCACGGGGATTTTGACTCTCAAATCCACTGGTCCACGGGGAGTTTCAGTCCCAAATCCACTTGGCCACGGGGATGTTGATTCTCAAATCCACTTGGTCACAGGACTTTAATTCTCAAATCCACTGGGCCACGGGGATGGTGATTCTCAAATCCGCTGGGCCTCGAGATTTTTGATTATCAAATCCAGTGGGCCACAGGGACTGTAGTTCTCAAATCCACTGCGCCGCGGGGATTTGGATTCTCAAATCCACTGGACAACGGGAATTTAAATTTTCAAATCCACTAGGCGACGGGGATGTTGATTGTCAAATCCACTGAGCCACGGGGATGTTGATTCTCAAATCCACTTGCTCACAGGATTTTAATTCTCAAATCCACTGGGCCATGGGGATGTTGATTCTCAAATCCTCTCGGATCCGGGATTTTTCATTATCAAATCCAGTGGGCCACGTGGATTTTAATTCTGAATTTCAGTGTGCTAGGGGGATTTTGATTCTCAAATCCACTGGGCCATTGGGATTTTGATTCTCACATCCACTTGGCCATGGGGATGTTGTTCTCAAATGCACTTGGTCACAGGATTTGAATTCTCAAATCTACTTTGACACGGGGATTTTGACTCTCAAATCCACTGGTCCACGGGGAGTTTGAGTCCCAAATCCGCTTGGCCACGGGGATGTTGATTCTCAAATCCACTTGGTCAGAGGATTTGAATTCTCAAATCCACTGGGCCACGGGGATGGTGATTCTCAAATCCACTGGGGCTCGAGATTTTTGATTATCAAATCCAGTGGGCCACAGGGATTGTAGGTCTCAAATCCAACGCGCTGTGGGGATTTGGATTCTCAAATCCACTTGTTTACATGATTTGAATTCTAAAACCCACTGGGCCACGGGGATGGTGATTCTCAAATCCACTGAGCCTCGAGATTTTTGATTATCAAATCCAGTGGGCCACAGGGATTGTAGTTCTCAAATCCACTGCGCCGCGGGGATTTGGATTCTCAAATCCACTGGACAACGGGAATTTAAATTTTCAAATCTACTAGGCGACGGGGATGTTGATTGTCAAATCCACTGAGCCACGGGGATGTTGATTCTCAAATCCACTTGCTCACAGGATTTTAATTCTCAAATCCACTGGGCCATGGGGATGTTGGTTCTCAAATCCTCTCGGATCCGGGATTTTTGATTATCAAATCTAGTGGGCCACGTGGATTTTAATTCTGAATTTCAGTGTTCTAGGGGGATTTTGATTCTCAAATCCACTGGGCCATTGGGATTTTGATTCTCATATCCACTTGGCCATGGGGATGTTGTTCTCAAATGCACTTGGTCACAGGATTTGAATTCTCAAATCTACTTTGACACGGGGATTTTGACTCGCAAATCCACTGGTCTACGGGGAGTTTCAGTCCCAAATCCGCTTGGCCACGGGGATGTTGATTCTCAAATCCACTTGGTCACAGGATTTGAATTCTCAAATCCACTGGGCCACGGGGATGGTGATTCTCAAATCCACTGGGGCTCGAGATTTTTGATTATCAAATCCAGTGGGCCACAGGGATTGTAGGTCTCAAATCCAACGCGCTGTGGGGATTTGGATTCTCAAATCCACTTGTTGACATGATTTTAATTCTAAAATCCAGTGGGCCACAGGGATTGTAGTTCTCAAATCTTCTTTGCCACGGGGATTTTGACTCGCAAATCCACTGGTCCACGGGGAGTTTCAGTCCCAAATCCACTTGGCCATGGGGATGTTGATTCTCAAATCCACTTGGTCACAGGATTTGAATTCTCAAATCCACTGGGCCACGGGGATGGTGATTCTCAAATCCACTGGGCCTTGAGATTTTTGATTATCAAATCCAGTGGGCCACAGGGATTGTAGTTCTCAAATCCACTGCGCCCCGGGGATTTGGATTCTCAAATCCACTGGACAACGGGAATTTAAATTTTCAAATCCACTAGGCGACGGGGATGTTGATTGTCAAATCCACTGAGCCACGGGGATGTTGATTCTCAAATCCACTTGCTCACAGGATTTTAATTCTCAAATCCACTGGGCCATGGGGATGTTGATTCTCAAATCCTCTCGGTTCCGGGATTTTTGATTATCAAATCTAGTGTACCACATGGATTTTAATTCTGAATTTCAGTGTGCTAGGGGGATTTTGATTCTCAAATCCACTGGGCCATGGGGATTTTGATTCTCACATCCACTTGGCCATGGGGATGTTGTTCTCAAATGCACTTGGTCACAGGATTTGAATTCTCAAATCTACTTTGACACGGGGATTTTGACTTTCAAATCCACTGGTCCACGGGGAGTTTCAGTCCCAAATGCACTTGGCCACGGGGATGTTGATTCTCAAATCCACTTGGTCACAGGATTTGAATTCTCAAATCCACTGGCCACGGGGATGGTGATTCTCAAATCCACTGGGGCTCGAGATTTTTGATTATCAAATCCAGTGGGCCACAGGGATTGTAGTTCTCAAATCTACTTTGCCACGGGGATTTTGACTCTCAAATCCACTGGTCCACGGGGAGTTTCAGTCCCAAATCCACTTGGCCACGGGGATGTTGATTCTCAAATCCACTTGGTCACAGGATTTGAATTCTCAAATCCACTGGGCCACGGGGATGGTGATTCTCAAATCCACTGGGCCTTGAGATTTTTGATTATCAAATCCAGTGGGCCACAGGGATTGTAGTTCTCAAATCCACTGCGCCGCGGGGATTTGGATTCTCAAATCCACTGGACAACGGGAATTTAAATTTTCAAATCCACTAGGCGACGGGGATGTTGATTGTCAAATCCACTGAGCCACGGGGATGTTGATTCTCAAATCCACTTGGTCACAGGATTTTAATTCTCAAATCCCCTGGGCCACGGGGATGTTGATTCTCAAATCCTCTCGGATCCGGGATTTTTGATTATCAAATCTAGTGGGCCACGTGGATTTTAATTCTGAATTTCAGTGTGCTAGGGGGATTTTGATTCTCAAATCCACTGGGCCATTGGGATTTTGATTCTCACATCCACTTGGCCATGGGGATGTTGTTCTCAAATGCACTTGGTCACAGGATTTGAATTCTCAAATCTACTTTGACACGGGGATTTTGACTCGCAAATCCACTGGTCCACGGGGAGTTTCAGTCCCAAATCCGCTTGGCCACGGGGATGTTGATTCTCAAATCCACTTGGTCACAGGATTTGAATTCTCAAATCCACTGGGCCACGGGGATGGTGATTCTCAAATCCACTGGGGCTCGAGATTTTTGATTATCAAATCCAGTGGGCCATAGGGATTGTAGGTCTCAAATCCAACGCGCTGTGGGGATTTGGATTCTCAAATCCACTTGTTGACATGATTTTAATACTAAAATCCACTGGGCCACGGGGATGGTGATTCTCAAATCCAGTGGGCCTCGAGATTTTTGATTATCAAATCCACTGGGCCACAGGGATTGTAGTTCTCAAATCTACTTTGCCACGGGGATTTTGACTCTCAAATCCACTGGTCCACGGGGAGTTTCAGTCCCAAATCCACTTGGCCACGGGGATGTTGATTCTCAAATCCACTTGGTCACAGGATTTGAATTCTCAAATCCACTGGGCCACGGGGATGGTGATTCTCAAAGCCACTGGGCCTTGAGATTTTTGATTATCAAATCCAGTGGGCCACAGGGATTGTAGGTCTCAAATCCACTGCGCCCCGGGGATTTGGATTCTCAAATCCACTGGACAACGGGAATTTAAATTTTCAAATCCACTAGGCGACGGGGATGTTGATTGTCAAATCCACTGAGCCACAGGGATGTTGATTCTCAAATCCACTTGGTCACAGGATTTTAATTCTCAAATCCCCTGGGCCACGGGGATGTTGATTCTCAAATCCTCTCGGATCCGGGATTTTTCATTATCAAATCTAGTGGGCCACGTGGATTTTAATTCTGAATTTCAGTGTGCTAGGGGGATTTTGATTCTCAAATCCACTGGGCCATTGGGATTTTGATTCTCACATCCACTTGGCCATGGGGATGTTGTTCTCAAATGCACTTGGTCACAGGATTTGAATTCTCAAATCAACTTTGACACGGGGATTTTGACTCGCAAATCCACTGGTCCACGGGGAGTTTCAGTCCCAAATCCGCTTGGCCACGGGGATGTTGATTCTCAAATCCACTTGCTCACAGGATTTTAATTCTCAAATCCACTGGGCCACGGGAATGGTGATTCTCAAATCCTCTCGGTTCCGGGATTTTTGATTATCAAATCTAGTGTGCCACGTGGATTTTAATTCTGAATTTCAGTGTGCTAGGGGGATTTTGATTCTCAAATCCACTGGGCCATGGGGATTTTGATTCTCACATCCACTTGGCCATGGGGATGTTGTTCTCAAATGCACTTGGTCACAGGATTTGAATTCTCAAATCTACTTTGACACGGGGATTTTGACTCTCAAATGTACTGGTCCACGGGGAGTTTCAGTCCCAAATCCGCTTGGCCACGGGGATGTTGATTCTCAAATCCACTTGGTCAGAGGATTTGAATTCTGAAATCCACTGGGCCACGGGGATGGTGATTCTCAAATCCACTGGGGCTCGAGATTTTTGATTATCAAATCCAGTGGGCCACAGGGATTGTAGTTCTCAAATCTACTTTGCCACGGGGATTTTGACTCTCAAATCCACTGGTCCACGGGGAGTTTCAGTCCCAAATCCACTGGGCCACGGGGATGGTGATTCTCAAATCCACTGGGCCTCGACATTTTTGATTATCAAATCCAGTGGGCCACAGGGATTGTAGTTCTCAAATCCACTGCGCCGCGGGGATTTGGATTCTCAAATCCACTGGACAACGGGAATTTAAATTTTCAAATCCACTAGGAGACGGGGATGTTGATTGTCAAATCCACTGAGCCACGGGGATGTTGATTCTCAAATCCACTTGGTCACAGGATTTTAATTCTCAAATCCCCTGGGCCACGGGGATGTTGATTCTCAAATCCTCTCGGATCCGGGATTTTTCATTATCAAATCTAGTGGGCCACGTGGATTTTAATTCTGAATTTCAGTGTGCTAGGGGGATTTTGATTCTCAAATCCACTGGGCCATTGGGATTTTGATTCTCACATCCACTTGGCCATGGGGATGTTGTTCTCAAATGCACTTGGTCACAGGATTTGAATTCTCAAATCTACTTTGACACGGGAATTTTGACTCTCAAATGCACTGGTCCACGGGGAGTTTCAGTCCCAAATCCGCTTGGCCACGGGGATGTTGATTCTCAAATCCACTTGGTCACAGGATTTGAATTCTCAAATCCACTGGGCCACGGGGATGGTGATTCTCAAATCCACTGGGGCTCAAGATTTTTGATTATCAAATCCAGTGGGCCACAGGGATTGTAGGTCTCAAATCCAACGCGCTGTGGGGATTTGGATTCTCAAATCCACTTGTTGACATGATTTTAATACTAAAATCCACTGGGCCACGGGGATGGTGATTCTCAAATCCACTGGGCCTCGAGATTTTTGATTATCAAATCCACTGGGCCACAGGGATTGTAGTTCTCAAATCTACTTTGCCACGGGGATTTTGACTCTCAAATCCACTGGTCCACGGGGAGTTTCAGTCCCAAATCCACTTGGCCACGGGGATGTTGATTCTCAAATCCACTTGGTCACAGGATTTGAATTCTCAAATCCACTGGGCCACGGGGATGGTGATTCTCAAAGCCACTGGGCCTTGAGATTTTTGATTATCAAATCCAGTGGGCCACAGGGATTGTAGTTCTCAAATCCACTGCGCCGCTGGGATTTGGATTCTCAAATCCACTGGACAACGGGAATTTAAATTTTCAAATCCACTAGGCGACGGGGATGTTGATTGTCAAATCCACTGAGCCACGGGGATGTTGATTCTCAAATCCACTTGCTCACAGGATTTTAATTCTCAAATCCACTGGGCCATGGGGATGTTGATTCTCAAATCCTCTCGGTTCTGGGATTTTTGATTATCAAATCTAGTGTACCACATGGATTTTAATTCTGAATTTCAGTGTGCTAGGGGGATTTTGATTCTCAAATCCACTGGGCCATGGGGATTTTGATTCTCACATCCACTTGGCCATGGGGATGTTGTTCTCAAATGCACTTGGTCACAGGATTTGAATTCTCAAATCTACTTTGACACGGGGATTTTGACTTTCAAATCCACTGGTCCACGGGGAGTTTCAGTCCCAAATGCACTTGGCCACGGGGATGTTGATTCTCAAATCCACTTGGTCACAGGATTTGAATTCTCAAATCCACTGGGCACGGGGATGGTGATTCTCAAATCCACTGGGGCTCGAGATTTTTGATTATCAAATCCAGTGGGCCACAGGGATTGTAGGTCTCAAATCCAACGCGCTGTGGGGATTTGGATTCTCAAATCCACTTGTTGACATGATTTTAATTCTAAAATCCACTGGGCCACGGGGATGGTGATTCTCAAATCCAGTGGGCCTCGAGATTTTTGATTATCAAATCCACTGGGCCACAGGGATTGTAGTTCTCAAATCTTCTTTGCCACGGGGATTTTGACTCGCAAATCCACTGGTCCACGGGGAGTTTCAGTCCCAAATCCACTTGGCCATGGGGATGTTGATTCTCAAATCCACTTGGTCACAGGATTTGAATTCTCAAATCCACTGGGCCACGGGGATGGTGATTCTCAAATCCACTGGGCCTTGAGATTTTTGATTATCAAATCCAGTGGGCCACAGGGATTGTAGTTCTCAAATCCACTGCGCCCCGGGGATTTGGATTCTCAAATCCACTGGACAACGGGAATTTAAATTTTCAAATCCACTAGGCGACGGGGATGTTGATTGTCAAATCCACTGAGCCACGGGGATGTTGATTCTCAAATCCACTTGCTCACAGGATTTTAATTCTCAAATCCACTGGGCCATGGGGATGTTGATTCTCAAATCCTCTCGGTTCCGGGATTTTTGATTATCAAATCTAGTGTACCACATGGATTTTAATTCTGAATTTCAGTGTGCTAGGGGGATTTTGATTCTCAAATCCACTGGGCCATGGGGATTTTGATTCTCACATCCACTTGGCCATGGGGATGTTGTTCTCAAATGCACTTGGTCACAGGATTTGAATTCTCAAATCTACTTTGACACGGGGATTTTGACTTTCAAATCCACTGGTCCACGGGGAGTTTCAGTCCCAAATGCACTTGGCCACGGGGATGTTGATTCTCAAATCCACTTGGTCACAGGATTTGAATTCTCAAATCCACTGGCCACGGGGATGGTGATTCTCAAATCCACTGGGGCTCGAGATTTTTGATTATCAAATCCAGTGGGCCACAGGGATTGTAGTTCTCAAATCTACTTTGCCACGGGGATTTTGACTCTCAAATCCACTGGTCCACGGGGAGTTTCAGTCCCAAATCCACTTGGCCACGGGGATGTTGATTCTCAAATCCACTTGGTCACAGGATTTGAATTCTCAAATCCACTGGGCCACGGGGATGGTGATTCTCAAATCCACTGGGCCTTGAGATTTTTGATTATCAAATCCAGTGGGCCACAGGGATTGTAGTTCTCAAATCCACTGCGCCGCGGGGATTTGGATTCTCAAATCCACTGGACAACGGGAATTTAAATTTTCAAATCCACTAGGAGACGGGGATGTTGGTTGTCAAATCCACTGAGCCACAGGGATGTTGATTCTCAAATCCACTTGGTCACAGGATTTTAATTCTCAAATCCCCTGGGCCACGGGGATGTTGATTCTCAAATCCTCTCGGATCCGGGATTTTTGATTATCAAATCTAGTGGGCCACGTGGATTTTAATTCTGAATTTCAGTGTGCTAGGGGGATTTTGATTCTCAAATCCACTGGGCCATTGGGATTTTGATTCTCACATCCACTTGGCCATGGGGATGTTGTTCTCAAATGCACTTGGTCACAGGATTTGAATTCTCAAATCTACTTTGACACGGGAATTTTGACTCTCAAATGCACTGGTCCACGGGGAGTTTCAGTCCCAAATCCGCTTGGCCACGGGGATGTTGATTCTCAAATCCACTTGGTCACAGGATTTGAATTCTCAAATCCACTGGGCCACGGGGATGGTGATTCTCAAATCCACTGGGGCTCAAGATTTTTGATTATCAAATCCAGTGGGCCACAGGGATTGTAGGTCTCAAATCCAACGCGCTGTGGGGATTTGGATTCTCAAATCCACTTGTTGACATGATTTTAATACTAAAATCCACTGGGCCACGGGGATGGTGATTCTCAAATCCACTGGGCCTCGAGATTTTTGATTATCAAATCCACTGGGCCACAGGGATTGTAGTTCTCAAATCTACTTTGCCACGGGGATTTTGACTCTCAAATCCACTGGTCCACGGGGAGTTTCAGTCCCAAATCCACTTGGCCACGGGGATGTTGATTCTCAAATCCACTTGGTCACAGGATTTGAATTCTCAAATCCACTGGGCCACGGGGATGGTGATTCTCAAAGCCACTGGGCCTTGAGATTTTTGATTATCAAATCCAGTGGGCCACAGGGATTGTAGTTCTCAAATCCACTGCGCCGCTGGGATTTGGATTCTCAAATCCACTGGACAACGGGAATTTAAATTTTCAAATCCACTAGGCGACGGGGATGTTGATTGTCAAATCCACTGAGCCACGGGGATGTTGATTCTCAAATCCACTTGCTCACAGGATTTTAATTCTCAAATCCACTGGGCCATGGGGATGTTGATTCTCAAATCCTCTCGGTTCTGGGATTTTTGATTATCAAATCTAGTGTACCACATGGATTTTAATTCTGAATTTCAGTGTGCTAGGGGGATTTTGATTCTCAAATCCACTGGGCCATGGGGATTTTGATTCTCACATCCACTTGGCCATGGGGATGTTGTTCTCAAATGCACTTGGTCACAGGATTTGAATTCTCAAATCTACTTTGACACGGGGATTTTGACTTTCAAATCCACTGGTCCACGGGGAGTTTCAGTCCCAAATGCACTTGGCCACGGGGATGTTGATTCTCAAATCCACTTGGTCACAGGATTTGAATTCTCAAATCCACTGGCCACGGGGATGGTGATTCTCAAATCCACTGGGGCTCGAGATTTTTGATTATCAAATCCAGTGGGCCACAGGGATTGTAGGTCTCAAATCCAACGCGCTGTGGGGATTTGGATTCTCAAATCCACTTGTTGACATGATTTTAATTCTAAAATCCACTGGGCCACGGGGATGGTGATTCTCAAATCCAGTGGGCCTCGAGATTTTTGATTATCAAATCCACTGGGCCACAGGGATTGTAGTTCTCAAATCTTCTTTGCCACGGGGATTTTGACTCGCAAATCCACTGGTCCACGGGGAGTTTCAGTCCCAAATCCACTTGGCCATGGGGATGTTGATTCTCAAATCCACTTGGTCACAGGATTTGAATTCTCAAATCCACTGGGCCACGGGGATGGTGATTCTCAAATCCACTGGGCCTTGAGATTTTTGATTATCAAATCCAGTGGGCCACAGGGATTGTAGTTCTCAAATCCACTGCGCCCCGGGGATTTGGATTCTCAAATCCACTGGACAACGGGAATTTAAATTTTCAAATCCACTAGGCGACGGGGATGTTGATTGTCAAATCCACTGAGCCACGGGGATGTTGATTCTCAAATCCACTTGCTCACAGGATTTTAATTCTCAAATCCACTGGGCCATGGGGATGTTGATTCTCAAATCCTCTCGGTTCCGGGATTTTTGATTATCAAATCTAGTGTACCACATGGATTTTAATTCTGAATTTCAGTGTGCTAGGGGGATTTTGATTCTCAAATCCACTGGGCCATGGGGATTTTGATTCTCACATCCACTTGGCCATGGGGATGTTGTTCTCAAATGCACTTGGTCACAGGATTTGAATTCTCAAATCTACTTTGACACGGGGATTTTGACTTTCAAATCCACTGGTCCACGGGGAGTTTCAGTCCCAAATGCACTTGGCCACGGGGATGTTGATTCTCAAATCCACTTGGTCACAGGATTTGAATTCTCAAATCCACTGGCCACGGGGATGGTGATTCTCAAATCCACTGGGGCTCGAGATTTTTGATTATCAAATCCAGTGGGCCACAGGGATTGTAGTTCTCAAATCTACTTTGCCACGGGGATTTTGACTCTCAAATCCACTGGTCCACGGGGAGTTTCAGTCCCAAATCCACTTGGCCACGGGGATGTTGATTCTCAAATCCACTTGGTCACAGGATTTGAATTCTCAAATCCACTGGGCCACGGGGATGGTGATTCTCAAATCCACTGGGCCTTGAGATTTTTGATTATCAAATCCAGTGGGCCACAGGGATTGTAGTTCTCAAATCCACTGCGCCGCGGGGATTTGGATTCTCAAATCCACTGGACAACGGGAATTTAAATTTTCAAATCCACTAGGAGACGGGGATGTTGGTTGTCAAATCCACTGAGCCACAGGGATGTTGATTCTCAAATCCACTTGGTCACAGGATTTTAATTCTCAAATCCCCTGGGCCACGGGGATGTTGATTCTCAAATCCTCTCGGATCCGGGATTTTTGATTATCAAATCTAGTGGGCCACGTGGATTTTAATTGTGAATTTCAGTGTGCTAGGGGGATTTTGATTCTCAAATCCACTGGGCCATTGGGATTTTGATTCTCACATCCACTTGGCCATGGGGATGTTGTTCTCAAATGCACTTGGTCACAGGATTTGAATTCTCAAATCTACTTTGGCACGGGAATTTTGACTCTCAAATGCACTGGTCCACGGGGAGTTTCAGTCCCAAATCCGCTTGGCCACGGGGATGTTGATTCTCAAATCCACTTGGTCACAGGATTTGAATTCTCAAATCCACTGGGCCACGGGGATGGTGATTCTCAAATCCACTGGGGCTCGAGATTTTTGATTATCAAATCCAGTGGGCCACAGGGATTGTAGGTCTCAAATCCAACGCGCTGTGGGGATTTGGATTCTCAAATCCACTTGTTGACATGATTTTAATACTAAAATCCACTGGGCCACGGGGATGGTGATTCTCAAATCCAGTGGGCCTCGAGATTTTTGATTATCAAATCCACTGGGCCACAGGGATTGTAGTTCTCAAATCTACTTTGCCACGGGGATTTTGACTCTCAAATCCACTGGTCCACGGGGAGTTTCAGTCCCAAATCCACTTGGCCACGGGGATGTTGATTCTCAAATCCACTTGGTCACAGGATTTGAATTCTCAAATCCACTGGGCCACGGGGATGGTGATTCTCAAAGCCACTGAGCCTCGAGATTTTTGATTATCAAATCCAGTGGGCCACAGGGATTGTAGTTCTCAAATCCACTGCGCCGCGGGGATTTGGATTCTCAAATCCACTGGACAACGGGAATTTAAATTTTCAAATCCACTAGGCGACGGGGATGTTGATTGTCAAATCCACTGAGCCACAGGGATGTTGATTCTCAAATCCACTTGGTCACAGGATTTTAATTCTCAAATCCCCTGGGCCACGGGGATGTTGATTCTCAAATCCTCTCGGATCCGGGATTTTTGATTATCAAATCTAGTGGGCCACGTGGATTTTAATTGTGAATTTCAGTGTGCTAGGGGGATTTT
Organism: Platalea leucorodia; assembly: GCF_965183815.1. NCBI lineage: Eukaryota > Metazoa > Chordata > Aves > Pelecaniformes > Threskiornithidae > Platalea > Platalea leucorodia. Next base: position 1,085,549 of record NC_138847.1, on the reverse strand, counting down.
GATTCTCAAATCCACTGGGCCATTGGGATTTTGATTCTCACATCCACTTGGCCATGGGGATGTTGTTCTCAAATGCACTTGGTCACAGGATTTGAATCCTCAAATCTACTTTGACACGGGGATTTTGACTCTCAAATGCACTGGTCCACGGGGAGTTTCAGTCCCAAATCCGCTTGGCCACGGGGATGTTGATTCTCAAATCCACTTGCTCACAGGATTTTAATTCTCAAATCCACTGGGGCATGGGGATGTTGATTCTCAAATCCTCTCGGTTTCGGGATTTTTGATTATCAAATCTAGTGTACCACATGGATTTTAATTCTGAATTTCAGTGTGCTAGGGGGATTTTGATTCTCAAATCCACTGGGCCATGGGGATTTTGATTCTCACATCCACTTGGCCATGGGGATGTTGTTCTCAAATGCACTTGGTCACAGGATTTGAATTCTCAAATCTACTTTGACACGGGGATTTTGACTTTCAAATCCACTGGTCCACGGGGAGTTTCAGTCCCAAATGCACTTGGCCACGGGGATGTTGATTCTCAAATCCACTTGCTCACAGGATTTGAATTCTCAAATCCACTGGCCACGGGGATGGTGATTCTCAAATCCACTGGGGCTCGAGATTTTTGATTATCAAATCCAGTGGGCCACAGGGATTGTAGGTCTCAAATCCACCGCGCCGCGGGGATTTGGTTTCTCAAATCCACTTGTTGACATGATTTTAATTCTAAAACCCACTGGGCCACGGGATGGTGATTCTCAAATCCACTGAGCCTCGAGATTTTTGATTATCAAATCCAGTGGGCCACAGGGATTGTAGTTCTCAAATCCACTGGGCCGCGGGGATTTGGATTCTCAAATCCACTGGACAACGGGAATTTAAATTTTCAAATCCACTAGGAGACGGGGATGTTGATTGTCAAATCCACTGAGCCACAGGGATGTTGATTCTCAAATCCACTTGCTCACAGGATTTTAATTCTCAAATCCCCTGGGCCACGGGGATGTTGATTCTCAAATCCTCTCGGATCCGGGATTTTTGATTATCAAATCTAGTGAGCAACATGGATTTTATTTGTGAATTTCAGTGTGCTAGGGGGATTTTGCTTCTCAAATCCACTGGGCCATTGGGATTTTGATTCTCACATCCACTTGGCCATGGGGATGTTGTTCTCAAATGCACTTGGTCACAGGATTTGAATTCTCAAATCTACTTTGACACGGGGATTTTGACTCTCAAATGCACTGGTCCACGGGGAGTTTCAGTCCCAAATCCGCTTGGCCACGGGGATGTTGATTCTCAAATCCACTTGGTCACAGGATTTGAATTCTCAAATCCACTGGGCCACGGGGATGGTGATTCTCAAATCCACTGGGGCTCGAGATTTTTGATTATCAAATCCAGTGGGCCACAGGGATTGTAGGTCTCAAATCCAATACGCCGCGGGGATTTGGATTCTCAAATCCACTTGTTGACATGATTTTAATTCTAAAACCCACTGGGCCACGGGGATGGTGATTCTCAAATGCACTGGGCCATGGGGCTTTTGATTCTCAAATCCACTGGGCCATGGGGATGTCAGTTCTGAAATCCACTGGGCCACGGGGATGTTAATTCTCAATTCCACTGGGCCACAGGGATTTTAATTCACAAATCCACTGGGCCACGGGGATTTTAATTCTCAAATCCACTTGGCCACATGATTTGAATTCTCAAATCTTCTTTGCCACGGGGATTTGGACTCGCAAATCCACTGGTCCACTTGGAGTTTCAGTCCCAAATCCACTTGGCCACGGGGATGTTGATTCTCAAATCCACTTGGTCACAGGACTTTAATTCTCAAATCCACTGGGCCACGGGGATGGTGATTCTCAAATCCGCTGGGCCTCGAGATTTTTGATTATCAAATCCAGTGGGCCACAGGGATTGTAGTTCTCAAATCCACTGCGCCGCGGGGATTTGGATTCACAAATCCACTGGACAACGGGAATTTAAATTTTCAAATCCACTAGGCGACGGGGATGTTGATTGTCAAATCCACTGAGCCACGGGGATGTTGATTCTCAAATCCACTTGCTCACAGGATTTTAATTCTCAAATCCACTGGGCCATGGGGATGTTGATTCTCAAATCCTCTCGGATCCGGGATTTTTCATTATCAAATCCAGTGGGCCACGTGGATTTTAATTCTGAATTTCAGTGTGCTAGGGGGATTTTGATTCTCAAATCCACTGGGCCATTGGGATTTTGATTCTCACATCCACTTGGCCATGGGGATGTTGTTCTCAAATGCACTTGGTCACAGGATTTTAATTCTCAAATCTACTTTGACACGGGGATTTTGACTCTCAAATCCACTGGTCCACGGGGAGTTTGAGTCCCAAATCCGCTTGGCCACGGGGATGTTGATTCTCAAATCCACTTGGTCAGAGGATTTGAATTCTCAAATCCACTGGGCCACGGGGATGGTGATTCTCAAATCCACTGGGGCTCGAGATTTTTGATTATCAAATCCAGTGGGCCACAGGGATTGTAGGTCTCAAATCCAACGCGCTGTGGGGATTTGGATTCTCAAATCCACTTGTTGACATGATTTTAATTCTAAAATCCAGTGGGCCACAGGGATTGTAGTTCTCAAATCTTCTTTGCCACGGGGATTTTGACTCGCAAATCCACTGGTCCACGGGGAGTTTCAGTCCCAAATCCACTTGGCCATGGGGATGTTGATTCTCAAATCCACTTGGTCACAGGATTTGAATTCTCAAATCCACTGGGCCACGGGGATGGTGATTCTCAAATCCACTGGGCCTTGAGATTTTTGATTATCAAATCCAGTGGGCCACAGGGATTGTAGTTCTCAAATCCACTGCGCCCCGGGGATTTGGATTCTCAAATCCACTGGACAACGGGAATTTAAATTTTCAAATCCACTAGGCGACGGGGATGTTGATTGTCAAATCCACTGAGCCACGGGGATGTTGATTCTCAAATCCACTTGGTCACAGGATTTTAATTCTCAAATCCACTGGGCCATGGGGATGTTGATTCTCAAATCCTCTCGGTTCCGGGATTTTTGATTATCAAATCTAGTGTACCACATGGATTTTAATTCTGAATTTCAGTGTGCTAGGGGGATTTTGATTCTCAAATCCACTGGGCCATGGGGATTTTGATTCTCACATCCACTTGGCCATGGGGATGTTGTTCTCAAATGCACTTGGTCACAGGATTTGAATTCTCAAATCTACTTTGACACGGGGATTTTGACTTTCAAATCCACTGGTCCACGGGGAGTTTCAGTCCCAAATGCACTTGGCCACGGGGATGTTGATTCTCAAATCCACTTGGTCACAGGATTTGAATTCTCAAATCCACTGGCCACGGGGATGGTGATTCTCAAATCCACTGGGGCTCGAGATTTTTGATTATCAAATCCAGTGGGCCACAGGGATTGTAGTTCTCAAATCTACTTTGCCACGGGGATTTTGACTCTCAAATCCACTGGTCCACGGGGAGTTTCAGTCCCAAATCCACTTGGCCACGGGGATGTTGATTCTCAAATCCACTTGGTCACAGGATTTGAATTCTCAAATCCACTGGGCCACGGGGATGGTGATTCTCAAATCCACTGGGCCTTGAGATTTTTGATTATCAAATCCAGTGGGCCACAGGGATTGTATTTCTCAAATCCACTGCGCCGCGGGGATTTGGATTCTCAAATCCACTGGACAACGGGAATTTAAATTTTCAAATCCACTAGGAGACGGGGATGTTGATTGTCAAATCCACTGAGCCACGGGGATGTTGATTCTCAAATCCACTTGGTCACAGGATTTTAATTCTCAAATCCCCTGGGCCACGGGGATGTTGATTCTCAAATCCTCTCGGATCCAGGATTTTTGATTATCAAATCTAGTGGGCCACGTGGATTTTAATTCTGAATTTCAGTGTGCTAGGGGGATTTTGATTCTCAAATCCACTGGGCCATTGGGATTTTGATTCTCACATCCACTTGGCCATGGGGATGTTGTTCTCAAATGCACTTGGTCACAGGATTTGAATTCTCAAATCTACTTTGACACGGGGATTTTGACTCGCAAATCCACTGGTCCACGGGGAGTTTCAGTCCCAAATCCGCTTGGCCACGGGGATGTTGATTCTCAAATCCACTTGGTCACAGGATTTGAATTCTCAAATCCACTGGGCCACGGGGATGGTGATTCTCAAATCCACTGGGGCTCGAGATTTTTGATTATCAAATCCAGTGGGCCATAGGGATTGTAGGTCTCAAATCCAACGCGCTGTGGGGATTTGGATTCTCAAATCCACTTGTTGACATGATTTTAATACTAAAATCCACTGGGCCACGGGGATGGTGATTCTCAAATCCAGTGGGCCTCGAGATTTTTGATTATCAAATCCACTGGGCCACAGGGATTGTAGTTCTCAAATCTACTTTGCCACGGGGATTTTGACTCTCAAATCCACTGGTCCACGGGGAGTTTCAGTCCCAAATCCACTTGGCCACGGGGATGTTGATTCTCAAATCCACTTGGTCACAGGATTTGAATTCTCAAATCCACTGGGCCACGGGGATGGTGATTCTCAAAGCCACTGGGCCTTGAGATTTTTGATTATCAAATCCAGTGGGCCACAGGGATTGTAGGTCTCAAATCCACTGCGCCCCGGGGATTTGGATTCTCAAATCCACTGGACAACGGGAATTTAAATTTTCAAATCCACTAGGAGACGGGGATGTTGATTGTCAAATCCACTGAGCCACAGGGATGTTGATTCTCAAATCCACTTGGTCACAGGATTTTAATTCTCAAATCCCCTGGGCCACGGGGATGTTGATTCTCAAATCCTCTCGGATCCGGGATTTTTCATTATCAAATCTAGTGGGCCACGTGGATTTTAATTCTGAATTTCAGTGTGCTAGGGGGATTTTGATTCTCAAATCCACTGGGCCATTGGGATTTTGATTCTCACATCCACTTGGCCATGGGGATGTTGTTCTCAAATGCACTTGGTCACAGGATTTGAATTCTCAAATCTACTTTGACACGGGGATTTTGACTCTCAAATGCACTGGTCCACGGGGAGTTTCAGTCCCAAATCCGCTTGGCCACGGGGATGTTGATTCTCAAATCCACTTGGTCACAGGATTTGAATTCTCAAATCCACTGGGCCACGGGGATGGTGATTCTCAAATCCACTGGGGCTCGAGATTTTTGATTATCAAATCCAGTGGGCCACAGGGATTGTAGGTCTCAAATCCAATACGCCGCGGGGATTTGGATTCTCAAATCCACTTGTTGACATGATTTTAATTCTAAAACCCACTGGGCCACGGGGATGGTGATTCTCAAATGCACTGGGCCATGGGGCTTTTGATTCTCAAATCCACTGGGCCATGGGGATGTCAGTTCTGAAATCCACTGGGCCACGGGGATGTTAATTCTCAATTCCACTGGGCCACAGGGATTTTAATTCACAAATCCACTGGGCCACGGGGATTTTAATTCTCAAATCCACTTGGCCACATGATTTGAATTCTCAAATCTTCTTTGCCACGGGGATTTGGACTCGCAAATCCACTGGTCCACTTGGAGTTTCAGTCCCAAATCCACTTGGCCACGGGGATGTTGATTCTCAAATCCACTTGGTCACAGGACTTTAATTCTCAAATCCACTGGGCCACGGGGATGGTGATTCTCAAATCCGCTGGGCCTCGAGATTTTTGATTATCAAATCCAGTGGGCCACAGGGATTGTAGTTCTCAAATCCACTGCGCCGCGGGGATTTGGATTCACAAATCCACTGGACAACGGGAATTTAAATTTTCAAATCCACTAGGCGACGGGGATGTTGATTGTCAAATCCACTGAGCCACGGGGATGTTGATTCTCAAATCCACTTGCTCACAGGATTTTAATTCTCAAATCCACTGGGCCATGGGGATGTTGATTCTCAAATCCTCTCGGATCCGGGATTTTTCATTATCAAATCCAGTGGGCCACGTGGATTTTAATTCTGAATTTCAGTGTGCTAGGGGGATTTTGATTCTCAAATCCACTGGGCCATTGGGATTTTGATTCTCACATCCACTTGGCCATGGGGATGTTGTTCTCAAATGCACTTGGTCACAGGATTTTAATTCTCAAATCTACTTTGACACGGGGATTTTGACTCTCAAATCCACTGGTCCACGGGGAGTTTGAGTCCCAAATCCGCTTGGCCACGGGGATGTTGATTCTCAAATCCACTTGGTCAGAGGATTTGAATTCTCAAATCCACTGGGCCACGGGGATGGTGATTCTCAAATCCACTGGGGCTCGAGATTTTTGATTATCAAATCCAGTGGGCCACAGGGATTGTAGGTCTCAAATCCAAAGCGCTGTGGGGATTTGGATTCTCAAATCCACTTGTTTACATGATTTGAATTCTAAAACCCACTGGGCCACGGGGATGGTGATTCTCAAATCCACTGAGCCTCGAGATTTTTGATTATCAAATCCAGTGGGCCACAGGGATTGTAGTTCTCAAATCCACTGCGCCGCGGGGATTTGGATTCTCAAATCCACTGGACAACGGGAATTTAAATTTTCAAATCTACTAGGCGACGGGGATGTTGATTGTCAAATCCACTGAGCCACGGGGATGTTGATTCTCAAATCCACTTGCTCACAGGATTTTAATTCTCAAATCCACTGGGCCATGGGGATGTTGGTTCTCAAATCCTCTCGGATCCGGGATTTTTGATTATCAAATCTAGTGGGCCACGTGGATTTTAATTCTGAATTTCAGTGTTCTAGGGGGATTTTGATTCTCAAATCCACTGGGCCATTGGGATTTTGATTCTCATATCCACTTGGCCATGGGGATGTTGTTCTCAAATGCACTTGGTCACAGGATTTGAATTCTCAAATCTACTTTGACACGGGGATTTTGACTCGCAAATCCACTGGTCTACGGGGAGTTTCAGTCCCAAATCCGCTTGGCCACGGGGATGTTGATTCTCAAATCCACTTGGTCACAGGATTTGAATTCTCAAATCCACTGGGCCACGGGGATGGTGATTCTCAAATCCACTGGGGCTCGAGATTTTTGATTATCAAATCCAGTGGGCCACAGGGATTGTAGGTCTCAAATCCAACGCGCTGTGGGGATTTGGATTCTCAAATCCACTTGTTGACATGATTTTAATTCTAAAATCCAGTGGGCCACAGGGATTGTAGTTCTCAAATCTTCTTTGCCACGGGGATTTTGACTCGCAAATCCACTGGTCCACGGGGAGTTTCAGTCCCAAATCCACTTGGCCATGGGGATGTTGATTCTCAAATCCACTTGGTCACAGGATTTGAATTCTCAAATCCACTGGGCCACGGGGATGGTGATTCTCAAATCCACTGGGCCTTGAGATTTTTGATTATCAAATCCAGTGGGCCACAGGGATTGTAGTTCTCAAATCCACTGCGCCGCGGGGATTTGGATTCTCAAATCCACTGGACAACGGGAATTTAAATTTTCAAATCCACTAGGCGACGGGGATGTTGATTGTCAAATCCACTGAGCCACGGGGATGTTGATTCTCAAATCCACTTGCTCACAGGATTTTAATTCTCAAATCCCCTGGGCCACGGGGATGTTGATTCTCAAATCCTCTCGGTTCCGGGATTTTTGATTATCAAATCTAGTGTACCACATGGATTTTAATTCTGAATTTCAGTGTGCTAGGGGGATTTTGATTCTCAAATCCACTGGGCCATGGGGATTTTGATTCTCACATCCACTTGGCCATGGGGATGTTGTTCTCAAATGCACTTGGTCACAGGATTTGAATTCTCAAATCTACTTTGACACGGGGATTTTGACTTTCAAATCCACTGGTCCACGGGGAGTTTCAGTCCCAAATGCACTTGGCCACGGGGATGTTGATTCTCAAATCCACTTGGTCACAGGATTTGAATTCTCAAATCCACTGGCCACGGGGATGGTGATTCTCAAATCCACTGGGGCTCGAGATTTTTGATTATCAAATCCAGTGGGCCACAGGGATTGTAGTTCTCAAATCTACTTTGCCACGGGGATTTTGACTCTCAAATCCACTGGTCCACGGGGAGTTTCAGTCCCAAATCCACTTGGCCACGGGGATGTTGATTCTCAAATCCACTTGGTCACAGGATTTGAATTCTCAAATCCACTGGGCCACGGGGATGGTGATTCTCAAATCCACTGGGCCTTGAGATTTTTGATTATCAAATCCAGTGGGCCACAGGGATTGTATTTCTCAAATCCACTGCGCCGCGGGGATTTGGATTCTCAAATCCACTGGACAACGGGAATTTAAATTTTCAAATCCACTAGGAGACGGGGATGTTGATTGTCAAATCCACTGAGCCACGGGGATGTTGATTCTCAAATCCACTTGGTCACAGGATTTTAATTCTCAAATCCCCTGGGCCACGGGGATGTTGATTCTCAAATCCTCTCGGATCCAGGATTTTTGATTATCAAATCTAGTGGGCCACGTGGATTTTAATTCTGAATTTCAGTGTGCTAGGGGGATTTTGATTCTCAAATCCACTGGGCCATTGGGATTTTGATTCTCATATCCACTTGGCCATGGGGATGTTGTTCTCAAATGCACTTGGTCACAGGATTTGAATTCTCAAATCTACTTTGACACGGGGATTTTGACTCGCAAATCCACTGGTCTACGGGGAGTTTCAGTCCCAAATCCGCTTGGCCACGGGGATGTTGATTCTCAAATCCACTTGGTCACAGGATTTGAATTCTCAAATCCACTGGGCCACGGGGATGGTGATTCTCAAATCCACTGGGGCTCGAGATTTTTGATTATCAAATCCAGTGGGCCACAGGGATTGTAGGTCTCAAATCCAACGCGCTGTGGGGATTTGGATTCTCAAATCCACTTGTTGACATGATTTTAATTCTAAAATCCAGTGGGCCACAGGGATTGTAGTTCTCAAATCTTCTTTGCCACGGGGATTTTGACTCGCAAATCCACTGGTCCACGGGGAGTTTCAGTCCCAAATCCACTTGGCCATGGGGATGTTGATTCTCAAATCCACTTGGTCACAGGATTTGAATTCTCAAATCCACTGGGCCACGGGGATGGTGATTCTCAAATCCACTGGGCCTTGAGATTTTTGATTATCAAATCCAGTGGGCCACAGGGATTGTAGTTCTCAAATCCACTGCGCCCCGGGGATTTGGATTCTCAAATCCACTGGACAACGGGAATTTAAATTTTCAAATCCACTAGGCGACGGGGATGTTGATTGTCAAATCCACTGAGCCACGGGGATGTTGATTCTCAAATCCACTTGCTCACAGGATTTTAATTCTCAAATCCCCTGGGCCACGGGGATGTTGATTCTCAAATCCTCTCGGTTCCGGGATTTTTGATTATCAAATCTAGTGTACCACATGGATTTTAATTCTGAATTTCAGTGTGCTAGGGGGATTTTGATTCTCAAATCCACTGGGCCATGGGGATTTTGATTCTCACATCCACTTGGCCATGGGGATGTTGTTCTCAAATGCACTTGGTCACAGGATTTGAATTCTCAAATCTACTTTGACACGGGGATTTTGACTTTCAAATCCACTGGTCCACGGGGAGTTTCAGTCCCAAATGCACTTGGCCACGGGGATGTTGATTCTCAAATCCACTTGGTCACAGGATTTGAATTCTCAAATCCACTGGCCACGGGGATGGTGATTCTCAAATCCACTGGGGCTCGAGATTTTTGATTATCAAATCCAGTGGGCCACAGGGATTGTAGTTCTCAAATCTACTTTGCCACGGGGATTTTGACTCTCAAATCCACTGGTCCACGGGGAGTTTCAGTCCCAAATCCACTTGGCCACGGGGATGTTGATTCTCAAATCCACTTGGTCACAGGATTTGAATTCTCAAATCCACTGGGCCACGGGGATGGTGTTTCTCAAATCCACTGGGCCTTGAGATTTTTGATTATCAAATCCAGTGGGCCACAGGGATTGTATTTCTCAAATCCACTGCGCCGCGGGGATTTGGATTCTCAAATCCACTGGACAACGGGAATTTAAATTTTCAAATCCACTAGGAGACGGGGATGTTGATTGTCAAATCCACTGAGCCACGGGGATGTTGATTCTCAAATCCACTTGGTCACAGGATTTTAATTCTCAAATCCCCTGGGCCACGGGGATGTTGATTCTCAAATCCTCTCGGATCCAGGATTTTTGATTATCAAATCTAGTGGGCCACGTGGATTTTAATTCTGAATTTCAGTGTGCTAGGGGGATTTTGATTCTCAAATCCACTGGGCCATTGGGATTTTGATTCTCACATCCACTTGGCCATGGGGATGTTGTTCTCAAATGCACTTGGTCACAGGATTTGAATTCTCAAATCTACTTTGACACGGGGATTTTGACTCTCAAATGCACTGGTCCACGGGGAGTTTCAGTCCCAAATCCGCTTGGCCACGGGGATGTTGATTCTCAAATCCACTTGGTCACAGGATTTGAATTCTCAAATCCACTGGGCCACGGGGATGGTGATTCTCAAATCCACTGGGGCTCGAGATTTTTGATTATCAAATCCAGTGGGCCATAGGGATTGTAGGTCTCAAATCCAACGCGCTGTGGGGATTTGGATTCTCAAATCCACTTGTTGACATGATTTTAATACTAAAATCCACTGGGCCACGGGGATGGTGATTCTCAAATCCAGTGGGCCTCGAGATTTTTGATTATCAAATCCACTGGGCCACAGGGATTGTAGTTCTCAAATCTACTTTGCCACGGGGATTTTGACTCTCAAATCCACTGGTCCACGGGGAGTTTCAGTCCCAAATCCACTTGGCCACGGGGATGTTGATTCTCAAATCCACTTGGTCACAGGATTTGAATTCTCAAATCCACTGGGCCACGGGGATGGTGATTCTCAAAGCCACTGGGCCTTGAGATTTTTGATTATCAAATCCAGTGGGCCACAGGGATTGTAGGTCTCAAATCCACTGCGCCCCGGGGATTTGGATTCTCAAATCCACTGGACAACGGGAATTTAAATTTTCAAATCCACTAGGAGACGGGGATGTTGATTGTCAAATCCACTGAGCCACAGGGATGTTGATTCTCAAATCCACTTGGTCACAGGATTTTAATTCTCAAATCCCCTGGGCCACGGGGATGTTGATTCTCAAATCCTCTCGGATCCGGGATTTTTCATTATCAAATCTAGTGGGCCACGTGGATTTTAATTCTGAATTTCAGTGTGCTAGGGGGATTTTGATTCTCAAATCCACTGGGCCATTGGGATTTTGATTCTCACATCCACTTGGCCATGGGGATGTTGTTCTCAAATGCACTTGGTCACAGGATTTGAATTCTCAAATCAACTTTGACACGGGGATTTTGACTCGCAAATCCACTGGTCCACGGGGAGTTTCAGTCCCAAATCCGCTTGGCCACGGGGATGTTGATTCTCAAATCCACTTGCTCACAGGATTTTAATTCTCAAATCCACTGGGCCACGGGAATGGTGATTCTCAAATCCTCTCGGTTCCGGGATTTTTGATTATCAAATCTAGTGTGCCACGTGGATTTTAATTCTAAATTTCAGTGTGCTAGGGGGATTTTGATTCTCAAATCCACTGGGCCATTGGGATTTTGATTCTCACATCCACTTGGCCATGGGGATGTTGTTCTCAAATGCACTTGGTCACAGGATTTGAATTCTCAAATCTACTTTGACACGGGGATTTTGACTCTCAAATGCACTGGTCCACGGGGAGTTTCAGTCCCAAATCCGCTTGGCCACGGGGATGTTGATTCTCAAATCCACTTGGTCACAGGATTTGAATTCTCAAATCCACTGGGCCACGGGGATGGTGATTCTCAAATCCACTGGGGCTCGAGATTTTTGATTATCAAATCCAGTGGGCCACAGGGATTGTAGTTCTCAAATCTACTTTGCCACGGGGATTTTGACTCTCAAATCCACTGGTCCACGGGGAGTTTCAGTCCCAAATCCACTGGGCCACGGGGATGGTGATTCTCAAATCCACTGGGCCTCGAGATTTTTGATTATCAAATCCAGTGGGCCACAGGGATTGTAGTTCTCAAATCCACTGCGCCGCGGGGATTTGGATTCTCAAATCCACTGGACAACGGGAATTTAAATTTTCAAATCCACTAGGAGACGGGGATGTTGATTGTCAAATCCACTGAGCCACGGGGATGTTGATTCTCAAATCCACTTGGTCACAGGATTTTAATTCTCAAATCCCCTGGGCCACGGGGATGTTGATTCTCAAATCCTCTCGGATCCGGGATTTTTCATTATCAAATCTAGTGGGCCACGTGGATTTTAATTCTGAATTTCAGTGTGCTAGGGGGATTTTGATTCTCAAATCCACTGGGCCATGGGGATTTTGATTCTCACATCCACTTGGCCATGGGGATGTTGTTCTCAAATGCACTTGGTCACAGGATTTGAATTCTCAAATCTACTTTGACACGGGGATTTTGACTCTCAAATGCACTGGTCCACGGGGAGTTTCAGTCCCAAATCCGCTTGGCCACGGGGATGGTGATTCTCAAATCCACTGGGGCTCGAGATTTTTGATTATCAAATCCAGTGGGCCACAGGGATTGTAGGTCTCAAATCCAACGCGCTGTGGGGATTTGGATTCTCAAATCCACTTGTTGACATGATTTTAATACTAAAATCCACTGGGCCACGGGGATGGTGATTCTCAAATCCAGTGGGCCTCGAGATTTTTGATTATCAAATCCACTGGGCCACAGGGATTGTAGTTCTCAAATCTACTTTGCCACGGGGATTTTGACTCTCAAATCCACTGGTCCACGGGGAGTTTCAGTCCCAAATCCACTTGGCCACGGGGATGTTGATTCTCAAATCCACTTGGTCACAGGATTTGAATTCTCAAATCCACTGGGCCACGGGGATGGTGATTCTCAAAGCCACTGGGCCTTGAGATTTTTGATTATCAAATCCAGTGGGCCACAGGGATTGTAGTTCTCAAATCCACTGCGCCGCTGGGATTTGGATTCTCAAATCCACTGGACAACGGGAATTTAAATTTTCAAATCCACTAGGCGACGGGGATGTTGATTGTCAAATCCACTGAGCCACGGGGATGTTGATTCTCAAATCCACTTGCTCACAGGATTTTAATTCTCAAATCCACTGGGCCATGGGGATGTTGATTCTCAAATCCTCTCGGTTCTGGGATTTTTGATTATCAAATCTAGTGTACCACATGGATTTTAATTCTGAATTTCAGTGTGCTAGGGGGATTTTGATTCTCAAATCCACTGGGCCATGGGGATTTTGATTCTCACATCCACTTGGCCATGGGGATGTTGTTCTCAAATGCACTTGGTCACAGGATTTGAATTCTCAAATCTACTTTGACACGGGGATTTTGACTTTCAAATCCACTGGTCCACGGGGAGTTTCAGTCCCAAATGCACTTGGCCACGGGGATGTTGATTCTCAAATCCACTTGGTCACAGGATTTGAATTCTCAAATCCACTGGGCCACGGGGATGGTGATTCTCAAATCCACTGGGGCTCGAGATTTTTGATTATCAAATCCAGTGGGCCACAGGGATTGTAGGTCTCAAATCCAACGCGCCGTGGGGATTTGGATTCTCAAATCCACTTGTTGACATGATTTTAATTCTAAAATCCACTGGGCCACGGGGATGGTGATTCTCAAATCCAGCGGGCCTCGAGATTTTTGATTATCAAATCCACTGGGCCACAGGGATTGTAGTTCTCAAATCTACTTTGCCACGGGGATTTTGACTCTCAAATCCACTGGTCCACGGGGAGTTTCAGTCCCAAATCCACTTGGCCACGGGCATGTTGATTCTCAAATCCACTTGGTCACAGGATTTGAATTCTCAAATCCACTGGGTCACGGGGATGGTGATTCTCAAATCCACTGGGCCTTGAGATTTTTGATTATCAAATCCAGTGGGCCACAGGGATTGTAGTTCTCAAATCCACTGCGCCCCGGGGATTTGGATTCTCAAATCCACTGGACAACGGGAATTTAAATTTTCAAATCCACTAGGCGACGGGGATGTTGATTGTCAAATCCACTGAGCCACAGGGATGTTGATTCTCAAATCCACTTGGTCACAGGATTTTAATTCTCAAATCCCCTGGGCCACGGGAATGGTGATTCTCAAATCCTCTCGGTTCCGGGATTTTTGATTATCAAATCTAGTGTGCCACGTGGATTTTAATTCTAAATTTCAGTGTGCTAGGGGGATTTTGATTCTCAAATCCACTGGGCCATTGGGATTTTGATTCTCACATCCACTTGGCCATGGGGATGTTGTTCTCAAATGCACTTGGTCACAGGATTTGAATTCTCAAATCTACTTTGACACGGGGATTTTGACTCTCAAATGCACTGGTCCACGGGGAGTTTCAGTCCCAAATCCGCTTGGCCACGGGGATGTTGATTCTCAAATCCACTGGGGCTCGAGATTTTTGATTATCAAATCCAGTGGGCCACAGGGATTGTAGTTCTCAAATCTACTTTGCCACGGGGATTTTGACTCTCAAATCCACTGGTCCACGGGGAGTTTCAGTCCCAAATCCACTGGGCCACGGGGATGGTGATTCTCAAATCCACTGGGCCTCGAGATTTTTGATTATCAAATCCAGTGGGCCACAGGGATTGTAGTTCTCAAATCCACTGCGCCGTGGGGATTTGGATTCTCAAATCCACTGGACAACGGGAATTTAAATTTTCAAATCCACTAGGAGACGGGGATGTTGATTGTCAAATCCACTGAGCCACGGGGATGTTGATTCTCAAATCCACTTGGTCACAGGATTTTAATTCTCAAATCCCCTGGGCCACGGGGATGTTGATTCTCAAATCCTCTCGGATCCGGGATTTTTCATTATCAAATCTAGTGGGCCACGTGGATTTTAATTCTGAATTTCAGTGTGCTAGGGGGATTTTGATTCTCAAATCCACTGGGCCATGGGGATTTTGATTCTCACATCCACTTGGCCATGGGGATGTTGTTCTCAAATGCACTTGGTCACAGGATTTGAATTCTCAAATCTACTTTGCCACGGGGATTTTGACTCTCAAATGCACTGGTCCACGGGGAGTTTCAGTCCCAAATCCGCTTGGCCACGGGGATGTTGATTCTCAAATCTACTTGGTCACAGGATTTGAATTCTCAAATCCACTGGGCCACGGGGATGGTGATTCTCAAATCCACTGGGGCTCGAGATTTTTGATTATCAAATCCAGTGGGCCACAGGGATTGTAGGTCTCAAATCCAACGCGCTGTGGGGATTTGGATTCTCAAATCCACTTGTTGACATGATTTTAATACTAAAATCCACTGGGCCACGGGGATGGTGATTCTCAAATCCACTGGGCCTCGAGATTTTTGATTATCAAATCCACTGGGCCACAGGGATTGTAGTTCTCAAATCTACTTTGCCACGGGGATTTTGACTCTCAAATCCACTGGTCCACGGGGAGTTTCAGTCCCAAATCCACTTGGCCACGGGGATGTTGATTCTCAAATCCACTTGGTCACAGGATTTGAATTCTCAAATCCACTGGGCCACGGGGATGGTGATTCTCAAAGCCACTGGGCCTTGAGATTTTTGATTATCAAATCCAGTGGGCCACAGGGATTGTAGTTCTCAAATCCACTGCGCCGCTGGGATTTGGATTCTCAAATCCACTGGACAACGGGAATTTAAATTTTCAAATCCACTAGGCGACGGGGATGTTGATTGTCAAATCCACTGAGCCACGGGGATGTTGATTCTCAAATCCACTTGCTCACAGGATTTTAATTCTCAAATCCACTGGGCCATGGGGATGTTGATTCTCAAATCCTCTCGGTTCTGGGATTTTTGATTATCAAATCTAGTGTACCACATGGATTTTAATTCTGAATTTCAGTGTGCTAGGGGGATTTTGATTCTCAAATCCACTGGGCCATGGGGATTTTGATTCTCACATCCACTTGGCCATGGGGATGTTGTTCTCAAATGCACTTGGTCACAGGATTTGAATTCTCAAATCTACTTTGACACGGGGATTTTGACTTTCAAATCCACTGGTCCACGGGGAGTTTCAGTCCCAAATGCACTTGGCCACGGGGATGTTGATTCTCAAATCCACTTGGTCACAGGATTTGAATTCTCAAATCCACTGGGCCACGGGGATGGTGATTCTCAAATCCACTGGGGCTCGAGATTTTTGATTATCAAATCCAGTGGGCCACAGGGATTGTAGGTCTCAAATCCAACGCGCCGTGGGGATTTGGATTCTCAAATCCACTTGTTGACATGATTTTAATTCTAAAATCCACTGGGCCACGGGGATGGTGATTCTCAAATCCACTGGGCCTCGAGATTTTTGATTATCAAATCCACTGGGCCACAGGGATTGTAGTTCTCAAATCTACTTTGCCACGGGGATTTTGACTCTCAAATCCACTGGTCCACGGGGAGTTTCAGTCCCAAATCCACTTGGCCACGGGCATGTTGATTCTCAAATCCACTTGGTCACAGGATTTGAATTCTCAAATCCACTGGGTCACGGGGATGGTGATTCTCAAATCCACTGGGCCTTGAGATTTTTGATTATCAAATCCAGTGGGCCACAGGGATTGTAGTTCTCAAATCCACTGCGCCCCGGGGATTTGGATTCTCAAATCCACTGGACAACGGGAATTTAAATTTTCAAATCCACTAGGCGACGGGGATGTTGATTGTCAAATCCACTGAGCCACAGGGATGTTGATTCTCAAATCCACTTGGTCACAGGATTTTAATTCTCAAATCCCCTGGGCCACGGGGATGTTGATTCTCAAATCCTCTCGGTTCCGGGATTTTTGATTATCAAATCTAGTGGGCCATGTGGATTTTAATTCTGAATTTCAGTGTGCTAGGGGGATTTTGATTCTCAAATCCACTGGGCCATGGGGATTTTGATTCTCACATCCACTTGGCCATGGGGATGTTGTTCTCAAATGCACTTGGTCACAGGATTTGAATTCTCAAATCTACTTTGACACGGGGATTTTGACTCTCAAATGCACTGGTCCACGGGGAGTTTCAGTCCCAAATCCGCTTGGCCACGGGGATGTTGATTCTCAAATCCACTTGGTCACAGGATTTGAATTCTCAAATCCACTGGGCCACGGGGATGGTGATTCTCAAATCCACTGGGCCTCGAGATTTTTGATTATCAAATCCAGTGGGCCACAGGGATTGTAGTTCTCAAATCCACTGGGCCGCGGGGATTTGGATTCTCAAATCCACTGGACAACGGGAATTTAAATTTTCAAATCCACTAGGCGACGGGGATGTTGATTGTCAAATCCACTGAGCCACAGGGATGTTGATTCTCAAATCCACTTGCTCACAGGATTTTAATTCTCAAATCCCCTGGGCCACGGGGATGTTGATTCTCAAATCCTCTCGGATCCGGGATTTTTCATTATCAAATCTAGTGGGCCACGTGGATTTTAATTCTGAATTTCAGTGTGCTAGGGGGATTTTGATTCTCAAATCCACTGGGCCATTGGGATTTTGATTCTCACATCCACTTGGCCATGGGGATGTTGTTCTCAAATGCACTTGGTCACAGGATTTGAATTCTCAAATCAACTTTGACACGGGGATTTTGACTCGCAAATCCACTGGTCCACGGGGAGTTTCAGTCCCAAATCCGCTTGGCCACGGGGATGTTGATTCTCAAATCCACTTGCTCACAGGATTTTAATTCTCAAATCCACTGGGCCACGGGAATGGTGATTCTCAAATCCTCTCGGTTCCGGGATTTTTGATTATCAAATCTAGTGTGCCACATGGATTTTAATTCTAAATTTCAGTGTGCTAGGGGGATTTTGATTCTCAAATCCACTGGGCCATTGGGATTTTGATTCTCACATCCACTTGGCCATGGGGATGTTGTTCTCAAATGCACTTGGTCACAGGATTTGAATTCTCAAATCTACTTTGACACGGGGATTTTGACTCTCAAATGCACTGGTCCACGGGGAGTTTCAGTCCCAAATCCGCTTGGCCACGGGGATGTTGATTCTCAAATCCACTTGGTCACAGGATTTGAATTCTCAAATCCACTGGGCCACGGGGATGGTGATTCTCAAATCCACTGGGGCTCGAGATTTTTGATTATCAAATCCAGTGGGCCACAGGGATTGTAGGTCTCAAATCCAATGCGCTGTGGGGATTTGGATTCTCAAATCCACTTGTTGACATGATTTTAATTCTAAAATCCACTGGGCCACGGGGATGGTGATTCTCAAATCCAGTGGGCCTCGAGATTTTTGATTATCAAATCCACTGGGCCACAGGGATTGTAGTTCTCAAATCTTCTTTGCCACGGGGATTTTGACTCGCAAATCCACTGGTCCACGGGGAGTTTCAGTCCCAAATCCACTTGGCCATGGGGATGTTGATTCTCAAATCCACTTGGTCACAGGATTTGAATTCTCAAATCCACTGGGCCACGGGGATGGTGATTCTCAAATCCACTGGGCCTTGAGATTTTTGATTATCAAATCCAGTGGGCCACAGGGATTGTAGTTCTCAAATCCACTGCGCCCCGGGGATTTGGATTCTCAAATCCACTGGACAACGGGAATTTAAATTTTCAAATCCACTAGGCGACGGGGATGTTGATTGTCAAATCCACTGAGCCACGGGGATGTTGATTCTCAAATCCACTTGCTCACAGGATTTTAATTCTCAAATCCACTGGGCCATGGGGATGTTGATTCTCAAATCCTCTCGGTTCCGGGATTTTTGATTATCAAATCTAGTGTACCACATGGATTTTAATTCTGAATTTCAGTGTGCTAGGGGGATTTTGATTCTCAAATCCACTGGGCCATGGGGATTTTGATTCTCACATCTACTTGGCCATGGGGATGTTGTTCTCAAATGCACTTGGTCACAGGATTTGAATTCTCAAATCTACTTTGACACGGGGATTTTGACTTTCAAATCCACTGGTCCACGGGGAGTTTCAGTCCCAAATGCACTTGGCCACGGGGATGTTGATTCTCAAATCCACTTGGTCACAGGATTTGAATTCTCAAATCCACTGGCCACGGGGATGGTGATTCTCAAATCCACTGGGGCTCGAGATTTTTGATTATCAAATCCAGTGGGCCACAGGGATTGTAGTTCTCAAATCTACTTTGCCACGGGGATTTTGACTCTCAAATCCACTGGTCCACGGGGAGTTTCAGTCCCAAATCCACTGGGCCACGGGGATGGTGATTCTCAAATCCACTGGGCCTCGAGATTTTTGATTATCAAATCCAGTGGGCCACAGGGATTGTAGTTCTCAAATCCACTGCGCCGCGGGGATTTGGATTCTCAAATCCACTGGACAACGGAAATTTAAATTTTCAAATCCACTAGGAGACGGGGATGTTGATTGTCAAATCCACTGAGCCACGGGGATGTTGATTCTCAAATCCACTTGGTCACAGGATTTTAATTCTCAAATCCCCTGGGCCACGGGGATGTTGATTCTCAAATCCTCTCGGATCCGGGATTTTTCATTATCAAATCTAGTGGGCCACGTGGATTTTAATTCTGAATTTCAGTGTGCTAGGGGGATTTTGATTCTCAAATCCACTGGGCCATTGGGATTTTGATTCTCACATCCACTTGGCCATGGGGATGTTGTTCTCAAATGCACTTGGTCACAGGATTTGAATTCTCAAATCTACTTTGACACGGGGATTTTGACTCTCAAATGCACTGGTCCACGGGGAGTTTCAGTCCCAAATCCGCTTGGCCACGGGGATGTTGATTCTCAAATCCACTTGGTCACAGGATTTGAATTCTCAAATCCACTGGGCCACGGGGATGGTGATTCTCAAATCCACTGGGGCTCAAGATTTTTGATTATCAAATCCAGTGGGCCACAGGGATTGTAGGTCTCAAATCCAACGCGCCGTGGGGATTTGGATTCTCAAATCCACTTGTTGACATGATTTTAATTCTAAAATCCACTGGGCCACGGGGATGGTGATTCTCAAATCCAGTGGGCCTCGAGATTTTTGATTATCAAATCCACTGGGCCACAGGGATTGTAGTTCTCAAATCTACTTTGCCACGGGGATTTTGACTCTCAAATGCACTGGTCCACGGGGAGTTTCAGTCCCAAATCCACTTGGCCACGGGGATGTTGATTCTCAAATCCACTTGGTCACAGGATTTGAATTCTCAAATCCACTGGGTCACGGGGATGGTGATTCTCAAATCCACTGGGCCTTGAGATTTTTGATTATCAAATCCAGTGGGCCACAGGGATTGTAGTTCTCAAATCCACTGCGCCGCTGGGATTTGGATTCTCAAATCCACTGGACAACGGGAATTTAAATTTTCAAATCCACTAGGCGACGGGGATGTTGATTGTCAAATCCACTGAGCCACGGGGATGTTGATTCTCAAATCCACTTGGTCACAGGATTTTAATTCTCAAATCCCCTGGGCCACGGGGATGTTGATTCTCAAATCCTCTCGGTTCCGGGATTTTTGATTATCAAATCTAGTGGGCCATGTGGATTTTAATTCTGAATTTCAGTGTGCTAGGGGGATTTTGATTCTCAAATCCACTGGGCCATGGGGATTTTGATTCTCACATCCACTTGGCCATGGGGATGTTGTTCTCAAATGCACTTGGTCACAGGATTTGAATTCTCAAATCTACTTTGACACGGGGATTTTGACTCTCAAATGCACTGGTCCACGGGGAGTTTCAGTCCCAAATCCGCTTGGCCACGGGGATGTTGATTCTCAAATCCACTTGGTCACAGGATTTGAATTCTCAAATCCACTGGGCCACGGGGATGGTGATTCTCAAATCCACTGGGGCTCGAGATTTTTGATTATCAAATCCAGTGGGCCACAGGGATTGTAGGTCTCAAATCCAACGCGCTGTGGGGATTTGGATTCTCAAATCCACTTGTTGACATGATTTTAATTCTAAAATCCACTGGGCCACGGGGATGGTGATTCTCAAATCCAGTGGGCCTCGAGATTTTTGATTATCAAATCCACTGGGCCACAGGGATTGTAGTTCTCAAATCTTCTTTGCCACGGGGATTTTGACTCGCAAATCCACTGGTCCACGGGGAGTTTCAGTCCCAAATCCACTTGGCCATGGGGATGTTGATTCTCAAATCCACTTGGTCACAGGATTTGAATTCTCAAATCCACTGGGCCACGGGGATGGTGATTCTCAAATCCACTGGGCCTTGAGATTTTTGATTATCAAATCCAGTGGGCCACAGGGATTGTAGTTCTCAAATCCACTGCGCCCCGGGGATTTGGATTCTCAAATCCACTGGACAACGGGAATTTAAATTTTCAAATCCACTAGGCGACGGGGATGTTGATTGTCAAATCCACTGAGCCACGGGGATGTTGATTCTCAAATCCACTTGCTCACAGGATTTTAATTCTCAAATCCACTGGGCCACGGGAATGGTGATTCTCAAATCCTCTCGGTTCCGGGATTTTTGATTATCAAATCTAGTGTACCACATGGATTTTAATTCTGAATTTCAGTGTGCTAGGGGGATTTTGATTCTCAAATCCACTGGGCCATGGGGATTTTGATTCTCACATCCACTTGGCCATGGGGATGTTGTTCTCAAATGCACTTGGTCACAGGATTTGAATTCTCAAATCTACTTTGACACGGGGATTTTGACTTTCAAATCCACTGGTCCACGGGGAGTTTCAGTCCCAAATGCACTTGGCCACGGGGATGTTGATTCTCAAATCCACTTGGTCACAGGATTTGAATTCTCAAATCCACTGGCCACGGGGATGGTGATTCTCAAATCCACTGGGGCTCGAGATTTTTGATTATCAAATCCAGTGGGCCACAGGGATTGTAGTTCTCAAATCTACTTTGCCACGGGGATTTTGACTCTCAAATCCACTGGTCCACGGGGAGTTTCAGTCCCAAATCCACTTGGCCACGGGGATGTTGATTCTCAAATCCACTTGGTCACAGGATTTGAATTCTCAAATCCACTGGGCCACGGGGATGGTGATTCTCAAATCCACTGGGCCTTGAGATTTTTGATTATCAAATCCAGTGGGCCACAGGGATTGTAGTTCTCAAATCCACTGCGCCGCGGGGATTTGGATTCTCAAATCCACTGGACAACGGGAATTTAAATTTTCAAATCCACTAGGAGACGGGGATGTTGGTTGTCAAATCCACTGAGCCACAGGGATGTTGATTCTCAAATCCACTTGGTCACAGGATTTTAATTCTCAAATCCCCTGGGCCACGGGGATGTTGATTCTCAAATCCTCTCGGATCCGGGATTTTTGATTATCAAATCTAGTGGGCCACGTGGATTTTAATTCTGAATTTCAGTGTGCTAGGGGGATTTTGATTCTCAAATCCACTGGGCCATTGGGATTTTGATTCTCACATCCACTTGGCCATGGGGATGTTGTTCTCAAATGCACTTGGTCACAGGATTTGAATTCTCAAATCTACTTTGACACGGGGATTTTGACTCGCAAATGCACTGGTCCACGGGGAATTTCAGTCCCAAATCCGCTTGGCCACGGGGATGTTGATTCTCAAATCCACTTGGTCACAGGATTTGAATTCTCAAATCCACTGGGCAAGGGGATGGTGATTCTCAAATCCACTGGGGCTCGAGATTTTTGATTATCAAATCCAGTGGGCCACAGGGATTGTAGGTCTCAAATCCAACGCGCTGTGGGGATTTGGATTCTCAAATCCACTTGTTGACATGATTTTAATACTAAAATCCACTGGGCCACGGGGATGGTGATTCTCAAATCCAGTGGGCCTCGAGATTTTTGATTATCAAATCCACTGGGCCACAGGGATTGTAGTTCTCAAATCTACTTTGCCACGGGGATTTTGACTCTCAAATCCACTGGTCCACGGGGAGTTTCAGTCCCAAATCCACTTGGCCACGGGGATGTTGATTCTCAAATCCACTTGTTTACATGATTTGAATTCTCAAATCCACTGGGCCACGGGGATGGTGATTCTCAAATCCACTGGGCCTTGAGATTTTTGATTATCAAATCCAGTGGGCCACAGGGATTGTAGTTCTCAAATCCACTGCGCCGCGGGGATTTGGATTCTCAAATCCACTGGACAACGGGAATTTAAATTTTCAAATCCACTAGGCGACGGGGATGTTGATTGTCAAATCCACTGAGACACGGGGATGTTGATTCTCAAATCCACTTGGTCACAGGATTTTAATTCTCAAATCCCCTGGGCCACGGGCATGTTGATTCTCAAATCCTCTCGGTTCCGGGATTTTTCATTATCAAATCTAGTGGGCCACGTGGATTTTAATTGTGAATTTGAGTGTGCTAGGGGGATTTTGATTCTCAAATCCACTGGGCCATTGGGATTTTGATTCTCACATCTACTTGGCCATGGGGATGTTGTTCTCAAATGCACTTGGTCACAGGATTTGAATTCTCAAATCTACTTTGCCACGGGGATTTTGACTCTCAAATGCACTGGTCCACGGGGAGTTTCAGTCCCAAATCCGCTTGGCCACGGGGATGTTGATTCTCAAATCCACTTGGTCACAGGATTTGAATTCTCAAATCCACTGGGCCACGGGGATGGTGATTCTCAAATCCACTGAGCCTCGAGATTTTTGATTATCAAATCCAGTGGGCCACAGGGATTGTAGTTCTCAAATCCACTGCGCCGCGGGGATTTGGATTCTCAAATCCACTGGACAACGGGAATTTAAATTTTCAAATCCACTAGGAGACGGGGATATTGATTGTCAAATCCACTGAGCCACAGGGATGTTGATTCTCAAATCCACTTGGTCACAGGATTTTAATTCTCAAATCCCCTGGGCCACGGGGATGTTGATTCT
Organism: Platalea leucorodia; assembly: GCF_965183815.1. Classification (NCBI taxonomy): domain Eukaryota; kingdom Metazoa; phylum Chordata; class Aves; order Pelecaniformes; family Threskiornithidae; genus Platalea; species Platalea leucorodia. Next base: position 1,061,540 of record NC_138847.1, on the reverse strand, counting down.
CAAATCCTCTCGGTTCCGGGATTTTTGATTATCAAATCTAGTGGGCCACGTGGATTTTAATTGTGAATTTCAGTGTGCTAGGGGGATTTTGATTCTCAAATCCACTGGGCCATTGGGATTTTGATTCTCACATCCACTTGGCCATGGGGATGTTGTTCTCAAATGCACTTGGTCACAGGATTTGAATCCTCAAATCTACTTTGACACGGGGATTTTGACTTTCAAATCCACTGGTCCACGGGGAGTTTCAGTCCCAAATGCACTTGGCCACGGGGATGTTGATTCTCAAATCCACTTGCTCACAGGATTTGAATTCTCAAATCCACTGGGCCACGGGGATGGTGATTCTCAAATCCACTGGGGCTCGAGATTTTTGATTATCAAATCCAGTGGGCCACAGGGATTGTAGGTCTCAAATCCACCGCGCCGCGGGGATTTGGTTTCTCAAATCCACTTGTTGACATGATTTTAATACTAAAATCCACTGGGCCACGGGATGGTGATTCTCAAATCCACTGAGCCTCGAGATTTTTGATTATCAAATCCAGTGGGCCACAGGGATTGTAGTTCTCAAATCCACTGCGCCGCGGGGATTTGGATTCTCAAATCCACTGGACAACGGGAATTTAAATTTTCAAATCCACTAGGAGACGGGGATGTTGATTGTCAAATCCACTGAGCCACAGGGATGTTGATTCTCAAATCCACTTGCTCACAGGATTTTAATTCTCAAATCCACTGGGCCATGGGGATGTTGATTCTCAAATCCTCTCGGATCCGGGATTTTTGATTATCAAATCTAGTGTACCACATGGATTTTAATTCTGAATTTCAGTGTGCTAGGGGGATTTTGATTCTCAAATCCACTGGGCCATGGGGATTTTGATTCTCACATCCACTTGGCCATGGGGATGTTGTTCTCAAATGCACTTGGTCACAGGATTTGAATTCTCAAATCTACTTTGACACGGGGATTTTGACTCTCAAATGCACTGGTCCACGGGGAGTTTCAGTCCCAAATCCGCTTGGCCACGGGGATGTTGATTCTCAAATCCACTTGGTCACAGGATTTGAATTCTCAAATCCACTGGGCCACGGGGATGGTGATTCTCAAATCCACTGGGGCTCGAGATTTTTGATTATCAAATCCAGTGGGCCACAGGGATTGTAGGTCTCAAATCCAATACGCCGCGGGGATTTGGATTCTCAAATCCACTTGTTGACATGATTTTAATTCTAAAACCCACTGGGCCACGGGGATGGTGATTCTCAAATGCACTGGGCCATGGGGCTTTTGATTCTCAAATCCACTGGGCCATGGGGATGTCAGTTCTGAAATCCACTGGGCCACGGGGATGTTAATTCTCAATTCCACTGGGCCACAGGGATTTTAATTCACAAATCCACTGGGCCACGGGGATTTTAAATCTCAAATCCACTTGGCCACATGATTTGAATTCTCAAATCTTCTTTGCCACGGGGATTTGGACTCGCAAATCCACTGGTCCACTTGGAGTTTCAGTCCCAAATCCACTTGGCCACGGGGATGTTGATTCTCAAATCCACTTGGTCACAGGACTTTAATTCTCAAATCCACTGGGCCACGGGGATGGTGATTCTCAAATCCGCTGGGCCTCGAGATTTTTGATTATCAAATCCAGTGGGCCACAGGGACTGTAGTTCTCAAATCCACTGCGCCGCGGGGATTTGGATTCTCAAATCCACTGGACAACGGGAATTTAAATTTTCAAATCCACTAGGCGACGGGGATGTTGATTGTCAAATCCACTGAGCCACGGGGATGTTGATTCTCAAATCCACTTGCTCACAGGATTTTAATTCTCAAATCCACTGGGCCATGGGGATGTTGATTCTCAAATCCTCTCGGATCCGGGATTTTTCATTATCAAATCCAGTGGGCCACGTGGATTTTAATTCTGAATTTCAGTGTGCTAGGGGGATTTTGATTCTCAAATCCACTGGGCCATTGGGATATTAATTCTCAAATCCACTGCGCCACAGGGATTTTAATTCACAAATCCACTGGGCCACGGGGATTTTAATTCTCAAATCCACTTGGCCACATGATTTGAATTCTCAAATCTTCTTTGCCACGGGGATTTTGACTTTCAAATCCACTGGTCCACGGGGAGTTTCAGTCCCAAATCCACTTGGCCACGGGGATGTTGATTCTCAAATCCACTTAGTCACAGGATTTGAATTCTCAAATCCACTGGGCACGGGGATGGTGATTCTCAAATCCACTGGGCCTCGAGATTTTTGATTATCAAATCCAGTGAGCCACAGGGATTGTAGGTCTCAAATCCACCGCGCCGCGGGGATTTGGTTTCTCAAATCCACTTGTTGACATGATTTTAATTCTAAAACCCACTGGGCCACGGGGATGGTGATTCTCAAATCCACTGAGCCTCGAGATTTTTGATTATCAAATCCAGTGGGCCACAGGGATTGTAGTTCTCAAATCTACTTTGCCACGGGGATTTTGACTCTCAAATCCACTGGTCCACGGGGAGTTTCAGTCCCAAATCCACTTGGCCACGGGGATGTTGATTCTCAAATCCACTTGGTCACAGGATTTGAATTCTCAAATCCACTGGGCCACGGGGATGGTGATTCTCAAATCCACTGGGCCTTGAGATTTTTGATTATCAAATCCAGTGGGCCACAGGGATTGTAGTTCTCAAATCCACTGCGCCGCGGGGATTTGGATTCTCAAATCCACTGGACAACGGGAATTTAAATTTTCAAATCCACTAGGAGACGGGGATGTTGATTGTCAAATCCACTGAGCCACAGGGATGTTGATTCTCAAATCCACTTGGTCACAGGATTTTAATTCTCAAATCCCCTGGGCCACGGGGATGTTGATTCTCAAATCCTCTCGGATCCGGGATTTTTGATTATCAAATCTAGTGAGCAACATGGATTTTAATTATTAATTTCAGTGTGCTAGGGGGATTTTGATTCTCAAATCCACTGGGCCATTCGGATTTTGATTCTCACATCCACTTGGCCATGGGGATGTTGTTCTCAAATGCACTTGGTCACAGGATTTGAATTCTCAAATCTACTTTGACACGGGGATTTTGACTCTCAAATGCACTGGTCCACGGGGAGTTTCAGTCCCAAATCCACTGGGCCACGGGGATGTTGATTCTCAAATCCACTTGGTCACAGGATTTGAATTCTCAAATCCACTGGGCCACGGGGATGGTGATTCTCAAATCCACTGGGGCTCGAGATTTTTGATTATCAAATCCAGTGGGCCACAGGGATTGTAGTTCTCAAATCCACTGCGCCGCGGGGATTTGGATTCTCAAATCCACTTATTAACATGATTTTAATTCTAAAATCCACTGGGCCACGGGGATGGTGATTCTCAAATCCACTGGGGCTCGAGATTTTTGATTATCAAATCCAGTGGGCCATGGGGATGTCAGTTCTGAAATCCACTGGGCCACGGGGATGTTAATTCTCAATTCCACTGGGCCACAGGGATTTTAATTCACAAATCCACTGGGCCACGGGGATTTTAATTCTCAAATCCACTTGGCCACATGATTTGAATTCTCAAATCTTCTTTGCCACGGGGATTTGGACTCGCAAATCCACTGGTCCACTTGGAGTTTCAGTCCCAAATCCACTTGGCCACGGGGATGTTGATTCTCAAATCTACTTGGTCACAGGACTTTAATTCTCAAATCCACTGGGCCACGGGGATGGTGATTCTGAAATCCGCTGGGCCTCGAGATTTTTGATTATCAAATCCAGTGGGCCACAGGGACTGTAGTTCTCAAATCCACTGCGCCGCGGGGATTTGGATTCTCAAATCCACTGGACAACGGGAATTTAAATTTTCAAATCCACTAGGCGACGGGGATGTTGATTGTCAAATCCACTGAGACACGGGGATGTTGATTCTCAAATCCACTTGGTCACAGGATTTGAATTCTCAAATCCACTGGGCCACGGGGATGGTGATTCTCAAATCCACTGGGGCTCGAGATTTTTGATTATCAAATCCAGTGGGCCACAGGGATTGTAGGTCTCAAATCCAACGCGCTGTGGGGATTTGGATTCTCAAATCCACTTGTTGACATGATTTTAATACTAAAATCCACTGGGCCACGGGGATGGTGATTCTCAAATCCAGTGGGCCTCGAGATTTTTGATTATCAAATCCACTGGGCCACAGGGATTGTAGTTCTCAAATCTACTTTGCCACGGGGATTTTGACTCTCAAATGCACTGGTCCACGGGGAGTTTCAGTCCCAAATCCACTTGGCCACGGGGATGTTGATTCTCAAATCCACTTGGTCACAGGATTTGAATTCTCAAATCCACTGGGCCACGGGGATGGTGATTCTCAAAGCCACTGGGCCTTGAGATTTTTGATTATCAAATCCAGTGGGCCACAGGGATTGTAGTTCTCAAATCCACTGCGCCGCGGGGATTTGGATTCTCAAATCCACTGGACAACGGGAATTTAAATTTTCAAATCCACTAGGAGACGGGGATGTTGATTGTCAAATTCACTGAGCCACAGGGATGTTGATTCTCAAATCCACTTGGTCACAGGATTTTAATTCTCAAATCCCCTGGGCCACGGGGATGTTGATTCTCAAATCCTCTCGGATCCGGGATTTTTGATTATCAAATCTAGTGGGCCACGTGGATTTTAATTGTGAATTTGAGTGTGCTAGGGGGATTTTGATTCTCAAATCCACTGGGCCATTGGGATTTTGATTCTCACATCCACTTGGCCATGGGGATGTTGTTCTCAAATGCACTTGGTCACAGGATTTGAATTCTCAAATCTACTTTGACACGGGGATTTTGACTCGCAAATGCACTGGTCCACGGGGAGTTTGAGTCCGAAATCCGCTTGGCCACGGGGATGTTGATTCTCAAATCCACTTGGTCAGAGGATTTGAATTCTCAAATCCACTGGGCCACGGGGATGGTGATTCTCAAATCCACTGGGGCTCGAGATTTTTGATTATCAAATCCAGTGGGCCACAGGGATTGTAGGTCTCAAATCCAACGCGCCGTGGGGATTTGGATTCTCAAATCCACTTGTTGACATGATTTTAATTCTAAAATCCACTGGGGCACGGGGATGGTGATTCTCAAATCCAGTGGGCCTCGAGATTTTTGATTATCAAATCCACTGGGCCACAGGGATTGTAGTTCTCAAATCTTCTTTGCCACGGGGATTTTGACTCGCAAATCCACTGGTCCACGGGGAATTTCAGTCCCAAATCCACTTGGCCACGGGGATGTTGATTCTCAAATCCACTTGGTCACAGGATTTGAATTCTCAAATCCACTGGGCCACGGGGATGGTGATTCTCAAATCCACTGGGCCTTGAGATTTTTGATTATCAAATCCAGTGGGCCACAGGGATTGTAGTTCTCAAATCCACTGCGCCGCTGGGATTTGGATTCTCAAATCCACTGGACAACGGGAATTTAAATTTTCAAATCCACTAGGCGACGGGGATGTTGATTGTCAAATCCACTGAGCCACGGGGATGTTGATTCTCAAATCCACTTGCTCACAGGATTTTAATTCTCAAATCCACTGGGCCATGGGGATGTTGATTCTCAAATCCTCTCGGTTCCGGGATTTTTGATTATCAAATCTAGTGTACCACATGGATTTTAATTCTGAATTTCAGTGTGCTAGGGGGATTTTGATTCTCAAATCCACTGGGCCATGGGGATTTTGATTCTCACATCCACTTGGCCATGGGGATGTTGTTCTCAAATGCACTTGGTCACAGGATTTGAATTCTCAAATCTACTTTGACACGGGGATTTTGACTCTCAAATCCACTGGTCCACGGGGAGTTTCAGTCCCAAATCTGCTTGGCCACGGGGATGTTGATTCTCAAATGCACTTGGTCACAGGATTTGAATTCTCAAATCCACTGGGCCACGGGGATGGTGATTCTCAAATCCACTGGGGCTCGAGATTTTTGATTATCAAATCCAGTGGGCCACAGGGATTGTAGTTCTCAAATCCACTGCGCCGTGGGGATTTGGATTCTCAAATCCAGTGGACAACGGGAATTTAAATTTTCAAATCCACTAGGCGACGGGGATGTTGATTGTCAAATCCACTGAGCCACGGGGATGTTGATTCTCAAATCCACTTGGTCACAGGATTTTAATTCTCAAATCCACTGGGCCATGGGGATGTTGATTCTCAAATCCTCTCGGTTCCGGGATTTTTGATTATCAAATCTAGTGTACCACATGGATTTTAATTGTGAATTTCAGTGTGCTAGGGGGATTTTGATTCTCAAATCCACTGGGCCATTGGGATTTTGATTCTCACATCCACTTGGCCATGGGGATGTTTTTCTCAAATGCACTTGGTCACAGGATTTGAATTCTCAAATCTACTTTGACACGGGGATTTTGACTTTCAAATCCACTGGTCCACGGGGAGTTTCAGTCCCAAATCCACTTGGCCACGGGGATGTTGATTCTCAAATCCACTTGGTCACAGGATTTGAATTCTCAAATCCACTGGGCACGGGGATGGTGATTCTCAAATCCACTGGGCCTCGAGATTTTTGATTATCAAATCCAGTGAGCCACAGGGATTGTAGGTCTCAAATCCACCGCGCCGCGGGGATTTGGTTTCTCAAATCCACTTGTTGACATGATTTTAATTCTAAAACCCACTGGGCCACGGGATGGTGATTCTCAAATCCACTGAGCCTCGAGATTTTTGATTATCAAATCCAGTGGGCCACAGGGATTGTAGTTCTCAAATCCACTGGGCCGCGGGGATTTGGATTCTCAAATCCACTGGACAACGGGAATTTAAATTTTCAAATCCACTAGGAGACGGGGATGTTGATTGTCAAATCCACTGAGCCACAGGGATGTTGATTCTCAAATCCACTTGGTCACAGGATTTTAATTCTCAAATCCCCTGGGCCACGGGGATGTTGATTCTCAAATCCTCTCGGTTCCGGGATTTTTGATTATCAAATCTAGTGGGCCACGTGGATTTTAATTGTGAATTTCAGTGTGCTAGGGGGATTTTGATTCTCAAATCCACTGGGCCATTGGGATTTTGATTCTCACATCCACTTGGCCATGGGGATGTTGTTCTCAAATGCACTTGGTCACAGGATTTGAATCCTCAAATCTACTTTGACACGGGGATTTTGACTCTCAAATGCACTGGTCCACGGGTTGTTTCAGTCCCAAATCCACTTGGCCACGGGGATGTTGATTCTCAAATCCACTTGGTCACAGGATTTTAATTCTCAAATCCACTGGGCCACGGGAATGGTGATTCTCAAATCCTCTCGGATCCGGGATTTTTCATTATCAAATCTAGTGGGCCACATGGATTTTAATTCTGAATTTCAGTGTGCTAGGGGGATTTTGATTCTCAAATCCACTGGGCCATTGGGATTTTGATTCTCACATCCACTTGGCCATGGGGATGTTGTTCTCAAATGCACTTGGTCACAGGATTTGAATTCTCAAATCCACTGGGCCACGGGGATGGTGATTCTCAAATTCACTGGGCCATGGGGCTTTTGATTCTCAAATCCACTGGGCCATGGGGATGTCAGTTCTGAAATCCACTGGGCCACGGGGATGTTAATTCTCAATTCCACTGGGCCACAGGGATTTTAATTCACAAATCCACTGGGCCATGGGGATTTTAATTCTCAAATCCACTTGGCCACATGATTTGAATTCTCAAATCTTCTTTGCCACGGGGATTTGGACTCGCAAATCCACTGGTCCACTTGGAGTTTCAGTCCCAAATCCACTTGGCCACGGGGATGTTGATTCTCAAATCCACTTGGTCACAGGACTTTAATTCTCAAATCCACTGGGCCACGGGGATGGTGATTCTGAAATCCGCTGGGCCTCGAGATTTTTGATTATCAAATCCAGTGGGCCACAGGGACTGTAGTTCTCAAATCCACTGCGCCGCGGGGATTTGGATTCTCAAATCCACTGGACAACGGGAATTTAAATTTTCAAATCCACTAGGCGACGGGGATGTTGATTGTCAAATCCACTGAGCCACGGGGATGTTGATTCTCAAATCCACTTGCTCACAGGATTTTAATTCTCAAATCCACTGGGCCACGGGGATGGTGATTCTCAAATCCACTGGGGCTCGAGATTTTTGATTATCAAATCCAGTGGGCCTCAGGGATTGTAGGTCTCAAATCCAACGCGCTGTGGGGATTTGGATTCTGAAATCCACTTGTTGACATTATTTTAATACTAAAATCCACTGGGCCACGGGGATGGTGATTCTCAAATCCAGTGGGCCTCGAGATTTTTGATTATCAAATCCACTGGGCCACAGGGATTGTAGTTCTCAAATCTACTTTGCCACGGGGATTTTGACTCTCAAATGCACTGGTCCACGGGGAGTTTCAGTCCCAAATCCACTTGGCCACGGGGATGTTGATTCTCAAATCCACTTGGTCACAGGATTTGAATTCTCAAATCCACTGGGCCACGGGGATGGTGATTCTCAAATCCACTGGGCCTTGAGATTTTTGATTATCAAATCCAGTGGGCCACAGGGATTGTAGTTCTCAAATCCACTGCGCCGCGGGGATTTGGATTCTCAAATCCACTGGACAACGGGAATTTAAATTTTCAAATCCACTAGGAGACGGGGATGTTGATTGTCAAATTCACTGAGCCACAGGGATGTTGATTCTCAAATCTACTTGGTCACAGGATTTTAATTCTCAAATCCCCTGGGCCACGGGGATGTTGATTCTCAAATCCTCTCGGATCCAGGATTTTTGATTATCAAATCTCGTGGGCCACGTGGATTTTAATTTTGAATTTGAGTGTGCTAGGGGGATTTTGATTCTCAAATCCACTGGGCCATTGGGATTTTGATTCTCACATCCACTTGGCCATGGGGATGTTGTTCTCAAATGCACTTGGTCACAGGATTTGAATTCTCAAATCTACTTTGACACGGGGATTTTGACTCTCAAATGCACTGGTCCACGGGGAGTTTCAGTCCCAAATCCGCTTGGCCACGGGGATGTTGATTCTCAAATCCACTTGGTCACAGGATTTGAATTCTCAAATCCACTGGGCCACGGGGATGGTGATTCTCAAATCCACTGGGGCTCGAGATTTTTGATTATCAAATCCAGTGGGCCACAGGGATTGTAGGTCTCAAATCCAACGCGCCGTGGGGATTTGGATTCTCAAATCCACTTGTTGACATGATTTTAATTCTAAAATCCACTGGGGCACGGGGATGGTGATTCTCAAATCCAGTGGGCCTCGAGATTTTTGATTATCAAATCCACTGGGCCACAGGGATTGTAGTTCTCAAATCTTCTTTGCCACGGGGATTTGGACTCGCAAATCCACTGGTCCACGGGGAATTTCAGTCCCAAATCCACTTGGCCACGGGGATGTTGATTCTCAAATCCACTTGGTCACAGGATTTGAATTCTCAAATCCACTGGGCCACGGGGATGGTGATTCTCAAATCCACTGGGCCTTGAGATTTTTGATTATCAAATCCAGTGGGCCACAGGGATTGTAGTTCTCAAATCCACTGCGCCGCTGGGATTTGGATTCTCAAATCCACTGGACAACGGGAATTTAAATTTTCAAATCCACTAGGCGACGGGGATGTTGATTGTCAAATCCACTGAGCCATGGGGATGTTGATTCTCAAATCCACTTGGTCACAGGATTTTAATTCTCAAATCCACTGGGCCATGGGGATGTTGATTCTCAAATCCTCTCGGTTCCGGGATTTTTGATTATCAAATCTAGTGTACCACATGGATTTTAATTCTGAATTTCAGTGTGCTAGGGGGATTTTGATTCTCAAATCCACTGGGCCATGGGGATTTTGATTCTCACATCCACTTGGCCATGGGGATGTTGTTCTCAAATGCACTTGGTCACAGGATTTGAATTCTCAAATCTACTTTGACACGGGGATTTTGACTCTCAAATGCACTGGTCCACGGGGAGTTTCAGTCCCAAATCCGCTTGGCCACGGGGATGTTGATTCTCAAATCCACTTGGTCACAGGATTTGAATTCTCAAATCCACTGGGCCACGGGGATGGTGATTCTCAAATCCACTGGGGCTCGAGATTTTTGATTATCAAATCCAGTGGGCCACAGGGATTGTAGGTCTCAAATCCAACGCGCTGTGGGGATTTGGATTCTCAAATCCACTTGTTGACATGATTTTAATTCTAAAATCCACTGGGCCACGGGGATGGTGATTCTCAAATCCAGTGGGCCTCGAGATTTTTGATTATCAAATCCACTGGGCCACAGGGATTGTAGTTCTCAAATCTTCTTTGCCACGGGGATTTTGACTCGCAAATCCACTGGTCCACGGGGAGTTTCAGTCCCAAATCCACTTGGCCATGGGGATGTTGATTCTCAAATCCACTTGGTCACAGGATTTGAATTCTCAAATCCACTGGGCCACGGGGATGGTGATTCTCAAATCCACTGGGCCTTGAGATTTTTGATTATCAAATCCAGTGGGCCACAGGGATTGTAGTTCTCAAATCCACTGCGCCCCGGGGATTTGGATTCTCAAATCCACTGGACAACGGGAATTTAAATTTTCAAATCCACTAGGCGACGGGGATGTTGATTGTCAAATCCACTGAGCCACGGGGATGTTGATTCTCAAATCCACTTGCTCACAGGATTTTAATTCTCAAATCCACTGGGCCACGGGAATGGTGATTCTCAAATCCTCTCGGTTCCGGGATTTTTGATTATCAAATCTAGTGTACCACATGGATTTTAATTCTGAATTTCAGTGTGCTAGGGGGATTTTGATTCTCAAATCCACTGGGCCATGGGGATTTTGATTCTCACATCCACTTGGCCATGGGGATGTTGTTCTCAAATGCACTTGGTCACAGGATTTGAATTCTCAAATCTACTTTGACACGGGGATTTTGACTTTCAAATCCACTGGTCCACGGGGAGTTTCAGTCCCAAATGCACTTGGCCACGGGGATGTTGATTCTCAAATCCACTTGGTCACAGGATTTGAATTCTCAAATCCACTGGCCACGGGGATGGTGATTCTCAAATCCACTGGGGCTCGAGATTTTTGATTATCAAATCCAGTGGGCCACAGGGATTGTAGTTCTCAAATCTACTTTGCCACGGGGATTTTGACTCTCAAATCCACTGGTCCACGGGGAGTTTCAGTCCCAAATCCACTTGGCCACGGGGATGTTGATTCTCAAATCCACTTGGTCACAGGATTTGAATTCTCAAATCCACTGGGCCACGGGGATGGTGATTCTCAAATCCACTGGGCCTTGAGATTTTTGATTATCAAATCCAGTGGGCCACAGGGATTGTAGTTCTCAAATCCACTGCGCCGCGGGGATTTGGATTCTCAAATCCACTGGACAACGGGAATTTAAATTTTCAAATCCACTAGGAGACGGGGATGTTGGTTGTCAAATCCACTGAGCCACAGGGATGTTGATTCTCAAATCCACTTGGTCACAGGATTTTAATTCTCAAATCCCCTGGGCCACGGGGATGTTGATTCTCAAATCCTCTCGGATCCGGGATTTTTGATTATCAAATCTAGTGGGCCACGTGGATTTTAATTCTGAATTTCAGTGTGCTAGGGGGATTTTGATTCTCAAATCCACTGGGCCATTGGGATTTTGATTCTCACATCCACTTGGCCATGGGGATGTTGTTCTCAAATGCACTTGGTCACAGGATTTGAATTCTCAAATCTACTTTGACACGGGGATTTTGACTCGCAAATGCACTGGTCCACGGGGAATTTCAGTCCCAAATCCGCTTGGCCACGGGGATGTTGATTCTCAAATCCACTTGGTCACAGGATTTGAATTCTCAAATCCACTGGGCAAGGGGATGGTGATTCTCAAATCCACTGGGGCTCGAGATTTTTGATTATCAAATCCAGTGGGCCACAGGGATTGTAGGTCTCAAATCCAACGCGCTGTGGGGATTTGGATTCTCAAATCCACTTGTTGACATGATTTTAATACTAAAATCCACTGGGCCACGGGGATGGTGATTCTCAAATCCACTGGGCCTCGAGATTTTTGATTATCAAATCCACTGGGCCACAGGGATTGTAGTTCTCAAATCTACTTTGCCACGGGGATTTTGACTCTCAAATCCACTGGTCCACGGGGAGTTTCAGTCCCAAATCCACTTGGCCACGGGGATGTTGATTCTCAAATCCACTTGGTCACAGGATTTGAATTCTCAAATCCACTGGGCCACGGGGATGGTGATTCTCAAATCCACTGGGCCTTGAGATTTTTGATTATCAAATCCAGTGGGCCACAGGGATTGTAGTTCTCAAATCCACTGCGCCGCGGGGATTTGGATTCTCAAATCCACTGGACAACGGGAATTTAAATTTTCAAATCCACTAGGCGACGGGGATGTTGATTGTCAAATCCACTGAGACACGGGGATGTTGATTCTCAAATCCACTTGGTCACAGGATTTTAATTCTCAAATCCCCTGGGCCACGGGCATGTTGATTCTCAAATCCTCTCGGTTCCGGGATTTTTCATTATCAAATCTAGTGGGCCACGTGGATTTTAATTGTGAATTTGAGTGTGCTAGGGGGATTTTGATTCTCAAATCCACTGGGCCATTGGGATTTTGATTCTCACATCTACTTGGCCATGGGGATGTTGTTCTCAAATGCACTTGGTCACAGGATTTGAATTCTCAAATCTACTTTGCCACGGGGATTTTGACTCTCAAATGCACTGGTCCACGGGGAGTTTCAGTCCCAAATCCGCTTGGCCACGGGGATGTTGATTCTCAAATCCACTTGGTCACAGGATTTGAATTCTCAAATCCACTGGGCCACGGGGATGGTGATTCTCAAATCCACTGAGCCTCGAGATTTTTGATTATCAAATCCAGTGGGCCACAGGGATTGTAGTTCTCAAATCCACTGCGCCGCGGGGATTTGGATTCTCAAATCCACTGGACAACGGGAATTTAAATTTTCAAATCCACTAGGAGACGGGGATATTGATTGTCAAATCCACTGAGCCACAGGGATGTTGATTCTCAAATCCACTTGGTCACAGGATTTTAATTCTCAAATCCCCTGGGCCACGGGGATGTTGATTCTCAAATCCTCTCGGTTCCGGGATTTTTGATTATCAAATCTAGTGGGCCACGTGGATTTTAATTGTGAATTTCAGTGTGCTAGGGGGATTTTGATTCTCAAATCCACTGGGCCATTGGGATTTTGATTCTCACATCCACTTGGCCATGGGGATGTTGTTCTCAAATGCACTTGGTCACAGGATTTGAATCCTCAAATCTACTTTGACACGGGGATTTTGACTTTCAAATCCACTGGTCCACGGGGAGTTTCAGTCCCAAATGCACTTGGCCACGGGGATGTTGATTCTCAAATCCACTTGCTCACAGGATTTGAATTCTCAAATCCACTGGGCCACGGGGATGGTGATTCTCAAATCCACTGGGGCTCGAGATTTTTGATTATCAAATCCAGTGGGCCACAGGGATTGTAGGTCTCAAATCCACCGCGCCGCGGGGATTTGGTTTCTCAAATCCACTTGTTGACATGATTTTAATTCTAAAATCCACTGGGCCACGGGATGGTGATTCTCAAATCCACTGAGCCTCGAGATTTTTGATTATCAAATCCAGTGGGCCACAGGGATTGTAGTTCTCAAATCCACTGCGCCGCGGGGATTTGGATTCTCAAATCCACTGGACAACGGGAATTTAAATTTTCAAATCCACTAGGAGACGGGGATGTTGATTGTCAAATCCACTGAGCCACAGGGATGTTGATTCTCAAATCCACTTGCTCACAGGATTTTAATTCTCAAATCCACTGGGCCATGGGGATGTTGATTCTCAAATCCTCTCGGATCCGGGATTTTTGATTATCAAATCTAGTGTACCACATGGATTTTAATTCTGAATTTCAGTGTGCTAGGGGGATTTTGATTCTCAAATCCACTGGGCCATGGGGATTTTGATTCTCACATCCACTTGGCCATGGGGATGTTGTTCTCAAATGCACTTGGTCACAGGATTTGAATTCTCAAATCTACTTTGACACGGGGATTTTGACTCTCAAATGCACTGGTCCACGGGGAGTTTCAGTCCCAAATCCGCTTGGCCACGGGGATGTTGATTCTCAAATCCACTTGGTCACAGGATTTGAATTCTCAAATCCACTGGGCCACGGGGATGGTGATTCTCAAATCCACTGGGGCTCGAGATTTTTGATTATCAAATCCAGTGGGCCACAGGGATTGTAGGTCTCAAATCCAATACGCCGCGGGGATTTGGATTCTCAAATCCACTTGTTGACATGATTTTAATTCTAAAACCCACTGGGCCACGGGGATGGTGATTCTCAAATGCACTGGGCCATGGGGCTTTTGATTCTCAAATCCACTGGGCCATGGGGATGTCAGTTCTGAAATCCACTGGGCCACGGGGATGTTAATTCTCAATTCCACTGGGCCACAGGGATTTTAATTCACAAATCCACTGGGCCACGGGGATTTTAAATCTCAAATCCACTTGGCCACATGATTTGAATTCTCAAATCTTCTTTGCCACGGGGATTTGGACTCGCAAATCCACTGGTCCACTTGGAGTTTCAGTCCCAAATCCACTTGGCCACGGGGATGTTGATTCTCAAATCCACTTGGTCACAGGACTTTAATTCTCAAATCCACTGGGCCACGGGGATGGTGATTCTCAAATCCGCTGGGCCTCGAGATTTTTGATTATCAAATCCAGTGGGCCACAGGGACTGTAGTTCTCAAATCCACTGCGCCGCGGGGATTTGGATTCTCAAATCCACTGGACAACGGGAATTTAAATTTTCAAATCCACTAGGCGACGGGGATGTTGATTGTCAAATCCACTGAGCCACGGGGATGTTGATTCTCAAATCCACTTGCTCACAGGATTTTAATTCTCAAATCCACTGGGCCATGGGGATGTTGATTCTCAAATCCTCTCGGATCCGGGATTTTTCATTATCAAATCCAGTGGGCCACGTGGATTTTAATTCTGAATTTCAGTGTGCTAGGGGGATTTTGATTCTCAAATCCACTGGGCCATTGGGATATTAATTCTCAAATCCACTGCGCCACAGGGATTTTAATTCACAAATCCACTGGGCCACGGGGATTTTAATTCTCAAATCCACTTGGCCACATGATTTGAATTCTCAAATCTTCTTTGCCACGGGGATTTTGACTTTCAAATCCACTGGTCCACGGGGAGTTTCAGTCCCAAATCCACTTGGCCACGGGGATGTTGATTCTCAAATCCACTTAGTCACAGGATTTGAATTCTCAAATCCACTGGGCACGGGGATGGTGATTCTCAAATCCACTGGGCCTCGAGATTTTTGATTATCAAATCCAGTGAGCCACAGGGATTGTAGGTCTCAAATCCACCGCGCCGCGGGGATTTGGTTTCTCAAATCCACTTGTTGACATGATTTTAATTCTAAAACCCACTGGGCCACGGGGATGGTGATTCTCAAATCCACTGAGCCTCGAGATTTTTGATTATCAAATCCAGTGGGCCACAGGGATTGTAGTTCTCAAATCCACTGCGCCGCGGGGATTTGGATTCTCAAATCCACTGGACAACGGGAATTTAAATTTTCAAATCCACTAGGAGACGGGGATGTTGATTGTCAAATCCACTGAGCCACAGGGATGTTGATTCTCAAATCCACTTGGTCACAGGATTTTAATTCTCAAATCCCCTGGGCCACGGGGATGTTGATTCTCAAATCCTCTCGGATCCGGGATTTTTGATTATCAAATCTAGTGAGCAACATGGATTTTAATTATTAATTTCAGTGTGCTAGGGGGATTTTGATTCTCAAATCCACTGGGCCATTCGGATTTTGATTCTCACATCCACTTGGCCATGGGGATGTTGTTCTCAAATGCACTTGGTCACAGGATTTGAATTCTCAAATCTACTTTGACACGGGGATTTTGACTCTCAAATGCACTGGTCCACGGGGAGTTTCAGTCCCAAATCCACTGGGCCACGGGGATGTTGATTCTCAAATCCACTTGGTCACAGGATTTGAATTCTCAAATCCACTGGGCCACGGGGATGGTGATTCTCAAATCCAGTGGGCCTCGAGATTTTTGATTATCAAATCCAGTGGGCCACAGGGATTGTAGTTCTCAAATCCACTGCGCCGCGGGGATTTGGATTCTCAAATCCACTTATTAACATGATTTTAATTCTAAAATCCACTGGGCCACGGGGATGGTGATTCTCAAATCCACTGGGGCTCGAGATTTTTGATTATCAAATCCAGTGGGCCATGGGGATGTCAGTTCTGAAATCCACTGGGCCACGGGGATGTTAATTCTCAATTCCACTGGGCCACAGGGATTTTAATTCACAAATCCACTGGGCCACGGGGATTTTAATTCTCAAATCCACTTGGCCACATGATTTGAATTCTCAAATCTTCTTTGCCACGGGGATTTGGACTCGCAAATCCACTGGTCCACTTGGAGTTTCAGTCCCAAATCCACTTGGCCACGGGGATGTTGATTCTCAAATCTACTTGGTCACAGGACTTTAATTCTCAAATCCACTGGGCCACGGGGATGGTGATTCTGAAATCCGCTGGGCCTCGAGATTTTTGATTATCAAATCCAGTGGGCCACAGGGACTGTAGTTCTCAAATCCACTGCGCCGCGGGGATTTGGATTCTCAAATCCACTGGACAACGGGAATTTAAATTTTCAAATCCACTAGGCGACGGGGATGTTGATTGTCAAATCCACTGAGACACGGGGATGTTGATTCTCAAATCCACTTGGTCACAGGATTTGAATTCTCAAATCCACTGGGCCACGGGGATGGTGATTCTCAAATCCACTGGGGCTCGAGATTTTTGATTATCAAATCCAGTGGGCCACAGGGATTGTAGGTCTCAAATCCAACGCGCTGTGGGGATTTGGATTCTCAAATCCACTTGTTGACATGATTTTAATACTAAAATCCACTGGGCCACGGGGATGGTGATTCTCAAATCCAGTGGGCCTCGAGATTTTTGATTATCAAATCCACTGGGCCACAGGGATTGTAGTTCTCAAATCTACTTTGCCACGGGGATTTTGACTCTCAAATGCACTGGTCCACGGGGAGTTTCAGTCCCAAATCCACTTGGCCACGGGGATGTTGATTCTCAAATCCACTTGGTCACAGGATTTGAATTCTCAAATCCACTGGGCCACGGGGATGGTGATTCTCAAAGCCACTGGGCCTTGAGATTTTTGATTATCAAATCCAGTGGGCCACAGGGATTGTAGTTCTCAAATCCACTGCGCCGCGGGGATTTGGATTCTCAAATCCACTGGACAACGGGAATTTAAATTTTCAAATCCACTAGGAGACGGGGATGTTGATTGTCAAATTCACTGAGCCACAGGGATGTTGATTCTCAAATCCACTTGCTCACAGGATTTTAATTCTCAAATCCCCTGGGCCACGGGGATGTTGATTCTCAAATCCTCTCGGATCCGGGATTTTTCATTATCAAATCTAGTGGGCCACGTGGATTTTAATTGTGAATTTGAGTGTGCTAGGGGGATTTTGATTCTCAAATCCACTGGGCCATTGGGATTTTGATTCTCACATCCACTTGGCCATGGGGATGTTGTTCTCAAATGCACTTGGTCACAGGATTTGAATTCTCAAATCTACTTTGACACGGGGATTTTGACTCGCAAATGCACTGGTCCACGGGGAGTTTGAGTCCGAAATCCGCTTGGCCACGGGGATGTTGATTCTCAAATCCACTTGGTCAGAGGATTTGAATTCTCAAATCCACTGGGCCACGGGGATGGTGATTCTCAAATCCACTGGGGCTCGAGATTTTTGATTATCAAATCCAGTGGGCCACAGGGATTGTAGGTCTCAAATCCAACGCGCCGTGGGGATTTGGATTCTCAAATCCACTTGTTGACATGATTTTAATTCTAAAATCCACTGGGGCACGGGGATGGTGATTCTCAAATCCAGTGGGCCTCGAGATTTTTGATTATCAAATCCACTGGGCCACAGGGATTGTAGTTCTCAAATCTTCTTTGCCACGGGGATTTTGACTCGCAAATCCACTGGTCCACGGGGAATTTCAGTCCCAAATCCACTTGGCCACGGGGATGTTGATTCTCAAATCCACTTGGTCACAGGATTTGAATTCTCAAATCCACTGGGCCACGGGGATGGTGATTCTCAAATCCACTGGGCCTTGAGATTTTTGATTATCAAATCCAGTGGGCCACAGGGATTGTAGTTCTCAAATCCACTGCGCCGCTGGGATTTGGATTCTCAAATCCACTGGACAACGGGAATTTAAATTTTCAAATCCACTAGGCGACGGGGATGTTGATTGTCAAATCCACTGAGCCACGGGGATGTTGATTCTCAAATCCACTTGCTCACAGGATTTTAATTCTCAAATCCACTGGGCCATGGGGATGTTGATTCTCAAATCCTCTCGGTTCCGGGATTTTTGATTATCAAATCTAGTGTACCACATGGATTTTAATTCTGAATTTCAGTGTGCTAGGGGGATTTTGATTCTCAAATCCACTGGGCCATGGGGATTTTGATTCTCACATCCACTTGGCCATGGGGATGTTGTTCTCAAATGCACTTGGTCACAGGATTTGAATTCTCAAATCTACTTTGACACGGGGATTTTGACTCTCAAATCCACTGGTCCACGGGGAGTTTCAGTCCCAAATCTGCTTGGCCACGGGGATGTTGATTCTCAAATGCACTTGGTCACAGGATTTGAATTCTCAAATCCACTGGGCCACGGGGATGGTGATTCTCAAATCCACTGGGGCTCGAGATTTTTGATTATCAAATCCAGTGGGCCACAGGGATTGTAGTTCTCAAATCCACTGCGCCGTGGGGATTTGGATTCTCAAATCCAGTGGACAACGGGAATTTAAATTTTCAAATCCACTAGGCGACGGGGATGTTGATTGTCAAATCCACTGAGCCACGGGGATGTTGATTCTCAAATCCACTTGGTCACAGGATTTTAATTCTCAAATCCACTGGGCCATGGGGATGTTGATTCTCAAATCCTCTCGGTTCCGGGATTTTTGATTATCAAATCTAGTGTACCACATGGATTTTAATTGTGAATTTCAGTGTGCTAGGGGGATTTTGATTCTCAAATCCACTGGGCCATTGGGATTTTGATTCTCACATCCACTTGGCCATGGGGATGTTTTTCTCAAATGCACTTGGTCACAGGATTTGAATTCTCAAATCTACTTTGACACGGGGATTTTGACTTTCAAATCCACTGGTCCACGGGGAGTTTCAGTCCCAAATCCACTTGGCCACGGGGATGTTGATTCTCAAATCCACTTGGTCACAGGATTTGAATTCTCAAATCCACTGGGCACGGGGATGGTGATTCTCAAATCCACTGGGCCTCGAGATTTTTGATTATCAAATCCAGTGAGCCACAGGGATTGTAGGTCTCAAATCCACCGCGCCGCGGGGATTTGGTTTCTCAAATCCACTTGTTGACATGATTTTAATTCTAAAACCCACTGGGCCACGGGATGGTGATTCTCAAATCCACTGAGCCTCGAGATTTTTGATTATCAAATCCAGTGGGCCACAGGGATTGTAGTTCTCAAATCCACTGGGCCGCGGGGATTTGGATTCTCAAATCCACTGGACAACGGGAATTTAAATTTTCAAATCCACTAGGAGACGGGGATGTTGATTGTCAAATCCACTGAGCCACAGGGATGTTGATTCTCAAATCCACTTGGTCACAGGATTTTAATTCTCAAATCCCCTGGGCCACGGGGATGTTGATTCTCAAATCCTCTCGGTTCCGGGATTTTTGATTATCAAATCTAGTGGGCCACGTGGATTTTAATTGTGAATTTCAGTGTGCTAGGGGGATTTTGATTCTCAAATCCACTGGGCCATTGGGATTTTGATTCTCACATCCACTTGGCCATGGGGATGTTGTTCTCAAATGCACTTGGTCACAGGATTTGAATCCTCAAATCTACTTTGACACGGGGATTTTGACTCTCAAATGCACTGGTCCACGGGTTGTTTCAGTCCCAAATCCACTTGGCCACGGGGATGTTGATTCTCAAATCCACTTGGTCACAGGATTTTAATTCTCAAATCCACTGGGCCACGGGAATGGTGATTCTCAAATCCTCTCGGATCCGGGATTTTTCATTATCAAATCTAGTGGGCCACATGGATTTTAATTCTGAATTTCAGTGTGCTAGGGGGATTTTGATTCTCAAATCCACTGGGCCATTGGGATTTTGATTCTCACATCCACTTGGCCATGGGGATGTTGTTCTCAAATGCACTTGGTCACAGGATTTGAATTCTCAAATCCACTGGGCCACGGGGATGGTGATTCTCAAATTCACTGGGCCATGGGGCTTTTGATTCTCAAATCCACTGGGCCATGGGGATGTCAGTTCTGAAATCCACTGGGCCACGGGGATGTTAATTCTCAATTCCACTGGGCCACAGGGATTTTAATTCACAAATCCACTGGGCCATGGGGATTTTAATTCTCAAATCCACTTGGCCACATGATTTGAATTCTCAAATCTTCTTTGCCACGGGGATTTGGACTCGCAAATCCACTGGTCCACTTGGAGTTTCAGTCCCAAATCCACTTGGCCACGGGGATGTTGATTCTCAAATCCACTTGGTCACAGGACTTTAATTCTCAAATCCACTGGGCCACGGGGATGGTGATTCTGAAATCCGCTGGGCCTCGAGATTTTTGATTATCAAATCCAGTGGGCCACAGGGACTGTAGTTCTCAAATCCACTGCGCCGCGGGGATTTGGATTCTCAAATCCACTGGACAACGGGAATTTAAATTTTCAAATCCACTAGGCGACGGGGATGTTGATTGTCAAATCCACTGAGCCACGGGGATGTTGATTCTCAAATCCACTTGCTCACAGGATTTTAATTCTCAAATCCACTGGGCCACGGGGATGGTGATTCTCAAATCCACTGGGGCTCGAGATTTTTGATTATCAAATCCAGTGGGCCTCAGGGATTGTAGGTCTCAAATCCAACGCGCTGTGGGGATTTGGATTCTGAAATCCACTTGTTGACATTATTTTAATACTAAAATCCACTGGGCCACGGGGATGGTGATTCTCAAATCCAGTGGGCCTCGAGATTTTTGATTATCAAATCCACTGGGCCACAGGGATTGTAGTTCTCAAATCTACTTTGCCACGGGGATTTTGACTCTCAAATGCACTGGTCCACGGGGAGTTTCAGTCCCAAATCCACTTGGCCACGGGGATGTTGATTCTCAAATCCACTTGGTCACAGGATTTGAATTCTCAAATCCACTGGGCCACGGGGATGGTGATTCTCAAATCCACTGGGCCTTGAGATTTTTGATTATCAAATCCAGTGGGCCACAGGGATTGTAGTTCTCAAATCCACTGCGCCGCGGGGATTTGGATTCTCAAATCCACTGGACAACGGGAATTTAAATTTTCAAATCCACTAGGAGACGGGGATGTTGATTGTCAAATTCACTGAGCCACAGGGATGTTGATTCTCAAATCTACTTGGTCACAGGATTTTAATTCTCAAATCCCCTGGGCCACGGGGATGTTGATTCTCAAATCCTCTCGGATCCAGGATTTTTGATTATCAAATCTCGTGGGCCACGTGGATTTTAATTTTGAATTTGAGTGTGCTAGGGGGATTTTGATTCTCAAATCCACTGGGCCATTGGGATTTTGATTCTCACATCCACTTGGCCATGGGGATGTTGTTCTCAAATGCACTTGGTCACAGGATTTGAATTCTCAAATCTACTTTGACACGGGGATTTTGACTCTCAAATGCACTGGTCCACGGGGAGTTTCAGTCCCAAATCCGCTTGGCCACGGGGATGTTGATTCTCAAATCCACTTGGTCACAGGATTTGAATTCTCAAATCCACTGGGCCACGGGGATGGTGATTCTCAAATCCACTGGGGCTCGAGATTTTTGATTATCAAATCCAGTGGGCCACAGGGATTGTAGGTCTCAAATCCAACGCGCCGTGGGGATTTGGATTCTCAAATCCACTTGTTGACATGATTTTAATTCTAAAATCCACTGGGGCACGGGGATGGTGATTCTCAAATCCAGTGGGCCTCGAGATTTTTGATTATCAAATCCACTGGGCCACAGGGATTGTAGTTCTCAAATCTTCTTTGCCACGGGGATTTGGACTCGCAAATCCACTGGTCCACGGGGAATTTCAGTCCCAAATCCACTTGGCCACGGGGATGTTGATTCTCAAATCCACTTGGTCACAGGATTTGAATTCTCAAATCCACTGGGCCACGGGGATGGTGATTCTCAAATCCACTGGGCCTTGAGATTTTTGATTATCAAATCCAGTGGGCCACAGGGATTGTAGTTCTCAAATCCACTGCGCCGCTGGGATTTGGATTCTCAAATCCACTGGACAACGGGAATTTAAATTTTCAAATCCACTAGGCGACGGGGATGTTGATTGTCAAATCCACTGAGCCATGGGGATGTTGATTCTCAAATCCACTTGGTCACAGGATTTTAATTCTCAAATCCACTGGGCCATGGGGATGTTGATTCTCAAATCCTCTCGGTTCCGGGATTTTTGATTATCAAATCTAGTGTACCACATGGATTTTAATTCTGAATTTCAGTGTGCTAGGGGGATTTTGATTCTCAAATCCACTGGGCCATGGGGATTTTGATTCTCACATCCACTTGGCCATGGGGATGTTGTTCTCAAATGCACTTGGTCACAGGATTTGAATTCTCAAATCTACTTTGACACGGGGATTTTGACTCTCAAATGCACTGGTCCACGGGGAGTTTCAGTCCCAAATCTGCTTGGCCACGGGGATGTTGATTCTCAAATCCACTTGGTCACAGGATTTGAATTCTCAAATCCACTGGGCCACGGGGATGGTGATTCTCAAATCCACTGGGGCTCGAGATTTTTGATTATCAAATCCAGTGGGCCACAGGGATTGTAGTTCTCAAATCCACTGCGCCGTGGGGATTTGGATTCTCAA
Source organism: Platalea leucorodia (assembly GCF_965183815.1). Classification (NCBI taxonomy): domain Eukaryota; kingdom Metazoa; phylum Chordata; class Aves; order Pelecaniformes; family Threskiornithidae; genus Platalea; species Platalea leucorodia. The sequence continues at coordinate 1,038,328 of NC_138847.1, read as the reverse complement.
ATCCAGTGGACAACGGGAATTTAAATTTTCAAATCCACTAGGCGACGGGGATGTTGATTGTCAAATCCACTGAGCCACGGGGATGTTGATTCTCAAATCCACTTGGTCACAGGATTTTAATTCTCAAATCCACTGGGCCATGGGGATGTTGATTCTCAAATCCTCTCGGTTCCGGGATTTTTGATTATCAAATCTAGTGTACCACATGGATTTTAATTGTGAATTTCAGTGTGCTAGGGGGATTTTGATTCTCAAATCCACTGGGCCATTGGGATTTTGATTCTCACATCCACTTGGCCATGGGGATGTTGTTCTCAAATGCACTTGGTCACAGGATTTGAATTCTCAAATCCACTGGGCCACGGGGATGGTGATTCTCAAATTCACTGGGCCATGGGGCTTTTGATTCTCAAATCCACTGGGCCATGGGGATGTCAGTTCTGAAATCCACTGGGCCACGGGGATGTTAATTCTCAATTCCACTGGGCCACAGGGATTTTAATTCACAAATCCACTGGGCCACGGGGATTTTAATTCTCAAATCCACTTGGCCACATGATTTGAATTCTCAAATCTTCTTTGCCACGGGGATTTGGACTCGCAAATCCACTGGTCCACTTGGAGTTTCAGTCCCAAATCCACTTGGCCACGGGGATGTTGATTCTCAAATCCACTTGGTCACAGGACTTTAATTCTCAAATCCACTGGGCCACGGGGATGGTGATTCTCAAATCCGCTGGGCCTCGAGATTTTTGATTATCAAATCCAGTGGGCCACAGGGACTGTAGTTCTCAAATCCACTGCGCCGCGGGGATTTGGATTCTCAAATCCACTGGACAACGGGAATTTAAATTTTCAAATCCACTAGGCGACGGGGATGTTGATTGTCAAATCCACTGAGCCACGGGGATGTTGATTCTCAAATCCACTTGCTCACAGGATTTTAATTCTCAAATCCACTGGGCCATGGGGATGTTGATTCTCAAATCCTCTCGGATCCGGGATTTTTCATTATCAAATCCAGTGGGCCACGTGGATTTTAATTCTGAATTTCAGTGATCTAGGGGGATTTTGATTCTCAAATCCACTGGGCCATTGGGATATTAATTCTCAAATCCACTGCGCCACAGGGATTTTAATTCACAAATCCACTGGGCCACGGGGATTTTGATTCTCAAATCCACTGGGCCACATGATTTGAATTCTCAAATCTTCTTTGCCACGGGGATTTTGACTTTCAAATCCACTGGTCCACGGGGAGTTTCAGTCCCAAATCCACTTGGCCACGGGGATGTTGATTCTCAAATCCACTTAGTCACAGGATTTGAATTCTCAAATCCACTGGGCACGGGGATGGTGATTCTCAAATCCACTGGGCCTCGAGATTTTTGATTATCAAATCCAGTGAGCCACAGGGATTGTAGGTCTCAAATCCAACGCGCTGTGGGGATTTGGTTTCTCAAATCCACTTGTTGACATGATTTTAATTCTAAAACCCACTGGGCCACGGGGATGGTGATTCTCAAATCCACTGAGCCTCGAGATTTTTGATTATCAAATCCAGTGGGCCACAGGGATTGTAGTTCTCAAATCCACTGCGCCGCGGGGATTTGGATTCTCAAATCCACTGGACAACGGGAATTTAAATTTTCAAATCCACTAGGAGACGGGGATGTTGATTGTCAAATCCACTGAGCCACAGGGATGTTGATTCTCAAATCCACTTGGTCACAGGATTTTAATTCTCAAATCCCCTGGGCCACGGGGATGTTGATTCTCAAATCCTCTCGGATCCGGGATTTTTGATTATCAAATCTAGTGAGCAACATGGATTTTAATTATTAATTTCAGTGTGCTAGGGGGATTTTGATTCTCAAATCCACTGGGCCATTCGGATTTTGATTCTCACATCCACTTGGCCATGGGGATGTTGTTCTCAAATGCACTTGGTCACAGGATTTGAATTCTCAAATCTACTTTGACACGGGGATTTTGACTCTCAAATGCACTGGTCCACGGGGAGTTTCAGTCCCAAATCCACTGGGCCACGGGGATGTTGATTCTCAAATCCACTTGGTCACAGGATTTGAATTCTCAAATCCACTGGGCCACGGGGATGGTGATTCTCAAATCCAGTGGGCCTCGAGATTTTTGATTATCAAATCCAGTGGGCCACAGGGATTGTAGTTCTCAAATCCACTGCGCCGCGGGGATTTGGATTCTCAAATCCACTTATTAACATGATTTTAATTCTAAAATCCACTGGGCCACGGGGATGGTGATTCTCAAATCCACTGGGGCTCGAGATTTTTGATTATCAAATCCAGTGGGCCATGGGGATGTCAGTTCTGAAATCCACTGGGCCACGGGGATGTTAATTCTCAATTCCACTGGGCCACAGGGATTTTAATTCACAAATCCACTGGGCCACGGGGATTTTAATTCTCAAATCCACTTGGCCACATGATTTGAATTCTCAAATCTTCTTTGCCACGGGGATTTGGACTCGCAAATCCACTGGTCCACTTGGAGTTTCAGTCCCAAATCCACTTGGCCACGGGGATGTTGATTCTCAAATCTACTTGGTCACAGGACTTTAATTCTCAAATCCACTGGGCCACGGGGATGGTGATTCTGAAATCCGCTGGGCCTCGAGATTTTTGATTATCAAATCCAGTGGGCCACAGGGACTGTAGTTCTCAAATCCACTGCGCCGCGGGGATTTGGATTCTCAAATCCACTGGACAACGGGAATTTAAATTTTCAAATCCACTAGGCGACGGGGATGTTGATTGTCAAATCCACTGAGACACGGGGATGTTGATTCTCAAATCCACTTGGTCACAGGATTTGAATTCTCAAATCCACTGGGCCACGGGGATGGTGATTCTCAAATCCACTGGGGCTCGAGATTTTTGATTATCAAATCCAGTGGGCCACAGGGATTGTAGGTCTCAAATCCAACGCGCTGTGGGGATTTGGATTCTCAAATCCACTTGTTGACATGATTTTAATACTAAAATCCACTGGGCCACGGGGATGGTGATTCTCAAATCCAGTGGGCCTCGAGATTTTTGATTATCAAATCCACTGGGCCACAGGGATTGTAGTTCTCAAATCTACTTTGCCACGGGGATTTTGACTCTCAAATGCACTGGTCCACGGGGAGTTTCAGTCCCAAATCCACTTGGCCACGGGGATGTTGATTCTCAAATCCACTTGGTCACAGGATTTGAATTCTCAAATCCACTGGGCCACGGGGATGGTGATTCTCAAAGCCACTGGGCCTTGAGATTTTTGATTATCAAATCCAGTGGGCCACAGGGATTGTAGTTCTCAAATCCACTGCGCCGCGGGGATTTGGATTCTCAAATCCACTGGACAACGGGAATTTAAATTTTCAAATCCACTAGGAGACGGGGATGTTGATTGTCAAATTCACTGAGCCACAGGGATGTTGATTCTCAAATCCACTTGGTCACAGGATTTTAATTCTCAAATCCCCTGGGCCACGGGGATGTTGATTCTCAAATCCTCTCGGATCCGGGATTTTTGATTATCAAATCTAGTGGGCCACGTGGATTTTAATTGTGAATTTGAGTGTGCTAGGGGGATTTTGATTCTCAAATCCACTGGGCCATTGGGATTTTGATTCTCACATCCACTTGGCCATGGGGATGTTGTTCTCAAATGCACTTGGTCACAGGATTTGAATTCTCAAATCTACTTTGACACGGGGATTTTGACTCGCAAATGCACTGGTCCACGGGGAGTTTGAGTCCGAAATCCGCTTGGCCACGGGGATGTTGATTCTCAAATCCACTTGGTCAGAGGATTTGAATTCTCAAATCCACTGGGCCACGGGGATGGTGATTCTCAAATCCACTGGGGCTCGAGATTTTTGATTATCAAATCCAGTGGGCCACAGGGATTGTAGGTCTCAAATCCAACGCGCCGTGGGGATTTGGATTCTCAAATCCACTTGTTGACATGATTTTAATTCTAAAATCCACTGGGGCACGGGGATGGTGATTCTCAAATCCAGTGGGCCTCGAGATTTTTGATTATCAAATCCACTGGGCCACAGGGATTGTAGTTCTCAAATCTTCTTTGCCACGGGGATTTTTACTCTCAAATGCACTGGTCCACGGGGAATTTCAGTCCCAAATCCACTTGGCCACGGGGATGTTGATTCTCAAATCCACTTGGTCACAGGATTTGAATTCTCAAATCCACTGGGCCACGGGGATGGTGATTCTCAAAGCCACTGGGCCTTGAGATTTTTGATTATCAAATCCAGTGGGCCACAGGGATTGTAGTTCTCAAATCCACTGCGCCGCTGGGATTTGGATTCTCAAATCCACTGGACAACGGGAATTTAAATTTTCAAATCCACTAGGCGACGGGGATGTTGATTGTCAAATCCACTGAGCCACGGGGATGTTGATTCTCAAATCCACTTGCTCACAGGATTTTAATTCTCAAATCCACTGGGCCATGGGGATGTTGATTCTCAAATCCTCTCGGTTCCGGGATTTTTGATTATCAAATCTAGTGTACCACATGGATTTTAATTCTGAATTTCAGTGTGCTAGGGGGATTTTGATTCTCAAATCCACTGGGCCATGGGGATTTTGATTCTCACATCCACTTGGCCATGGGGATGTTGTTCTCAAATGCACTTGGTCACAGGATTTGAATTCTCAAATCTACTTTGACACGGGGATTTTGACTCTCAAATGCACTGGTCCACGGGGAGTTTCAGTCCCAAATCTGCTTGGCCACGGGGATGTTGATTCTCAAATGCACTTGGTCACAGGATTTGAATTCTCAAATCCACTGGGCCACGGGGATGGTGATTCTCAAATCCACTGGGGCTCGAGATTTTTGATTATCAAATCCAGTGGGCCACAGGGATTGTAGTTCTCAAATCCACTGCGCCGTGGGGATTTGGATTCTCAAATCCAGTGGACAACGGGAATTTAAATTTTCAAATCCACTAGGCGACGGGGATGTTGATTGTCAAATCCACTGAGCCACGGGGATGTTGATTCTCAAATCCACTTGGTCACAGGATTTTAATTCTCAAATCCACTGGGCCATGGGGATGTTGATTCTCAAATCCTCTCGGTTCCGGGATTTTTGATTATCAAATCTAGTGTACCACATGGATTTTAATTGTGAATTTCAGTGTGCTAGGGGGATTTTGATTCTCAAATCCACTGGGCCATTGGGATTTTGATTCTCACATCCACTTGGCCATGGGGATGTTTTTCTCAAATGCACTTGGTCACAGGATTTGAATTCTCAAATCTACTTTGACACGGGGATTTTTACTCTCAAATGCACTGGTCCACGGGGAGTTTCAGTCCCAAATCCACTTGGCCACGGGGATGTTGATTCTCAAATCCACTTGGTCACAGGATTTGAATTCTCAAATCCACTGGGCACGGGGATGGTGATTCTCAAATCCACTGGGGCTCGAGATTTTTGATTATCAAATCCAGTGAGCCACAGGGATTGTAGGTCTCAAATCCACCGCGCCGCGGGGATTTGGTTTCTCAAATCCACTTGTTGACATGATTTTAATTCTAAAACCCACTGGGCCACGGGATGGTGATTCTCAAATCCACTGAGCCTCGAGATTTTTGATTATCAAATCCAGTGGGCCACAGGGATTGTAGTTCTCAAATCCACTGGGCCGCGGGGATTTGGATTCTCAAATCCACTGGACAACGGGAATTTAAATTTTCAAATCCACTAGGAGACGGGGATGTTGATTGTCAAATCCACTGAGCCACAGGGATGTTGATTCTCAAATCCACTTGGTCACAGGATTTTAATTCTCAAATCCCCTGGGCCACGGGGATGTTGATTCTCAAATCCTCTCGGATCTGGGATTTTTGAATATCAAATCTAGTGGGCCACATGGATTTTAATTCTGAATTTCAGTGTGCTAGGGGGATTTTGATTATCAAATCCACTGGGCCATTCGGATTTTTATTCTCACATCCAATTGGCCATGGGGATGTTGTTCTCAAATGCACATGGTCACAGGATTTGAATTCTCAAATCTACTTTGACACGGGGATTTTGACTCTCAAATGCACTGGTCCACGGGTTGTTTCAGTCCCAAATCCACTTGGCCACGGGGATGTTGATTCTCAAATCCACTTGGTCACAGGATTTTAATTCTCATATCCACTGGGCCACGGGAATGGTGATTCTCAAATCCTCTCGGATCCGGGATTTTTCATTATCAAATCTAGTGGGCCACATGGATTTTAATTCTGAATTTCAGTGTGCTAGGGGGATTTTGATTCTCAAATCCACTGGGCCATTGGGATTTTGATTCTCACATCCACTTGGCCATGGGGATGTTGTTCTCAAATGCACTTGGTCACAGGATTTGAATTCTCAAATCCACTGGGCCACGGGGATGGTGATTCTCAAATTCACTGGGCCATGGGGCTTTTGATTCTCAAATCCACTGGGCCATGGGGATGTCAGTTCTGAAATCCACTGGGCCACGGGGATGTTAATTCTCAATTCCACTGGGCCACAGGGATTTTAATTCACAAATCCACTGGGCCACGGGGATTTTAATTCTCAAATCCACTTGGCCACATGATTTGAATTCTCAAATCTTCTTTGCCACGGGGATTTGGACTCGCAAATCCACTGGTCCACTTGGAGTTTCAGTCCCAAATCCACTTGGCCACGGGGATGTTGATTCTCAAATCCACTTGGTCACAGGACTTTAATTCTCAAATCCACTGGGCCACGGGGATGGTGATTCTGAAATCCGCTGGGCCTCGAGATTTTTGATTATCAAATCCAGTGGGCCACAGGGACTGTAGTTCTCAAATCCACTGCGCCGCGGGGATTTGGATTCTCAAATCCACTGGACAACGGGAATTTAAATTTTCAAATCCACTAGGCGACGGGGATGTTGATTGTCAAATCCACTGAGACACGGGGATGTTGATTCTCAAATCCACTTGCTCACAGGATTTTAATTCTCAAATCCACTGGGCCACGGGGATGGTGATTCTCAAATCCACTGGGGCTCTAGATTTTTGATTATCAAATCCAGTGGGCCTCAGGGATTGTAGGTCTCAAATCCAACGCGCTGTGGGGATTTGGATTCTCAAATCCACTTGTTGACATTATTTTAATACTAAAATCCACTGGGCCACGGGGATGGTGATTCTCAAATCCAGTGGGCCTCGAGATTTTTGATTATCAAATCCACTGGGCCACAGGGATTGTAGTTCTCAAATCTACTTTGCCACGGGGATTTTGACTCTCAAATGCACTGGTCCACGGGGAGTTTCAGTCCCAAATCCACTTGGCCACGGGGATGTTGATTCTCAAATCCACTTGGTCACAGGATTTGAATTCTCAAATCCACTGGGCCACGGGGATGGTGATTCTCAAATCCACTGGGCCTTGAGATTTTTGATTATCAAATCCAGTGGGCCACAGGGATTGTAGTTCTCAAATCCACTGCGCCGCGGGGATTTGGATTCTCAAATCCACTGGACAACGGGAATTTAAATTTTCAAATCCACTAGGAGACGGGGATGTTGATTGTCAAATTCACTGAGCCACAGGGATGTTGATTCTCAAATCTACTTGGTCACAGGATTTTAATTCTCAAATCCCCTGGGCCACGGGGATGTTGATTCTCAAATCCTCTCGGATCCAGGATTTTTGATTATCAAATCTAGTGGGCCACGTGGATTTTAATTTTGAATTTGAGTGTGCTAGGGGGATTTTGATTCTCAAATCCACTGGGCCATTGGGATTTTGATTCTCACATCCACTTGGCCATGGGGATGTTGTTCTCAAATGCACTTGGTCACAGGATTTGAATTCTCAAATCTACTTTGACACGGGGATTTTGACTCTCAAATGCACTGGTCCACGGGGAGTTTCAGTCCCAAATCCGCTTGGCCACGGGGATGTTGATTCTCAAATCCACTTGGTCACAGGATTTGAATTCTCAAATCCACTGGGCCACGGGGATGGTGATTCTCAAATCCACTGGGGCTCGAGATTTTTGATTATCAAATCCAGTGGGCCACAGGGATTGTAGGTCTCAAATCCAACGCGCCGTGGGGATTTGGATTCTCAAATCCACTTGTTGACATGATTTTAATTCTAAAATCCACTGGGGCACGGGGATGGTGATTCTCAAATCCAGTGGGCCTCGAGATTTTTGATTATCAAATCCACTGGGCCACAGGGATTGTAGTTCTCAAATCTTCTTTGCCACGGGGATTTTGACTCGCAAATCCACTGGTCCACGGGGAATTTCAGTCCCAAATCCACTTGGCCACGGGGATGTTGATTCTCAAATCCACTTGGTCACAGGATTTGAATTCTCAAATCCACTGGGCCACGGGGATGGTGATTCTCAAATCCACTGGGCCTTGAGATTTTTGATTATCAAATCCAGTGGGCCACAGGGATTGTAGTTCTCAAATCCACTGCGCCGCTGGGATTTGGATTCTCAAATCCACTGGACAACGGGAATTTAAATTTTCAAATCCACTAGGCGACGGGGATGTTGATTGTCAAATCCACTGAGCCACGGGGATGTTGATTCTCAAATCCACTTGCTCACAGGATTTTAATTCTCAAATCCACTGGGCCATGGGGATGTTGATTCTCAAATCCTCTCGGTTCCGGGATTTTTGATTATCAAATCTAGTGTACCACATGGATTTTAATTCTGAATTTCAGTGTGCTAGGGGGATTTTGATTCTCAAATCCACTGGGCCATGGGGATTTTGATTCTCACATCCACTTGGCCATGGGGATGTTGTTCTCAAATGCACTTGGTCACAGGATTTGAATTCTCAAATCTACTTTGACACGGGGATTTTGACTCTCAAATCCACTGGTCCACGGGGAGTTTCAGTCCCAAATCTGCTTGGCCACGGGGATGTTGATTCTCAAATCCACTTGGTCACAGGATTTGAATTCTCAAATCCACTGGGCCACGGGGATGGTGATTCTCAAATCCACTGGGGCTCGAGATTTTTGATTATCAAATCCAGTGGGCCACAGGGATTGTAGTTCTCAAATCCACTGCGCCGTGGGGATTTGGATTCTCAAATCCAGTGGACAACGGGAATTTAAATTTTCAAATCCACTAGGCGACGGGGATGTTGATTGTCAAATCCACTGAGCCACGGGGATGTTGATTCTCAAATCCACTTGGTCACAGGATTTTAATTCTCAAATCCACTGGGCCATGGGGATGTTGATTCTCAAATCCTCTCGGTTCCGGGATTTTTGATTATCAAATCTAGTGTACCACATGGATTTTAATTGTGAATTTCAGTGTGCTAGGGGGATTTTGATTCTCAAATCCACTGGGCCATTGGGATTTTGATTCTCACATCCACTTGGCCATGGGGATGTTGTTCTCAAATGCACTTGGTCACAGGATTTGAATTCTCAAATCCACTGGGCCACGGGGATGGTGATTCTCAAATTCACTGGGCCATGGGGCTTTTGATTCTCAAATCCACTGGGCCATGGGGATGTCAGTTCTGAAATCCACTGGGCCACGGGGATGTTAATTCTCAATTCCACTGGGCCACAGGGATTTTAATTCACAAATCCACTGGGCCACGGGGATTTTAATTCTCAAATCCACTTGGCCACATGATTTGAATTCTCAAATCTTCTTTGCCACGGGGATTTGGACTCGCAAATCCACTGGTCCACTTGGAGTTTCAGTCCCAAATCCACTTGGCCACGGGGATGTTGATTCTCAAATCCACTTGGTCACAGGACTTTAATTCTCAAATCCACTGGGCCACGGGGATGGTGATTCTGAAATCCGCTGGGCCTCGAGGTTTTTGATTATCAAATCCAGTGGGCCACAGGGACTGTAGTTCTCAAATCCACTGCGCCGCGGGGATTTGGATTCTCAAATCCACTGGACAACGGGAATTTAAATTTTCAAATCCACTAGGCGACGGGGATGTTGATTGTCAAATCCACTGAGACACGGGGATGTTGATTCTCAAATCCACTTGCTCACAGGATTTTAATTCTCAAATCCACTGGGCCACGGGGATGGTGATTCTCAAATCCACTGGGGCTCGAGATTTTTGATTATCAAATCCAGTGGGCCTCAGGGATTGTAGGTCTCAAATCCAACGCGCTGTGGGGATTTGGATTCTCAAATCCACTTGTTGACATTATTTTAATACTAAAATCCACTGGGCCACGGGGATGGTGATTCTCAAATCCAGTGGGCCTCGAGATTTTTGATTATCAAATCCACTGGGCCACAGGGATTGTAGTTCTCAAATCTACTTTGCCACGGGGATTTTGACTCTCAAATGCACTGGTCCACGGGGAGTTTCAGTCCCAAATCCACTTGGCCACGGGGATGTTGATTCTCAAATCCACTTGGTCACAGGATTTGAATTCTCAAATCCACTGGGCCACGGGGATGGTGATTCTCAAATCCACTGGGCCTTGAGATTTTTGATTATCAAATCCAGTGGGCCACAGGGATTGTAGTTCTCAAATCCACTGCGCCGCGGGGATTTGGATTCTCAAATCCACTGGACAACGGGAATTTAAATTTTCAAATCCACTAGGAGACGGGGATGTTGATTGTCAAATTCACTGAGCCACAGGGATGTTGATTCTCAAATCCACTTGGTCACAGGATTTTAATTCTCAAATCCCCTGGGCCACGGGGATGTTGATTCTCAAATCCTCTCGGATCCAGGATTTTTGATTATCAAATCTAGTGGGCCACGTGGATTTTAATTCTGAATTTCAGTGTGCTAGGGGGATTTTGATTCTCAAATCCACTGGGCCATTGGGATTTTGATTCTCACATCCACTTGGCCATGGGGATGTTGTTCTCAAATGCACTTGGTCACAGGATTTGAATTCTCAAATCCACTGGGCCACGGGGATGGTGATTCTCAAATTCACTGGGCCATGGGGCTTTTGATTCTCAAATCCACTGGGCCATGGGGATGTCAGTTCTGAAATCCACTGGGCCACGGGGATGTTAATTCTCAATTCCACTGGGCCACAGGGATTTTAATTCACAAATCCACTGGGCCATGGGGATTTTAATTCTCAAATCCACTTGGCCACATGATTTGAATTCTCAAATCTTCTTTGCCACGGGGATTTGGACTCGCAAATCCACTGGTCCACTTGGAGTTTCAGTCCCAAATCCACTTGGCCACGGGGATGTTGATTCTCAAATCCACTTGGTCACAGGACTTTAATTCTCAAATCCACTGGGCCACGGGGATGGTGATTCTGAAATCCGCTGGGCCTCGAGATTTTTGATTATCAAATCCAGTGGGCCACAGGGACTGTAGTTCTCAAATCCACTGCGCCGCGGGGATTTGGATTCTCAAATCCACTGGACAACGGGAATTTAAATTTTCAAATCCACTAGGCGACGGGGATGTTGATTGTCAAATCCACTGAGCCACGGGGATGTTGATTCTCAAATCCACTTGCTCACAGGATTTTAATTCTCAAATCCACTGGGCCACGGGGATGGTGATTCTCAAATCCACTGGGGCTCGAGATTTTTGATTATCAAATCCAGTGGGCCTCAGGGATTGTAGGTCTCAAATCCAACGCGCTGTGGGGATTTGGATTCTGAAATCCACTTGTTGACATTATTTTAATACTAAAATCCACTGGGCCACGGGGATGGTGATTCTCAAATCCAGTGGGCCTCGAGATTTTTGATTATCAAATCCACTGGGCCACAGGGATTGTAGTTCTCAAATCTACTTTGCCACGGGGATTTTGACTCTCAAATGCACTGGTCCACGGGGAGTTTCAGTCCCAAATCCACTTGGCCACGGGGATGTTGATTCTCAAATCCACTTGGTCACAGGATTTGAATTCTCAAATCCACTGGGCCACGGGGATGGTGATTCTCAAATCCACTGGGCCTTGAGATTTTTGATTATCAAATCCAGTGGGCCACAGGGATTGTAGTTCTCAAATCCACTGCGCCGCGGGGATTTGGATTCTCAAATCCACTGGACAACGGGAATTTAAATTTTCAAATCCACTAGGAGACGGGGATGTTGATTGTCAAATTCACTGAGCCACAGGGATGTTGATTCTCAAATCTACTTGGTCACAGGATTTTAATTCTCAAATCCCCTGGGCCACGGGGATGTTGATTCTCAAATCCTCTCGGATCCAGGATTTTTGATTATCAAATCTCGTGGGCCACGTGGATTTTAATTTTGAATTTGAGTGTGCTAGGGGGATTTTGATTCTCAAATCCACTGGGCCATTGGGATTTTGATTCTCACATCCACTTGGCCATGGGGATGTTGTTCTCAAATGCACTTGGTCACAGGATTTGAATTCTCAAATCTACTTTGACACGGGGATTTTGACTCGCAAATGCACTGGTCCACGGGGAGTTTGAGTCCGAAATCCGCTTGGCCACGGGGATGTTGATTCTCAAATCCACTTGGTCAGAGGATTTGAATTCTCAAATCCACTGGGCCACGGGGATGGTGATTCTCAAATCCACTGGGGCTCGAGATTTTTGATTATCAAATCCAGTGGGCCACAGGGATTGTAGGTCTCAAATCCAACGCGCCGTGGGGATTTGGATTCTCAAATCCACTTGTTGACATGATTTTAATTCTAAAATCCACTGGGGCACGGGGATGGTGATTCTCAAATCCAGTGGGCCTCGAGATTTTTGATTATCAAATCCACTGGGCCACAGGGATTGTAGTTCTCAAATCTTCTTTGCCACGGGGATTTGGACTCGCAAATCCACTGGTCCACGGGGAATTTCAGTCCCAAATCCACTTGGCCACGGGGATGTTGATTCTCAAATCCACTTGGTCACAGGATTTGAATTCTCAAATCCACTGGGCCACGGGGATGGTGATTCTCAAATCCACTGGGCCTTGAGATTTTTGATTATCAAATCCAGTGGGCCACAGGGATTGTAGTTCTCAAATCCACTGCGCCGCTGGGATTTGGATTCTCAAATCCACTGGACAACGGGAATTTAAATTTTCAAATCCACTAGGCGACGGGGATGTTGATTGTCAAATCCACTGAGCCATGGGGATGTTGATTCTCAAATCCACTTGGTCACAGGATTTTAATTCTCAAATCCACTGGGCCATGGGGATGTTGATTCTCAAATCCTCTCGGTTCCGGGATTTTTGATTATCAAATCTAGTGTACCACATGGATTTTAATTCTGAATTTCAGTGTGCTAGGGGGATTTTGATTCTCAAATCCACTGGGCCATGGGGATTTTGATTCTCACATCCACTTGGCCATGGGGATGTTGTTCTCAAATGCACTTGGTCACAGGATTTGAATTCTCAAATCTACTTTGACACGGGGATTTTGACTCTCAAATGCACTGGTCCACGGGGAGTTTCAGTCCCAAATCTGCTTGGCCACGGGGATGTTGATTCTCAAATCCACTTGGTCACAGGATTTGAATTCTCAAATCCACTGGGCCACGGGGATGGTGATTCTCAAATCCACTGGGGCTCGAGATTTTTGATTATCAAATCCAGTGGGCCACAGGGATTGTAGTTCTCAAATCCACTGCGCCGTGGGGATTTGGATTCTCAAATCCAGTGGACAACGGGAATTTAAATTTTCAAATCCACTAGGCGACGGGGATGTTGATTGTCAAATCCACTGAGCCACGGGGATGTTGATTCTCAAATCCACTTGGTCACAGGATTTTAATTCTCAAATCCACTGGGCCATGGGGATGTTGATTCTCAAATCCTCTCGGTTCCGGGATTTTTGATTATCAAATCTAGTGTACCACATGGATTTTAATTGTGAATTTCAGTGTGCTAGGGGGATTTTGATTCTCAAATCCACTGGGCCATTGGGATTTTGATTCTCACATCCACTTGGCCATGGGGATGTTGTTCTCAAATGCACTTGGTCACAGGATTTGAATTCTCAAATCCACTGGGCCACGGGGATGGTGATTCTCAAATTCACTGGGCCATGGGGCTTTTGATTCTCAAATCCACTGGGCCATGGGGATGTCAGTTCTGAAATCCACTGGGCCACGGGGATGTTAATTCTCAATTCCACTGGGCCACAGGGATTTTAATTCACAAATCCACTGGGCCACGGGGATTTTAATTCTCAAATCCACTTGGCCACATGATTTGAATTCTCAAATCTTCTTTGCCACGGGGATTTGGACTCGCAAATCCACTGGTCCACTTGGAGTTTCAGTCCCAAATCCACTTGGCCACGGGGATGTTGATTCTCAAATCCACTTGGTCACAGGACTTTAATTCTCAAATCCACTGGGCCACGGGGATGGTGATTCTCAAATCCGCTGGGCCTCGAGATTTTTGATTATCAAATCCAGTGGGCCACAGGGACTGTAGTTCTCAAATCCACTGCGCCGCGGGGATTTGGATTCTCAAATCCACTGGACAACGGGAATTTAAATTTTCAAATCCACTAGGCGACGGGGATGTTGATTGTCAAATCCACTGAGCCACGGGGATGTTGATTCTCAAATCCACTTGCTCACAGGATTTTAATTCTCAAATCCACTGGGCCATGGGGATGTTGATTCTCAAATCCTCTCGGATCCGGGATTTTTCATTATCAAATCCAGTGGGCCACGTGGATTTTAATTCTGAATTTCAGTGATCTAGGGGGATTTTGATTCTCAAATCCACTGGGCCATTGGGATATTAATTCTCAAATCCACTGCGCCACAGGGATTTTAATTCACAAATCCACTGGGCCACGGGGATTTTGATTCTCAAATCCACTGGGCCACATGATTTGAATTCTCAAATCTTCTTTGCCACGGGGATTTTGACTTTCAAATCCACTGGTCCACGGGGAGTTTCAGTCCCAAATCCACTTGGCCACGGGGATGTTGATTCTCAAATCCACTTAGTCACAGGATTTGAATTCTCAAATCCACTGGGCACGGGGATGGTGATTCTCAAATCCACTGGGCCTCGAGATTTTTGATTATCAAATCCAGTGAGCCACAGGGATTGTAGGTCTCAAATCCAACGCGCTGTGGGGATTTGGTTTCTCAAATCCACTTGTTGACATGATTTTAATTCTAAAACCCACTGGGCCACGGGGATGGTGATTCTCAAATCCACTGAGCCTCGAGATTTTTGATTATCAAATCCAGTGGGCCACAGGGATTGTAGTTCTCAAATCCACTGCGCCGCGGGGATTTGGATTCTCAAATCCACTGGACAACGGGAATTTAAATTTTCAAATCCACTAGGAGACGGGGATGTTGATTGTCAAATCCACTGAGCCACAGGGATGTTGATTCTCAAATCCACTTGGTCACAGGATTTTAATTCTCAAATCCCCTGGGCCACGGGGATGTTGATTCTCAAATCCTCTCGGATCCGGGATTTTTGATTATCAAATCTAGTGAGCAACATGGATTTTAATTATTAATTTCAGTGTGCTAGGGGGATTTTGATTCTCAAATCCACTGGGCCATTCGGATTTTGATTCTCACATCCACTTGGCCATGGGGATGTTGTTCTCAAATGCACTTGGTCACAGGATTTGAATTCTCAAATCTACTTTGACACGGGGATTTTGACTCTCAAATGCACTGGTCCACGGGGAGTTTCAGTCCCAAATCCACTGGGCCACGGGGATGTTGATTCTCAAATCCACTTGGTCACAGGATTTGAATTCTCAAATCCACTGGGCCACGGGGATGGTGATTCTCAAATCCAGTGGGCCTCGAGATTTTTGATTATCAAATCCAGTGGGCCACAGGGATTGTAGTTCTCAAATCCACTGCGCCGCGGGGATTTGGATTCTCAAATCCACTTATTAACATGATTTTAATTCTAAAATCCACTGGGCCACGGGGATGGTGATTCTCAAATCCACTGGGGCTCGAGATTTTTGATTATCAAATCCAGTGGGCCATGGGGATGTCAGTTCTGAAATCCACTGGGCCACGGGGATGTTAATTCTCAATTCCACTGGGCCACAGGGATTTTAATTCACAAATCCACTGGGCCACGGGGATTTTAATTCTCAAATCCACTTGGCCACATGATTTGAATTCTCAAATCTTCTTTGCCACGGGGATTTGGACTCGCAAATCCACTGGTCCACTTGGAGTTTCAGTCCCAAATCCACTTGGCCACGGGGATGTTGATTCTCAAATCTACTTGGTCACAGGACTTTAATTCTCAAATCCACTGGGCCACGGGGATGGTGATTCTGAAATCCGCTGGGCCTCGAGATTTTTGATTATCAAATCCAGTGGGCCACAGGGACTGTAGTTCTCAAATCCACTGCGCCGCGGGGATTTGGATTCTCAAATCCACTGGACAACGGGAATTTAAATTTTCAAATCCACTAGGCGACGGGGATGTTGATTGTCAAATCCACTGAGACACGGGGATGTTGATTCTCAAATCCACTTGGTCACAGGATTTGAATTCTCAAATCCACTGGGCCACGGGGATGGTGATTCTCAAATCCACTGGGGCTCGAGATTTTTGATTATCAAATCCAGTGGGCCACAGGGATTGTAGGTCTCAAATCCAACGCGCTGTGGGGATTTGGATTCTCAAATCCACTTGTTGACATGATTTTAATACTAAAATCCACTGGGCCACGGGGATGGTGATTCTCAAATCCAGTGGGCCTCGAGATTTTTGATTATCAAATCCACTGGGCCACAGGGATTGTAGTTCTCAAATCTACTTTGCCACGGGGATTTTGACTCTCAAATGCACTGGTCCACGGGGAGTTTCAGTCCCAAATCCACTTGGCCACGGGGATGTTGATTCTCAAATCCACTTGGTCACAGGATTTGAATTCTCAAATCCACTGGGCCACGGGGATGGTGATTCTCAAAGCCACTGGGCCTTGAGATTTTTGATTATCAAATCCAGTGGGCCACAGGGATTGTAGTTCTCAAATCCACTGCGCCGCGGGGATTTGGATTCTCAAATCCACTGGACAACGGGAATTTAAATTTTCAAATCCACTAGGAGACGGGGATGTTGATTGTCAAATTCACTGAGCCACAGGGATGTTGATTCTCAAATCCACTTGGTCACAGGATTTTAATTCTCAAATCCCCTGGGCCACGGGGATGTTGATTCTCAAATCCTCTCGGATCCGGGATTTTTGATTATCAAATCTAGTGGGCCACGTGGATTTTAATTGTGAATTTGAGTGTGCTAGGGGGATTTTGATTCTCAAATCCACTGGGCCATTGGGATTTTGATTCTCACATCCACTTGGCCATGGGGATGTTGTTCTCAAATGCACTTGGTCACAGGATTTGAATTCTCAAATCTACTTTGACACGGGGATTTTGACTCGCAAATGCACTGGTCCACGGGGAGTTTGAGTCCGAAATCCGCTTGGCCACGGGGATGTTGATTCTCAAATCCACTTGGTCAGAGGATTTGAATTCTCAAATCCACTGGGCCACGGGGATGGTGATTCTCAAATCCACTGGGGCTCGAGATTTTTGATTATCAAATCCAGTGGGCCACAGGGATTGTAGGTCTCAAATCCAACGCGCCGTGGGGATTTGGATTCTCAAATCCACTTGTTGACATGATTTTAATTCTAAAATCCACTGGGGCACGGGGATGGTGATTCTCAAATCCAGTGGGCCTCGAGATTTTTGATTATCAAATCCACTGGGCCACAGGGATTGTAGTTCTCAAATCTTCTTTGCCACGGGGATTTTTACTCTCAAATGCACTGGTCCACGGGGAATTTCAGTCCCAAATCCACTTGGCCACGGGGATGTTGATTCTCAAATCCACTTGGTCACAGGATTTGAATTCTCAAATCCACTGGGCCACGGGGATGGTGATTCTCAAAGCCACTGGGCCTTGAGATTTTTGATTATCAAATCCAGTGGGCCACAGGGATTGTAGTTCTCAAATCCACTGCGCCGCTGGGATTTGGATTCTCAAATCCACTGGACAACGGGAATTTAAATTTTCAAATCCACTAGGCGACGGGGATGTTGATTGTCAAATCCACTGAGCCACGGGGATGTTGATTCTCAAATCCACTTGCTCACAGGATTTTAATTCTCAAATCCACTGGGCCATGGGGATGTTGATTCTCAAATCCTCTCGGTTCCGGGATTTTTGATTATCAAATCTAGTGTACCACATGGATTTTAATTCTGAATTTCAGTGTGCTAGGGGGATTTTGATTCTCAAATCCACTGGGCCATGGGGATTTTGATTCTCACATCCACTTGGCCATGGGGATGTTGTTCTCAAATGCACTTGGTCACAGGATTTGAATTCTCAAATCTACTTTGACACGGGGATTTTGACTCTCAAATGCACTGGTCCACGGGGAGTTTCAGTCCCAAATCTGCTTGGCCACGGGGATGTTGATTCTCAAATGCACTTGGTCACAGGATTTGAATTCTCAAATCCACTGGGCCACGGGGATGGTGATTCTCAAATCCACTGGGGCTCGAGATTTTTGATTATCAAATCCAGTGGGCCACAGGGATTGTAGTTCTCAAATCCACTGCGCCGTGGGGATTTGGATTCTCAAATCCAGTGGACAACGGGAATTTAAATTTTCAAATCCACTAGGCGACGGGGATGTTGATTGTCAAATCCACTGAGCCACGGGGATGTTGATTCTCAAATCCACTTGGTCACAGGATTTTAATTCTCAAATCCACTGGGCCATGGGGATGTTGATTCTCAAATCCTCTCGGTTCCGGGATTTTTGATTATCAAATCTAGTGTACCACATGGATTTTAATTGTGAATTTCAGTGTGCTAGGGGGATTTTGATTCTCAAATCCACTGGGCCATTGGGATTTTGATTCTCACATCCACTTGGCCATGGGGATGTTTTTCTCAAATGCACTTGGTCACAGGATTTGAATTCTCAAATCTACTTTGACACGGGGATTTTTACTCTCAAATGCACTGGTCCACGGGGAGTTTCAGTCCCAAATCCACTTGGCCACGGGGATGTTGATTCTCAAATCCACTTGGTCACAGGATTTGAATTCTCAAATCCACTGGGCACGGGGATGGTGATTCTCAAATCCACTGGGGCTCGAGATTTTTGATTATCAAATCCAGTGAGCCACAGGGATTGTAGGTCTCAAATCCACCGCGCCGCGGGGATTTGGTTTCTCAAATCCACTTGTTGACATGATTTTAATTCTAAAACCCACTGGGCCACGGGATGGTGATTCTCAAATCCACTGAGCCTCGAGATTTTTGATTATCAAATCCAGTGGGCCACAGGGATTGTAGTTCTCAAATCCACTGGGCCGCGGGGATTTGGATTCTCAAATCCACTGGACAACGGGAATTTAAATTTTCAAATCCACTAGGAGACGGGGATGTTGATTGTCAAATCCACTGAGCCACAGGGATGTTGATTCTCAAATCCACTTGGTCACAGGATTTTAATTCTCAAATCCCCTGGGCCACGGGGATGTTGATTCTCAAATCCTCTCGGATCTGGGATTTTTGAATATCAAATCTAGTGGGCCACATGGATTTTAATTCTGAATTTCAGTGTGCTAGGGGGATTTTGATTATCAAATCCACTGGGCCATTCGGATTTTTATTCTCACATCCAATTGGCCATGGGGATGTTGTTCTCAAATGCACATGGTCACAGGATTTGAATTCTCAAATCTACTTTGACACGGGGATTTTGACTCTCAAATGCACTGGTCCACGGGTTGTTTCAGTCCCAAATCCACTTGGCCACGGGGATGTTGATTCTCAAATCCACTTGGTCACAGGATTTTAATTCTCATATCCACTGGGCCACGGGAATGGTGATTCTCAAATCCTCTCGGATCCGGGATTTTTCATTATCAAATCTAGTGGGCCACATGGATTTTAATTCTGAATTTCAGTGTGCTAGGGGGATTTTGATTCTCAAATCCACTGGGCCATTGGGATTTTGATTCTCACATCCACTTGGCCATGGGGATGTTGTTCTCAAATGCACTTGGTCACAGGATTTGAATTCTCAAATCCACTGGGCCACGGGGATGGTGATTCTCAAATTCACTGGGCCATGGGGCTTTTGATTCTCAAATCCACTGGGCCATGGGGATGTCAGTTCTGAAATCCACTGGGCCACGGGGATGTTAATTCTCAATTCCACTGGGCCACAGGGATTTTAATTCACAAATCCACTGGGCCACGGGGATTTTAATTCTCAAATCCACTTGGCCACATGATTTGAATTCTCAAATCTTCTTTGCCACGGGGATTTGGACTCGCAAATCCACTGGTCCACTTGGAGTTTCAGTCCCAAATCCACTTGGCCACGGGGATGTTGATTCTCAAATCCACTTGGTCACAGGACTTTAATTCTCAAATCCACTGGGCCACGGGGATGGTGATTCTGAAATCCGCTGGGCCTCGAGATTTTTGATTATCAAATCCAGTGGGCCACAGGGACTGTAGTTCTCAAATCCACTGCGCCGCGGGGATTTGGATTCTCAAATCCACTGGACAACGGGAATTTAAATTTTCAAATCCACTAGGCGACGGGGATGTTGATTGTCAAATCCACTGAGACACGGGGATGTTGATTCTCAAATCCACTTGCTCACAGGATTTTAATTCTCAAATCCACTGGGCCACGGGGATGGTGATTCTCAAATCCACTGGGGCTCTAGATTTTTGATTATCAAATCCAGTGGGCCTCAGGGATTGTAGGTCTCAAATCCAACGCGCTGTGGGGATTTGGATTCTCAAATCCACTTGTTGACATTATTTTAATACTAAAATCCACTGGGCCACGGGGATGGTGATTCTCAAATCCAGTGGGCCTCGAGATTTTTGATTATCAAATCCACTGGGCCACAGGGATTGTAGTTCTCAAATCTACTTTGCCACGGGGATTTTGACTCTCAAATGCACTGGTCCACGGGGAGTTTCAGTCCCAAATCCACTTGGCCACGGGGATGTTGATTCTCAAATCCACTTGGTCACAGGATTTGAATTCTCAAATCCACTGGGCCACGGGGATGGTGATTCTCAAATCCACTGGGCCTTGAGATTTTTGATTATCAAATCCAGTGGGCCACAGGGATTGTAGTTCTCAAATCCACTGCGCCGCGGGGATTTGGATTCTCAAATCCACTGGACAACGGGAATTTAAATTTTCAAATCCACTAGGAGACGGGGATGTTGATTGTCAAATTCACTGAGCCACAGGGATGTTGATTCTCAAATCTACTTGGTCACAGGATTTTAATTCTCAAATCCCCTGGGCCACGGGGATGTTGATTCTCAAATCCTCTCGGATCCAGGATTTTTGATTATCAAATCTAGTGGGCCACGTGGATTTTAATTTTGAATTTGAGTGTGCTAGGGGGATTTTGATTCTCAAATCCACTGGGCCATTGGGATTTTGATTCTCACATCCACTTGGCCATGGGGATGTTGTTCTCAAATGCACTTGGTCACAGGATTTGAATTCTCAAATCTACTTTGACACGGGGATTTTGACTCTCAAATGCACTGGTCCACGGGGAGTTTCAGTCCCAAATCCGCTTGGCCACGGGGATGTTGATTCTCAAATCCACTTGGTCACAGGATTTGAATTCTCAAATCCACTGGGCCACGGGGATGGTGATTCTCAAATCCACTGGGGCTCGAGATTTTTGATTATCAAATCCAGTGGGCCACAGGGATTGTAGGTCTCAAATCCAACGCGCCGTGGGGATTTGGATTCTCAAATCCACTTGTTGACATGATTTTAATTCTAAAATCCACTGGGGCACGGGGATGGTGATTCTCAAATCCAGTGGGCCTCGAGATTTTTGATTATCAAATCCACTGGGCCACAGGGATTGTAGTTCTCAAATCTTCTTTGCCACGGGGATTTTGACTCGCAAATCCACTGGTCCACGGGGAATTTCAGTCCCAAATCCACTTGGCCACGGGGATGTTGATTCTCAAATCCACTTGGTCACAGGATTTGAATTCTCAAATCCACTGGGCCACGGGGATGGTGATTCTCAAATCCACTGGGCCTTGAGATTTTTGATTATCAAATCCAGTGGGCCACAGGGATTGTAGTTCTCAAATCCACTGCGCCGCTGGGATTTGGATTCTCAAATCCACTGGACAACGGGAATTTAAATTTTCAAATCCACTAGGCGACGGGGATGTTGATTGTCAAATCCACTGAGCCACGGGGATGTTGATTCTCAAATCCACTTGCTCACAGGATTTTAATTCTCAAATCCACTGGGCCATGGGGATGTTGATTCTCAAATCCTCTCGGTTCCGGGATTTTTGATTATCAAATCTAGTGTACCACATGGATTTTAATTCTGAATTTCAGTGTGCTAGGGGGATTTTGATTCTCAAATCCACTGGGCCATGGGGATTTTGATTCTCACATCCACTTGGCCATGGGGATGTTGTTCTCAAATGCACTTGGTCACAGGATTTGAATTCTCAAATCTACTTTGACACGGGGATTTTGACTCTCAAATCCACTGGTCCACGGGGAGTTTCAGTCCCAAATCTGCTTGGCCACGGGGATGTTGATTCTCAAATCCACTTGGTCACAGGATTTGAATTCTCAAATCCACTGGGCCACGGGGATGGTGATTCTCAAATCCACTGGGGCTCGAGATTTTTGATTATCAAATCCAGTGGGCCACAGGGATTGTAGTTCTCAAATCCACTGCGCCGTGGGGATTTGGATTCTCAAATCCAGTGGACAACGGGAATTTAAATTTTCAAATCCACTAGGCGACGGGGATGTTGATTGTCAAATCCACTGAGCCACGGGGATGTTGATTCTCAAATCCACTTGGTCACAGGATTTTAATTCTCAAATCCACTGGGCCATGGGGATGTTGATTCTCAAATCCTCTCGGTTCCGGGATTTTTGATTATCAAATCTAGTGTACCACATGGATTTTAATTGTGAATTTCAGTGTGCTAGGGGGATTTTGATTCTCAAATCCACTGGGCCATTGGGATTTTGATTCTCACATCCACTTGGCCATGGGGATGTTGTTCTCAAATGCACTTGGTCACAGGATTTGAATTCTCAAATCCACTGGGCCACGGGGATGGTGATTCTCAAATTCACTGGGCCATGGGGCTTTTGATTCTCAAATCCACTGGGCCATGGGGATGTCAGTTCTGAAATCCACTGGGCCACGGGGATGTTAATTCTCAATTCCACTGGGCCACAGGGATTTTAATTCACAAATCCACTGGGCCACGGGGATTTTAATTCTCAAATCCACTTGGCCACATGATTTGAATTCTCAAATCTTCTTTGCCACGGGGATTTGGACTCGCAAATCCACTGGTCCACTTGGAGTTTCAGTCCCAAATCCACTTGGCCACGGGGATGTTGATTCTCAAATCCACTTGGTCACAGGACTTTAATTCTCAAATCCACTGGGCCACGGGGATGGTGATTCTGAAATCCGCTGGGCCTCGAGGTTTTTGATTATCAAATCCAGTGGGCCACAGGGACTGTAGTTCTCAAATCCACTGCGCCGCGGGGATTTGGATTCTCAAATCCACTGGACAACGGGAATTTAAATTTTCAAATCCACTAGGCGACGGGGATGTTGATTGTCAAATCCACTGAGACACGGGGATGTTGATTCTCAAATCCACTTGCTCACAGGATTTTAATTCTCAAATCCACTGGGCCACGGGGATGGTGATTCTCAAATCCACTGGGGCTCGAGATTTTTGATTATCAAATCCAGTGGGCCTCAGGGATTGTAGGTCTCAAATCCAACGCGCTGTGGGGATTTGGATTCTCAAATCCACTTGTTGACATTATTTTAATACTAAAATCCACTGGGCCACGGGGATGGTGATTCTCAAATCCAGTGGGCCTCGAGATTTTTGATTATCAAATCCACTGGGCCACAGGGATTGTAGTTCTCAAATCTACTTTGCCACGGGGATTTTGACTCTCAAATGCACTGGTCCACGGGGAGTTTCAGTCCCAAATCCACTTGGCCACGGGGATGTTGATTCTCAAATCCACTTGGTCACAGGATTTGAATTCTCAAATCCACTGGGCCACGGGGATGGTGATTCTCAAATCCACTGGGCCTTGAGATTTTTGATTATCAAATCCAGTGGGCCACAGGGATTGTAGTTCTCAAATCCACTGCGCCGCGGGGATTTGGATTCTCAAATCCACTGGACAACGGGAATTTAAATTTTCAAATCCACTAGGAGACGGGGATGTTGATTGTCAAATTCACTGAGCCACAGGGATGTTGATTCTCAAATCCACTTGGTCACAGGATTTTAATTCTCAAATCCCCTGGGCCACGGGGATGTTGATTCTCAAATCCTCTCGGATCCAGGATTTTTGATTATCAAATCTAGTGGGCCACGTGGATTTTAATTTTGAATTTGAGTGTGCTAGGGGGATTTTGCTTCTCAAATCCACTGGGCCATTGGGATTTTGATTCTCACATCCACTTGGCCATGGGGATGTTGTTCTCAAATGCACTTGGTCACAGGATTTGAATTCTCAAATCTACTTTGACACGGGGATTTTGACTCTCAAATGCACTGGTCCACGGGGAGTTTCAGTCCCAAATCCGCTTGGCCACGGGGATGTTGATTCTCAAATCCACTTGGTCACAGGATTTGAATTCTCAAATCCACTGGGCCACGGGGATGGTGATTCTCAAATCCACTGGGGCTCGAGATTTTTGATTATCAAATCCAGTGGGCCACAGGGATTGTAGGTCTCAAATCCAACGCGCCGTGGGGATTTGGATTCTCAAATCCACTTGTTGACATGATTTTAATTCTAAAATCCACTGGGGCACGGGGATGGTGATTCTCAAATCCAGTGGGCCTCGAGATTTTTGATTATCAAATCCACTGGGCCACAGGGATTGTAGTTCTCAAATCTTCTTTGCCACGGGGATTTTGACTCGCAAATCCACTGGTCCACGGGGAATTTCAGTCCCAAATCCACTTGGCCACGGGGATGTTGATTCTCAAATCCACTTGGTCACAGGATTTGAATTCTCAAATCCACTGGGCCACGGGGATGGTGATTCTCAAATCCACTGGGCCTTGAGATTTTTGATTATCAAATCCAGTGGGCCACAGGGATTGTAGTTCTCAAATCCACTGCGCCGCTGGGATTTGGATTCTCAAATCCACTGGACAACGGGAATTTAAATTTTCAAATCCACTAGGCGACGGGGATGTTGATTGTCAAATCCACTGAGCCACGGGGATGTTGATTCTCAAATCCACTTGCTCACAGGATTTTAATTCTCAAATCCACTGGGCCATGGGGATGTTGATTCTCAAATCCTCTCGGTTCCGGGATTTTTGATTATCAAATCTAGTGTACCACATGGATTT
Source organism: Platalea leucorodia (assembly GCF_965183815.1). NCBI lineage: Eukaryota > Metazoa > Chordata > Aves > Pelecaniformes > Threskiornithidae > Platalea > Platalea leucorodia. Next base: position 1,012,895 of record NC_138847.1, on the reverse strand, counting down.
TAATTCTGAATTTCAGTGTGCTAGGGGGATTTTGATTCTCAAATCCACTGGGCCATGGGGATTTTGATTCTCACATCCACTTGGCCATGGGGATGTTGTTCTCAAATGCACTTGGTCACAGGATTTGAATTCTCAAATCTACTTTGACACGGGGATTTTGACTCGCAAATCCACTGGTCCACGGGGAGTTTCAGTCCCAAATCTGCTTGGCCACGGGGATGTTGATTCTCAAATCCACTTGGTCACAGGATTTGAATTCTCAAATCCACTGGGCCACGGGGATGGTGATTCTCAAATCCACTGGGGCTCGAGATTTTTGATTATCAAATCCAGTGGGCCACAGGGATTGTAGTTCTCAAATCCACTGCGCCGCTGGGATTTGGATTCTCAAATCCACTGGACAACGGGAATTTAAATTTTCAAATCCACTAGGCGACGGGGATGTTGATTGTCAAATCCACTGAGCCACGGGGATGTTGATTCTCAAATCCACTTGCTCACAGGATTTTAATTCTCAAATCCACTGGGCCATGGGGATGTTGATTCTCAAATCCTCTCGGTTCCGGGATTTTTGATTATCAAATCTAGTGTACCACATGGATTTTAATTGTGAATTTCAGTGTGCTAGGGGGATTTTGATTCTCAAATCCACTGGGCCATTGGGATTTTGATTCTCACATCCACTTGGCCATGGGGATGTTGTTCTCAAATGCACTTGGTCACAGGATTTGAATTCTCAAATCTACTTTGACACGGGGATTTTGACTTTCAAATCCACTGGTCCACGGGGAGTTTCAGTCCCAAATCCACTTGGCCACGGGGATGTTGATTCTCAAATCCACTTGGTCACAGGATTTGAATTCTCAAATCCACTGGGCACGGGGATGGTGATTCTCAAATCCACTGGGGCTCGAGATTTTTGATTATCAAATCCAGTGGGCCACAGGGATTGTAGTTCTCAAATCCACTGCGCCGCGGGGATTTGGATTCTCAAATCCACTGGACAACGGGAATTTAAATTTTCAAATCCACTAGGAGACGGGGATGTTGATTGTCAAATCCACTGAGCCACAGGGATGTTGATTCTCAAATCCACTTGGTCACAGGATTTTAATTCTCAAATCCCCTGGGCCACGGGGATGTTGATTCTCAAATCCTCTCGGATCTGGGATTTTTGAATATCAAATCTAGTGGGCCACATGGATTTTAATTCTGAATTTCAGTGTGCTAGGGGGATTTTGATTATCAAATCCACTGGGCCATTCGGATTTTTATTCTCACATCCACTTGGCCATGGGGATGTTGTTCTCAAATGCACATGGTCACAGGATTTGAATTCTCAAATCTACTTTGACACGGGGATTTTGACTCTCAAATGCACTGGTCCACGGGTTGTTTCAGTCCCAAATCCACTTGGCCACGGGGATGTTGATTCTCAAATCCACTTGGTCACAGGATTTTAATTCTCAAATCCACTGGGCCACGGGAATGGTGATTCTCAAATCCTCTCGGATCCGGGATTTTTCATTATCAAATCTAGTGGGCCACATGGATTTTAATTCTGAATTTCAGTGTGCTAGGGGGATTTTGCTTCTCAAATCCACTGGGCCATTGGGATTTTAATTCTCACATCCACTTGGCCATGGGGATGTTGTTCTCAAATGCACTTGGTCACAGGATTTGAATTCTCAAATCCACTGGGCCACGGGGATGGTGATTCTCAAATCCACTGGGGCTCGAGATTTTTGATTATCAAATCCAGTGGGCCACAGGGATTGTAGTTCTCAAATCCACTGCGCCGTGGGGATTTGGATTCTCAAATCCAGTGGACAACGGGAATTTAAATTTTCAAATCCACTAGGCGACGGGGATGTTGATTGTCAAATCCACTGAGCCACGGGGATGTTGATTCTCAAATCCACTTGGTCACAGGATTTTAATTCTCAAATCCACTGAGCCACGGGAATGGTGATTCTCAAATCCTCTCGGATCTGGGATTTTTGATTATGAAATCTATTGGGCCACGTGGATTTTAATTCTGAATTTCAGTGTGCTAGGGGGATTTTGATTCTCAAATCCACTGGGCCACGGGGATTTTAATTCTCAAATCCACTGGGCCATGGGATTGTTTTATTTCCGAAATGCACTTAGTCAAAGGATTCTAATTCTCAAATCCACAGGGCCACGGGGATGGTGATTCTCAAATCTACGTGGTAACAGGATTTTAATTATCCAATCCACTGAGCCACGGGGATTTTAATTCTGAAATACACTTGGCCACGGGGATGTTGATTTTTAAATCCACTCGGCCATAGGGCTTTTGATTCTCAAATCCACTGGGCCATGGGGATTTCAGTTCTGAAATCCACTGGGCCACGGGGATGTTAATTCTCAAATCCACTGCGCCACAGAGATTTTTATTCTCAAATGCAGTGGGCCACGGGGATTTTGATTGTGAAATACACTGGGCCACGGGGATTTTGTTTCTCAGATCCACTTGGTCACAGGAGATTAATTCTCAAATCCACTGGGCCATGGGGATTTCAATTCTCAAACGCTCTGGGCCGCGGGGAGTTTTATTCTCAAACCCACTTGGCCATGGGGATGTTGATTCTCAAATGCACTTGGTCACAGAATTGTAATTCCCAAGTCCACTGGGCTACGGGAATGGTGATTCTCAAATCCTCTCCGATTCGGGATTTTTCATTATCAAATCTAGTGGGCCACATGGATTTTAATTCTGAATTTCAGTGTGCTAGGGGGATTTTGATTCTCAAATCCACTGGGCCACAGGGATTTTTATTCTCAAATGCAGTGGGCTACGGGGATTTTGATTGTGAAATACACTGCGCCATGGGGATTTTGATTCTCAGATCCACTTGGTCACAGGAGATTAATTCTCAAATCCACTGGGCCATGGGGATTTCAAGTCTCAAACGCTCTGGGCGGCGGGGAGTTTTATTCTCAAACCCACTTGGCCATGGGGATGTTGATTCTCAAATGCACTTGGTCACAGGATTCTAATTCTCAAATCCAGTGGACTACAGGGATTTTGATTCGCAAATCCACTGGGCCATGGGGATATTTATTCTCAAATCCACGTGGTAACAGGATTTTTATTATCCAATCCACTGGGCCACGGGGATTTTAATTCGGAAATACCCTGGGCCACGGGGATGTTGATTCTCAAATGCACTGGGCCATGGGGCTTTTGATTCTCAAATCCACTGGGCCATGGGGATTTCAGTTCTGAAATCCACTGGGCCACGGGGATGTTAATTCTCAAATCCACTGGGCCACAGGGATTTTAATTCACAAATCCACTTGGTCAGAGGATTTGAATTCTCAAATCCACTTGGCCACATGATTTGAATTCTCAAATCTTCTTTGCCACGGGGATTTTGACTCTCAAATCCACTGGTCCACGGGGAGTTTCAGTCCCAAATCCACTTGGCCACGGGGATGTTGATTCTCAAATCCACTTGGTCACAGGATTTGAATTCTCAAATCCACTGGGCACGGGGATGGTGATTCTCAAATCCACTGGGCCTTGAGATTTTTGATTATCAAATCCAGTGGGCCACAGGGATTGTAGTTCTCAAATCCACTGCGCCGCTGGGATTTGGATTCTCAAATCCACTGGACAACGGGAATTTAAATTTTCAAATCCACTAGGCGACGGGGATGTTGATTGTCAAATCCACTGAGCCACGGGGATGTTGATTCTCAAATCCACTTGCTCACAGGATTTTAATTCTCAAATCCACTGGGCCATGGGGATGTTGATTCTCAAATCCTCTCGGTTCCGGGATTTTTGATTATCAAATCTAGTGTACCACATGGATTTTAATTCTGAATTTCAGTGTGCTAGGGGGATTTTGATTCTCAAATCCACTGGGCCATGGGGATTTTGATTCTCACATCCACTTGGCCATGGGGATGTTGTTCTCAAATGCACTTGGTCACAGGATTTGAATTCTCAAATCTACTTTGACACGGGGATTTTGACTCGCAAATCCACTGGTCCACGGGGAGTTTCAGTCCCAAATCTGCTTGGCCACGGGGATGTTGATTCTCAAATCCACTTGGTCACAGGATTTGAATTCTCAAATCCACTGGGCCACGGGGATGGTGATTCTCAAATCCACTGGGGCTCGAGATTTTTGATTATCAAATCCAGTGGGCCACAGGGATTGTAGTTCTCAAATCCACTGCGCCGCTGGGATTTGGATTCTCAAATCCACTGGACAACGGGAATTTAAATTTTCAAATCCACTAGGCGACGGGGATGTTGATTGTCAAATCCACTGAGCCACGGGGATGTTGATTCTCAAATCCACTTGCTCACAGGATTTTAATTCTCAAATCCACTGGGCCATGGGGATGTTGATTCTCAAATCCTCTCGGTTCCGGGATTTTTGATTATCAAATCTAGTGTACCACATGGATTTTAATTGTGAATTTCAGTGTGCTAGGGGGATTTTGATTCTCAAATCCACTGGGCCATTGGGATTTTGATTCTCACATCCACTTGGCCATGGGGATGTTGTTCTCAAATGCACTTGGTCACAGGATTTGAATTCTCAAATCTACTTTGACACGGGGATTTTGACTTTCAAATCCACTGGTCCACGGGGAGTTTCAGTCCCAAATCCACTTGGCCACGGGGATGTTGATTCTCAAATCCACTTGGTCACAGGATTTGAATTCTCAAATCCACTGGGCACGGGGATGGTGATTCTCAAATCCACTGGGGCTCGAGATTTTTGATTATCAAATCCAGTGGGCCACAGGGATTGTAGGTCTCAAATCCACCGCGCCGCGGGGATTTGGTTTCTCAAATCCACTTGTTGACATGATTTTAATTCTAAAACCCACTGGGCCACGGGATGGTGATTCTCAAATCCACTGAGCCTCGAGATTTTTGATTATCAAATCCAGTGGGCCACAGGGATTGTAGTTCTCAAATCCACTGCGCCGCGGGGATTTGGATTCTCAAATCCACTGGACAACGGGAATTTAAATTTTCAAATCCACTAGGAGACGGGGATGTTGATTGTCAAATCCACTGAGCCACAGGGATGTTGATTCTCAAATCCACTTGGTCACAGGATTTTAATTCTCAAATCCCCTGGGCCACGGGGATGTTGATTCTCAAATCCTCTCGGATCTGGGATTTTTGAATATCAAATCTAGTGGGCCACATGGATTTTAATTCTGAATTTCAGTGTGCTAGGGGGATTTTGATTATCAAATCCACTGGGCCATTCGGATTTTTATTCTCACATCCACTTGGCCATGGGGATGTTGTTCTCAAATGCACATGGTCACAGGATTTGAATTCTCAAATCTACTTTGACACGGGGATTTTGACTCTCAAATGCACTGGTCCACGGGTTGTTTCAGTCCCAAATCCACTTGGCCACGGGGATGTTGATTCTCAAATCCACTTGGTCACAGGATTTTAATTCTCAAATCCACTGGGCCACGGGAATGGTGATTCTCAAATCCTCTCGGATCCGGGATTTTTCATTATCAAATCTAGTGGGCCACATGGATTTTAATTCTGAATTTCAGTGTGCTAGGGGGATTTTGCTTCTCAAATCCACTGGGCCATTGGGATTTTAATTCTCACATCCACTTGGCCATGGGGATGTTGTTCTCAAATGCACTTGGTCACAGGATTTGAATTCTCAAATCCACTGGGCCACGGGGATGGTGATTCTCAAATCCACTGGGGCTCGAGATTTTTGATTATCAAATCCAGTGGGCCACAGGGATTGTAGTTCTCAAATCCACTGCGCCGTGGGGATTTGGATTCTCAAATCCAGTGGACAACGGGAATTTAAATTTTCAAATCCACTAGGCGACGGGGATGTTGATTGTCAAATCCACTGAGCCACGGGGATGTTGATTCTCAAATCCACTTGGTCACAGGATTTTAATTCTCAAATCCACTGAGCCACGGGAATGGTGATTCTCAAATCCTCTCGGATCTGGGATTTTTGATTATGAAATCTATTGGGCCACGTGGATTTTAATTCTGAATTTCAGTGTGCTAGGGGGATTTTGATTCTCAAATCCACTGGGCCACGGGGATTTTAATTCTCAAATCCACTGGGCCATGGGATTGTTTTATTTCCGAAATGCACTTAGTCAAAGGATTCTAATTCTCAAATCCACAGGGCCACGGGGATGGTGATTCTCAAATCTACGTGGTAACAGGATTTTAATTATCCAATCCACTGAGCCACGGGGATTTTAATTCTGAAATACACTTGGCCACGGGGATGTTGATTTTTAAATCCACTCGGCCATAGGGCTTTTGATTCTCAAATCCACTGGGCCATGGGGATTTCAGTTCTGAAATCCACTGGGCCACGGGGATGTTAATTCTCAAATCCACTGCGCCACAGAGATTTTTATTCTCAAATGCAGTGGGCCACGGGGATTTTGATTGTGAAATACACTGGGCCACGGGGATTTTGTTTCTCAGATCCACTTGGTCACAGGAGATTAATTCTCAAATCCACTGGGCCATGGGGATTTCAATTCTCAAACGCTCTGGGCCGCGGGGAGTTTTATTCTCAAACCCACTTGGCCATGGGGATGTTGATTCTCAAATGCACTTGGTCACAGAATTGTAATTCCCAAGTCCACTGGGCTACGGGAATGGTGATTCTCAAATCCTCTCCGATTCGGGATTTTTCATTATCAAATCTAGTGGGCCACATGGATTTTAATTCTGAATTTCAGTGTGCTAGGGGGATTTTGATTCTCAAATCCACTGGGCCACAGGGATTTTTATTCTCAAATGCAGTGGGCTACGGGGATTTTGATTGTGAAATACACTGCGCCATGGGGATTTTGATTCTCAGATCCACTTGGTCACAGGAGATTAATTCTCAAATCCACTGGGCCATGGGGATTTCAAGTCTCAAACGCTCTGGGCGGCGGGGAGTTTTATTCTCAAACCCACTTGGCCATGGGGATGTTGATTCTCAAATGCACTTGGTCACAGGATTCTAATTCTCAAATCCAGTGGACTACAGGGATTTTGATTCGCAAATCCACTGGGCCATGGGGATATTTATTCTCAAATCCACGTGGTAACAGGATTTTTATTATCCAATCCACTGGGCCACGGGGATTTTAATTCGGAAATACCCTGGGCCACGGGGATGTTGATTCTCAAATGCACTGGGCCATGGGGCTTTTGATTCTCAAATCCACTGGGCCATGGGGATTTCAGTTCTGAAATCCACTGGGCCACGGGGATGTTAATTCTCAAATCCACTGGGCCACAGGGATTTTAATTCACAAATCCACTTGGTCAGAGGATTTGAATTCTCAAATCCACTTGGCCACATGATTTGAATTCTCAAATCTTCTTTGCCACGGGGATTTTGACTCTCAAATCCACTGGTCCACGGGGAGTTTCAGTCCCAAATCCACTTGGCCACGGGGATGTTGATTCTCAAATCCACTTGGTCACAGGATTTGAATTCTCAAATCCACTGGGCACGGGGATGGTGATTCTCAAATCCACTGGGCCTCGAGATTTTTGATTATCAAATCCAGTGGGCCACAGGGATTGTAGTTCTCAAATCCACTGCGCCGCTGGGATTTGGATTCTCAAATCCACTTGTTGACATGATTTTAATTCTAAAATCCACTTGGCCACGGGGATGTTGATTGTCAAATCCACTGAGCCTCGAGATTTTTGATTATCAAATCCACTGGGCCACAGGGATTGTAGTTCTCAAATCCACTGCGCCGCGGGGATTTGGATTCTCAAATCCACTGGACAACGGGAATTTAAATTTTCAAATCCACTAGGCGACGGGGATGTTGATTGTCAAATCCACTGAGCCACAGGGATGTTGATTCTCAAATCCACTTGGTCACAGGATTTTAATTCTCAAATCCACTGAGCCACGGGAATGGTGATTCTCAAATCGTCTCGGATCTGGGATTTTTGATTATGAAATCTATTGGGCCACATGGATTTTAATTGTGAATTTCAGTGTGCTAGGGGGATTTTGATTCTCAAATCCACTGGGCCACGGGGATTTTAATTCTCAAATCCACTGGGCCATGGGATTGTTTTATTTCCGAAATGCACTTAGTCAAAGGATTCTAATTCTCAAATCCACAGGGCCACGGGGATGGTGATTCTCAAATCTACGTGGTAACAGGATTTTAATTATCCAATCCACTGAGCCACGGGGATTTTAATTCTGAAATACACTTGGCCACGGGGATGTTGATTTTTAAATCCACTCGGCCATAGGGCTTTTGATTCTCAAATCCACTGGGCCATGGGGATTTCAGTTCTGAAATCCACTGGGCCACGGGGATGTTAATTCTCAAATCCACTGCGCCACAGAGATTTTTATTCTCAAATGCAGTGGGCCACGGGGATTTTGATTGTGAAATACACTGGGCCACGGGGATTTTGTTTCTCAGATCCACTTGGTCACAGGAGATTAATTCTCAAATCCACTGGGCCATGGGGATTTCAATTCTCAAACGCTCTGGGCCGCGGGGAGTTTTATTCTCAAACCCACTTGGCCATGGGGATGTTGATTCTCAAATGCACTTGGTCACAGGATTGTAATTCCCAAGTCCACTGGGCTACGGGAATGGTGATTCTCAAATCCTCTCCGATTCGGGATTTTTCATTATCAAATCTAGTGGGCCACATGGATTTTAATTCTGAATTTCAGTGTGCTAGGGGGATTTTGATTCTCAAATCCACTGGGCCACAGGGATTTTTATTCTCAAATGCAGTGGGCTACGGGGATTTTGATTGTGAAATACACTGCGCCATGGGGATTTTGATTCTCAGATCCACTTGGTCACAGGAGATTAATTCTCAAATCCACTGGGCCATGGGGATTTCTAGTCTCAAACGCTCTGGGCCGCGGGGAGTTTTATTCTCAAACCCACTTGGCCATGGGGATGTTGATTCTCAAATGCACTTGGTCACAGGATTCTAATTCTCAAATCCAGTGGACTACAGGGATTTTGATTCGCAAATCCACTGGGCCATGGGGATATTTATTCTCAAATCCACGTGGTAACAGGATTTTTATTATCCAATCCACTGGGCCACGGGGATTTTAATTCGGAAATACACTGGGCCACGGGGATGTTGATTCTCAAATGCACTGGGCCATGGGGCTTTTGATTCTCAAATCCACTGGGCCATGGGGATTTCAGTTCTGAAATCCACTGGGCCACGGGGATGTTAATTCTCAAATCCACTGGGCCACAGGGATTTTAATTCACAAATCCACTTGGTCAGAGGATTTGAATTCTCAAATCCACTTGGCCACATGATTTGAATTCTCAAATCTTCTTTGCCACGGGGATTTTGACTCTCAAATCCACTGGTCCACGGGGAGTTTCAGTCCCAAATCCACTTGGCCACGGGGATGTTGATTCTCAAATCCACTTGGTCACAGGATTTGAATTCTCAAATCCACTGGGCACGGGGATGGTGATTCTCAAATCCACTGGGCCCCGAGATTTTTGATTATCAAATCCAGTGGGCCACAGGGATTGTAGTTCTCAAATCCACTGCGCCGCTGGGATTTGGATTCTCAAATCCACTTGTTGACATGATTTTAATTCTAAAATCCACTTGGCCACGGGGATGGTGATTGTCAAATCCACTGAGCCTCGAGATTTTTGATTATCAAATCCACTGGGCCACAGGGATTGTAGTTCTCAAATCCACTGCGCCGCGGGGATTTGGATTCTCAAATCCACTGGACAACGGGAATTTAAATTTTCAAATCCACTAGGCGACGGGGATGTTGATTGTCAAATCCACTGAGCCACAGGGATGTTGATTCTCAAATCCACTTGGTCACAGGATTTTAATTCTCAAATCCACTGGGCCATGGGATTGTTGATTCCGAAATGCACTTAGTCAAAGGATTCTAATTCTCAAATCCACAGGGCCACGGGGATGGTGATTCTCAAATCCACGTGGTAACAGGATTTTAATTATCCAATCCACTGAGCCACGGGGATTTTAATTCTGAAATACACTTGGCCACGGGGATGTTGATTTTTAAATCCACTCGGCCATAGGGCTTTTGATTCTCAAATCCACTGGGCCATGGGGATTTCAGTTCTGAAATCCACTGGGCCACGGGGATGTTAATTCTCAAATCCACTGCGCCACAGAGATTTTTATTCTCAAATGCAGTGGGCCACGGGGATTTTGATTGTGAAATACACTGGGCCACGGGGATTTTGTTTCTCAGATCCACTTGGTCACAGGAGATTAATTCTCAAATCCACTGGGCCATGGGGATTTCAATTCTCAAACGCTCTGGGCCGCGGGGAGTTTTATTCTCAAACCCACTTGGCCATGGGGATGTTGATTCTCAAATGCACTTGGTCACAGGATTGTAATTCCCAAGTCCACTGGGCTACGGGAATGGTGATTCTCAAATCCTCTCCGATTCGGGATTTTTCATTATCAAATCTAGTGGGCCACATGGATTTTAATTCTGAATTTCAGTGTGCTAGGGGGATTTTGATTCTCAAATCCACTGGGCCACAGGGATTTTTATTCTCAAATGCAGTGGGCTACGGGGATTTTGATTGTGAAATACACTGCGCCATGGGGATTTTGATTCTCAGATCCACTTGGTCACAGGAGATTAATTCTCAAATCCACTGGGCCATGGGGATTTCTAGTCTCAAACGCTCTGGGCCGCGGGGAGTTTTATTCTCAAACCCACTTGGCCATGGGGATGTTGATTCTCAAATGCACTTGGTCACAGGATTCTAATTCTCAAATCCAGTGGACTACAGGGATTTTGATTCGCAAATCCACTGGGCCATGGGGATATTTATTCTCAAATCCACGTGGTAACAGGATTTTTATTATCCAATCCACTGGGCCACGGGGATTTTAATTCGGAAATACACTGGGCCACGGGGATGTTGATTCTCAAATGCACTGGGCCATGGGGCTTTTGATTCTCAAATCCACTGGGCCATGGGGATTTCAGTTCTGAAATCCACTGGGCCACGGGGATGTTAATTCTCAAATCCACTGGGCCACAGGGATTTTAATTCACAAATCCACTTGGTCAGAGGATTTGAATTCTCAAATCCACTTGGCCACATGATTTGAATTCTCAAATCTTCTTTGCCACGGGGATTTTGACTCTCAAATCCACTGGTCCACGGGGAGTTTCAGTCCCAAATCCACTTGGCCACGGGGATGTTGATTCTCAAATCCACTTGGTCACAGGATTTGAATTCTCAAATCCACTGGGCACGGGGATGGTGATTCTCAAATCCACTGGGCCCCGAGATTTTTGATTATCAAATCCAGTGGGCCACAGGGATTGTAGTTCTCAAATCCACTGCGCCGCTGGGATTTGGATTCTCAAATCCACTTGTTGACATGATTTTAATTCTAAAATCCACTTGGCCACGGGGATGGTGATTGTCAAATCCACTGAGCCTCGAGATTTTTGATTATCAAATCCACTGGGCCACAGGGATTGTAGTTCTCAAATCCACTGCGCCGCGGGGATTTGGATTCTCAAATCCACTGGACAACAGGAATTTAAATTTTCAAATCCACTAGGCGACGGGGATGTTGATTGTCAAATCCACTGAGCCACAGGGATGTTGATTCTCAAATCCACTTGGTCACAGGATTTTAATTCTCAAATCCACTGGGCCATGGGATTGTTGATTCCGAAATGCACTTAGTCAAAGGATTCTAATTCTCAAATCCACAGGGCCACGGGGATGGTGATTCTCAAATCCACGTGGTAACAGGATTTTAATTATCCAATCCACTGAGCCACGGGGATTTTAATTCTGAAATACACTTGGCCACGGGGATGTTGATTTTTAAATCCACTCGGCCATAGGGCTTTTGATTCTCAAATCCACTGGGCCATGGGGATTTCAGTTCTGAAATCCACTGGGCCACGGGGATGTTAATTCTCAAATCCACTGCGCCACAGAGATTTTTATTCTCAAATGCAGTGGGCCACGGGGATTTTGATTGTGAAATACACTGGGCCACGGGGATTTTGTTTCTCAGATCCACTTGGTCACAGGAGATTAATTCTCAAATCCACTGGGCCATGGGGATTTCAATTCTCAAACGCTCTGGGCCGCGGGGAGTTTTATTCTCAAACCCACTTGGCCATGGGGATGTTGATTCTCAAATGCACTTGGTCACAGGATTGTAATTCCCAAGTCCACTGGGCTACGGGAATGGTGATTCTCAAATCCTCTCCGATTCGGGATTTTTCATTATCAAATCTAGTGGGCCACATGGATTTTAATTCTGAATTTCAGTGTGCTAGGGGGATTTTGATTCTCAAATCCACTGGGCCACAGGGATTTTTATTCTCAAATGCAGTGGGCTACGGGGATTTTGATTGTGAAATACACTGCGCCATGGGGATTTTGATTCTCAGATCCACTTGGTCACAGGAGATTAATTCTCAAATCCACTGGGCCATGGGGATTTCAAGTCTCAAACGCTCTGGGCCGCGGGGAGTTTTATTCTCAAACCCACTTGGCCATGGGGATGTTGATTCTCAAATGCACTTGGTCACAGGATTCTAATTCTCAAATCCAGTGGACTACAGGGATTTTGATTCGCAAATCCACTGGGCCATGGGGATATTTATTCTCAAATCCACGTGGTAACAGGATTTTTATTATCCAATCCACTGGGCCACGGGGATTTTAATTCTGAAATACACTGGGCCACGGGAGTGTTGATTCTCAAATGCACTGGGCCATGGGGCTTTTGATTCTCAAATCCACTGGGCCATGGGGATTTCAGTTCTGAAATCCACTGGGCCACGGGGATGTTAATTCTCAAATCCACTGCGCCACAGGGATTTTAATTCACAAATCCACTGGGCCACGGGGATTTTAGTTCTCAAATCCACTTGGCCACATGATTTGAATTCTCAACTCTTCTTTGCCACGGGGATTTTGACTCGCAAATCCACAGGTCCACGGGGAGTTTCAGTCCCAAATCCACTTGGCCACGGGGATGTTGATTCTCAAATCCACTTGGTCACAGGATTTGAATTCTCAAATCTACTTTGACACGGGGATTTTGACTCTCAAATGCACTGGTCCACGGGGAGTTTCAGTCCCAAATCCACTTGGCCACGGGGATGTTGATTCTCAAATCCACTTGCTCACAGGATTTGAATTCTCAAATCCACTGGGCCACGGGGATGGTGATTCTTAAATCCACTGGGGCTCGAGATTTTTGATTATCAAATCCAGTGGGCCACAGGGATTGTAGTTCTCAAATCCAGTGGGCCACAGGGATTGTAGTTCTCAAATCCACTGCGCCGCGGGGATTTGGATTCTCAAATCCACTGGACAACGGGAATTCAAATTTTCAAATCCACTAGGCGACGGGGATGTTGATTGTCAAATCCACTGAGCCACGGGGATGTTGATTCTCAAATCCACTTGGTCACAGGATTTTAATTCTCAAATCCACTGGGCCATGGGATTGTTTTATTTCCGAAATGCACTTAGTCAAAGGATTCTAATTCTCAAATCCACAGGGCCACAGGGATGGTGATTCTCAAATCCACGTGGTGACAGGATTTTAATTATCCAATCCACTGAGCCACGGGGATTTTAATTCTGAAATACACTTGGCCACCGGGATGTTGATTTTTAAATCCACTCGGCCATAGGGATTTTGATTCTCAAATCCACTGGGCCATGGGGATTTCAGTTCTGAAATCCACTGGGCCACGGGGATGTTAATTCTCAAATCCACTGCGCAACAGAGATTTTTATTCTCAAATGCAGTGGGCCACGGGGATTTTGATTGTGAAATACACTGGGTCATGGGGATTTTAATTCTCAGATCCACTTGGTTACAGGAGATTAATTCTCAAATACACTGGGCCATGGGGCTTTTGATTCTCAAATGCTCTGGGCCGCGGGGAGTTTTATTCTCAAACCCACTTGGCCATGGGGATGTTGATTCTCAAATGCACTTGGTCACAGGATTCTAATTCTCAAATCCACTGGGCCACGGGGATGGTGATTCTCAAATCCACTGGGCCTCGAGATTTTTGATTATCAAATCCAGTGGGCCACAGGGATTGTAGTTCTCAAATCCACTGCGCCCCGGGGATTTGGATTCTCAAATCCACTGGACAACGGGAATTCAAATTTTCAAATCCACTAGGCGACGGGGATGTTGATTGTCAAATCCACTGAGCCACGGGGATGTTGATTCTCAAATCCACTTGCTCACAGGATTTTAATTCTCAAATCCACTGGGCCACGGGAATGGTGATTCTCAAATCCTCTCGGATCCGGGATTTTTGATTATCAAATCTAGTGGGCCACATGGATTTTAATTCTGAATTTCAGTGTGCTAGGGGGATTTTGATTCTCAAATCCACTGGGCCACGGGGATTTTAATTCTCAAATCCACTTGGCCACATGATTTGAATTCTCAAATCTTCTTTGCCACGGGGATTTGGACTCTCAAATCCACTGGTCCACGGGGAGTTTCAGTCCCAAATCCACTTGGCCACGGGGATGTTGATTCTCAAATCCACTTGGTCACAGGATTTGAATTCTCAAATCCACTGGGCCTCGGGGATGGTGATTCTCAAATCCACTTGGTCACAGGATTTGAATTCTCAAATCCACTGGGCCACGGGGATGGTTATTCTCAAATCCGCTGGGCCTCGAGATTTTTGATTATCAAATCCAGTGGGCCACAGGGATTGTAGTTCTCAAATCCACTGCGCCGCGGGGATTTGGATTCTCAAATCCACTGGACAACGGGAATTTAAATTTTCAAATCCACTAGGCGACGGGGATGTTGATTGTCAAATCCACTGAGCCACGGGGATGTTGATTCTCAAATCCACTTGCTCACAGGATTTTAATTCTCAAATCCCCTGGGCCACGGGGATGTTGATTCTCAAATCCACTTGTTCACAGGATTTAAATTTTCAAATTCACTAGGCCACGGGAATGGTGATTCTCAAATCCTCTCGGATCCGGGATTTTTCATTATCAAATCTAGTGGGCCACATGGATTTTAATTGTGAATTTCAGTGTGCTAGGGGGATTTTGATTCTCAAATCCACTGGGCCATGGGGATTTTAATTCTCAAATCCACTGGGCCATGGGATTGTTTTATTTCCGAAATGCACTTAGTCAAAGGATTCTAATTCTCAAATCCACAGGGCCACGGGGATGGTGATTCTCAAATCCACGTGGTAACAGGATTTTAATTATCCAATCCACTGAGCCACGGGGATTTTAATTCTGAAATACACTTGGCCACGGGGATGTTGATTTTTAAATCCACTCGGCCATAGGGATTTTGATTCTCAAATCCACTGGGCCATGGGGATTTCAGTTCTGAAATCCACTGGGCCACGGGGATGTTAATTCTCAAATCCACTGTGCCACAGAGATTTTTATTCTCAAATGCAGTGGGCCACGGGGATTTTGATTGTGAAATACACTGGGCCACGGGGATTTTGTTTCTCAGATCCAGTTGGTCACAGGAGATTAATTCTCAAATCCACTGGGCCATGGGGATTTCAATTCTCAAATGCTCTGGGCCGCGGGGAGTTTTATTCTCAAATCCACTTGGCCATGGGGATGTTGATTCTCAAATGCACTTGGTCACAGGATTCTAATTCTCAAATCCACTGGGCTACAGGGATTTTGATTCGCAAATCCACTGGGCCATGGGGATATTTATTCTCAAATCCACGCGGTAACAGGATTTTTATTATCCAATCCACTGGGCCACGGGGATTTTAATTCGGAAATACACTGGGCCACGGGGATGTTGATTCTCAAATGCACTGGGCCATGGGGCTTTTGATTCTCAAATCCACTGGGCCATGGGGATTTCAGTTCTGAAATCCACTGGGCCACGGGGATGTTAATTCTCAAATCCACGTGGCCACATGATTTGAATTCTCAAATCTTCTTTGCCACGGGGATTTGGACTCTCAAATCCACTGGTCCACGGGGAGTTTCAGTCCCAAATCCACTTGGCCACGGGGATGTTGATTCTCAAATCCACTTGGTCACAGGATTTGAATTCTCAAATCCACTGGGCCACGGGGATGGTGATTCTCAAATCCACTGGGGCTCGAGATTTTTGATTATCAAATCCAGTGGGCCACAGGGATTGTAGTTCTCAAATCCACTGCGCCGCGGGGATTTGGATTCTCAAATCCACTGGACAACGGGAATTTAAATTTTCAAGTCCACTAGGCGACGGGGATGTTGATTGTCAAATCCACTTGCTCACAGGATTTTAATTCTCAAATCTCCTGGGCCACGGGAATGGTGATTCTCAAATCCTCTCGGATCCGGGATTTTTGATTATCAAATCTAGTGGGCCACATGGATTTTAATTCTGAATTTCAGTGTGCTAGGGGGATTTTGATTCTCAAATCCACTGGGCCACGGGGATGTTAATTCTCAAATGCACTGCGCCACAGGGATTTTAATTCACAAATCCACTGGGCCACGGGGATTTTAATTCTCAAATCCACTTGGCCACATGATTTGAATTCTCAAATCTTCTTTGCCACGGGGATTTGGACTCTCAAATCCACTGGTCCACGGGGAGTTTCAGTCCCAAATCCACTTGGCCACGGGGATGTTGATTCTCAAATCCACTTGGTCACAGGATTTTAATTCTCAAATCCACTGGGCCACGGGAATGGTGATTCTCAAATCCTCTCGGATCCGGGATTTTTGATTATCAAATCTAGTCGGCCACATGGATTTTAATTCTGAATTTCAGTGTGCTAGGGGGATTTTGATTCTCAAATCCACTGGGCCATTGGGATTTTGATTCTCACATCCACTTGGCCATGGGGATGTTGTTCTCAAATGCACTTGGTCACAGGATTTGAATTCTCAAATCTACTTTGACACGGGGATTTTTACTCTCAAATGCACTGGTCCACGGGGAGTTTCAGTCCCAAATCCACTTGGCCACGGGGATGTTGATTCTCAAATCCACTTGGTCACAGGATTTGAATTCTCAAATCCACTGGGCACGGGGATGGTGATTCTCAAATCCACTGGGCCCCGAGATTTTTGATTATCAAATCCAGTGGGCCACAGGGATTGTAGTTCTCAAATCTTCTTTGCCACGGGGATTTTGACTCTCAAATCCACTGGTCCACGGGGAGTTTAAGTCCGAAATCCACTTGGCCACGGGGATGTTGATTCTCAAATCCACTTGTTTAGATGATTTTAATTCTCAAATCCACTGGGCCACGGGAATGGTGATTCTCAAATCCACTTGTTTACATGACTGTAATTCTCAAATCCACTGGGCCACAGGGATGGTGATTCTCAAATCCACTGGGCCTCGAGATTTTTGATTATCAAATCCAGTGGGCCACAGGGATTGTAGTTCTCAAATCCACTGCGCCGCGGGGATTTGGATTCTCAAATCCACTGGACAACGGGAATTTAAATTTTCAAATCCACTAGGCGACGGGGATGTTGATTGTCAAATCCACTGAGCCACGGGGATGTTGATTCTCAAATCCACTTGCTCACAGGACTTTAATTCTCAAATCCGCTTGGCCACGGGGATGTTGATTCTCAAATCCACTTGGTCACAGGATTTAAATTCTCAAATCCACTGGGCCACGGGAATGGTGATTCTCAAATCCTCTCGGATCCGGGATTTTTCATTATCAAATCTAGTGGGCCACATGGATTTTAATTGTGAATTTCAGTGTGCTAGGGGGATTTGGATTCTCAAATCCAGTGGGCCATGGGGATTTTGATTCTCAAATCCACTGGGCCATGGGGATTTCAGTTCTGAAATCCACTGGGCCACGGCGATGTTAATTCTCAAATCCACTGGGCCATGGGGATTTTAATTCTCAAATCCACTGGGCCACGGGGATTTTAATTCTCAAATCCAATTGGCCACATGATTTGAATTCTCAAATCTTCTTTGCCACGGGGATTTGGACTCTCAAATCCACTGGTCCACGGGGAGTTTCAGTCCCAAATCCACTTGGCCACGGGGATGTTGATTCTCAAATCCACTTGGTCACAGGATTTGAATTCTCAAATCCACTGGGGCACGGGGATGGTGATTCTCAAATCCACTGGGCCTCGAGATTTTTGATTATCAAATCCAGTGGGCCACAGGGATTGTAGTTCTCAAATCCACTGCGCTGCGGGGATTTGGATTCTCAAATCCACTGGACAACGGGAATTTAAATTTTCAAATCCACTAGGCGACGGGGATGTTGATTCTGAAATCCACTGGTCCACAGTGTTTGAATTCACAAATCCACTGGGCCATGGGGATGTTTATGCTCAAATCCACTGGGCCACGGGGATGCTGATTCTGAAATCCACTTGGTCACAGGATTTTAATTCTTAAATCCACTGGGCCACGGTGATTTTGATTCTCAAATCCATGTGGTCACAGGATTTTAATTCTCAAACCCTCTGGGCCATTGGGATTTCAATTCTAAAATGCTCTGGGCCAAGGGGAGTTTTAGTTTTGAATGCACTGGACCATGGGGATGTTGATTCGCAAATCCACTGGGCCACAGGGATTTTTATTCTCAAATCCACTTGGCCACAGGATTTGAATTCTGAAATCCACTGGGCTACGGGGATATTGATTCTCAAATCCACTTCGTCAAATGATTTTATTTCTCAAATGCACTAGGTCACAGGGATTTTTATTCTCAAATGCACTGGGCCATAGGGATGTTGATTCTATAATCCACGTGGTCACAGAATTTCAGTTCTCAAATCGACTCTTCCACGGGGATTTTAATTCACAAATCCACTGGGCCACGGGGATTTTAATTCTCAAATCCACTTGGCCACATGATTTGAATTCTCAAATCTTCTTTGCCACGGGGATTTTGACTCGAAATCCACTGGTCCACGGGGATTTTCAGTCCCAAATCCACTTGGCCACGGGGATGTTGATTCTCAAATCCACTTGGTCACAGGATTTGAATTCTCAAATCTACTTTGACACTGGGATTTTGACTCTCAAATGCACTGGTCCACGGGGAGTTTCAGTCCCAAATCCACTTGGCCACGGGGATGTTGATTCTCAAATCCACTTGGTCACAGGATTTGAATTCTCAAATCCACTGGGCACGGGGATGGTGATTCTCAAATCCACTGGGCCCCGAGATTTTTGATTATCAAATCCAGTGGGCCACAGGGATTGTAGTTCTCAAATCTTCTTTGCCACGGGGATTTTGACTCTCAAATCCACTGGTCCACGGGGAGTTTAAGTCCGAAATCCACTTGGCCACGGGGATGTTGATTCTCAAATCCACTTGGTCACAGGATTTGAATTCTCAAATCCACTGGGCCTCGGGGATGGTGATTCTCAAATCCACTTGGTCACAGGATTTGAATTCTCAAATCCACTGGGCCACGGGGATGGTGATTCTCAAATCCGCTGGGCCTCGAGATTTTTGATTATCAAATCCAGTGGGCCACAGGGATTGTAGTTCTCAAATCCACTGCGCCGCGGGGATTTGGATTCTCAAATCCACTGGACAACGGGAATTTAAATTTTCAAATCCACTAGGCGACGGGGATGTTGATTGTCAAATCCACTGAGCCACGGGGATGTTGATTCTCAAATCCACTTGCTCACAGGATTTTAATTCTCAAATCCCCTGGGCCACGGGGATGTTGATTCTCAAATCCACTTGTTCACAGGATTTAAATTTTCAAATTCACTAGGCCACGGGAATGGTGATTCTCAAATCCTCTCGGATCCGGGATTTTTCATTATCAAATCTAGTGGGCCACATGGATTTTAATTGTGAATTTCAGTGTGCTAGGGGGATTTTGATTCTCAAATCCACTGGGCCATGGGGATTTTAATTCTCAAATCCACTGGGCCATGGGATTGTTTTATTTCCGAAATGCACTTAGTCAAAGGATTCTAATTCTCAAATCCACAGGGCCACGGGGATGGTGATTCTCAAATCCACGTGGTAACAGGATTTTAATTATCCAATCCACTGAGCCACGGGGATTTTAATTCTGAAATACACTTGGCCACGGGGATGTTGATTTTTAAATCCACTCGGCCATAGGGATTTTGATTCTCAAATCCACTGGGCCATGGGGATTTCAGTTCTGAAATCCACTGGGCCACGGGGATGTTAATTCTCAAATCCACTGTGCCACAGAGATTTTTATTCTCAAATGCAGTGGGCCACGGGGATTTTGATTGTGAAATACACTGGGCCACGGGGATTTTGTTTCTCAGATCCAGTTGGTCACAGGAGATTAATTCTCAAATCCACTGGGCCATGGGGATTTCAATTCTCAAATGCTCTGGGCCGCGGGGAGTTTTATTCTCAAATCCACTTGGCCATGGGGATGTTGATTCTCAAATGCACTTGGTCACAGGATTCTAATTCTCAAATCCACTGGGCTACAGGGATTTTGATTCGCAAATCCACTGGGCCATGGGGATATTTATTCTCAAATCCACGCGGTAACAGGATTTTTATTATCCAATCCACTGGGCCACGGGGATTTTAATTCGGAAATACACTGGGCCACGGGGATGTTGATTCTCAAATGCACTGGGCCATGGGGCTTTTGATTCTCAAATCCACTGGGCCATGGGGATTTCAGTTCTGAAATCCACTGGGCCACGGGGATGTTAATTCTCAAATCCACGTGGCCACATGATTTGAATTCTCAAATCTTCTTTGCCACGGGGATTTGGACTCTCAAATCCACTGGTCCACGGGGAGTTTCAGTCCCAAATCCACTTGGCCACGGGGATGTTGATTCTCAAATCCACTTGGTCACAGGATTTGAATTCTCAAATCCACTGGGCCACGGGGATGGTGATTCTCAAATCCACTGGGGCTCGAGATTTTTGATTATCAAATCCAGTGGGCCACAGGGATTGTAGTTCTCAAATCCACTGCGCCGCGGGGATTTGGATTCTCAAATCCACTGGACAACGGGAATTTAAATTTTCAAGTCCACTAGGCGACGGGGATGTTGATTGTCAAATCCACTTGCTCACAGGATTTTAATTCTCAAATCTCCTGGGCCACGGGAATGGTGATTCTCAAATCCTCTCGGATCCGGGATTTTTGATTATCAAATCTAGTGGGCCACATGGATTTTAATTCTGAATTTCAGTGTGCTAGGGGGATTTTGATTCTCAAATCCACTGGGCCACGGGGATGTTAATTCTCAAATGCACTGCGCCACAGGGATTTTAATTCACAAATCCACTGGGCCACGGGGATTTTAATTCTCAAATCCACTTGGCCACATGATTTGAATTCTCAAATCTTCTTTGCCACGGGGATTTGGACTCTCAAATCCACTGGTCCACGGGGAGTTTCAGTCCCAAATCCACTTGGCCACGGGGATGTTGATTCTCAAATCCACTTGGTCACAGGATTTTAATTCTCAAATCCACTGGGCCACGGGAATGGTGATTCTCAAATCCTCTCGGATCCGGGATTTTTGATTATCAAATCTAGTCGGCCACATGGATTTTAATTCTGAATTTCAGTGTGCTAGGGGGATTTTGATTCTCAAATCCACTGGGCCATTGGGATTTTGATTCTCACATCCACTTGGCCATGGGGATGTTGTTCTCAAATGCACTTGGTCACAGGATTTGAATTCTCAAATCTACTTTGACACGGGGATTTTTACTCTCAAATGCACTGGTCCACGGGGAGTTTCAGTCCCAAATCCACTTGGCCACGGGGATGTTGATTCTCAAATCCACTTGGTCACAGGATTTGAATTCTCAAATCCACTGGGCACGGGGATGGTGATTCTCAAATCCACTGGGCCCCGAGATTTTTGATTATCAAATCCAGTGGGCCACAGGGATTGTAGTTCTCAAATCTTCTTTGCCACGGGGATTTTGACTCTCAAATCCACTGGTCCACGGGGAGTTTAAGTCCGAAATCCACTTGGCCACGGGGATGTTGATTCTCAAATCCACTTGTTTAGATGATTTTAATTCTCAAATCCACTGGGCCACGGGAATGGTGATTCTCAAATCCACTTGTTTACATGACTGTAATTCTCAAATCCACTGGGCCACAGGGATGGTGATTCTCAAATCCACTGGGCCTCGAGATTTTTGATTATCAAATCCAGTGGGCCACAGGGATTGTAGTTCTCAAATCCACTGCGCCGCGGGGATTTGGATTCTCAAATCCACTGGACAACGGGAATTTAAATTTTCAAATCCACTAGGCGACGGGGATGTTGATTGTCAAATCCACTGAGCCACGGGGATGTTGATTCTCAAATCCACTTGCTCACAGGACTTTAATTCTCAAATCCGCTTGGCCACGGGGATGTTGATTCTCAAATCCACTTGGTCACAGGATTTAAATTCTCAAATCCACTGGGCCACGGGAATGGTGATTCTCAAATCCTCTCGGATCCGGGATTTTTCATTATCAAATCTAGTGGGCCACATGGATTTTAATTGTGAATTTCAGTGTGCTAGGGGGATTTGGATTCTCAAATCCAGTGGGCCATGGGGATTTTGATTCTCAAATCCACTGGGCCATGGGGATTTCAGTTCTGAAATCCACTGGGCCACGGCGATGTTAATTCTCAAATCCACTGGGCCATGGGGATTTTAATTCTCAAATCCACTGGGCCACGGGGATTTTAATTCTCAAATCCAATTGGCCACATGATTTGAATTCTCAAATCTTCTTTGCCACGGGGATTTGGACTCTCAAATCCACTGGTCCACGGGGAGTTTCAGTCCCAAATCCACTTGGCCACGGGGATGTTGATTCTCAAATCCACTTGGTCACAGGATTTGAATTCTCAAATCCACTGGGGCACGGGGATGGTGATTCTCAAATCCACTGGGGCTCGAGATTTTTGATTATCAAATCCAGTGGGCCACAGGGATTGTAGTTCTCAAATCCACTGCGCTGCGGGGATTTGGATTCTCAAATCCACTGGACAACGGGAATTTAAATTTTCAAATCCACTAGGCGACGGGGATGTTGATTCTGAAATCCACTGGTCCACAGTGTTTGAATTCACAAATCCACTGGGCCATGGGGATGTTTATGCTCAAATCCACTGGGCCACGGGGATGCTGATTCTGAAATCCACTTGGTCACAGGATTTTAATTCTTAAATCCACTGGGCCACGGTGATTTTGATTCTCAAATCCATGTGGTCACAGGATTTTAATTCTCAAACCCTCTGGGCCATTGGGATTTCAATTCTAAAATGCTCTGGGCCAAGGGGAGTTTTAGTTTTGAATGCACTGGACCATGGGGATGTTGATTCGCAAATCCACTGGGCCACAGGGATTTTTATTCTCAAATCCACTTGGCCACAGGATTTGAATTCTGAAATCCACTGGGCTACGGGGATATTGATTCTCAAATCCACTTCGTCAAATGATTTTATTTCTCAAATGCACTAGGTCACAGGGATTTTTATTCTCAAATGCACTGGGCCATAGGGATGTTGATTCTATAATCCACGTGGTCACAGAATTTCAGTTCTCAAATCGACTCTTCCACGGGGATTTTAATTCACAAATCCACTGGGCCACGGGGATTTTAATTCTCAAATCCACTTGGCCACATGATTTGAATTCTCAAATCTTCTTTGCCACGGGGATTTTGACTCGAAATCCACTGGTCCACGGGGATTTTCAGTCCCAAATCCACTTGGCCACGGGGATGTTGATTCTCAAATCCACTTGGTCACAGGATTTGAATTCTCAAATCTACTTTGACACTGGGATTTTGACTCTCAAATGCACTGGTCCACGGGGAGTTTCAGTCCCAAATCCACTTGGCCACGGGGATGTTGATTCTCAAATCCACTTGGTCACAGGATTTGAATTCTCAAATCCACTGGGCACGGGGATGGTGATTCTCAAATCCACTGGGCCCCGAGATTTTTGATTATCAAATCCAGTGGGCCACAGGGATTGTAGTTCTCAAATCTTCTTTGCCACGGGGATTTTGACTCTCAAATCCACTGGTCCACGGGGAGTTTAAGTCCGAAATCCACTTGGCCACGGGGATGTTGATTCTCAAATCCACTTGTTTAGATGATTTTAATTCTCAAATCCACTGGGCCACGGGATGGTGATTCTCAAATCCACTTGTTTACATGACTGTAATTCTCAAATCCACTGGGCCACAGGGATGGTGATTCTCAAATCCACTGGGCCTCGAGATTTTTGATTATCAAATCCAGTGGGCCACAGGGATTGTAGTTCTCAAATCCACTGCGCCGCGGGGATTTGGATTCTCAAATCCACTGGACAACGGGAATTTAAATTTTCAAATCCACTAGGCGACGGGGATGTTGATTGTCAAATCCACTGAGCCACGGGGATGTTGATTCTCAAATCCACTTGCTCACAGGACTTTAATTCTCAAATCCGCTTGGCCACGGGGATGTTGATTCTCAAATCCACTTGGTCACAGGATTTAAATTCTCAAATCCACTGGGCCACGGGAATGGTGATTCTCAAATCCTCTCGGATCCGGGATTTTTCATTATCAAATCTAGTGGGCCACATGGATTTTAATTGTGAATTTCAGTGTGCTAGGGGGATTTGGATTCTCAAATCCAGTGGGCCATGGGGATTTTGATTCTCAAATCCACTGGGCCATGGGGATTTCAGTTCTGAAATCCACTGGGCCACGGCGATGTTAATTCTCAAATCCACTGGGCCATGGGGATTTTAATTCTCAAATCCACTGGGCCACGGGGATTTTAATTCTCAAATCCAATTGGCCACATGATTTGAATTCTCAAATCTTCTTTGCCACGGGGATTTTGACTCGCAAATCCACTGGTCCACGGGGAGTTTCAGTCCCAAATCCACTTGGCCACGGGGATGTTGATTCTCAAATCCACTTGGTCACAGGATTTGAATTCTCAAATCCACTGGGGCACGGGGATGGTGATTCTCAAATCCACTGGGCCTCGAGATTTTTGATTATCAAATCCAGTGGGCCACAGGGATTGTAGTTCTCAAATCCACTGCGCTGCGGGGATTTGGATTCTCAAATCCACTGGACAACGGGAATTTAAATTTTCAAATCCACTAGGCGACGGGGATGTTGATTCTGAAATCCACTGGTCCACAGTGTTTGAATTCACAAATCCACTGGGCCATGGGGATGTTTATGCTCAAATCCACTGGGCCACGGGGATGCTGATTCTGAAATCCACTTGGTCACAGGATTTTAATTCTTAAATCCACTGGGCCACGGTGATTTTGATTCTCAAATCCATGTGGTCACAGGATTTTAATTCTCAAACCCTCTGGGCCATTGGGATTTCAATTCTCAAATGCTCTGGGCCAAGGGGAGTTTTAGTTTCGAATGCACTGGACCATGGGGATGTTGATTCGCAAATCCACTGGGCCACAGGGATTTTTATTCTCAAATCCACTTGGCCACAGGATTTGAATTCTGAAATCCACTGGGCTACGGGGATATTGATTCTCAAATCCACTTCGTCAAATGATTTTATTTCTCAAATGCACTAGGTCACAGGGATTTTTATTCTCAAATGCACTGGGCCATAGGGATGTTGATTCTATAATCCACGTGGTCACAGAATTTCAGTTCTCAAATCGACTCTTCCACGGGGATTTTAATTCACAAATCCACTGGGCCACGGGGATTTTAATTCTCAAATCCACTTGGCCACATGATTTGAATTCTCAAATCTTCTTTGCCACGGGGATTTTGACTCGAAATCCACTGGTCCACGGGGATTTTCAGTCCCAAATCCACTTGGCCACGGGGATGTTGATTCTCAAATCCACTTGGTCACAGGATTTGAATTCTCAAATCTACTTTGACACTGGGATTTTGACTCTAAAATGCACTGGTCCACGGGGAGTTTCAGTCCCAAATCCACTTGGCCACGGGGATGTTGATTCTCAAATCCACTTGGTCACAGGATTTGAATTCTCAAATCCACTGGGCACGGGGATGGTGATTCTCAAATCCACTGGGGCTCGAGATTTTTGATTATCAAATCCAGTGGGCCACAGGGATTGTAGTTCTCAAATCTTCTTTGCCACGGGGATTTTGACTCTCAAATCCACTGGTCCACGGGGAGTTTAAGTCCGAAATCCACTTGGCCACGGGGATGTTGATTCTCAAATCCACTTGTTTAGATGATTTTAATTCTCAAATCCACTGGGCCACGGGAATGGTGATTCTCAAATCCACTTGTTTACATGACTGTAATTCTCAAATCCACTGGGCCACAGGGATGGTGATTCTCAAATCCACTGGGCCTCGAGATTTTTGATTATCAAATCCAGTGGGCCACAGGGATTGTAGTTCTCAAATCCACTGCGCCGCGGGGATTTGGATTCTCAAATCCACTGGACAACGGGAATTTAAATTTTCAAATCCACTAGGCGACGGGGATGTTGATTGTCAAATCCACTGAGCCACGGGGATGTTGATTCTCAAATCCACTTGCTCACAGGACTTTAATTCTCAAATCCGCTTGGCCACGGGGATGTTGATTCTCAAATCCACTTGGTCACAGGATTTAAATTCTCAAATCCACTGGGCCACGGGAATGGTGATTCTCAAATCCTCTCGGATCCGGGATTTTTCATTATCAAATCTAGTGGGCCACATGGATTTTAATTGTGAATTTCAGTGTGCTAGGGGGATTTGGATTCTCAAATCCAGTGGGCCATGGGGATTTTGATTCTCAAATCCACTGGGCCATGGGGATTTCAGTTCTGAAATCCACTGGGCCACGGCGATGTTAATTCTCAAATCCACTGGGCCATGGGGATTTTAATTCTCAAATCCACTGGGCCACGGGGATTTTAATTCTCAAATCCAATTGGCCACATGATTTGAATTCTCAAATCTTCTTTGCCACGGGGATTTTGACTCGCAAATCCACTGGTCCACGGGGAGTTTCAGTCCCAAATCCACTTGGCCACGGGGATGTTGATTCTCAAATCCACTTGGTCACAGGATTTGAATTCTCAAATCCACTGGGGCACGGGGATGGTGATTCTCAAATCCACTGGGCCTCGAGATTTTTGATTATCAAATCCAGTGGGCCACAGGGATTGTAGTTCTCAAATCCACTGCGCTGCGGGGATTTGGATTCTCAAATCCACTGGACAACGGGAATTTAAATTTTCAAATCCACTAGGCGACGGGGATGTTGATTCTGAAATCCACTGGTCCACAGTGTTTGAATTCACAAATCCACTGGGCCATGGGGATGTTTATGCTCAAATCCACTGGGCCACGGGGATGCTGATTCTGAAATCCACTTGGTCACAGGATTTTAATTCTTAAATCCACTGGGCCACGGTGATTTTGATTCTCAAATCCATGTGGTCACAGGATTTTAATTCTCAAACCCTCTGGGCCATTGGGATTTCAATTCTCAAATGCTCTGGGCCAAGGGGAGTTTTAGTTTCGAATGCACTGGACCATGGGGATGTTGATTCGCAAATCCACTGGGCCACAGGGATTTTTATTCTCAAATCCACTTGGCCACAGGATTTGAATTCTGAAATCCACTGGGCTACGGGGATATTGATTCTCAAATCCACTTCGTCAAATGATTTTATTTCTCAAATGCACTAGGTCACAGGGATTTTTATTCTCAAATGCACTGGGCCATAGGGATGTTGATTCTATAATCCACGTGGTCACAGAATTTCAGTTCTCAAATCGACTCTTCCACGGGGATTTTAATTCACAAATCCACTGGGCCACGGGGATTTTAATTCTCAAATCCACTTGGCCACATGATTTGAATTCTCAAATCTTCTTTGCCACGGGGATTTTGACTCGAAATCCACTGGTCCACGGGGATTTTCAGTCCCAAATCCACTTGGCCACGGGGATGTTGATTCTCAAATCCACTTGGTCACAGGATTT
Source organism: Platalea leucorodia (assembly GCF_965183815.1). Classification (NCBI taxonomy): domain Eukaryota; kingdom Metazoa; phylum Chordata; class Aves; order Pelecaniformes; family Threskiornithidae; genus Platalea; species Platalea leucorodia. Next base: position 984,894 of record NC_138847.1, on the reverse strand, counting down.
GAATTCTCAAATCTACTTTGACACTGGGATTTTGACTCTAAAATGCACTGGTCCACGGGGAGTTTCAGTCCCAAATCCACTTGGCCACGGGGATGTTGATTCTCAAATCCACTTGGTCACAGGATTTGAATTCTCAAATCCACTGGGCACGGGGATGGTGATTCTCAAATCCACTGGGCCCCGAGATTTTTGATTATCAAATCCAGTGGGCCACAGGGATTGTAGTTCTCAAATCTTCTTTGCCACGGGGATTTTGACTCTCAAATCCACTGGTCCACGGGGAGTTTAAGTCCGAAATCCACTTGGCCACGGGGATGTTGATTCTCAAATCCACTTGTTTAGATGATTTTAATTCTCAAATCCACTGGGCCACGGGAATGGTGATTCTCAAATCCACTTGTTTACATGACTGTAATTCTCAAATCCACTGGGCCACAGGGATGGTGATTCTCAAATCCACTGGGCCTCGAGATTTTTGATTATCAAATCCAGTGGGCCACAGGGATTGTAGTTCTCAAATCCACTGCGCCCCGGGGATTTGGATTCTCAAATCCACTGGACAACGGGAATTTAAATTTTCAAATCCACTAGGCGACGGGGATGTTGATTGTCAAATCCACTGAGCCACGGGGATGTTGATTCTCAAATCCACTTGCTCACAGGACTTTAATTCTCAAATCCGCTTGGCCACGGGGATGTTGATTCTCAAATCCACTTGGTCACAGGATTTAAATTCTCAAATCCACTGGGCCACGGGAATGGTGATTCTCAAATCCTCTCGGATCCGGGATTTTTCATTATCAAATCTAGTGGGCCACATGGATTTTAATTGTGAATTTCAGTGTGCTAGGGGGATTTGGATTCTCAAATCCAGTGGGCCATGGGGATTTTGATTCTCAAATCCACTGGGCCATGGGGATTTCAGTTCTGAAATCCACTGGGCCACGGCGATGTTAATTCTCAAATCCACTGGGCCATGGGGATTTTAATTCTCAAATCCACTGGGCCACGGGGATTTTAATTCTCAAATCCAATTGGCCACATGATTTGAATTCTCAAATCTTCTTTGCCACGGGGATTTTGACTCGCAAATCCACTGGTCCACGGGGAGTTTCAGTCCCAAATCCACTTGGCCACGGGGATGTTGATTCTCAAATCCACTTGGTCACAGGATTTGAATTCTCAAATCCACTGGGGCACGGGGATGGTGATTCTCAAATCCACTGGGCCTCGAGATTTTTGATTATCAAATCCAGTGGGCCACAGGGATTGTAGTTCTCAAATCCACTGCGCCCCGGGGATTTGGATTCTCAAATCCACTGGACAACGGGAATTTAAATTTTCAAATCCACTAGGCGACGGGGATGTTGATTCTGAAATCCACTGGTCCACAGTGTTTGAATTCACAAATCCACTGGGCCATGGGGATGTTTATGCTCAAATCCACTGGGCCACGGGGATGCTGATTCTGAAATCCACTTGGTCACAGGATTTTAATTCTTAAATCCACTGGGCCACGGTGATTTTGATTCTCAAATCCATGTGGTCACAGGATTTTAATTCTCAAACCCTCTGGGCCATTGGGATTTCAATTCTCAAATGCTCTGGGCCAAGGGGAGTTTTAGTTTCGAATGCACTGGACCATGGGGATGTTGATTCGCAAATCCACTGGGCCACAGGGATTTTTATTCTCAAATCCACTTGGCCACAGGATTTGAATTCTGAAATCCACTGGGCTACGGGGATATTGATTCTCAAATCCACTTCGTCAAATGATTTTATTTCTCAAATGCACTAGGTCACAGGGATTTTTATTCTCAAATGCACTGGGCCATAGGGATGTTGATTCTATAATCCACGTGGTCACAGAATTTCAGTTCTCAAATCGACTCTTCCACGGGGATTTTAATTCACAAATCCACTGGGCCACGGGGATTTTAATTCTCAAATCCACTTGGCCACATGATTTGAATTCTCAAATCTTCTTTGCCACGGGGATTTTGACTCGAAATCCACTGGTCCACGGGGATTTTCAGTCCCAAATCCACTTGGCCACGGGGATGTTGATTCTCAAATCCACTTGGTCACAGGATTTGAATTCTCAAATCTACTTTGACACGGGGATTTTGACTCTCAAATGCACTGGTCCACGGGGAGTTTCAGTCCCAAATCCACTTGGCCACGGGGATGTTGATTCTCAAATCCACTTGGTCACAGGATTTGAATTCTCAAATCCACTGGGCCACGGGGATGGTGATTCTCAAATCCACTGGGCCCCGAGATTTTTGATTATCAAATCCAGTGGGCCACAGGGATTGTAGTTCTCAAATCTTCTTTGCCACGGGGATTTTGACTCTCAAATCCACTGGTCCACGGGGAGTTTAAGTCCGAAATCCACTTGGCCACGGGGATGTTGATTCTCAAATCCACTTGTTTAGATGATTTTAATTCTCAAATCCACTGGGCCACGGGAATGGTGATTCTCAAATCCACTTGTTTACATGACTGTAATTCTCAAATCCACTGGGCCACAGGGATGGTGATTCTCAAATCCACTGGGCCTCGAGATTTTTGATTATCAAATCCAGTGGGCCACAGGGATTGTAGTTCTCAAATCCACTGCGCCGCGGGGATTTGGATTCTCAAATCCACTGGACAACGGGAATTCAAATTTTCAAATCCACTAGGCGACGGGGATGTTGATTGTCAAATCCACTGAGCCACGGGGATGTTGATTCTCAAATCCACTTGCTCACAGGACTTTAATTCTCAAATCCGCTTGGCCACGGGGATGTTGATTCTCAAATCCACTTGGTCACAGGATTTAAATTCTCAAATCCACTGGGCCACGGGAATGGTGATTCTCAAATCCTCTCGGATCCGGGATTTTTCATTATCAAATCTAGTGGGCCACATGGATTTTAATTGTGAATTTCAGTGTGCTAGGGGGATTTGGATTCTCAAATCCAGTGGGCCATGGGGATTTTGATTCTCAAATCCACTGGGCCATGGGGATTTCAGTTCTGAAATCCACTGGGCCACGGCGATGTTAATTCTCAAATCCACTGGGCCATGGGGATTTTAATTCTCAAATCCACTGGGCCACGGGGATTTTAATTCTCAAATCCAATTGGCCACATGATTTGAATTCTCAAATCTTCTTTGCCACGGGGATTTTGACTCGCAAATCCACTGGTCCACGGGGAGTTTCAGTCCCAAATCCACTTGGCCACGGGGATGTTGATTCTCAAATCCACTTGGTCACAGGATTTGAATTCTCAAATCCACTGGGGCACGGGGATGGTGATTCTCAAATCCACTGGGCCTCGAGATTTTTGATTATCAAATCCAGTGGGCCACAGGGATTGTAGTTCTCAAATCCACTGCGCCGCGGGGATTTGGATTCTCAAATCCACTGGACAACGGGAATTTAAATTTTCAAATCCACTAGGCGACGGGGATGTTGATTGTCAAATCCACTGAGCCACGGGGATGTTGATTCTCAAATCCACTTGCTCACAGGATTTTAATTCTCAAATCCACTGGGCCACGGGAATGGTGATTCTCAAATCCTCTCGGATCCGGGATTTTTCATTATCAAATCTAGTATGCCACATGGATTTTAATTCTGAATTTCAGTGTGCTAGGGGGATTTTGATTCTCAAATCCACTGGGCCATTCGGATTTTGATTCTCACATCCACTTGGCCATGGGGATGTTGTTCTCAAATGCACTTGGTCACAGGATTTGAATTCTCAAATCTACTTTGACACGGGGATTTTGACTCTCAAATGCACTGGTCCACGGGGAGTTTCAGTCCCAAATCCGCTTGGCCATGGGGATGTTGATTCTCAAATCCACTTGGTCACAGGATTTGAATTCTCAAATCCACTGGGCCACGGGGATGGTGATTCTCAAATCCACTGAGCCTCGAGATTTTTGATTATCAAATCCAGTGGGCCACAGGGATTGTAGGTCTCAAATCCACCGCGCCGCGGGGATTTGGATTCTCAAATCCACTTGTTGACATGATTTCAATTCTACAATCCACTGGGCCACGGGGATGGTGATTGTCAAATCCACTGAGCCTCGAGATTTTTGATTATCAAATCCACTGGGCCACAGGGATTGTAGTTCTCAAATCTTCTTTGCCACGGGCATTTTGACTCTCAAATCCACTGGTCCACGGGGAGATTCAGACCCAAATCCACTGGGCCTCGGGGAATGTGATTCTCAAATCCACTTGGTCACAGGATTTGAATTCTCAAATCCACAGGGCCACGGGGATGGTGATTCTCAAATCCACGTGGTAACAGGATTTTAATTATCCAATCCACTGAGCCAAGGGGATTTTAATTCTGAAATACACTTGGCCACGGGGATGTTGATTTTTAAATCCACTCGGCCATAGGGCTTTTGATTCTCAAATCCACTGGGCCATGGGGATTTCAGTTCTGAAATCCACTGGGCCACGGGGATGTTAATTCTCAAATCCACTGCGCCACAGGGATTTTTATTCTCAAATGCAGTGGGCCACGGGGATTTTGATTGTGAAATACACTGGGCCACGGGGATTTTGTTTCTCAGATCCACTTGGTCACAGGAGATTAATTCTCAAATCCACTGGGCCATGGGGATTTCAAGTCTCAAACGCTCTGGGCCGCGGGGAGTTTTATTCTCAAACCCACTTGGCCATGGGGATGTTGATTCTCAAATGCACTTGGTCACAGGATTCTAATTCTCAAATCCAGTGGGCTACAGGGATTTTGATTCGCAAATCCACTGGGCCATGGGGATATTTATTCTCAAATCCACGTGGTAACAGGATTTTTATTATCCAATCCACTGGGCCACGGGGATTTTAATTCTGAAATACACTGGGCCACGGGGATGTTGATTCTCAAATGCACTGGGCCATGGGGCTTTTGATTCTCAAATCCACTGGGCCATGGGGATTTCAGTTCTGAAATCCACTGGGCCACGGGGATGTTAATTCTCAAAACCACTGGGCCACAGGGATTTTAATTCACAAATCCACTGGGCCACGGGGATTTTAGTTCTCAAATCCACTTGGCCACATGATTTGAATTCTCAAATCTTCTTTGCCACGGGGATTTTGACTCTCAAATCCACTGGTCCACGGGGAGTTTATGTCCCAAATCCACTTGGCCACGGGGATGTTGATTCTCAAATCCACTTGGTCACAGGATTTGAATTCTCAAATCTACTTTGACACGGGGATTTTGACTCTCAAATGCACTGGTCCACGGGGAGTTTCAGTCCCAAATCCACTTGGCCACGGGGATGTTGATTCTCAAATCCACTTGCTCACAGGATTTGAATTCTCAAATCCACTGGGCCACGGGGATGGTGATTCTTAAATCCACTGGGCCTCGAGATTTTTGATTATCAAATCCAGTGGGCCACAGGGATTGTAGTTCTCAAATCCAGTGGGCCACAGGGATTGTAGTTCTCAAATCCACTGCGCCGCGGGGATTTGGATTCTCAAATCCACTGGACAACGGGAATTCAAATTTTCAAATCCACTAGGCGACGGGGATGTTGATTGTCAAATCCACTGAGCCACGGGGATGTTGATTCTCAAATCCACTTGCTCACAGGATTTTAATTCTCAAATCCACTGGGCCATGGGATTGTTTTATTTCCGAAATGCACTTAGTCAAAGGATTCTAATTCTCAAATCCACAGGGCCACGGGGATGGTGATTCTCAAATCCACGTGGTAACAGGATTTTAATTATCCAATCCACTGAGCCACGGGGATTTTAATTCTGAAATACACTTGGCCACGGGGATGTTGATTTTTAAATCCACTCGGCCATAGGGATTTTGATTCTCAAATCCACTGGGCCATGGGGATTTCAGTTCTGAAATCCACTGGGCCACGGGGATGTTAATTCTCAAATCCACTGCGCCACAGAGATTTTTATTCTCAAATGCAGTGGGCCACGGGGATTTTGATTGTGAAATACACTGGGCCACGGGGATTTTGTTTCTCAGATCCACTTGGTCACAGGAGATTAATTCTCAAATCCACTGGGCCATGGGGATTTCAAGTCTCAAACGCTCTGGGCCGCGGGGAGTTTTATTCTCAAACCCACTTGGCCATGGGGATGTTGATTCTCAAATGCACTTGGTCACAGGATTCTAATTCTCAAATCCAGTGGGCTACAGGGATTTTGATTCGCAAATCCACTGGGCCATGGGGATATTTATTCTCAAATCCACGTGGTAACAGGATTTTTATTATCCAATCCACTGGGCCACGGGGATTTTAATTCTGAAATACACTGGGCCACGGGGATGTTGATTCTCAAATGCACTGGGCCATGGGGCTTTTGATTCTCAAATCCACTGGGCCATGGGGATTTCAGTTCTGAAATCCACTGGGCCACGGGGATGTTAATTCTCAAATCCACTGCGCCACAGGGATTTTAATTCACAAATCCACTGGGCCACGGGGATTTTAGTTCTCAAATCCACTTGGCCACATGATTTGAATTCTCAAATCTTCTTTGCCACGGGGATTTTGACTCTCAAATCCACTGGTCCACGGGGAGTTTATGTCCCAAATCCACTTGGCCACGGGGATGTTGATTCTCAAATCCACTTGGTCACAGGATTTGAATTCTCAAATCTACTTTGACACGGGGATTTTGACTCTCAAATGCACTGGTCCACGGGGAGTTTCAGTCCCAAATCCACTTGGCCACGGGGATGTTGATTCTCAAATCCACTTGCTCACAGGATTTGAATTCTCAAATCCACTTGGCCACGGGGATGGTGATTCTTAAATCCACTGGGGCTCGAGATTTTTGATTATCAAATCCAGTGGGCCACAGGGATTGTAGTTCTCAAATCCACTGCGCCGCGGGGATTTGGATTCTCAAATCCACTGGACAACGGGAATTCAAATTTTCAAATCCACTAGGCGACGGGGATGTTGATTGTCAAATCCACTGAGCCACGGGGATGTTGATTCTCAAATCCACTTGCTCACAGGATTTTAATTCTCAAATCCACTGGGCCATGGGATTGTTTTATTTCCGAAATGCACTTAGTCAAAGGATTCTAATTCTCAAATCCACAGGGCCACGGGGATGGTGATTCTCAAATCCACGTGGTAACAGGATTTTAATTATCCAATCCACTGAGCCACGGGGATTTTAATTCTGAAATACACTTGGCCACGGGGATGTTGATTTTTAAATCCACTCGGCCATAGGGATTTTGATTCTCAAATCCACTGGGCCATGGGGATTTCAGTTCTGAAATCCACTGGGCCACGGGGATGTTAATTCTCAAATCCACTGCGCCACAGAGATTTTTATTCTCAAATGCAGTGGGCCACGGGGATTTTGATTGTGAAATACACTGGGCCACGGGGATTTTGTTTCTCAGATCCACTTGGTCACAGGAGATTAATTCTCAAATCCACTGGGCCATGGGGATTTCAAGTCTCAAACGCTCTGGGCCGCGGGGAGTTTTATTCTCAAACCCACTTGGCCATGGGGATGTTGATTCTCAAATGCACTTGGTCACAGGATTCTAATTCTCAAATCCAGTGGGCTACAGGGATTTTGATTCGCAAATCCACTGGGCCATGGGGATATTTATTCTCAAATCCACGTGGTAACAGGATTTTTATTATCCAATCCACTGGGCCACGGGGATTTTAATTCTGAAATACACTGGGCCACGGGGATGTTGATTCTCAAATGCACTGGGCCATGGGGCTTTTGATTCTCAAATCCACTGGGCCATGGGGATTTCAGTTCTGAAATCCACTGGGCCACGGCGATGTTAATTCTCAAAACCACTGGGCCACAGGGATTTTAATTCACAAATCCACTGGGCCACGGGGATTTTAGTTCTCAAATCCACTTGGCCACATGATTTGAATTCTCAAATCTTCTTTGCCACGGGGATTTTGACTCTCAAATCCACTGGTCCACGGGGAGTTTATGTCCCAAATCCACTTGGCCACGGGGATGTTGATTCTCAAATCCACTTGGTCACAGGATTTGAATTCTCAAATCTACTTTGACACGGGGATTTTGACTCTCAAATGCACTGGTCCACGGGGAGTTTCAGTCCCAAATCCACTTGGCCACGGGGATGTTGATTCTCAAATCCACTTGCTCACAGGATTTGAATTCTCAAATCCACTTGGCCACGGGGATGGTGATTCTTAAATCCACTGGGGCTCGAGATTTTTGATTATCAAATCCAGTGGGCCACAGGGATTGTAGTTCTCAAATCCACTGCGCCGCGGGGATTTGGATTCTCAAATCCACTGGACAACGGGAATTCAAATTTTCAAATCCACTAGGCGACGGGGATGTTGATTGTCAAATCCACTGAGCCACGGGGATGTTGATTCTCAAATCCACTTGCTCACAGGATTTTAATTCTCAAATCCACTGGGCCATGGGATTGTTTTATTTCCGAAATGCACTTAGTCAAAGGATTCTAATTCTCAAATCCACAGGGCCACGGGGATGGTGATTCTCAAATCCACGTGGTAACAGGATTTTAATTATCCAATCCACTGAGCCACGGGGATTTTAATTCTGAAATACACTTGGCCACGGGGATGTTGATTTTTAAATCCACTCGGCCATAGGGATTTTGATTCTCAAATCCACTGGGCCATGGGGATTTCAGTTCTGAAATCCACTGGGCCACGGGGATGTTAATTCTCAAATCCACTGCGCCACAGAGATTTTTATTCTCAAATGCAGTGGGCCACGGGGATTTTGATTGTGAAATACACTGGGCCACGGGGATTTTGTTTCTCAGATCCACTTGGTCACAGGAGATTAATTCTCAAATCCACTGGGCCATGGGGATTTCAAGTCTCAAACGCTCTGGGCCGCGGGGAGTTTTATTCTCAAACCCACTTGGCCATGGGGATGTTGATTCTCAAATGCACTTGGTCACAGGATTCTAATTCTCAAATCCAGTGGGCTACAGGGATTTTGATTCGCAAATCCACTGGGCCATGGGGATATTTATTCTCAAATCCACGTGGTAACAGGATTTTTATTATCCAATCCACTGGGCCACGGGGATTTTAATTCTGAAATACACTGGGCCACGGGGATGTTGATTCTCAAATGCACTGGGCCATGGGGCTTTTGATTCTCAAATCCACTGGGCCATGGGGATTTCAGTTCTGAAATCCACTGGGCCACGGGGATGTTAATTCTCAAAACCACTGGGCCACAGGGATTTTAATTCACAAATCCACTGGGCCACGGGGATTTTAGTTCTCAAATCCACTTGGCCACATGATTTGAATTCTCAAATCTTCTTTGCCACGGGGATTTTGACTCTCAAATCCACTGGTCCACGGGGAGTTTATGTCCCAAATCCACTTGGCCACGGGGATGTTGATTCTCAAATCCACTTGGTCACAGGATTTGAATTCTCAAATCTACTTTGACACGGGGATTTTGACTCTCAAATGCACTGGTCCACGGGGAGTTTCAGTCCCAAATCCACTTGGCCACGGGGATGTTGATTCTCAAATCCACTTGCTCACAGGATTTGAATTCTCAAATCCACTTGGCCACGGGGATGGTGATTCTTAAATCCACTGGGGCTCGAGATTTTTGATTATCAAATCCAGTGGGCCACAGGGATTGTAGTTCTCAAATCCACTGCGCCGCGGGGATTTGGATTCTCAAATCCACTGGACAACGGGAATTCAAATTTTCAAATCCACTAGGCGACGGGGATGTTGATTGTCAAATCCACTGAGCCACGGGGATGTTGATTCTCAAATCCACTTGCTCACAGGATTTTAATTCTCAAATCCACTGGGCCATGGGATTGTTTTATTTCCGAAATGCACTTAGTCAAAGGATTCTAATTCTCAAATCCACAGGGCCACGGGGATGGTGATTCTCAAATCCACGTGGTAACAGGATTTTAATTATCCAATCCACTGAGCCACGGGGATTTTAATTCTGAAATACACTTGGCCACGGGGATGTTGATTTTTAAATCCACTCGGCCATAGGGATTTTGATTCTCAAATCCACTGGGCCATGGGGATTTCAGTTCTGAAATCCACTGGGCCACGGGGATGTTAATTCTCAAATCCACTGCGCCACAGAGATTTTTATTCTCAAATGCAGTGGGCCACGGGGATTTTGATTGTGAAATACACTGGGTCATGGGGATTTTGTTACTCAGATCCACTTGGTCACAGGAGATTAATTCTCAAATACACTGGGCCATGGGATTTCAATTCTCAAATGCTCTGGGCCGCGGGGAGTTTTATTCTCAAACCCACTTGACCATGGGGATGTTGATTCTCAAATCCACTTGGTCACAGGATTTGAATTCTCAAATCCACTGGGCCACGGGGATGGTGATTCTCAAATCCACTGGGCCTCGAGATTTTTGATTATCAAATCCAGTGGGCCACAGGGATTGTAGTTCTCAAATCCACTGCGCCCCGGGGATTTGGATTCTCAAATCCACTGGACAACGGGAATTTAAATTTTCAAATCCACTAGGCGACGGGGATGTTGATTCTCAAATCCACTCAGCCACGGGGATGTTGATTCTCAAATCCACTTGCTCACAGGATTTTAATTCTCAAATCCACTGGGCCACGGGAATGGTGATTCTCAAATCCTCTCGGATCCGGGATTTTTCATTATCAAATCTAGTGGGCCACGTGGATTTTAATTCTGAATTTCAGTGTGCTAGGGGGATTTTGATTCTCAAATCCACTGGGCCATTGGGATTTTGATTCTCACATCCACTTGGCCATGGGGATGTTGTTCTCAAATGCACTTGGTCACAGGATTTAAATTCTCAAATCTACTTTGACACGGGGATTTGGACTCTCAAATCCACTGGTCCACGGGGAGTTTCAGTCCCAAATCCACTTGGCCACGGGGATGTTGATTCTCAAATCCACTTGGTCACAGGATTTGAATTCTCAAATCCACTGGGCCACGGGGATGGTGATTCTCAAATCCACTGGGGCTCGAGATTTTTGATTATCAAATCCAGTGGGCCACAGGGATTGAAGTTCTCAAATCCACTGCGCCGCGGGGATTTGGATTCTCAAATCCACTGGACAACGGGAATTTAAATTTTCAAATCCACTAGGCGACGGGGATGTTGATTGTCAAATCCACTGAGCCACAGGGATGTTGATTCTCAAATCCACTTGGTCACAGGATTTTAATTCTCAAATCCCCTGGGCCACGGGGATGTTGATTCTCAAATCCACTTGCTCACAGGATTTTAATTCTGAAATCCACTGGGCCACGGGAATGGTGATTCTCAAATCCTCTCGGATCCGGGATTTTTCATTATCAAATCTAGTGGGCCACATGGATTTTAATTGTGAATTTCAGTGTGCTAGGCGGATTTGGATTCTCAAATCCAGTGGGCCATGGGGATTTTGATTCTCAAATCCACTGGGCCATGGGGATTTCAGTTCTGAAATCCACTGGGCCACGGCGATGTTAATTCTCAAATCCACTGGGCCATGGGGATTTTAATTCTCAAATCCACTGGGCCACGGGGATTTTAATTCTCAAATCCACTTGGCCACATGATTTGAATTCTTAAATGTTCTTTGCCACGGGGATTTTGGCTCTCAAATCCACTGGTCCACGGGGAGTTTCAGTCCCAAATCCACTTGGCCACGGGGATGTTGATTCTCAAATCCACTTGGTCACAGGATTTGAATTCTCAAATCCACTGGGCCACGGGGATGGTGATTCTCAAATCCACTGGGGCTCAAGATTTTTGATTATCAAATCCAGTGGGCCACAGGGATTGTAGTTCTCAAATCCACTGCGCCCCGGGGATTTGGATTCTCAAATCCACTGGACAACGGGAATTTAAATTTTCAAATCCACTAGGCGACGGGGATGTTGATTCTGAAATCCACTGGTCCACAGTGTTTGAATTCACAAATCCACTGGGCCATGGGGATGTTTATGCTCAAATCCACTGGGCCACGGGGATGCTGATTCTGAAATCCACTTGGTCATAGGATTTTAATTCTTAAATCCACTGGGCCATGGTGATTTTGATTCTCAAATCCATGTGGTCACAGGATTTTAATTCTCAAATCCTCTGGGCCATTGGGATTTCAATTCTCAAATGCTCTGGGCCAAGGGGAGTTTTAGTTTCGAATTCACTGGACCATGGGGATGTTGATTCGCAAATCCACTGGGCCACAGGGATTTTTATTCTCAAATCCACTTGGCCACAGGATTTGAATTCTGAAATCCACTGGGCTACGGGGATATTGATTCTCAAATCCACTTCGTCAAATGATTTTATTTCTCAAATGCACTAGGTCACGGGGATTTTTATTCTCAAATGCACTGGGCCATACGGATGTTGATTCTATAATCCACGTGGTCACAGAATTTCAGTTCTCAAATCGACTCTTCCACGGGGATTTTAATTCTCAAATCCACTGGGCCACGTGGATGTTGATTCTCAAATCCACTAGACCATGAGGATTTGAATTCTGAAATACACTGGGCCACAGGGATTTTTATTCTCAAATCCACTTGGCCACAGGATTTGAATTCTGAAATCCACTGGGCTACGGGGATATTGATTCTCAAATCCACTTCGTCAAATGATTTTATTTCTCAAATCCCCTGGGCCACGCGGATTTTAATTCTGAAATCCACTGGGCCACGGGGATTTTAATTCTTAAATCCACTTGGTCAGAAGGATTTTATTTCTCAAATCAACCAGGCCACAGGATTTTAATTCTCAATTCGACTCGGCCACGGGGATTTTTATTCTCAAATCTACTGGGCCATGGGGATTTTGTTTCTAAAATCCATTTGGCACAGGGATTTCAATTCTCAAATCCACTGGGCGACGGTGATGTTGATTCTAAAATCCACTGGGCAATGGGGATTTTGATTCTGATATCCACTTGGCCATGGGTATATGAATTCTCAGATCCACTGGGTCACAGTTCTTTCGATAATCAAATACACTAGGCTAAAGCGATTTGAATTCTCAAATCCACTTGACCTGACGATTTTGATTCTCACATCCACTGGGCCACGGCGATGTTGATTCTGAAATCGACTTGGCCACAGGGAGTTTAATTCTCAAATCCACTGGGCCACTGTGATTTAAATTTACAAATCCACTGGGCAACGGGGATGTAGATTTTCAAATCCACTGGGCAACAGGGATTTTTATTGTGAAATCCGCTTGTGTACAGGATTTGAATTCTGAAATCCACTTTGCCACGGGGATGCTGATGCTCAAATCAACTGGGCCGCGGAATTTTTGCTTATCAAATCCAGTGTGCCACAGGAATTGTAGTTCTCAAATCCTCTGAGCCACGGGGATTTTGATTCTCAAATCCACTGGGCCACGGGTATTTAAACTCTCAAACCCACTGCGCGACGGGGATGTTGATTCTCAAATCCACATGTCACAGGATTTTAATTCTCAATTCCATTGGGCCACGGGGATATTAATTCTCAAATCCAATGGGCCACGGTGATGTTGATTCTAAAATGGACTGGGCCACGGGGATTTTAATTCACAAAGCCACTAGTCCAAAGGGATTTTGACTCTCAAATCCACTGGGCCATGGAGATTTTGATTCTCAAATCACTTGGCCTTGGGATTTTGATTCTCAAATTCACTGGGACACAGTGATTTTAAATTTCAATTCCACTGGGGCACGGGGATGGTTATTCTAAATCTACTGGGCCATGGGGATTTTATTTCTCAAATGCACTGGGAAAAGGAATTTGATTCTCAAATCCACTGGGCCACAGTGATTTTAAATCTCAAATGCACCTGGGCACGGTGATGGGGATTCTGAAACCCACTGGGCCCCGGGAATTTTGATTATCATATCCAGTGGGCTGCAGGGATTTAATTCTCAAATCCAGTGGGCCACGTGGATATTTTTCTCAAATCCAGTGAGACATGGGGAATTTGATTCTCAGATTCACTGGGACACGGGGAATTTAAATCTCAAATCCACTGGGCCATGGGGATTTTAGTTCTCAAATCCACTTGGCCACAGCATTTGAATTCTGAAATCCACTGGGCCATGGGGATGTTGATTCTCAAATCTACATTGTCACAGGAGTTTAATTCTCAAATCCACTGGGCCACGGGGATGTTGATTCTCAAATCCACGGGGCCACGGTGATTATGATTCTGAAATTTAATTGGCCACGGGATTGTTATTCTCATATCCACTTGGTCAGAGGATTTTGATTCTCAAATCCATTGGCCAACATGGATATTTATTCTCAAATCCACTTGGTGACAGGATTTGAAGTCTCAAATCCCCTGGGCCACAGGGATGCTGATTCGAAAATCTATTTGGTCACAGGATTTTAATTCTCAAATCCACTAGGCTAGGGTTATTTTGATCCTCAAATCCACTGGGCCATGGGGATTTCAATTCTCAAATGCACTGGGCCACGGGTAGTTTTATTCTCATATGCACTGGGCCATGAGGATTTTGATTCTGAAATTCACAGGGCCATGGATATTTTAATTCTCAAATCCACTGGGCCATGTTGCTGTTGATTCTATAATCTAATGGGCCGCAGGATTTTTATTTCTCAAGTCTACTGGGCCACGGGATTTTGATTCTCAAATCCACTGGGCCACGGGGATTTTGATTCTCAAATCCACTGGGCCACAGGGATTTTTAATTCTCAAATCTACTGGGCCATGGGGATTTTATTTCTAAAATCCAGTTGGCACAGGGATTTCAATTCTCAAATCCAGTGGGCGATGGAGACGTTGATTTTCAAATCCACTGGGCCACAAGGATTTTGATTCTGATATCCACTTGGCCACGGGGATTTGAATTCTCAAATCCACTGGGCCACAGTTCTTTCGATACTCAAACACACTGGGCTAAAGCGATTTCAATTCTCAAAACCACTTGACCTGACGATTTTGATTCTCACATCCTCTGGGCCACGGCGATGTTGATTCTCAAATTGACTTGGCCACAGGGATTTTAATTGTCAAATCCACTGGGTCACGGAGATTTTGTTTTTCAAATACACCGGGCCACGTGGAGTTTCATTCTCTAATCCACTAGGCAGAGGATTTTTTTTCTCAAATCCACTGGGCCACAGGATTTCAATTCTCAAATCCACTGGGCCATGGGGATGTTGACTCTCAAATCCACTGGGCCACAGGATTTCAATTCTCAAATCCACTGGGCCACGGGGATGTTGACTCTCAAATCAAATGGGCCACAGGGATTTTAATTCTCAAATCCACTGGGCCACAAGATTTGAATTCTCAAATCCACTGGGCCAGGGGGATTTTGATTCTGAAATCCACTGGGCCACAGGGATGTTAATTCTCAAAAACCTGCGCCACGGGGACGTTGATTCTTAAATCCACTGGGCCACAGGGATGGTGATTCTCAAATCCACTGGGCCCCAGGATTTTTTATTATCAAATCCAGTGAGCCACAGGGATTTTAATTCTGATATTCAGTGGGCAAAGAGGATTTTGATTCTCAAATCCACTGGGCAATGGGGATTTTGATTCTCTAATCCAGTGGGCAACGGGAATTTTAATTCTGAAATCTCACTGGGCCACAGTGGTTTCGATTCTCAAATAATCTTGACCACAGGGATTTTAATTCTCAAGTCCACTGGCCCCGAGGAGTTTTATTCCGAAATCCACCGAGCCACGTAGATGTTGATTATCAAATCCACTGGGCCATGGGGATTTTAATTCTCAAATCCACTAGGCCATGGGTATTTTAATTATCAAATCAACTTGGTCAAAAGGATTGTGATTCTGAAATCCACTGGGCCACGGGGATTTTCATTCTAAAATTGACTTGGCCACAGGGATTTTTATTCTCGAATCCACTGGGCCCGAGGATTTTTATTCTTAGATCCACTGCGACACAGGAGTTGAATTCTCAAATGCACTGGGCCACGTGTATGTTGATTCTCAAATCAAATAAGCCACAGGGATTTTAATTCTCAAATCCAAGGGGCCAGAGGATGTGAATTCTCAAATTCACTGGGCGACGGGGATGTTGATTCTCAAATACACTGGGTCATGGGTATGTTTATTCTGAAATGCACTGGGCCACATGATTTTACTTCTCAAATCCATAGGGCCACGGTGATTTATACTTGGTCACAGGATTTGAATTATTAAATCCACTGGGCCACGGGGATGTTGACTCTCAAATCAAATCGGCCACAGGGATTTTAATTCTCAAATCCACTTGGTCACAGGATTTTAACTCTCAAATCAACTGGGCCACAGGATTTTAATTCTCAAATCCACTGGGCCATGGGGATGTTGATTGTCAAATCTAATGTGCCATGTGGATTTTTATTATCAAATCCACTGGGCCATGGTGATTTGAATTCTGAAATCCACTGGGCCATGGGAATTTTAATTCTCAAATCCACTTGTTCACAGTTTTTTACTTCTCAAATCCACTGGGCCACAGGGATTTTAATTCTCAAACCCTCTTGGGTACGGGGATTTTAGTTCTCAAAACCACTTGGTCACAGGATTTGAATTCTGAAATCCACTGGGCCACGGGGATTTTAATTCTGAAAAGGACTTTGCCACGGGAATGTTGACTGTTGCATGCACTTGGTCACAGGATTTTAATTCTGAGATCCATGAGCCACGGGGATTTTAATTCTCAAATCAACTGGGCTACAGGATTTTAATTCTGAAACCCATTGGGCCACTGGGATTTTAATTCTGAAATCCACTGGGCCACACAATTTTAATTCTCAAATCCATTGGTCACAGGATTTTAATTTTCAATTCAACTGGGCCACGGGGAGTTTAATTCTCAAATCCTCTTGGTCACAGGTTTTTAATTCTCAAATCCACTGGGCCACTGGATTTTAATTCTCAAATTCACTGGGCCACTGGATTTTAATTCTCAAATCCACTGGGCCACGGGGATGTTGATTCTCAAATCCAATGGGCCACAGGATTTAACTCTCAAATCCACTTGGTCACATGATTTTATTTCTTAAATCCATGAGGCCACGGGGATTTTTATTTTCGTATCCACCTTGTCACAGGATTTTAATTCTCAAATCCTCTTGGCCACGTGGAATTTAATTCTAAAGCCCACTTGGTCACAGGGATTTTAATTCTCAAATCCACCCGGCCACAGGGATTTTATTTCTGAAATTCACTTGGTGACAGGATTTAAATTCTCAAATCCACTGGGCCACCGGGATTTTAATTCTCAAATCCACTTGGTCACAGGAACTTAACTTTCAAATCCGCTGGGCCACGGGGATGTTGATTCTCTAATCAACTTGTTCACAGGATTTTAGTTCTCACATACACAGGGCCACAGGGATTTTAATTCTCAAATACACAGGATCATGGTGATTTTGATTCTCAAATGCACTGGGCCACAGGATTTTAATTCTCAAATCCACTTGGTCACAGGATTTTAATTCTCAAATCCACGTGCCATGGGGATATTGATTCTCAAATCCAGTTAGTGACTGGATTTTAATTCTCAAATCCACTGGGCAGGACTCTCCCTTCATTGCTCCTCCCGATGACACAGGGTTCAGGCTGGTGAACGGCAGGACGGCGTGTGAGTGGAGGGTGGAGGTCCATGTGCTGGGGACCTGGGGCACCCTCTGTGCCTCCCGCTGGGATGGCTTGGATGCCCATATTTTCTGTCGTCACCTCGACTGCAGGTTTGCTGAGTCCATTCCCAGAGGAGGGCATTTTGAGAGAGGCACGGGACCTGTCTGGAGAGACTCATTCTACTGTGATGGGACTGAAGCCCACCTGGGACAGTGCCCAGTGACTGCCCTGGGGGCCTCACCGTGCTCCCATGAGAACGATGCTGCTGTCATTTGCTCAGGTGAGTGCTGGGAAAACGCTGTGTTAAATCCATTTGCTCCTTGGGTTTTGCATGGCCACCCAAAGCAGAGGACCCCATGGCAGCACCAGGCTGCATTTCTCCCTGGAGAACCCCTAGCTTCACCAGGAACAGTCTGGAGAGCTTTATCTACTCAGATTGACCACTCTGATGTGGGAGAGCTGAGGACTGAAAAGGTTCGGGCATCTCTGCCCCACCCAAGGCATGGGCTCAGGCCCTGGGGCCACCACCAGGCACAGGGTTCTCTTCTCTCCTGCAGCAGAACAGACCCAGGATAGGGCTGTGGGGCTCAGCTCCATCCCTCTGGCTTTGCCCTCGCTCCTGGTCAGCACAAGACCCAAACTTGTCCTGTTTGTTCAGAAAGCCCCCCTTGCTCTGCTCCCTGCCAGGGACACAGGCTCCCAGGCCCAGATCCCCAGGGATGCAGAGGGACAGAGGCGTGTGTGCTCTGCCCCATGGCTCAGCAGTGCCAAGGCCAGCGCTGAGGTGGGGCAAGGCTTATCCTGGGGCTGCCTGTCCCCAGGCCACCGCTGGCTGCTGCTCCCTCCTGCGGGAGCTGCCCCATCTGCCTCAGCAGGGACGTGTTGGGTGGCTCTGCCCCACCAAGAGCAAAGGGAGTGTCTTGCTCAGGAAGGCTCAGGGACTGGGGAAGCAAGCCTGTGGAAAGCTGCTCCTGAAGCTGACCGCAGAGGGCTGGGGGCAGGCGGGTGAGCTGCAGGGGGTTGTGAGGGTTGGAGAGCCTGGAGAGGTGCTGCAGGTTTGTGGGCTGTCTGGTGCTGCTGAGGGCTGGGGCATGGCTGCTCTCCCCAGGCCCAGGCAGCTCCACAGCCCTGCGGCTGGTGGGTGGAGGGAGCCGGTGCGACGGGCGAGTGGAGATCTTGCAGCGCGGGACGTGGGGCCGAGTCCTGGATGAGCAGTGGGACATGCAGGAGGCCAGCGTGGTGTGCCGGCGGCTGCGGTGCGGAGAGGCAGAGACAGCCTACAACCCCCCGAAGCCTCAGAGAGGGACGGGTCCCGTGGGGCTGCGAGGGGTCCGGTGCGCAGGGCACGAGGCCAACCTCTGCAACACCTCCCTGCCCATGAGAGCACTGGCAGCAGGGATTGCAGAGGACGTGGGGGTCGTTTGCTGGGGTGAGTGGCACTGCACAGGCCCCCCAGGCTCGGGGCTGGGTGGGCAGCCGGCCCCTGATGGCAGCTGGGGTTTCTTCCTGCTGCAGGGAGCCGGCAGGTCCGGCTGGTGAACGGGCCCGGGCGCTGTGCTGGCAGAGTGGAGATCTACCACCAGGGCAGCTGGGGGACTGTCTGCGATGACCAATGGGACCTGTCTGATGCCGCCGTCGTTTGCCAGCAGCTGGGCTGCGGAGGGGCGGTGGAGGCGGTTGGCTCCACTCGGTTTGGGGAAGGCTCCGGTCAGATATGGCTGGACAGCGTGAACTGCTCCGGGGCCGAAGCTGCTCTCTGGGACTGCCCGGCAGGGTCCTGGGGGCAGCACGACTGCGGGCACAAAGAGGATGCAGGAGTCGTCTGCTCAGGTCTGTGCTGGGAGCTGTGGTGGGAGCCCAGTGCCCGGGGACACCAGGACAAGGGGAGAGCCAGCAACAACCGAGGCTGTGCCTGGCTGCCTCTGAGCCCCTGCCTGAGCCTGTCCTGGGGACACCCATGCACAAACCCCCTCGGTCCCACTGGGGGCCCCTTGTAAGCTGAGCTGTCCCCAAGGGTTAGCGGGGAGGGCATGGGTGTCTGTCCGTCAGGGACTTCTCTCTGCCCCTGGCAAAAGGGTGACTTGCTGGCCGTGCCTCTGCCTGGCTGAGGGCCTGGGGGGTGAAGAGGCTTCTCTGCTCCCATAGCCCCAGACCAGCCTGTTCCCCTCTGGGCTCTTTCTTTCCAGATTTCATGGCCCTGAGGCTGCACAACAGCACCAACTGCTCCGGGCGCCTGCAGGTGTTCTACAATGGCACATGGGGGACCGTTTGCTCCAACTCAATGACTCCCAAAACGGTGTCGCTGGCATGCAAGGAGCTGGGCTGTGGGGATGAAGGGACCCTGGAAATACGCCTGCCCTATGGTAGGGTGTGTGGCCTCACCTGGCTGGATCGCGTGGAGTGTGGGGAGAGAAACAGCTCCTTCTGGCAGTGTCCTTCTGCTCCCTGGGACCCACAGTCGTGTGATGACCTGCGAGACGAGTCCCACATCACCTGCAAGGGTAATTCGGAGCTCTCCGGGCACCAGCATCCCCCCAGCTCCTGCTCCCTGCTGGGCACAGTCAAGCGCAGAGACGGGGCCCACAGGGGCTTTTACTTTACGGGCCAGACCCTGCTGCTTGTGATGGCACAAATGGGACTTCAGCTCTCAGAGCCCCACACATTCCCCAGCAGTTGCCAGCTCAGCTCCCAGCAGCGCCCGGGGGAGGCAGAGGTGTCTGCAGGCAAGGTCTCAGAAGAGACCAGCCAGGGCTCCAAGGAGCGTCCCCTCCACGGACACCCTCCTGCTGCTCTGTGAACCAGGGTCCCTCTGGGGCTGAGCAGTCAGGGTCCCCCACATTGCCGTGTGTGTCCCCTGAATGACTGGGGTTCAGCTGCTGCCGTGAGCGAGGCGGCACGGGGCGGCGTGAGCAGAGCTCAGCCCCACGCTCTGCTGCACGACCCCCTTCAGCAGCCCCTTCACCGCAGCCTTTCCTTCTGCAGGGAGACGGCCAGAAACACCCCCAGCCCTGGGGACCGTGTGCCCAAACTCCACGAGCTGCACAGGTAGCTGCTCCTCTGCACGCCCCTCTGGCCTGGCAGGGCTCTGCCTGCTGTCCCAGTGCCCTGGGAGGTCTCTGCCTTCTCCAGACAGGGAGAAGATTCGTGCCGTGGGAGGCGAGAGTGGGTGCTCGGGCAGAGTGGAGGTCTGGCACCGCAGCTCCTGGGGGACGGTGTGCGATGACTCCTGGGACATGCAGGATGCCGAGGTGGCCTGCAGGCAGCTGGGCTGTGGCCCCGTGGTGTCTGCCCTGGACGAGGCTGCGTTTGGGGAGGGGACGGGCCCCATCTGGCTGGAGCAGGTGGAGTGCCGGGGGACAGAGCCATCTCTGCAGGACTGCTGGGCTCGACCTGGGGACAGCGGTGCCTGCCGGCACAAGGAGGATGCTGCCGTGCGCTGCTCAGGTGAGCGGCAGGGCTGGGACCCTTGCTGGAGCTCTTGGCAGAGCTCCTGAGAGCAAGGCCGTCCTTGTGGAGCATGGGAGCCTGGTACCAAGTGGGCAGCAGCCTCTGTGGGGCTGGATGTCCTCTGGCTTCTGCCTGCAAGGCCCTGCGGCCCCCAGGGGCATCTCCTGGGCTGCCTGCGCCACCCTGCCCAATACCCAGAGCAGGGCCCTGGGCTCTGTCCTGGCCACCCTGACCGGTTTCGCAGGAGGGGCAATTTGGGTGGGATGTGTCAGGGATACATGTGCACACACGCACACATGGCATGTGAGAGAGGAGGCTCCCTGGTACCTGCACACCCACCCTCTCAGCCCAGCTCTCCTCTTCTACAGCTGCAGCCAGGACAGCAGCACCTATGCTCCGACCAGGTAACCTGTCCTCCCCGCTGGTGCTGGGTCTTCTCAGGGCCAGCTGTGACCCGTGGTGGGAAGGAAGGGGCTCCTTGCCAGGATGTGAAAGTCCCAGGAGGAGGCACTGGGATAGCAGTGGGGCGGGGGGGGTTGGGGAGGTCTGTCATTTCCCCATCAGGGTGGGATCTTCCTCATGACTCACTCCTGCGGTCTTCTACCCCTGGTGTAATGGGGGTCAGGACTGGGGTGTCCCAGCCCCCCACCTCTCCCAGGCCTGGGGCTGCCCTTTTTGTGCTCCTGCCATGCAGATCCCACCCGGGGCCGTCCGACCGTCAGCGGGAGAGTCTCAGTGCCCGTCATCATCTGCATCATCCTGGGGGCCCTTCTCTGCCTTGTCCTGGCCCTCCTGGCCGGGCAAGTGCGAAGTGCCAGGGCTGGGCGCGGAGGTGGGTCGTGGGGAAAGATGCCTCCTGGCAAGGCCAGGGGTGCTGTGAGGTGTGAGTGAGTGGCACAGGCAGAGCTGGGGGGATAAGGGTGTGCGCTTCATTCCCATGCACCGCCTCATTGACTGCCTGACCATGGGCCACCAGCAGCAAGGGGAAGAGAGAGTCCAGACACAGGGGGAGATAGGAATGGGGTGAAGACAGTAATGGCAGAGCTGGGCTGGGGGAGATGGGAGCAGAGGGGAGACAGATGAGGACATCACACTGGCAGCTCTCTGGTCAGCTCTGGAGGGGGCTGTGGGGCAGTGGAGATGCCAGGAGGAACGCGGGACAGCAGGGTCGATCCCCATGGTTTCAGACCCTGAGGATGTTCTTCTGTTTAACTCTGACCTCCCCCCCCACAGGAAAGGGGCCATGCTATGGATCCATGGGGCAGAATGGGGAGAGGAAAGGTGGGAGCTGCTCCAAGCTCTGCATGAGGGACCTGACCCAGGGGCCAGAGGGGCACAGGGGCTGTTTCTGAGGGGAAGCTGAAAGGCTGTGGCTGCCCCAGACCATGTCCATGGGGACATTGCCCTCACTGAGGAAGTGGTAGCGGTGACCAGACAGCACAGCGGGGCTGTGCTGTGGCGATAGCCTTTTGCTGGCTCAGGGGACCAAAGCTGGGGGAGCAGAGCAGGATCCTGTCCCATCTCTGCCTGTCCCTGGGCCAGCCCTGCTGCTGTCCACAGGCTCTGGGAGAGCTTGGGAGCCCTTCCCTGAGGCCGTGTATGAGGAGATCGGTTACAGCCCGGCATGGGAGAAGCAGGCGAGGTTCAGTGGCTCAGGTGGGTGTGGGTTCCTCCCGGGGGGCACATCTGCCAGGCTCTTCCCCCTCTCCCCCCACCCATGGCTGACCCCCTGCAGTCCCCTGGCCCATGGTCCCTGCAGTGCTGGGGCTGTGGGGGCTGTGGGGAGAGCAGCCAGGTCCTGGGCCCAAGAGAGGAGCTTCCTCCCCACCAGTTCTTCCCCTCCCGGCTGGGGACAGCCCCTCTCTGCCTGTCCCTGCACCCCGATGAGACCCCTGAGGGGGGAGGGAAGGGGCTGTCCCGGGGCAGCTCTGGGAGCCCCTTTGAGACAGGGTTTGTCCCAGGGGAGCAGGGTGAGTCCTGAGCCCTTCTCCCCACTCAGCCCTGCCTCTGGGGGTCCCCCGTCCCCAGCAGCACTGACCACAAGCCCGGTCAGCAGAGCGCACTCCCCTAACAGCCGCTGCGCCTCTCTCCAGGCTCCTCTTCAGAGGGGTCCCTGACCAAGCTGCAGCCCTACCCCGGGGACAGCAAGGAGGAGGATGGTCCGGGATCAGCAGCAGGTAATAGGGTGCGGGAAGGAGTGGATCTCTCCTCCCTGCAGACATGTGAAGAACAGCACTGTCGCTGAGTGTCTCCGTTGGAGGTGGGGAGGACATGGGGGGTGTCTCCTGTGGTGCTGCCGACACCAGTGTCTGAGCCCCATGTCCCTGTGCATCCTCCCATCCTCTGCTCTGCAAATGTATCTTCTCCCTGTCACCAGCTCCCCTCTCCTTTCAGACGTCCCTGTCCTGCCTGGAGGTGACCCAGCGGATGGCTATGATGATGCCAGGGAGGTTTCTGAGCCTGGGGAGGATCGTGCCCCTGGGCAGGGAGGCTGGGAAATGGCCAGGGCACGAGAGGAGGCAGCAGGACCCAGGGATGCACCTGGAGGTGAGAGGGAAAGAGAGCGCTGCTGGTTCCTGGGCTGCCATCCCTGGTGCCGGATGAATCCTCGCTGTACCGAGAGCCCAGCCTCCTGGGATGGGGGCAGATGCGCTAGGAGTTTTCCTTGAGGGCCCGGGGTAGGGAGAGGGAGCTGAACATCTCTGGACTGGTGAGGAGAAGGGAGGAAGGTGATGTACAGAGCAGGAGGGGCACCCCATGGGGCGAACGTGCAATGGCCTGTCTTGCTGCTTGCAGGGGCAAACCTGTTCTCCCAGAGACGTGCTGGGGCCCCTGGAGATGAGGGAGGTGCCTGGTCCCTGTCCCCAGAGAGCACAGGCTATGACGATGCTGAAGAGGCGTCTCTGGCACATCCCCCTGAGGACACACAGCCTGTGCCAGTGGAGCTCAGTGCACAACAGTCCCTGAGCCCCGCGCCAGGAGAGCCCGTCCCTGCCATGCAGCTGGGTGCAGCCAGGAGTGAGGAGAGGTCTGGGCAGCTGGGAGAGCCGTGAGCACCAGGGAACCCTCTCCCTTTTCCCACGGGCAGCAGAAACAGCCGGGCATTTCCTCTATATTTGTTCCCCTGTTTTTCACCATGCCTCCATTTTTGTTCTTATTAAAAGCCTTTAGGGGTTTGAGCCAGAGTTGGTGCTTGCCTGGCCTGATGTCAGGGTGTCTCCCTGAGGCTGATCGGGAGGAGCGGAGCATAAAGACATGGTGGTGGGGACGGGGCATGTCTCAAGGACGGACAGCAGTCTCGGGGTCAGATTGTGGGGCTGCGAGAGCCCATGGTCCCTGGGGAATATTCCTGCTGACAGAGACATTTCCATCCTGCCAGCCACAGTTTCCAGGCAAAATGTCTCTCTCCAAGGTCCTGTGAGTGCCCATCTCTTCACCTCGGGGTTCCCCAGTTGCTCTTTCCCCCAGGCCCTTCCTGGGCCACGCTGGTCCCATGCAGAGAGGCCACGACAGAGCCGCTGTGTTGGGTGAGCCCTGGGCTGTGGCCTCACAGAAGTTAGCCCTAGAGGTGGCCGCAGTGCCCTGGACTGGCAAGCCCCAGGGTGTATCATGGCCCATGGATCATCTCCCACAGTGGTTAGGAGGCAGCTCTGCTCCCACTGCCCTGGCACAGGTTGCAAAGCCACTTGCTGGGGCACACGGGGCTGGGATTGCCCCTTTGCTGGTTCCCCAGTTGCTCTTTTCTCTCCCAAAGCAGTGTTGCCCCATTCCCTGCTGGGAGCTCCTCCACCCCTGGGGTGACCCTGGGGGGCCCAGGGAGAGCCCAGGCTCACACACCCCTCTGCCCTGGTCCCCAGAGCTTTCCTGCTGGCAGCCCCCGGTCCCAAGCCAGCCCCTCCATCCCCAGCCCTGGGCCCATCTCTCCCTGTGGAGATGCAGGGCTGGAGCCTGCCCTGCTGGGGGTTTCCCATGGGATGGAGGCTGTGTTTGCAGTGCCCATGTGTGTCACCCAACCCCTTGGAGGGGTCTCGGCCTGGAAATGCTGCTCTCCCATGGACTTGCCACAGCCGTGCTCTGCCCAGTGTGGGGCAGCAGTGCAGAGGGTTGGGGTCTCACTGCCGCACCCTCGGGGAGGTCCTCGGGAGCTGCAGGAGCAAGCCCAGATCTGGGGCACAGGGATGATCCTGCATTGCTCCAGAGCGCAGACCCAGCCTGCAGGGCCAGATTGTTCAGGCCCCAAAATGCCATGAAACGGGCTCTCTCTGCTCAGCTGTGCAGAAAACAGCATTTGAACCCTCCTGAGATGGGGGAAGTCCGGACTGCCTCTCCGCTGCGGCCTGATCCTGGCACAGGGCTCTGTGACAGAGCACTGCCCCTCCACATCTCTGCAGGGCAACGGGGCAGAAGGCGGCTCTTGCTGCAGGTGCTGCTCCCACGCTCTGGCCCACCCTGGGGTGTTTTGATGGAGAGGAGCAAACCCTTTCCCTTGAGCCTCCTCTGCCCGCCAGGGCTACAGCCTCTCTCTACAGCCGTCACATCTGTCCCCAACTCCAGAGCAGGAGCAGAGCAACAGGCTGAGGGAAATGCCCTCCCTGGGCTGAGGTGCCCCCAGGCCCTGATGGCAGCCCAGGGCATGCAGTGGAGGGGACACAGGAGCAGAAAGCTCACAGCCCCTCATCCAGGCACTGGGCCTCCCCCTGCACCCCTCTGCCCCCCAGCATCCCTGGAGGTGGGGGGAAGGGCAAGCTTCCATCTCCCTGGGGCTAAGGGTCTCTGTGGCAGGGTGGGTGAGCATGGTCAGCTGTTACCTGAAAGGCCGACGGTTTGGCCACACGCAGGGATGGTGTCCTCGTGGTGCTACAGCTGGGGCAATTGTGTTGCCCAGTGCCATAGATTTGTTCCCCAGTGAGCCCCTGCCTGGCAGAGAGGGTTTGGGGGAATCAAAACCAGACCGCAGTCACCGTGAACATCTGGAGTGGTTGAGTGGAGGAGTTAAGGAGATGGGCTGCTCATCCACTCTGCTTTGCACACATGGCCCCAGGGCCCATCCTTATCAGTGACTCTCCTATTCTTGCTCAGGAACAACCTAGAAGGACTCTTTTGGAGCAGTGAGAGTCCTGCAGGCTCCGCCCCTGCAGCCAAGCACTTTCAAGCTCATGCTCAAAGCTGGCCAGACAGTAACCTTGCTTGGACAGAGTCTCTCCCTCTCACTTACACTCATTCACAAAAAAAGCCAGACTTCTCTGGAGGATCATTGCCAGGGAGCTGTCTATGAGGCAGCAGATCTGCAGGGGGCCAGGACATGCACATTGCTGTGGGACTACAGTCCAGTATGTGCCATTCCTTGGCCTGACTGGTTGACTGCGGAGAGGCTGAGACTGGAAGCAGAGGGGGATGTCCTGGGTTGCAGTTGTCACTGTGTTCCTGATGGGTGAGCAGGATTCTGCAGCAGCAAGAGGTTGCAAGAGGGCACTGCAGGAGGTTGTTGGAGCTCATGAGCAAGTCTTTCTTCCTCTGGGCAGGGACTGAGGGCTGTGAGGGGCTGCAGCTGGGCTGGACAGTGGTGGGTGAGGAGTTTTGGGTAAGGAAAGTGGGGACAGTTGAGACACTTGTGCTATGGGCCCTGGGTCCATAGGTGCTGAGTGAATGGAGAACACAGAAGCATGTGCGATACCAGGACATGCAGAGGAAGGTAAATCTGGAGAGTAAAATGAAGTTGAGTGTTTGTCTGGGGCTATTGTGAAGACACGGTGAGAGTTGGTGACCTTCCCTGCTAAACCCCAGGGGAGCCAGTGCTGGCATTTCTGTCCCGACTTGTGCCCTTGCAGCAGGGAGGAGCTGATGCAGAGGGCTGTTGATGTGGGGCCCCAGAGGGATCCCCCTGTGCTGTGTATCTCCCTGCTGATGCCCAGAGAGGAGCACATAGGTGTTTCATCAGTCATTGCAGCAGGGGGGCAAAGGGGGCCAAGAAACTGCTCAGGTCAGCGTGTGACTGAACAACACTGGTGCCCATGCACTACAGCGGATGATCCTCAACATGGCTTTGTCAACTGTCCTGGGCACATCAGAGGTCTTAGTGGGACAGAGCTCTGGAGGGAGGATGCTGCCATTCAGGACTCAGCTCCAGGGAGTGCGTCTCCCTGGGACTGCGGGGACGGTGGCCTCTGGTCTGGGAAATGGGGTCCAGGTGAAGGAGGTGTGTGAGGATGGGACCAGACTGTGCACCCCTGAGAATGACAAAGAGGAGAGAGACAGGGTCTTTGCAGAGACCCCGCAGAGGAGAGATCTCGATCCCTGTGGAGCAGGGAAGGAGGGACAGCTGGAGACCGCCCCAGAGGAGCACTGAAGGGCGAGTCCTGCCCCGGGAGGGGCTGGGGACTGTTGGTGCTGGAGGAAGGCTCCTTCTAAGCCACAGATCTACAGCTACAGAGCAGGGATGGTGCTCTGGCAAGAGGTGAAGGAGCAAGCAGGGCTGGGGCAGGCTGGAAGACGGCAAATGGGCTTCGCAAATATGTAAGGGAGAAAACGACTGCTGAAGCCCGGGGTTGAAGCAGGGACCTTTAGATCTTCAGTCTAACACTCTCGCAGCTGAGCTACTTCAGCCCTGCCTTGCCTCCCCAGCCCTTGTCCCTGTGGCAGCGGTGCCAGGCCCCAGGCTGACACACAGGAGGAGGCTCCTCAGGGAGGTTCCCAGGGAAAAGCTGTGCCCAGCCTCCGGCAGAGGGGACCTGGCCCCTCCCTGCCTCCAAGGCCACATGGGCTCCATGTTTGGTGGAGGCCAGCTCGAACTGGCTGTGCCAAGATGTGTCTGGGCCTTGTACAAACGTGACAGTGGCAAAGGTAAGTGGGCAGGCCAGGCATGCACAGCTGCAAAGGCTGAGGGTGGAAGAAGCGTGGGACTGGTGGAAGACCTTATCTCCTTCCCCCTGGAAGGCCTCCCTCCCACCACCCTGTTTTCCCCAGTTCAGCTTCAGCCCTTTGTTCCCAACTATTCTACCCCTGAGCAGTGCAGGGGGATGGGCAATGGAGGCTGTGGTCAGTCCAGAACACGTCCTCTCTTGTGGCTCCTTCCTTCTCACACTTTTCCCATGGGGTCCCGCTTATGGGCTACAGTCCTTTGAGACGAACTTGCTCCAGCACGGGCTCTCCTCAAGCCACCATTCTTGCAGGAAATATCCTACGTCTCCAGTGCTGGGTCCTCCACAGACTGCAGGGCTTACCTTCTCCACCGTGCTCTCTGCCATGGGCTGCAAGGAACCTGCTCTGGTGCCTGAAGCACCTCCTTCTTCACCAACCTTGGTGCCTGCAGGGCTGTTTCTCCCACTATTGTTTCCCTCACTCCTCTCCCACTTTGGCGGTTGTGACCTTTCTTAAATACACTTTCACTAAGGTTCCACCATTCTCGTTGATGGCCTCAGCTTTGGCCAGCGATGGGTCTGTTTGGAGCCAGCTGGAAGCAGCTCTGCCTGGCATGGAGGCAGCCCCTGGTCTCTTCTCACAGAGACCACCCCTGCAGCGCCCCCGCTACCAAAACCTGCACCTGGACACCAAGACACAGTGTAAAGCTTTGCCTTGCTAAATGACATCCCATGCTCTTCCCTCATCCACAAATACACTTTACTCGCTGGGGAGGAAGGGAGAGAAGCAGAGAAGGCCTTGATGCTGTGCAAACCCAGTTCAGCAATAGCTACAACATTGGGGTGTTGTCAACACTGTTTTGGTCACGAATCCCAAACATAGCACTACACGGGCTGCAATGAAGAAAATTATAGAATCATAGAATCATAGAATTGTTAAGGTTGGAAAAGACCCTTAAGATCATCGAGTCCAACTGTTAACCCAGCACTGCCAAGTCTACCACTAAACCGTGTCCTCAAGCACCACGTCTACTCGTCTTTAAATACCTCCAGGGATGGAGACTCAACCACTTCCCTGGGCAGCCTGTGCCAGTGCCTGGCAGCCCTTTCGATGAAGAAGTTTTCCCTAATATCCAACCTAAACTTCCCCTGGCTCACCTTGAGGCCATTTCCTCTTGTCCTATCGCTTGGTACTTGGGAGACGAGACTGACCCTCACCTCGCTACAGCCTCCTTTCAGGTAGTTGTAGAGAGCAATTAGGTCTCCCGTCAGCCTCCTCTTCTCCAAACTAAACAACCCCAGCTCCCTCAGCTGCTCCTCACCAGACTTGTTGTCTAGACCCTTCACCAACTTTGCTGCCCTTCTTTGGACACGCTCTAGTACCTCAATGTCCTTCTTGTAGTGAGGGGCCCAAAACTGAACACAGTACTCGAGGTGCAGCCTCACCAGTGCCGAGAACAGGGGCACCATCACCTTCCTGGTCCTGCTGGCCACACTATTCCTGATACAAGCCAGGATGCCATTGGCCCTCTTGGCCACCTGAGCACACTGCTGGCTCATGTTCAGGCAGCTGTCAACCAACACCCCAGATGTTCCGTGCCTGCAGGACTGTCACTGCTCCAAAAGAGTCCTTCTAGGTTGTTCCTCCACTCAACCACTCCAGAAGTTCACGGTGACTGCGGTCTGGTTTTGATTCCCCCAAACCCTCTCTGCCAGGCAGGGGCTCAGTGAGGAACAAATCTATGGCACTGGGCAACACAATTGCCCCAGCTGTAGCACCACGAGGACACCATCCCTGCGTGTGGCCAAACCGTCGGCCTTTCAGGTAACAGCTGACCATGCTCACCCACCCTGCCACAGAGACCCTTAGCCCCAGGGAGATGGAAGCTTGCCCTTCCCCCCACCTCCAGGGATGCTGGGGGGCAGAGGGGTGCAGGGGGAGGCCCAGTGCCTGGATGAGGGGCTGTGAGCTTTCTGCTCCTGTGTCCCCTCCACTGCATGCCCTGGGCTGCCATCAGGGCCTGGGGGCACCTCAGCCCAGGGAGGGCATTTCCCTCAGCCTGTTGCTCTGCTCCTGCTCTGGAGTTGGGGACAGATGTGACGGCTGTAGAGAGAGGCTGTAGCCCTGGCGGGCAGAGGAGGCTCAAGGGAAAGGGTTTGCTCCTCTCCATCAAAACACCCCAGGGTGGGCCAGAGCGTGGGAGCAGCACCTGCAGCAAGAGCCGCCTTCTGCCCCGTTGCCCTGCAGAGATGTGGAGGGGCAGTGCTCTGTCACAGAGCCCTGTGCCAGGATCAGGCCGCAGCGGAGAGGCAGTCCGGACTTCCCCCATCTCAGGAGGGTTCAAATGCTGTTTTCTGCACAGCTGAGCAGAGAGAGCCCGTTTCATGGCATTTTGGGGCCTGAACAATCTGGCCCTGCAGGCTGGGTCTGCGCTCTGGAGCAATGCAGGATCATCCCTGTGCCCCAGATCTGGGCTTGCTCCTGCAGCTCCCGAGGACCTCCCCGAGGGTGCGGCAGTGAGACCCCAACCCTCTGCACTGCTGCCCCACACTGGGCAGAGCACGGCTGTGGCAAGTCCATGGGAGAGCAGCATTTCCAGGCCGAGACCCCTCCAAGGGGTTGGGTGACACACATGGGCACTGCAAACACAGCCTCCATCCCATGGGAAACCCCCAGCAGGGCAGGCTCCAGCCCTGCATCTCCACAGGGAGAGATGGGCCCAGGGCTGGGGATGGAGGGGCTGGCTTGGGACCGGGGGCTGCCAGCAGGAAAGCTCTGGGGACCAGGGCAGAGGGGTGTGTGAGCCTGGGCTCTCCCTGGGCCCCCCAGGGTCACCCCAGGGGTGGAGGAGCTCCCAGCAGGGAATGGGGCAACACTGCTTTGGGAGAGAAAAGAGCAACTGGGGAACCAGCAAAGGGGCAATCCCAGCCCCGTGTGCCCCAGCAAGTGGCTTTGCAACCTGTGCCAGGGCAGTGGGAGCAGAGCTGCCTCCTAACCACTGTGGGAGATGATCCATGGGCCATGATACACCCTGGGGCTTGCCAGTCCAGGGCACTGCGGCCACCTCTAGGGCTAACTTCTGTGAGGCCACAGCCCAGGGCTCACCCAACACAGCGGCTCTGTCGTGGCCTCTCTGCATGGGACCAGCGTGGCCCAGGAAGGGCCTGGGGGAAAGAGCAACTGGGGAACCCCGAGGTGAAGAGATGGGCACTCACAGGACCTTGGAGAGAGACATTTTGCCTGGAAACTGTGGCTGGCAGGATGGAAATGTCTCTGTCAGCAGGAATATTCCCCAGGGACCATGGGCTCTCGCAGCCCCACAATCTGACCCCGAGACTGCTGTCCGTCCTTGAGACATGCCCCGTCCCCACCACCATGTCTTTATGCTCCGCTCCTCCCGATCAGCCTCAGGGAGACACCCTGACATCAGGCCAGGCAAGCACCAACTCTGGCTCAAACCCCTAAAGGCTTTTAATAAGAACAAAAATGGAGGCATGGTGAAAAACAGGGGAACAAATATAGAGGAAATGCCCGGCTGTTTCTGCTGCCCGTGGGAAAAGGGAGAGGGTTCCCTGGTGCTCACGGCTCTCCCAGCTGCCCAGACCTCTCCTCACTCCTGGCTGCACCCAGCTGCATGGCAGGGATGGGCTCTCCTGGCGCGGGGCTCAGGGACTGTTGTGCACTGAGCTCCACTGGCACAGGCTGTGTGTCCTCAGGGGGATGTGCCAGAGACGCCTCTTCAGCATCGTCATAGCCTGTGCTCTCTGGGGACAGGGACCAGGCACCTCCCTCATCTCCAGGGGCCCCAGCACGTCTCTGGGAGAACAGGTTTGCCCCTGCAAGCAGCAAGACAGGCCATTGCACGTTCGCCCCATGGGGTGCCCCTCCTGCTCTGTACATCACCTTCCTCCCTTCTCCTCACCAGTCCAGAGATGTTCAGCTCCCTCTCCCTACCCCGGGCCCTCAAGGAAAACTCCTAGCGCATCTGCCCCCATCCCAGGAGGCTGGGCTCTCGGTACAGCGAGGATTCATCCGGCACCAGGGATGGCAGCCCAGGAACCAGCAGCGCTCTCTTTCCCTCTCACCTCCAGGTGCATCCCTGGGTCCTGCTGCCTCCTCTCGTGCCCTGGCCATTTCCCAGCCTCCCTGCCCAGGGGCACGATCCTCCCCAGGCTCAGAAACCTCCCTGGCATCATCATAGCCATCCGCTGGGTCACCTCCAGGCAGGACAGGGACGTCTGAAAGGAGAGGGGAGCTGGTGCCAGGGAGAAGATGCATTTGCAGAGCAGAGGATGGGAGGATGCACAGGGATGTGGGGCTCAGACACCGGTGTCGGCAGCACCACAGGAGACACCCCCCATGTCCTCCCCACCTCCAACGGAGACACTCAGCGACAGTGCTGTTCTTCACAAGTCTGCAGGGAGGAGAGATCCACTCCTTCCCGCACCCTATTACCTGCTGCTGATCCCGGACCATCCTCCTCCTTGCTGTCCCCGGGGTAGGGCTGCAGCTTGGTCAGGGACCCCTCTGAAGAGGAGCCTGGAGAGAGGCGCAGCGGCTGTTAGGGGAGTGCGCTCTGCTGACCGGGCTTGTGGTCAGTGCTGCTGGGGACGGGGGACCCCCAGAGGCAGGGCTGAGTGGGGAGAAGGGCTCAGGACTCACCCTGCTCCCCTGGGACAAACCCTGTCTCAAAGGGGCTCCCAGAGCTGCCCCGGGACAGCCCCTTCCCTCCCCCCTCAGGGGTCCCATCGGGGTGCAGGGACAGGCAGAGAGGGGCTGTCCCCAGCCGGGAGGGGAAGAACTGGTGGGGAGGAAGCTCCTCTCTTGGGCCCAGGACCTGGCTGCTCTCCCCACAGCCCCCACAGCCCCAGCACTGCAGGGACCATGGGCCAGGGGACTGCAGGGGGTCAGCCATGGGTGGGGGGAGAGG
Organism: Platalea leucorodia; assembly: GCF_965183815.1. NCBI lineage: Eukaryota > Metazoa > Chordata > Aves > Pelecaniformes > Threskiornithidae > Platalea > Platalea leucorodia. Next base: position 952,026 of record NC_138847.1, on the reverse strand, counting down.
GGGAAGAGCCTGGCAGATGTGCCCCCCGGGAGGAACCCACACCCACCTGAGCCACTGAACCTCGCCTGCTTCTCCCATGCCGGGCTGTAACCGATCTCCTCATACACGGCCTCAGGGAAGGGCTCCCAAGCTCTCCCAGAGCCTGTGGACAGCAGCAGGGCTGGCCCAGGGACAGGCAGAGATGGGACAGGATCCTGCTCTGCTCCCCCAGCTTTGGTCCCCTGAGCCAGCAAAAGGCTATCGCCACAGCACAGCCCCGCTGTGCTGTCTGGTCACCGCTACCACTTCCTCAGTGAGGGCAATGTCCCCATGGACATGGTCTGGGGCAGCCACAGCCTTTCAGCTTCCCCTCAGAAACAGCCCCTGTGCCCCTCTGGCCCCTGGGTCAGGTCCCTCATGCAGAGCTTGGAGCAGCTCCCACCTTTCCTCTCCCCATTCTGCCCCATGGATCCATAGCATGGCCCCTTTCCTGTGGGGGGGGAGGTCAGAGTTAAACAGAAGAACATCCTCAGGGTCTGAAACCATGGGGATCGACCCTGCTGTCCCGCGTTCCTCCTGGCATCTCCACTGCCCCACAGCCCCCTCCAGAGCTGACCAGAGAGCTGCCAGTGTGATGTCCTCATCTGTCTCCCCTCTGCTCCCATCTCCCCCAGCCCAGCTCTGCCATTACTGTCTTCACCCCATTCCTATCTCCCCCTGTGTCTGGACTCTCTCTTCCCCTTGCTGCTGGTGGCCCATGGTCAGGCAGTCAATGAGGCGGTGCATGGGAATGAAGCGCACACCCTTATCCCCCCAGCTCTGCCTGTGCCACTCACTCACACCTCACAGCACCCCTGGCCTTGCCAGGAGGCATCTTTCCCCACGACCCACCTCCGCGCCCAGCCCTGGCACTTCGCACTTGCCCGGCCAGGAGGGCCAGGACAAGGCAGAGAAGGGCCCCCAGGATGATGCAGATGATGACGGGCACTGAGACTCTCCCGCTGACGGTCGGACGGCCCCGGGTGGGATCTGCATGGCAGGAGCACAAAAAGGGCAGCCCCAGGCCTGGGAGAGGTGGGGGGCTGGGACACCCCAGTCCTGACCCCCATTACACCAGGGGTAGAAGACCGCAGGAGTGAGTCATGAGGAAGATCCCACCCTGATGGGGAAATGACAGACCTCCCCAACCCCCCCCGCCCCACTGCTATCCCAGTGCCTCCTCCTGGGACTTTCACATCCTGGCAAGGAGCCCCTTCCTTCCCACCACGGGTCACAGCTGGCCCTGAGAAGACCCAGCACCAGCGGGGAGGACAGGTTACCTGGTCGGAGCATAGGTGCTGCTGTCCTGGCTGCAGCTGTAGAAGAGGAGAGCTGGGCTGAGAGGGTGGGTGTGCAGGTACCAGGGAGCCTCCTCTCTCACATGCCATGTGTGCGTGTGTGCACATGTATCCCTGACACATCCCACCCAAATTGCCCCTCCTGCGAAACCGGTCAGGGTGGCCAGGACAGAGCCCAGGGCCCTGCTCTGGGTATTGGGCAGGGTGGCGCAGGCAGCCCAGGAGATGCCCCTGGGGGCCGCAGGGCCTTGCAGGCAGAAGCCAGAGGACATCCAGCCCCACAGAGGCTGCTGCCCACTTGGTACCAGGCTCCCATGCTCCACAAGGACGGCCTTGCTCTCAGGAGCTCTGCCAAGAGCTCCAGCAAGGGTCCCAGCCCTGCCGCTCACCTGAGCAGCGCACGGCAGCATCCTCCTTGTGCCGGCAGGCACCGCTGTCCCCAGGTCGAGCCCAGCAGTCCTGCAGAGATGGCTCTGTCCCCCGGCACTCCACCTGCTCCAGCCAGATGGGGCCCGTCCCCTCCCCAAACGCAGCCTCGTCCAGGGCAGACACCACGGGGCCACAGCCCAGCTGCCTGCAGGCCACCTCGGCATCCTGCATGTCCCAGGAGTCATCGCACACCGTCCCCCAGGAGCTGCGGTGCCAGACCTCCACTCTGCCCGAGCACCCACTCTCGCCTCCCACGGCACGAATCTTCTCCCTGTCTGGAGAAGGCAGAGACCTCCCAGGGCACCGGGACAGCAGGCAGAGCCCTGCCAGGCCAGAGGGGCGTGCAGAGGAGCAGCTACCTGTGCAGCTCGTGGAGTTTGGGCACACGGTCCCCAGGGCTGGGGGTGTTTCTGGCCGTCTCCCTGCAGAAGGAAAGGCTGCGGTGAAGGGGCTGCTGAAGGGGGTCGTGCAGCAGAGCGTGGGGCTGAGCTCTGCTCACGCCGCCCCGTGCCGCCTCGCTCACGGCAGCAGCTGAACCCCAGTCATTCAGGGGACACACACGGCAATGTGGGGGACCCTGACTGCTCAGCCCCAGAGGGACCCTGGTTCACAGAGCAGCAGGAGGGTGTCCGTGGAGGGGACGCTCCTTGGAGCCCTGGCTGGTCTCTTCTGAGACCTTGCCTGCAGACACCTCTGCCTCCCCCGGGCGCTGCTGGGAGCTGAGCTGGCAACTGCTGGGGAATGTGTGGGGCTCTGAGAGCTGAAGTCCCATTTGTGCCATCACAAGCAGCAGGGTCTGGCCCGTAAAGTAAAAGCCCCTGTGGGCCCCGTCTCTGCGCTTGACTGTGCCCAGCAGGGAGCAGGAGCTGGGGGGATGCTGGTGCCCGGAGAGCTCCGAATTACCCTTGCAGGTGATGTGGGACTCGTCTCGCAGGTCATCACACGACTGTGGGTCCCAGGGAGCAGAAGGACACTGCCAGAAGGAGCTGTTTCTCTCCCCACACTCCACGCGATCCAGCCAGGTGAGGCCACACACCCTACCATAGGGCAGGCGTATTTCCAGGGTCCCTCCATCCCCACAGCCCAGCTCCTTGCATGCCAGCGACACCGTTTTGGGAGTCATTGAGTTGGAGCAAACGGTCCCCCATGTGCCATTGTAGAACACCTGCAGGCGCCCGGAGCAGTTGGTGCTGTTGTGCAGCCTCAGGGCCATGAAATCTGGGAGGAAAGAGCCCAGAGGGGAACAGGCTGGTCTGGGGCTATGGGAGCAGAGAAGCCTCTTCACCCCCCAGGCCCTCAGCCAGGCAGAGGCACGGCCAGCAAGTCACCCTTTTGCCAGGGGCAGAGAGAAGTCCCTGACGGACAGACACCCATGCCCTCCCCGCTAACCCTTGGGGACAGCTCAGCTTACAAGGGGCCCCCAGTGGGACCGAGGGGGTTTGTGCATGGGTGTCCCCAGGACAGGCTCAGGCAGGGGCTCAGAGGCAGCCAGGCACAGCCTCGGCTGTTGTCGGCTCTCCCCTTGTCCCGGTCTCCCCAGGCACTGGGCTCCCACCACAGCTCCCAGCACAGACCTGAGCAGACGACTCCTGCGTCCTCATTGTGCCCGCAGTCGTGCTGCCCCCAGGACCCTGCCGGGCAGTCCCAGAGAGCAGCTTCGGCCCCGGAGCAGTTCACGCTGTCCAGCCATATCTGACCGGAGCCTTCCCCAAACCGAGTGGAGCCAACCGCCTCCACCGCCCCTCCGCAGCCCAGCTGCTGGCAAACGACGGCGGCATCAGACAGGTCCCATTGGTCATCGCAGACAGTCCCCCAGCTGCCCTGGTGGTAGATCTCCACTCTGCCAGCACAGCGCCCGGGCCCGTTCACCAGCCGGACCTGCCGGCTCCCTGCAGCAGGAAGAAACCCCAGCTGCCATCAGGGGCCGGCTGCCCACCCAGCCCCGAGCCTGGGGGGCCTGTGCAGTGCCACTCACCCCAGCAAACGACCCCCACGTCCTCTGCAATCCCTGCTGCCAGTGCTCTCATGGGCAGGGAGGTGTTGCAGAGGTTGGCCTCGTGCCCTGCGCACCGGACCCCTCGCAGCCCCACGGGACCCGTCCCTCTCTGAGGCTTCGGGGGGTTGTAGGCTGTCTCTGCCTCTCCGCACCGCAGCCGCCGGCACACCACGCTGGCCTCCTGCATGTCCCACTGCTCATCCAGGACTCGGCCCCACGTCCCGCGCTGCAAGATCTCCACTCGCCCGTCGCACCGGCTCCCTCCACCCACCAGCCGCAGGGCTGTGGAGCTGCCTGGGCCTGGGGAGAGCAGCCATGCCCCAGCCCTCAGCAGCACCAGACAGCCCACAAACCTGCAGCACCTCTCCAGGCTCTCCAACCCTCACAACCCCCTGCAGCTCACCCGCCTGCCCCCAGCCCTCTGCGGTCAGCTTCAGGAGCAGCTTTCCACAGGCTTGCTTCCCCAGTCCCTGAGCCTTCCTGAGCAAGACACTCCCTTTGCTCTTGGTGGGGCAGAGCCACCCAACACGTCCCTGCTGAGGCAGATGGGGCAGCTCCCGCAGGAGGGAGCAGCAGCCAGCGGTGGCCTGGGGACAGGCAGCCCCAGGACAAGCCTTGCCCCACCTCAGCGCTGGCCTTGGCACTGCTGAGCCATGGGGCAGAGCACAAACACCTCTGCCCCTCTGCATCCCTGGGCATCTGGGCCTGGGAGCCTGTGTCCCTGGCAGGGAGCAGAGCAAGGGGGGCTTTCTGAACAAACAGGACAAGTTTGGGTCTTGTGCTGACCAGAAGCGAGGGCAAAGCCCAGCCTCACTCTGCAGCTCACACTCCTTGTGGGTGTGGGATTGGGCTCTGTGGGACACCCCCAGATCCGGTACACCCCACCCTCAGTCCTTACGGGTACAGGTGACACCAGCGGTGTTCGTGTGGGTGCAGGGCTGGTCTCTGCGGGATCCCCTGGGGCAAGAGATGAGAAGGGATTCATTCCCCACACACTGCAGCTCTCTGTCCCACATCACACCAACACCTTCTCCAAAGAGAGACAGGGCACAGATAGGGCTGCACCACACTGCAACTCCCCGCAGACCACGTCGGCAGCTTTGGGACCAAAGTCTGAGCCACAGACAGTTTTCCACTGGTCCCCATCGTGGATCTCCACGCGTCCTGAGCAGGGGCTCTCCCCTCCGACCAGCCGGACAAATTCTGGAGCAATCAAAGTCCCCGGAGAGTTCCCAGAGCGCTCTGGCAGTTACATGCCCACGTCCCACCTGGTCTGCAAGGTGGCCACAGGCACAGAGCCCCACGACCCTCCCAGCAGCTCCCAGGGGCTGCTGATGGCACAAACACACCAGGGACACCCTGCCGCTCCTCAGACATCAGCACAGCACTTGTGGCCTTGCTTCTCTCCCAGACCCCCAGCTGTAGGCACTGCTCGGACAAACTGCCGCCATTTTGGAGACCCTGGGCTTCCTGGCAACACTCCGAGCACTTGGGGCCCAAGGCACCGAGGACAGTGCAAGTGCTGGCAAAGCCCCTGGGGCACAGGGCAGCCGGGGCTGGGGTAGACAGGAGAGGCTGGGCAGTGGGTCAGCACTGACAGCATGGGGCCATGTCCATGTGGGCTGGCTCTCATGGGGTGACCCTGGGAGAGGAATGGGGTGCCATGTGCCCCGCTGCTCCTCTGCCCAAGGCCAGCACTTTCACCCTCGGAGCAGCCCCTTTGCTTAGGCCAAGGGACTCATGCCTGCCAGGAGGCACAGCCCAAAAGTCCCCGGCCACTGTGCACCCTTCCCCTCGGCTGTGAGTGGCCGCACTAGCCACTCTCGGTGCCTCTGGCATGGAGGGACCTGGCCCCTGGCAATGCCAGACAGGTCCTGGCTGAATGGGAGGAGAAAGATGGACACCAACAGACACCAAGGGGCAGGCAGGGGGTTTCACCTGAGCCCCAGGCACCAACGTAGGGTGGGCTGAGCCCCCTCAGGGACCAGGAAGGGTGTGCGCACCCAGGGTGGGCTCTCACGGGGCTTTCCTCAGGGACGGGCAAAAGCAGCAACATATGTCCCAGCTCAGCAGTGCAACTGGCCACACTGGGCCCTGATCTGGTGTCTGCTCATTTCTTCCTGAGGACACAGCCAGTTCCCTCCCCGCATCCTGGCCTCAAATGTGGGAAATGGGCTGACCCCTTACCTGAACATATCACTCCAGCATCCCAAATGTGATCACAGTCGTGTTTACCCCATCCACTGTGTCTGCAGTCAGACAGGGCAGACTCGGTGCCACCACAGTCAACATCATCCATCCAAATGGGGCCAGATCCTTGCCCAAAGTGTCCATACCTAGGAGCTTTGACAGCAGACCCACAGCCCAGCTGCTTACAAACCACTGCAGCATCATCCATGTCCCAGGAGTCACTACACACAGTCCCCCACTGGCCCTGGTGTTTCACCTCCACTCTCCCAGCACAGCGCCCGCCGCCATCCTCCAGCCTCACCTCCGCAGCCCCTTCAAACACCAAAACACGGGATCCGTCAGGAGAGGGCCGAGCCCCAGGCTGCAGGTCTGGGAGTCGAGTCACAGCACCAGGCTGGGAGCCCTCTCCTCTCTGAGCTGTCCCTGGGGAAGTGTGGGGGTCCCTCCTCTCCCCACGGGCTGTGCAGGCTGGGGGGGCCAACTCCAGCCCTGCTGGGCCATTCACTGCCCCACAGCCCTTGGCACCTCCTCCCACTCCAACAGCCCCCTGCCCATGCCCGCCCACACACCGTGCCCCCAGGCCCTGCACAGGGCACCGTCTCGTCCCCAGCCAAGCACACCCTGGAAAGCCCCATGCCCCCAGGCCTGCAGCTTCCCCTGCCCACCCCCTGCCCTGCCACCACCAAACCCACACCACCCCCAGGGCTTCCCATGTCCTCAGGGAGCACCGAGATGAACCCAAGGATGCCCCGAACCCATATCGTCTCCTTGTCCCAGGCACCAGCCCAACTCCTGTGCTTGGCCGGGGCCCCCCAGGAAGGAAACTTCTCTGCCAACTGAGGGTGCAGACAGCCCGCTCCCCTTCTCTCTGTAGGGCACAAACTGCCTTCCTGGGGTCGGGGTTCCCCTGCACCCTGGGGCAGGGAGCAGCACACAAACCCTCCGGGGCACCCTGGAGATTGGCTGTGCCCTGGGGGTTGCTGAGTGCTGCCGTCACCACCTGGGCCACTGCCAGCCTCAGGGGCACAGGCCTGGGGAACAAGGGGTCCCAAAAGGGTCACCCAGGAAGGAAGGAGTCCATAAATGCAGCCAGGCATGGGCTGCCTTAAACACAGAGAGGCACAGGGAAAGGCACAAGGTCCATGGACCTGAGCACCTTCTGACCCTTGTCTCAGTGGAGCCTGGAAAGAAACCCCATTCCCAAAGGGATCCCGATGACCCCGCTGGTACCCGCTGGCCCTGGGCTGTGAGACAAGGGAACCGGCACTTACCCCTGCACAGCTGCACCCAGAGGAGCAGCCACAGCACCCGCGGGGACAGGAGTGCCTCCATCCCCATCCTGAGCCTCCTGCCCGGCTGGCACAACCCTGCTGCGCCCCACTCCCTGCCACGGCTCCTGGGGACTCACGGGGACAACGACGATGGGAGGGTAATATACCTCTGCAGATGCCCACCCAGCTGCAGGAGGAGCCAATCAAAGCAGCAGCAGCACCTTTTGAGACGTTATCGGGAGCTATCTCCCCTCTGACGCAGCCCAGCCCTCCAATGAACTTCTCCAGCGCCGTTCATGACCATATGTGAGGGACATTTGTGTCCTTCTGCGGCTATCGTGGTCACTGCAGTGGGGAATCGTCATGGGAGAAGCTGAGTGTGGAGGGGAAATGAGTCCATCACCCCTTGCACCCTGCTGGGGGGACTGGGAGCACTGAGCATCTTCTAAGTTGGGCTCATCCAAGAGACCAAGGTGTGAGTGTCCAGCTTCCCCCAACACATGGGAAGCACGGAGCTGGGACTGCACCGGGGTCTGTGTAAGGATGGGAAGGAAACAGCCCCTGCCCCTGCTACAGACCCCACTGTGCTGGGAGCAGCAGCTGGGCAAGGGCCTTGGGCAGGGGAAGAGCTCCATCCCAGGAGGGCTGGCTCGCCCGTCCCTCCCTGCACAGCCCCACCCTGGGTCCCTCGCAGGAGCCCGAGCTGGGCCATGGCCTTGCCCTGGCAGCAGACCTGCAGCCCAGAGGCTCCGTCAGGCCCCTGACTCTCAGCCTGTCCCCGAGGGGCCGTTCTTCCCCACAGGCGCATCGGGAGCTGGAGCCTGCAGGTGCACAAACCACAGCCCCCGTGGCCTCGCAGCGCTCGCCGCGCTCCCCGCGCCGCGCCCGGGCAGGAAGTCTGTGGTTTCCTCCTGGCACCGTGCCCAGGCACATCCCTGCGGTGCCCCCGAGCCACCCCCACCACGACTGCTCCAGCCAGCGCTGCAGGGGCTGCTCCTTCGGCCTCGCAGACACGGGGCCGGGCAGCTCCTGGCCCCTGGCATGCCCCGCTGATGCACACGGCCCCTCTGCACCGAGCCCCACGGCCACGCGGTGCCATCGGTGACGGGACCTCAGCCCCTCCTCCTGCCACAGCTGTGTGCTTCTGAGTTACAGTGACGGTGACCTCACACCCTCCTCCAGCCACCACTGGGTGCTCAGCAGTTATAGTGATGGTGACCTCACGCCCTCCTACAGCCACCACTAGGTGCTCAGCAGTTATAGTGATGGTGACCTCACACCCTCCTGCTGCCATCGCTCTCTGCTCAAGAGTTACACTGTCACACGGGGGTGGGTGCTGTGCACGGGCTTCTGCTGCTGATGGTTCTTCCAAAAAGCCATGTTTGGGTGGGGTCTAAATATTATTTTGATGACATCAGACGCACCCACACAAGCCATATGCCTGCTCTTGGCCTATAGGCTACTCCAGCACCAGTGAAAGCACAAGCTCATACACAAGCCATGTGCATGCTCCTGGCCTATCCGTCACTCAGCCACAGGTGATGTCATAACATCTAAACCTGCCACGTGCCTGCTTTGGGCCTGTCAGGTGTTCTGACACCAATGACCCAACACCTACACAAACACCTACACAAGCCATTGTTCTGCTCCTAACCTGTCAGCTACTCAGGCGCCAGTGACACCACAGCAACCTACACCACCCATGGCCCTGCTCCTGGCCTATCAGCTACCAGGGCAGCAGTGACTTCACAAGGACTTACACAATCCACAGGCCTGCTCCTGGCCTACTAGCTCCTCAGGCAGGAGTGACCTCAGAAGCACAGACACAAGCCATGGGCCTGCTCCTGGCCTAGCAGCTACCAGGGCAGCAGTGACTTCACAAGCACGCACACAACCCATGGGCCTCTTCCTGGCCCATCAGCTCATCGGTCACAAATGACCTTGCAAACACCTACACAAGACAGGTGCTTACTCCTGGCCTACCAGCTTCTCAGGCACCACTGACATCACAAAGACATTCTCAAGCCATGTGCTAGCTCCTGGCCTATCATCTGCTCAGGCGCCACTGACCTCACAAGGACTTACACAATCCACAGGCCTGCTCCTGGCCTACTAGCTCCTCAGGCAGGAGTGACCTCAGAAGCACAGACACAAACCACGGGCCTGCTCCTGGCCTATCATCTCCTCAGGCAGGAGTGACCTCAGAAGCACAGACACAAGCCATGGGCCTGCTCCTGGCCTAGCAGCTATTCAGGCAGCAGAGCCCTCACAACAAGCTGCACATGCCATCAGTCAGCTCCTGGCCTATTGTCTGAGAGTGACCTCACAAGTACGTATCTGCCCATTTGCCATGTACTTGCCATTGGGCTACTCAGGCTCCAGTGACCTCACAAGCACATACCAACGTATTTCCTATGTACTCGTGTGGTGATATATTACATATATGTCGTGATATATATTGTATACAATATATATAATATATATATATCATATTATATATTATAACATACTTTAATGTATTATTATAAATTTCATATTATATAATTACAATACTAATTATATTATATATAATTATATTATTATATTATAAAAATGTAATTTTATTATATTATGCTATTATAATATTATCATAGTTATTATAATATATTTTGTTATAGTTTATTATAATCTATTTTAATTATATAATATATAATTTATAATATATATTAAATATATTATGATCTCATTATATATTTTATATATTATTATGTATATAATATTATATATTATATATATTGAATATATATCACCACATATATATTATTATGTTATTATTATAATATACATAAATTATTATATATTATAATATATATGGTGATATATATTCAATATCGTGTGGCAAATGAGTCTGGTATTCCTTGGAGGTGGCCGTAGCCCCTGGGCACGTTCCAGCTTATCCACACCCCACCACCTTTCGGGCACCCCTCTGCCCTCCTGAAGCCCCCCCACCCCAGACCTGTCAGGGCTTGTTCTGCAGCCTGGGAAAGTGGGGGACCCCGACCTGGCCTCTTCCTTTTGTTTCTCTTCACATGTAAACTTCAAGTGCTTGCTCCATTTGCTCTTATTAAAAACAGATTTTATCTGTTTTATACCTATGTTTTTTTCTATGGCTGTATATATTTGCTCTCTATAGCTTTATAAATGTTTACATATACATAAAAAATTCTATACTTAAGTACATATACAGAAGTATATATATAAAAATACTGTACCTATTTAGAAATAAATAAAATATGTATTTGTATGTATTTGTAGACTTACTTATAAATATATGTATATTTTATAACTGTAGATATCTTTATATCTGATCACTTCCTGGACCAAAGGAAGTGGGCAGCCAATCGCAGGGCTGCCTGAGAACATGTGGGTATGCAGGCATCATGAAATGCCTGTCAGCCAATCACAATGCAGGATGAAAAGACGTGGGGAATGAGGCTGTCAGAAGTGGCGGCCTCCCCATAGGAAATGACAGGGGGCTTCCTTTGGGACGTGCCCCTGGGGACAGCGGGACGGGTGGCCGGTCCTGCCAGCCAATCACAGGGGCTGCCTGAGAACACACGGGTGTGACGGTGTCGAGACATGGCCATTAGCCAATCACAGAGCAGGATGAGCTTTAACAAAAGGGCAGCTCACTGCCATGGGATGGTGGCACCCTGTCCCAAAATGGCGGCCAACCCCAAATGGCGGCCCCTGTGGATGCAGGGGAAGGGCCTTCCGGGTCTGATGTATCTCTGGGCCAAGCGGCAGGGGTGGCCGGTCCTGCCAGCCAATCCCAGCGGAGCACATGGCCGGTAGAGGAGAGCGACTTCCGGGGCACAGGGCCCCTGCGGGTGCTGGGAGGGGGCGGGGCTTCCAGCGGAAGTGGGTGGGCGGGGCCCCTGTCCCGTCATGTCTCCCGCAGCAGCGGTGCCCCTGCTCTGGCGTGTTCCAGGGCAGGGATCCCAACAGGCACCGGGAAGGCCCGTGGGGAGGTGAAAATGCTTCTTGGGAGCCGTGGGCAGAGAAGGGCTCACGGTGGGGTCAGAGCTCCCGGCTTTGTGCCGGACGTAAGACCTTTCCCCGCCTCCCAGGGCTTCAAGGCCGCACCACCTTCCTCAGCAAAATAATTGCAGAAAGACCTCCAACAACAAAAAATCCCCCCAATAGGAATAAGGAGCAAGGAATAAACCCCTCAGAGTTCCTGCATCTGGTCAATGTGACGGATACACTTGACTCCGAGCCGCACTTTGGTTCAGGCTGATGCAGGAGCAACAGCCCTCACGTCTTTGGGGTGAACGTGTGAGCTGGAAAGCCCCTGGCTGACGTACAAGGGAGTGAAGGTGTCTTGAACAAGATTCCAAAAGGTGGTTTGGAAAGCCAAAGATACAAGATGTCAGAGCTAAAATGAACATATCTTGTCTATACTATTGACTGGCAGGCAGCTACTTCACCCTATAAATATTACCATCAGGATGGGCCCAATGAGAGCTCTCCCTGCATGGCAGCTGGACGGCAGGCCAGGTGACTCTCCCCTCGAGCAGGGACGCCTCTCAGGGTTTGAGATCCCTTTCCTGAGACTGAGAGATCCTTCCTTACCTAAGGCAGAGAGATCCCTCACCTGTGACAACATCCTCGGTAAGTGACTGAGAGCATGCTGAATTAATACTATGAAACAGTACTAATCCATGTAGCTACTTCGATGTTATAAACATGGTATGGATAATTCCATTAGACATGAACCGTTGATCAAGTCTGAGACTAATTAATAAGGTGAACCTTGCCATCAAACTTATTGAACCTTGGTAAACCACTGTTAAAATTTTGTTGAATTCCATCCAACTCATTGAACTCTGTCATATTATTATTTTACCTCAGTATAACCTATTGCTGCTTCTCTCTTTTGAGTGGGGTGCATTCTGCTCTTCTGCGACACCATGGAAGGCTAAGGTCCTTCTTTTCCACTCTCCCCTAGTAGGACACCTGTGAGGAAGAACCTTTTTCTTCTTTGTTCATTGCTTAAAGAAATGGTGAAGGAAGTTCAGAGAGGTGAAACATGGAGGTGAGTGCTTCTGGGTGTGTTACTAATCCCTAAATGTGCTCTGCGCCTTCTGAAAGGCGAGAAGGGCCTTCTTCTAGAGGGCAATGTCGCTGCTGCGTGCAGAACCCCTTCTGACTGCCCAGGTGAGATGCTCCACAGGCATGCTGCTTTCATGCTGTGTGTTTGAAGGCACAGGCCAGAAAGCCAAGAATGAATATCATGGCAGACAGAGGAACTGGCAATGAGCGTTTCCAAGGCGAGTGACATAAATCACACTGGGACGGTGGGAGCTGCTCCTGGAGTCACACACAGAAATGTCCGGGCTCTGTGAGGTGTCCACGTCTGAGCTGTCCTCATGCACTCCTCATGTACACAGGGGTGTTCAGAGATACAAGTCCTTCCCTTGCCCAGGCACAGGCAGTACATTGCAGCAGTCGTAGTGTCTCTGGCCTCCTGTTGCCACTCCCAGAGGCTGGCAGGCACCTCAGCCTTGCGGTGTATCGCCCTGCTCTGCACTCCTCTGAGATGCCCCAAGGCATGAGGAACGGACACGGGGACCTCAGTTCTAGGAAGCACATCCCAGTGCTGCATGCAGGTGGTTTCCCAGGGGTTGTTACTCTCAAGGGGAAGTGACTTGGAGACACTGTGTGTCCCACAGACACTCATGGGATCCCCAGGAGCAGCTGATGGCATTTGTGCTCACTCAGGTTCACCTCCCCACGCACACACCACGTGCATGCTTGCGACGTGTCTGTACAAGGCAAACATGGACTTCTGACCTAGTCGTTCGGTGTCCCTCCATGGAGGGACAAACAACCTCTGGGAGCTGGGGTGAGAGGCCAGAGCTGGCAATGGTGGTTGTCATTGGCTGGTGTGTGATGATTACCCTGGGGCAGCTTTCCCGGGGTGTCCAGCACACATGGGCAGAGACCAGGTCCTGCTCTGCTGGTCCTTCATGTCTCTGCCAGGAGGCCTGGCTGGGTGTGCGAGGACACTGCTGTGTGCCCCTACCCTGCACACTCACACACGTCAGCAGTACGTTGGTGTTTCCCTTTCCCCAGCACTTCCCAGCCCAGGCATCCGAGCCCCTTCCCAGCTCTCCCCACTCCCCAGCCCTCTCCCCAGCCGAGCACTGCAGCCCAGTCTGGTCTGGCCCCGCAGCAAGGAGGAAATGGAGGTCAGTGGCAGTGTCTCTCCTGCTGTCATGTCCTGGAGATGCCATCCCAGGAGTCTGCAGCCCCCTGGGCCAGCCCCGCTCCCCAGGACAGCACAGAGTCCTGGCCCTGGGGCTCCTCAGGCAGCTCCCGCTGCCCCAGCCACAGGGCACCCTGCCCTGAGCTGGCACCCACAGCAAAGGGTTTCTCTTCCCATCTCTCCCCTGCACACACATGGTGTCCTGCTCTTCTGCCAGGACATCCCATCTCTCCACAGAGCCTTTCCTCAAGGTGGGCACATCTGTGCTGGCCTGGCCGGCCATTTCTGCGCCCCCTTCCCATGCTCTCCACAGCCCCTGAGCTGGTGGTGCTGCTCTGCAGAGCAAGTGGGCTGTGGGACCTGGGGTCACAGGGTGACTCCACAGGGCTGTGCTGGTCAGGCTGGGAGGCAGACCCAGCTCAAGGACATCGCTGCCACTGCCTGCCTCCCACAGAAGCTCTTCTGTGGCCATGGAGGGTGCTCAAAAGTACCCTGCCTTATTGACAACACCACGAGATGTGTCTGGGTGCTGCACTGGATCCAGTCTACAAAAGTCCACTGACGGTAAAATGAATCACTCACCAGGCTCTTTTCCCTGTGCCTGCTGCATCCCCTGGGGTTGCAGAGCCCTCGCTTGGCGGTTCACACCCAGATTTAGCACTTTATCTCTGGGTCCCTCCACCTTGCACAGGCCTGTGCTCAGTGGGCTCCACTCACTGCTGGCCTCCTGGCACACGCTGTCCCTGCAGATCCCCTGTGCTCTGCTGGCAGCTCCTGATCCCTTCCAGAAAAGCACCCATCTGCCATCAGCCCTATCACATGCTGTAGAGCCCCAGGCAGGTTAATTGGAGACCCTTCCCCATCTGTGTGGGTGCTGTCCCCCAACCAGTAACACCTGAGACATTGCTCAGTCCCTGGAAGACCATACTGGGACCCATCCCACTGAGCCCAGGGAGAAACAAGCAAAGAAACAGTCCTCTGGAGACTTTATTCCTTGGGCATGTTCTTGAGAACGACTGGAAAAAGACCTCAGCCTTCGGGCACTGCCCTGAGGAGATCCCCTTTCCTGATGGAAATGGTGCTAGAGAGGCCAGCTCTGTCACAGATCTGCTGTGCAGGGACTCTGGACACAGGAACTGCCTCTGCAGCTCCAGAGAAGGTGTTGGGGTTTAACACCGGCCAGCAACTAAGACCCACACAGCCGCTCGCTCACTCTCCCCCAATGGGACGCGGGAGAGAATTGGAAGAGTAAAAGTGAGAAAACTCATGGGTTGAGATAAAGACAGTTTGATAGGCAAAGCAAAAACCACACATGCAAGCCAAGCAAAGCAAGGAAGTCATTCGCTGCTGCCCATGGGCAGGCAGGTGTTCAGCCATCCCCAGGAAAGCAGGGCTCCATCATGCGTAACGGTTACTTGGGAAGACAAACGCCATCACTCCGAACGTCCCCCAGATATTCAAAATTACCTAAAAAGAGCCCCCTCCTTACAGATGCTCAGTCATCTGAGCATCATCATCTGAGCATCATCATTTGAGCTCTCAGTCATCCTCCCAGTCCTGACCGCCTTTAAGCTCTAGGTCTGCCTTGCTCATCTCCCTGAGACCCTGGGAGGGCCCTTCGCCCTGCTGTGCTTTGCAGAGGAGCTGCTCCTGGGCAGAGCTGTCTCTCTGCAGCGCAGCCCAGTTGCCAGGAGCTCCCTCCATCCCAGCAGCCTGGACCAGCTCAGCAGCAGAGGACCAGCCCAAGGCATTTTAATGACCCCTCTGGTGGGTTTGGTGCCAAGTCCATGAACCTCAGACCCTGAGAGAAAGCTGATGAAACCTCTCAAGAAGTCAAAGTCAGGTGCAAACTCCAAAGTGCCTTGGAGCTTTAATGGGTCTCACTGAGGGACATTAGTGACAAAGCAACCCTGGGGGCTGGTTAGAGCAGAAAACTGGAGGCAGTGATGAAGGGTAGGCAAAGGCTGTGTAAAGGTGGCTCTGATGCTGAGTAAACCTGGATGTGTTTTATCAAGCCAAAGGGCCAAGGCCTGGCCCCAGCCCCTGGGAAGGGAGATCCTGTCCCACACACATGGCTCGGGGCAGTGTTTTGTGGGGGCGTGCAATGCCAAGTGCAGGACTAGGCATTGCACCTCCCAGGCTCTTGGGTGGAGACAAGGAGGCCATGAGGCCCTAGTGCTGTAAGCAGCAGGTGTCTCCTGGCAGGCCTTGGTGACACAGACAACAGCCGCAGCCAACGGGAGAAAGACCTCAGCTCTCCTGGGGGCTTTCAGCCTTGTCAGCTCCCTTGACCATCTCCACCACAGGCTGTCCTATGGTGTCCTAGGCCTGCACCTGCTTCCTTGAAGGCTGTGGACATCCACTGTGGACTTTATTCCCTCCTGCCCCTATAAGCAGTTTTGGGATCACGCATGGGGCGTGTATAGTCCCTTTAGACCGATCCATCTCCAGGCACAGGCCAGTCAGTCCAGCTGGGAACAGCCCAGAGCTCGTATTTTGGAGTTATAGGTGGATCTTGGCAGCTAAGAAGCCACCCAGCCCCTTTGCTAACAGCCACTGCTACAGCCGCCGCTCCCGGCACCTTCCCCTCTGCTGCGGTACCAGCATCTAGCGCTAGGGAGGAAGAAAGAAAAGCGTATGATCGTCTGACCAGGAAGAAGGCAGAGAAATGCTGCAGGCGTAGCTCAGGCCGCCTGTGATGGGATCTGCTTGCAATGAAGCCTCAAGGTGTCTGTGAAGTGGGAGAGGCCCCTTGTGCCCCAGCCCATGAGAAGGTCCCAGGTGCAGCTGATCAGCCTGGGGCTGAGTCAGGTTGGGCCAAGACCTTGAGCGTCCCATACAGGTGTCCCCCCTCGGGGCAAGGTGTCTTGGCCCAGGACTCTGCAAGGGAAGGACATGCTCTCTGGTTTGGAAAGGGGAGAGCCAGCCATCAGAGGGATCCCTCGGTCTTCAGCCAGGACTTTCACATCGCCCATGGAAAGCCAATCCTTGGTGCCCAGGCAGACCCCTTGGGTGTCAGGGAGGTCCAGCCCAAAGCCAGCCTCCAGAACCTGCTTTGGTCTTGCGAGGGATGTCAGAGAAATCCTGCTTTCCCACAGGGCTGCCCTCAGTGCAGGGATGGGCCTTGCAGCTGGGGGAAACACCATTTCTTTTTGGAGACGGTTACCAGGGGAGCTGCCTCTGCTGCTCTTGCTGCCGCCTGTTGTTCTCAGCGACGTGCTGGAAGATCTTCCTCTGCACCTGATGTGGCTCCAGCCTTCTCAGGACCTGGACCGCTTGTGGGGAAAGGTGGCTGCAACAGCAGGGAAACATCATCCCTCAGCCCCTGCCGGAGACCCCTTCTGCCTCTCCCCTCGTCCAGCCTCTGCACCCACCCGGTCCCGCATGTGCCCACCCTTTCACCCTGTGGTGAGTTTTGGGTCTTGGCTGTGGGGGTAACCCACATCATGCCCATGTTAGGAGACATCAGAGGGTGTCCTACACAACCCCAGGGCGCAGGGATGGGGGTCCTGGACATCTCTGTGGGGTCACGGCTGCTCGACTGCCCCAGGCTGTGGCCAGAGCCAACACACACTTACTCAGGCTGGAGTCTGTCCAGCTGGGCTGCTGCTGCCATCTGCTCTGCTGGGAGAGGCTTTGCAGCCCTTCTCCACCTCTCGTTTCCCTCCTTTCTCCTGGGCTGGGCTGGAGGGTGGGGAGTCCAAGGGCCTCCAGTGCCGAGTGCCTGCCAAGGAGGAGACGCTCTCAGCAAAGCAGATGGCAAAGAGAGGTGCTGATTCCCAGAGGACCTCTTGAAAGGGGCCTGCAGCAGGACCTGGGAGCTGGGTAACTCAGCACCATGTGCCCGTCATCACAACTGACGGCTGCTTTTGCCCCTCGGATCCTGCCGCCGATCTCTCCCTCACGGGGGTGAGCAGGCAAACCCCTGCCCTGCAGCTGGGTGTCAGTCCTGCTCCCAGCCCCTGGAGACCTGCCGCCCTGGGTGCCCCGACAGAGAGGGTCGCTGCTGCTCTCAGTGGTGTCAATCACTGCCCGTACCTGCGGCGGCTGTCGGTCCTCCCCTGCAGCCCAGGCTTCCCACGCCGCCCATTCTGCCTGTGCTTGCTGTCGCCGCTCTTGCCAACGGGTCTTTGCTTGCTCCCACTCTGCAGACAGCTGCCAGACCTCCTGGAGGGCATGGAAATGCAGCAGCAGGCAGGATTAGTCTCAGCTCCTGGAGGGGGATCCCTTGGGTCTGACCCACCTTGGTGCCCCTTGCCTCAGCCGGTCGGTCGGCAGCGCTTTGCCCCTACCAGATCAGGGGCCGTGGAGTCATGCCAGGCTCCTCAGCTCAGGGCAAACACAGCTGAGTGACCAAAGACCTCCCCTGTCAACGACCTAGAAAGGACTTGTACATTTTCCATAGCCCCTGGCCAGAAACAAGTGTTTCATGACAACCCAGGGGGCAATAACAGGCGGGAAGGATGTGCAGCACCTTCCTTTTCATGAAGAAGAACTGAAGGAGGTGACGGACAGGTTACAGTGAATCCTTTCAGGATGGCTCTCTGAACAAAGAAGCTTTTGCCCAGTCTCAAACAGCATGGTTGTTACAGCAAGGCAGAGCACGTACCTGCAACGCTCTCTTGCAGCCTTCAGAGGACGGGAGTGCAGCGGTGCGCCTGGCTGGAGGAGCTGGCTCCTGCCTGCCTGCCTCCTTCGTCCTGGGGGAGCTGCCTGGACATGGCAGGAGCACACTGCAAAGAGACACCAGGAGGAGTCGACGTGAGCACGGGGCAGTTTGCTCTCCCATTTCCATCTGCTATCAAAGCTCCACAGGCTGGCAGAAGCAGCAGGGGAGGTGGGGCCATTTCCCATGGCAAGGGGGAGCCTTTCCTGAGCCCCATCAGATGGATGGGAGAGGACTGCACCTCAGGTCTGCTGTAAGGGCAAGCAAAGTGATGCGGGCTGCACTCAACATCTGCCGTCTTCCCTACTAAGGAAGGGGCCTGCGATGGGGCAAGCAAGCTCCTAAAAACCGTGGGGCTTGTGTCAGGGACCTTCCCGAGTCCCTGCAGCGGGAGTGTCCAAAGGGGATGTCTCTCCTACACGGCTGCAAGGATCCCTTTCATCCCTTCCCACAAGGGGCTCACCTGGCAGAAGTCTTCTTCCCCACGTCTTGCTGCCTTGGGCCTGGCCCCTGGCTTGGCAGCACGGGGAGGGAAAATGTCTCTCGCCTCTGCAGCAGCTTGTCAGGACGCCCCTCTGTACCTGGGAAAGGAGGAAGCTCTTCAGAGCAGCCCCGTGGAGAGTGCATTTTAACCGGGCTGTGGTCACCCTGCGTGGGGCAGGGCCCCACCTGGACAGCAGGGACCCGTTCCCGTACCTCTTCTGGTCCTGTGCTTTTCTGCAGCCTTCTTGTGCCAGGTGGAGAAAGCCTTGGCCACCCTTCTGCTGATCACCAGGAACTTAAACCTGGAAAGCAAATGATGACACAGGCTTGAAGAAGGGTGACCCCCTACCCTCTGCAGCTTCCCAGCACTAATCCTCCTGACTGCCGTGCCAGGCATGGCATCCCTTTTCCTTTGGGGCCACGCACGGGTTTCATTAGCAGTCTCCCCCCGTGAAGAAACACAGCCACAATGTCTTGTCACTCCAAGTAAACATGCGTGGAGCCCAAACGCCCGTAACTCTGGTTAACTTAGTTAACCAGAAACCAGTCACTTCAGGACTGATCCCTGAGTCGACGCTGAGTGTCAAGTCCCAACAACGTGCACTGCTCAGCAGGAGCTGGGAAGCTGCCCGCTCAGTCAGTCGAGGGCTGCAGAGGAAACACACTCACCTCGGGAACGCGCGGGCAGGAGCAGCCTGCATCCCCTGAGCGGTGGTCGCTCCACCGGAGACAGCTGCACCTGGCATCCACAGCCTCTGCCAAGTGACACAGAGCTGTCAGAAGGTTTCCAAGGCAGTTTTCTCTTGCCTCCCAAAGGGAGCAGACCTGTCTCCTCCTCCAAAAGAAAGCCATTTCTCCAAATGCCTCTTCCAAATCCTCCTCCAGGAACTTTAGCCCTTGCTCTGCTCTCCAGAAGCTGCACAGCAAACACTGAGCCTGCGCAACAGTGCTGCTGGGCTTTTTGTAGGGCAAGGACCCAGAAACTCACAAGAAACTTTCTTTGCTAACGGAGAAGTCCGTGGGGGTGAGCATGGGGAAGGGCGTTTGACTGGCCTGCCACGTCCAGGCTGGCCAACGGCGATTGGGTTGCTCACCCTTCCACAGGCTTCCCAAAGACATTGAAGCAGCCCTCAAAGCCTGAGCAACTCACACTGTGAAGCAGCACAATCCGGCTGGCCTTGCTCTCCAGCCCTGTGACACAGTCATAATAAAACCGCATGCACAGGACATCGTCTTTGCAGGACAGAACACCAATGTCCTTGAAGGCGAAGGAGAGGCGCTGCCTGTTCCTCAGCTGGAACGAGTACAAGAGTATGGTCTCTTGCACACAGCCCTCCACCACGTGCCGCGGGAAGGAGGTGGCTCGCGACAGCCACCTGTAGTCCAGTGGCTTGATCTTGACATCGCCTGTAAGGAGGAGCACCATCGTCACTGCCACAGCAGGCCAAATAGCCATGTAAGATGCATAACAAAATGCCATAGAAACAGCTCTTGGGGGGTGGTTTGTTTTGGGGGAGCTCAAGCCGTCCCCCGACCTTTGGAGGCAATTCTCGACTTCTCCCAGCCCTTTCCAAAGAGCAGAGAGCACGCACCCCACCCCCAGACACGGAGGGGCAGAGGGGAGGGTGGCCGCTGCCTTCTCACCGGGGATAACCACTGTGGGGAACGCAAACTCCTGCAGCCGTAACAAATCAATGTCCAGCTGGAAGACGGGTCTTCGAACCACAAACACCTCTTCTTTGCCCTGGAAGCGCTCATGCACCATAGTGAAGGTCCCGAGTCCTGTGACCAGGACAGCCTGCCCAGGAAAAAGACAAAAAGGCTGATGAGTGAGGACCTGAGAGAGGGCAAAAGTGAAGGCTTTGGAAAAGGCCCATGATCTCCATGTCTTTTCTTCCCCTCCTCAAAAAATTTGCTAACATCCCTTGGCTAGAGAAGATGCCAGGCATTCCCAGCACAGGGAATACCACAAGGATTATCCTTGGCACAGACCCAGCATAATCCCCTGTCTCTCTGCTTGTCCACTCCACTGTGGCCACAGGGAAGAGTGAAGCCCTATCGTGTGCCCAATGCTTTCTCAGACTAGACCTGGACTTGGTTTCTCTCCGGGTTGCCCAAGCAGCAGCTCTGGGCACACGGGGTTGTCTCGGTGTGCTGCCACGATGCTCAGGGAGGGTTCGCTCCCCAGGGCCCAGGCTCCCCAGGGCAAAGGAGGACTGAGACGCCAGCCCACCTTGTCCAGCTTCAGCTGTCCCAGGATGTACGCAGACACAGCATCCCAGATAGCCACAACCTCTGGAAAGCAAGGGAAGGAGGTGTCAGGCTCTGGGCCAGCCAGCTCACAGCCTCTCGGCAAGCTCCTCGCCCAGGGGGTGACAGATGCAGGTGTCCACCAACAGCCCAGACAAACACTGCCATGGCTGCGGAGCTGGGCTGTGCCCCAATTTCAGACTGCCAGCCTTACCCTGCTCCCGGGGCAGGGCTGGAGCAGAAATGGGCATGGGGGAAGGGCTCAGGACCAGGGCTGTGACCATCTAACCCCCAGCAAGGGATGGTGCCCCAGAGCCCAGGACGTCATCTGCCAGCCTGGTGGCACAAGAGGACCCCATGGGAAGGAAGAGAGGTTCTCCCAAAGGAGACTAGTTCAAGGCAAAGGGCTGATTTACAGCAGAGGCATTTCCAGCTGGCTCGTGAGAGCCCTGTGCGAGCTGAAGGACACCCCAGCCCCTGGGACGCAGGACCCCTTTTCATCCCAGAGCCAGAACCCCAAGAGGTACCAGCTCCCAGGGGAAACTGCCCCTGGACGGCCCCCCTAGCAAGGGGACCGAGCCATTCCCATGAGAGCCTGGGGGCTCAGGGCAGCCAGGCGTCCTGGTTGCCACATTGTCCCCTGAGCCTGGTGGGACCCTCAGGCAGGGCTCTCGCGGCAGCCCCCAGCCCTGTCCAGCCACCCCCACAGCCCAGCAGCTGCAGCCTTTGACAGTGGACAGCCCTGCTGCGACCCCTCGGGAAGGAGCTCCCAAAAGCCTTACCCTTGGTGGAGAGATGCAGGAGCGTGGGGAACAAGCTGCTCAGCTCCAAGCTGACGGCCACGGTGCAGCAGCCCTCCATCGCGCTTGCTGCTTGCCCGCAGCTCAGGGAAAGGGATGCTCTTGGCAGCTCCTCGCCCAGAACTCCTCGCCAATGTGCCCCTGCTCTGCCTGTCAGCAAGGGTCCTGCCTGTCAGCGAGGGTCCCCCAGCGCAGCCCCGCTGCCTCCCGACCCCGCTCCTGGCTGTGGAGCAGCTCCGAAGGGCAGCAGTGGGGAGCCCCGGAGCAGTGCCCAGCAGCACCCAGGCCTCGCCGGGAAGTGCCACGGGCAGTGCCACGGTGCTGGGGAGATCTCCCTGTCATGTGGGGCATCCCCCTGTGACATCAGCCCGCATCATCTGAAGGTGCATTATGATGCCAGCAGGGAGACGGCACAGCTGGGTACAGAGGATACAGATTCCCTCTTGTCCTGGGAAACACTCATCCCCTTTCTCGCCAGTCCTTTCCCAAAAACCCCTCTGCCCCCTCCACCAACGTCTCTGCTACTGGGAGCTCGTCTGGGCAGGTGGGGTTTGGGGGCTGGCTGCGGTTGGGCAGTTACAAGGGATGGGAGTAAAGGCCTGTGGGATGCAACAGCCCCTCCAGCGTACCCTAACACCCCTCTCTGCTGCGTGTCGCTTGCGTGGCAGGAGCAGGATGGGCTTTGCTGCACTGGTTTTGGCTGGGATGGAGTTAAGTTTCTCCAGAGCAGCCCCTATGGTGCCGCGTGTTGGACTGGTGACCAAACCAGTCCTGAGAACACACTGATGTTTTAGCTGTCGCTGAACAGTGCCTGCACAGCATCAAGGCCTTCTCTGTTTCTCACGCTGAGCCACCAGCAACGAGGCTGGGGGTGGGCAAGAAGCTGGGAGGGGACACAGCTGGGACAGCTGACCCCAACAGCCAATGGGATGTCCCACACCATGTGACGTCATGCTTAGCAATAAAAGTTGGGGAAAGAACGAGCAAGGTGTGTGGGGGGTGTATGGTCAAGGATACGGCATTTGTCTTTCCAAGTTACTGTTGTGCTGATGAAGCCCTGAACATAATGAGCAGCGCAAGGTTCAGTTGCCCTAACTTTTGGCATCTGCTGTCATTTCAGTTGGCCAGAGGAATTTCCCAACAAGCTCCGAGAAGTTGCCCCCAGATGCTGCCCTGTCTCTCAGAGCTGCTCCAGCAGAGCTTGCAGTTACCTGCACATATCCTGGACCACCTCCAGTACCTCCTGTGTCCCCAGGGGTTTGTGTCTGAGCAGCTCACTGCTGCCCTTCATCTCCATTCGTTAGCAGCAGAGCTGAGACAGGGAGCTCACATGCAGGTGGCCATTTGGTGCACCCCTCAGCTGAGGCAAGAGGAATCCCACCTCCTTGGAGGGATTTGTGGGGTTCTGGTGTGCATGGGAGGGAGCCAAGTCCCTTTCTGGCCCCAGCACCAAAACCACAGGAGGAGGTGCCTCCACTGACTCAGCTGAATCCCTTCCCTCCGCAGGGGTAAAGGAGATCCCTCCCTGGCACTGTCTGGGTGTCCTGCCTAACGATGGGACAAGGAAAGGCAATTCTCATGCCCAGTTTTTCTCCTGAGAGGAGAAATGGCACTGCTGGAAAGAAATCTCTCTCCCCAGCTGGGGAAGGGAACATCAGTGACTCCTTCAGCCTGTTTCCCAGCAGGTTCCCCTGGAGCCCCAGGGACACCTGGAGGGAGCCCCGAGGGGGCAGAGAAAGTGCTGCCTTGGGCTGGGCCTGTGCTGCTGAGCTGGGCTGGGCTCCTGGGACAGAGGGAGCTCCTGGCAGCTGGGCAGCGCTGCAGAGAGACAGCTCTGCCCAGGAGCAGCTCCTCTGCAAAGCACAGCAGGGCTGAGGGCACTGCCTGCAGGCACCAAAGGGAGAGGAGCAAGGCAGAGAGAGGTTAACGTTCGTGTGGGGTGAGAGGATGCATAGAGCTGACTGTGGGAGAAATCTTCACAGCCCTCTGCACAGAAAGTCTCTGGCTGCAGGGAAAAGCATCTGTGGTTCCTGGAGGGATCTCGTAAAGCGGGTACATCCCACAGCCTGTGGGATCTTCTGGGAGGATTTTCGTGTGGAGGAGGAACGTGTGCTGCCTCTGTGTGAGGAAGAGAAAGGTTAAAGGCAGCCTTGAGTGGGGGGATGCTGAGGACTCACTGGGGGAGAAATCTTCACAGCCCTCTGTGTGGAAAGTCTCTGGCTGCAGGACAATGTGGATGAGTATCCTGGAGGGTTCTCCTAAAACTCAGGCATCCCACAGCCTGTAGGATCTTTCCGGAGGACAGAGGAGAGGCAGATATCGTGGTGAGAGTCTGTTACAGACCACCCAACCAGGATGAGGAAACAGATGAAGTATTCTACAAGCGGTTGGCTGAAGTCTCACAATCCCTAGCCCTTGTTCTCATGGGAGACTTCAACTTACCAGATATCTGCTGGAAATACAACACGGCAGAGAGGAAGCAGTCTAGGAGGTTCCTGAAGTTTGTGGGAGATAACTTCCTGATGCAGCTGGTAAGTGGGCCAGCTAGGGGAGGTGCCCCGCTGGACCTGCTGTTCACGAACAGAGAAGGCCTGGTGGGCGATGTGGTGGTCGGAGGCTGTCTTGGGCTCAGCAACTACGACATGATAGAGTTTTCAATTCTAGGAGAGGTAAGGAAGGGGGTCAGCAAGACCGCTACCCTGAACTTTAGAAGGGCGGACTTTGGGCTGGTCGGGAGTCTGGTTAACAGAGTCCCTTGGGAAGCAGTCCTGTGAAGGGAATGAGACACGGACTCCGCATATGAGTTCAGGCGAAGACAAGCGAAGACCCTTTATTTTTACAATCTATTCCTTTTATAATATGATTTAGTGTTCACGAGCAAGCAAAACCCATTTCATTGGCTACTGTCTTGCATCCACGCGTCTCTTCAGCATTACTTATTGGTTCTTCAAGCTGGTGCACGCGACTTCCTCCTTCAGGGATGTATCCAATCTCATCCTTATTTTTCTGCCTCTGAGTTTCACAGACTTGTTTGTAACAAGCCTCAAGGCCACAGCTGCATTCCTGCGAACCTGTAACAAGCCTCAAGGGCACAGCTGCATCTCGTCAAAGTAAAACACAATCTCACTTATTCCTACAAATCCCCCTTTTTGTTTTTCTATCACAAAAGCTTGTTTCATCATATTCTATAGCATTTTCTATACCCAAGACACTAGACAAGAAACTATCATTATTATAGTGCAAAATATTAGTAACAAGAAAAAATCCATTTCGATTAGAGACATTATCCACCCGCCAATTCCACAACTTGTTAGTAAGAGATTCAGCCAATCAAATCCATCACTGACTTGTAATTTGCTAACTTCAAATCTTTGATTGCTTTATGGATTAATTCGGAGTTATCTGTTAAGTCATTCCCCATCAGTCTTCTCGGAGTTCAGTGTCTTCTGCTGTTCGTTCTTGTTATCCGATGCAAGATCCGGTCTTATGCACCTTGCAGGTACCCACTTAGGTCCTACATCTGTTGAGACACAAGCATACCCTCGACCCCAAGTTAGTAGCCGCTATGGCCCTTCCCACCACCCAGCATTTAAATTTTTCATCATTACCATCGCCTTCTCCTCTGATATACGTGCCATTCCCGACTGCATAGCTTCAAAATGTTTGACTATGGGTGTGCCATCTTCATGTTGAAAGGGCAGCAATAAATGGTTTAGTACATATATAGCTTTTCCTAATCTGTTTTGGGGAGATTCCTGAGCTTCCCCCTCTTTTTGTTTTTGCAATAGAGTTTTTAAGGTTCTGTGTGCATGTTCTATAATAGCTTGCCCTGTGGGGGAATGGGGTATCCCTGTCTTATGAGTGATACCCCATGTGTGGAAAAATTTTTGTGTCGCATGGCTGACATATGTAGGGCCGTTATCTGTTTTTATTTCTTTTGGAATACCAAGCGCTGCAAAGGCAGCTCGGAAATGGCTTTGTACATGTTGGCTAGTTTCACCTGTCATTGCAGTGGCCCAGATTGCATGGGAGTAGGTATCTATGGAAACGTGAACATATCTCTGCTGACCAAAGTCGGGTACATGAGTCACGTCAGTTTGCCAGAGCTGAAGGGAAGAGAGTCCCCTAGGGTTTGTCGCAAACAATGGGCAGGATGGTTGTTGTTGACAGTCTGGACATGTTTGCACAACGAGTTTTGCATTCCCCATAGAGATTGCAAATTGTTTCACAAGAGCTTTGGCAGATTGGTGGAAAAATTGATACGATAATTGAGCTTGAGAAAGTGTGTTTGGTACTGGGGTATGTAATGCAATGTTCGTTAGGTAGTCGGCTCGTGCATTTCCTTCTGTAAAGAACCCGAGTAAGTTTGTATGGCTTCTAATGTGGATTACACAATAGGGGTGTTTTCGTTGTTCTATTAAGAATAATAGCTCCTTAAACTTCAAAAACAAGGCTTCTTTCAGTATATGTTTTACTTGTGCCCTTTCAATGCGTTGCACAATTCCTACAGCGTATAGTGAGTCTGATACAGTATTTAATGGAGTTAGAGGCCATTCTCTAAAAGCCATGGTAATGGCATGCAACTCGACTAATTGAGGTGAACCCTCAATTTGTTCTATTTTGTGTTGCCATTGACCTACTTTTTGCCATGTGTTGACTGCTTTTCCTGTTTTCCCTGAGCCATCGGTGAACACCGTTTGACCCTTAACCGGTTGCCACTGGTATAGTGGCGCCTCTTCAATTTTCACATTATATTGTAAAAGGTGAACATTTGGGGGGGGGGGGGTGGGGCGGTGATGAGTATCAATTCTTCCACTAAACCCTGCCAAGGCCATTTGAAGTTCTAGACTATTTTGTAAGCACCAAAGTAGTCCTTTACGACAGGAAGGACAATGAGATGAGGCTCTTCTCCAGCCATTTCTACAATCCGTTCTCTGCCCTTTTTTATCAAGGTGGCGAACATTTCAATATGAGTAGCCAGGGTTTTCGCAGGTTGATGTGGCAAAAACACCCATTCCAACATTATGAGAGGGTCTACTCCTTTGTTCTCCCATTGTCCGATGATTGCTAGAGGCTGTTGGTTTTGGTTGCAGATATATAATTGTATGGGTAAATTTTCAAGTCGCCGATGACATTGTTGCAGTGAGAGTTTTTCATTTATGATTCTCCGTGTGGTTTTTGCTTCGGTCGTTCATTGGCGTGGTGCATTAATATCGGTATCTCCTTTAAGTAGCTCAAATAAGGGTGTTAATGTGTAGTTATCAATACCACACTGCGCTCTAATCCAATTTATGTTTCCCAATAGTTTTTGTACATCATTCAAGGTTTTTATGTCTGCTGAAATGATCACATTTTGAGGTTGGATACTTTGTTGTAAGATTTTCCACGCAAGATATTTCCATGGTGCTTCCATTTGAATTTTTTCTGGTGCGATTTGCAGTCCTTTGCTTTGCAATGCATATTTTAAAACAGGTAGTGCTTCACGCACCATGGTGTTCGTGGGGCCTGCTAGTAAAATGTCATCCATATAGTGATAGATATACATTTCCGGGAATTTTAGTCGTACAGGACGTATGGCTTTAGCCACATGTTTGACAGATCGTTGGAGAATTCTTCATTCCTTGAGGCAGGACAGTCCAGTGGTATCTATCCATTGGCTCACCTCAGTTAATTTTTGGTACCGAAAATGCAAAACGCGGTGCATCCATAGGATGTAGTGGGATAGTAAAGAAGCAGTCTTTTAAGTCTACTATGATTATGTCCCAATTTTGGGGTATCATTGTTGGAGAGGGCAAGCCGAGTTGGAGCGCTCCCATTTCTTCCATAG
Source organism: Platalea leucorodia (assembly GCF_965183815.1). NCBI lineage: Eukaryota > Metazoa > Chordata > Aves > Pelecaniformes > Threskiornithidae > Platalea > Platalea leucorodia. Next base: position 924,548 of record NC_138847.1, on the reverse strand, counting down.
CTTCATTTATTTGTCTCAAGTCATGTAGCAGTCGCCATTTTCCACTCTTCTTTTTTATAACAAATACAGGAGAATTCCAGGGGCTGGTTGTAGGAGTGATATGTCCTTGTTGAAGTTGTTCTTTGACCAGTTCTTGAAGGGCAGCGACCTTCTCTTTGGGGAGCAGCCATTGATCTATCCAAATGGGTGTTTCTTTTTTCCAAATAAGTTTCATTGTCGGTCGCTCATCAATGGCCGCTACTGAAAATTTTCAGGGCAATTTAAGGTGGAGCCGCAGTGGGACATTACGTCTCACCCCAACAGGCTCATGGGCAAATTTGTCACATATGGCCGTACAGTAAATGTAGACCCTTCTTGGGTATTGATATTGAGCAGGTGGGTGCTTTGAAAGGTTTGAGAAAGGCCGCCGACTCCAGTCAAGCCCTCTGTGGGGGTGGCTATTAAATCTTTTGATTGAAGAGACAGAAAATGAGAGATAATAACAGGAATATTATTTTCAGACATAGGCAGTTTAACACATACACGGCTTTACTTAGTCTGTCTGCTGGAGTGGCTCCTGGCATTCCCCCTTTTTGTTTTTGCAGGTTCAATTGTTTGTTGCAAGATTTTCCAGCCCAGATATTTCCAAGGCTCAGTTTTTTGCACTTTTTCAGGGGCTATTTCAAGTCCATATCTGTTTAGAGCTCGTCGTATCTCTTTTTCCTAGTTGTGGGCAATCTCTTTCAAAATGTCCAGTTCTACCACAGAAGAAACATGATTGCTGTACTTTCATTGCAGTGGCAAAAGCTGTAGCTAATGTTTCCATATTATGGGACATTGACTCCACCTTTTGGGTAGCTTCTATCATATCCATTAAGGAGGGATTTTTTTAGAGGCAAACCCACTTTTTTTACAGTCCATATTCGCATTTTCAAAGGCTAATTTTAAGAGTAGGACCTCTCTTGCTTCTGCATTTTTGACTTGTTTTTCCAAAGCCTCTTTAAGACGATCTAAGAATGAGATAGATCCCTCTCCTCTCCCTTGCTTTATTAACGTAAATGATTTTGACGCTCTTCCGGCATCCGGCACTTTTAGTAATGCCTGTAAAGCAAGGTCTCTGCCTTGTGCTAATATCTCTGGTCGTAATCGTGCCTGTAACATTGGGTGATTTAGCGGTGGATCCCCCATAAGCTGTGGGAGTCCTGCCCCTTGTAAAGGGTCGCCTTGTTGTCGCTGCATGTTGATAATTGTGGCGTTTTGGCAGGCGGTACGCCAGGTGCTTTCAAAGATCACCTTTTGCGTTGGGGTCAATATAAGATTAGTAAGTGTGCATATATCAAATGATGATACTATTTCATTTGTCAATATTTCCCGTAGCAGGGATTGTGTAAAAGGAGAACCCAGTCCTTGCGCGGCAACTGTTTGTCGTAGATCTTTTAAAACATTATAGCCAAAAGGTTCGTGCTCATCGGGGACATTTGCGTTGCTGCGTATGACAGGACACGCTATCGCTGAACAAAAAGCTGTATCTCCCGCTTGCAATGCTTGGTGTCTAATCTTCTGCCACCTTGTAGCAGGGGCTGACGCCCCCCATTCCTTGGGTGGCAATTGATTATGGGTTTGTGGAGTATCGGTATCAGGAGCGGTAGAGAAAGGCAGTAAGAATGCCGACGCACCAGGGGCCGGGGGCGGGCAGGCGGGGAAGTGGAGGGGTACTGATTGCAGGGATCGAAAGGTTTAGCAGAGGTGTTGAAGCTATAGGAGCAGGTGAAGGAGAAAATGGCGCGGAGGGTAGCAGCGGCGCGGGGCGGGGGTGGCTGCTGTTATCTTGTACCTGCACCGGAAACGCGAACCCCGCGGTTTCTCCACCTTTCAGCGCTTCCCTACGGAGCTGCTCCCACCGATCCCAGGGGTCAAAGGCTCGCTCAGGCTGTGGTACAGCCTGCGACGCGGGCGGCTGCATCGGACACAGGGGACAGGATGGAGTGGATTTCATTGGAATGGCACTTGGGGGAGGCGGTCTGAGTCCTGTTCCCTTGTTTGTTTCACCCAAGTTCTCATTCTTTTCATTTTCCCCCGCGTCTATAAGAGCTTCCTTATCTTGGGGCTTGCTTTCACTCAGTTCATCATTCCTTATCTGCGCCGCTTGAGCGACTGCGTTTTGTACCTTTTTTTTTTCTTTTTTCTTTTTTTTTCTTTTTTTTTTCTTTTTTCTTTTTTCCTTTTTTTTGTTTTTTTCAGCTTGCCATGAGCGCAAGGTCTCAGTCACTAATCGCCAAGTGGTCATGACTTCGGTGGCGGTGGTGTCCCCTCTGGATGCTGCCTCCCAAATCATCTGCCCTCCTGCTCCCAAGTTTTCACATCAAATACTGCAGAGACTGTAAAGGGAGCCCCTTCCTTTTGTAAGAACTTCAGTAATAGTTTTATTTTATATGCATCATACTTCACTCCTCGTTTCATAATAGCTGCATTAAAAGTTTAACTATAGCTGTTTCTTCAGCTGATATGTTAGCTCCTATTATTACTGCCCAGCTGCTCACCTGTTTCTTAAGGTGATGTCCCGGGATTAAAGCTGCGGTCCTGCCGTCAGCTTGAGTCGTTCAGCTGGGGTTCCCTCCGGACGCTACTTGCAGCGCTGCCTCCCCCGGATCACGTCGGGGTCACCATTTGAAGGGAATGAGACACGGACTCCGCATATGAGTTCAGGCGAAGACAAGCGAAGACCCTTTATTTTTACAATCTATTCCTTTTATAATATGATTTAGTGTTCACGAGCAAGCAAAACCCATTTCATTGGCTACTGTCTTGCGTCCACGCGTCTCTTCAGCATTACTTATTGGTTCTTCAAGCTGGTGCACGCGACTTCCTCCTTCAGGGATGTATCCAATCTCATCCTTATTTTTCTGCCTCTGAGTTTCACAGACTTGTTTGTAACAAGCCTCAAGGCCACAGCTGCATTCCTGCGAACCTGTAACAAGCCTCAAGGGCACAGCTGCATCTCGTCAAAGTAAAACACAATCTCACTTATTCCTACAGTCCTGAAGGGCAAAGGAGTCCAGGAAGGCTGGACGTTATTCAAGGAGGAAATCTTAAAGGTGCAGGAGCAGGCCGTCCCCATGGGCTGCAAGTCAAGCAGGCGGTGGAGAAGACCGGCCTGGCTAGACAGAGAGCTTTGGCTAGAACTCAGGAAAAAAAGGAGAGCCTACTGCCTTTGGAAGAAGGGGCAGGTGACTCAGGGGGACTACAAGGATGTTGTGAGGATATGCAGGGAGAAGATCAGAAAGGTGAAGGCGCAGCTGGAACTTAAACTGGCCACCGCCGTTAAAGACAACAAAAAAAAGTTTTTATAAATATGTTAGTGACAAAAGGAGGGCCAGGGAGAATCTCCCTCCCTTGTTGGATATAGAAGGTAACCTTGCCATGAAGGATGAGGAGAAGGCAGAGGTACTTAATGCCTTCTTTGCCTCAGTCTTTAATAATCAAGCTAGTCATCCTCGGGTTTTTCAGGCCCCTGAGCTGGGAGACGGAGATAGGACGCAGAGTGAAGTCCCAGTTGTTGAAGAGGTGGCAGTCACTGACCTGCTCCTCCACCTGGATGTGCACAAGTCCATGGGCCCAGATGGGATCCACCCGAGGATAATGAGGGAGCTGGCAGAGGAGCTGGCCAAGCCTCTCTCTGTTATTTATCAGCAGTCCTGGTCAACCGGGGAGGTCCCGGATGACTGGAAACTAGCAAACGTGATGCCCCTCTACAAGAAGGGTCGGAAGGAGGATCCCGGGAACTACAGGCCTGTCAGCCTGACCTCGGTGCCGGGGAAGGTCATGGAGCAGGTCATCTTGAATGCCATTATGCAGCAAGTGCGGGACAACTGAGGGATCAGACCCAGCCAGCATGGGTTTATGAAAGGGAGATCCTGTTTCACTAACCTGGTCTCCTTCTGTGACAAGGTGACCCGCTTAGTGGATGAGGGGAAGGCTGTGGATGTTGTCTACTTGGACTTCAGTAAGGCCTTTGACACGGTCTCCCACAGCATTCTCCTGGAGAAGCTGGCTGCTCACGGCTTGGATGGGTGCACTCTGCGCTGGGTTAAAAACTGGCTGGACGGCCGAGCCCCGAGAGTGGTGCTGAATGGAGTCAAATCCAGTTGGCGGCCGGTCACGAGTGGTGTTCCCCAGGGCTCAGTGTTGGGGCCGGTCCTGTTCAACATCTTCATTGATGATCTGGATGAGGGGATTGAGCGCACCCTCAGTAAGTTTGCAGTGACACCAAGTTGGGTGGACGTGTCGATCTGCTGGAGGGTAGGAAGGCCCTGCAGAGGGACCTGGACAGGCTGGATCGTTGGGCCGGGGCCAACTGTATGAGGTTCAACAAGGCTCAGGGCCGGGTCCTGCACTTCGGTCACAACAACAACATGCAACGCTACAGGCTGGGGGAGGAGTGGCTGGAGAGCTGCCTGGCGGAAAAGGACCTGGGGGTGTTGGTTGAGAGCTGCCTGAACATGAGCCAGCAGTGTGCTCAGGTGGCCAAGATGGCAATGGCATCCTGGCCTGTGTCAAGAATAGTGTGGCCAGCAGGACCAGGACGGTGATAGTGCCCCTGTACTGGGCACTGGTGAGGCCGCACCTCGAGTACTGTGTTCCGTTTTGGGCCCCTCACTACAAGAAGGACATGGAGGTGCTGGAGAGTGTCCAAAGAAGGGCAATGAAGTTGGTGAAGGGTCTAGACAACAAGTCTGGTGAGGAGCGGCTGAGGGAGCTGGGGTTGTTTAGCCTGGAGAAGAGGAGGCTGAGGGGCAACCTTACTGCTCTCTACAACTACCTGAAAGGAGGTTGTAGCGAGGTTGGGGTCGGTCTCTTCTCCCTAGTAACGAGTGATAGAATGAGAGGAAACGGCCTAAGCTACGCCAGGGGAGGTTTAGGTTGGATATTAGGAAAAACTTCTTCACCGAGAGTGTGGTCAAACATTGGAACAGGCTGCCCAGGGAAGTGGTTGAGTCTCCATCCCTGGAGGTATTTAAAGAACGGATAGATACGGTGCTCGAAGACATGGTATAGATGGACTTGGCAGTGATAGGTTGACGGTTGGACTCGATGATCTTAAGGGTCTTTTCCAACTTTGACGATTCTATGATTCTATGATTCTATGACATGCTCCAGAGCAGGGATTCCCTGCTTCACTGTGAGAGGGACAGGGCATGATGGCTGCCTTCTCCTGGGGATGGCTGCAGGGGTGTGAAGGGGAGCCCAGAGCTGTCCTTCCAAGCAGGGTCCCTGCACCCAAAGGGCTTGTTGGTTGCTGGGGCAGGGACTCTGCAACCCTCCAGGGTCAGCACTCATCCTGCCGAGGGAGCTCCCCACGGCACTGCGGGGAGAAGCTGTGGGTGGAAGGGGCGACCCCCAGCAGGGCAGGGCAGGGTCCTTCTGCTGTCAAGAGGCTGCTGCATGGGTGAGGGCTGCTCACAGCTCCAGAACACCCCCAGGACATTTCTGAGGGGACTTTGAAGAAGGACATCAAGGCAGCATTTACCTGTGTCGTGGTTTAACCCCAGCCAGCAACTAAGCCCCACACAGCAGCTCGCTCACTCCCCCCGCCCCAGTGGGATGGGGCAGAGACTTGGAAGAGTGAAAGTGAGAAATCTCGTGGGTTGAGATAAGAACAGTTTAATAACTGAAGTAAAATAAAATACAGTAGTAATAGCAATAGTAGTAGTAGTAGTAGTACTACTACTACTACTACTACTACTACTACTAATTTAGTCCCTCACAGCACCCCTGGCCCAAACCAGCTAAATTGTGCTCAGCAGGTGGAGGCCAGGCCCCAGCACGGTGCGACAAGCAGTGTCTCTTTGGCAGAGCCAAGGCCAGGGCACCTTTTCTTCAAACATTCTGGCACTTCATCAGGGTCCTGCACTTGTTTGGGTTGAAGTCCCAGACCGTCAAAGGTGACAACCCTTCTAGGTACCTGCCCATATTCTCCAACATGCCTTGCAACCCATAACCACACTGCCTCAGGGCCTGGGTGTTGCTCCAAAATAGTTGATTAAATTTGGAAAAAGCTGAAAAACTAGTCTTGGGAAGTACCAATAGGAGTATTTTGGTTCCCCAAGGATGTCCAAGATACTGAAGAGTTGTTGTAATGCGGGAGAAAACATCTGCCACGCAGGGCAAGGTGGTGAAGGTGCCATTCTGTGTTTCCTCCACCAAAAAGCTCTTGGATGAGAAAAGGTGAAAAGTGTAATTGTTGATTGTCCCCATGAGATGGTTCCCAAAGTAGAGTAGTGGCATCAGTGCAGAGCTCAAAGACCAGATTAAGCTCAAGGCCACTACTTTTATAATATACCTGCCAGAGAAAGCACCACCAAGCGCTACAGAGCACAGCAAACAGCAAAAGCCAAAGCCAGCCTTTAACACGTACAACAAAAAAGGGAGCATGGCACAGATCCGATAAACTAATGTTGGGGAGAGAGAAGTCAATATCATAACCAGCAACTGTTCAACAGCTATCACAATTATAAGTTCCCTCTACTACACTCTGGTCAAATCTGTCATTAACTCTATCCCAGCCAAAAGCAGTACAGCAGGACAGAGACCCCCTGCTGAGTCCTGTCCTTCCCCCCACCCTCCGCAGGTACTAAGGGAACTGGAGGGTACTGGGAGACGGGAAGCAAGACGTGACCGTGGGGAAAACAAGGCCCCCAGTGTCCGTCTGTCCCCACGGACATGCCTGCCAGTGCTGCAGAGCGGTCTCTCCCCTCTCCTTCTAACCCTCCCATCCCTTCTCCTCCCCTTTCGTGCCTGCCTCTGTCGGTCTCTCTCTCTCTCTCCCTCCCTGCCTCCATCCCTGGGTTTCCTACAATGGGGCAGGGGAAGATGCATCTCCAAATGGGAGAGGGGAGAGCTGGGCTCATAGCTTAGGCTCCCACCCTGTATACCTAGGCAAGATGGACAGATAAACCAAGTGTTTCCACCAAAGAAGAAGTAGCACAATCACTTTTCTTTTTCTCCCCTTTCTCTCTCTAAAACAGTGGCATACCTTTTGCAGGTATCCTGTAGGCAGGTCAAAGCCTGAGGAGAACAACCTTGCTAAAACTTTATTTGGGAAATAAATGTGGTCCAAAGTCCACTGCCTCACAGAAGGGACTGCAGGAAAAACAGAAACTCCCAGAAGTGCTCTCAGCCCTGCTCGGAGAAGGCGGAGAGAGATTAGCTACAGTTTAGACCAGCCCTGTAAAGTCTCCTGTCCATCTCTTTGTCAAACTGGCAACCTCGTGACAGTTTACTTTTTCAATACGCTACTGCTACAAAGCCATGAGCACCTCCTTTTAGATACCATTAAATCAGCAGATGGCATCTTCCTGAGGAGCACCTTTAATGTTAAGTGGCTATCAAACGCCATCCACCTGATTTGCATTTGTCTCAAAGGCAGCCTTGACCTCTGCTAAGTCAGTATTCCTCAATTATGACAGTGCATACAATTCATCAATTCTTTTAAAAATAACTTCAGAATACAAATAGCTCACAGCCTATTTAAACATGATAGATAACACTGTGTAACTTAGCTGCTATCTAATAAATAGCGCAAAAGCAGAAGCAGTCAAACTGAAAATCTTCCAGGCGACTGCCTGCCCTTTGGGCAATTTCCAAAGCAAATATTCAAGTCATTGCCTGAAATCTTTTTGCAACCGATCCACAACAGATCTCTTATTTCTAGGTAGTGTCCCGTAAAGATATAACCATATCCCTAACCCTTAAAAATGACATAGAATGTCAGTGAAGAATCTGAGCCATCTACAGTTCTCATGAACCACTTATCAGTGTATTTGTATTTCTTTGAAGCCGTGGCAGGAGTGCGTATCATCATCAGAACAAAACCAGTGACACCTTGGATTCACTGACACGGAGGCAAACCTCCCGCTGACTTCACAACCTAAACCAGGCTTTTACCACCAGCCTTTGATTCCCCGCCTGTGTCTCCTAAAAATGAATTATCCTCACCCCCTCAGAGACAGAGGGCTAAAGCAGAGCACTGTTTTACTTTCAGACATGTGAGGTGGACTGCTGGATGGTTTTGGAACTGAATGGCGACTGTGAAGCACAGCATGGTAGCTTGAATTCCTGTGGCACATAACAAACAGCGGGTGAGTTTAGAGAGGAACGTGGCAGCCTTCCGAAGCATTCATGGATCTGCTATCATAATGCTGACGTCCCATGAAGCCAGCAGAGGCCACGAGTCCAGCGCATTCAATGCTGCTGTTTTTCTGTGCGCTTAGTGGATTTGCTGGTGATGACATGTGGTTACTTCTGATTATCAGCTGCTGAGAGAGACACGTATCGTAGAATCATAGAATGCTTTGGGATGGAAGGGACCTTTAAAGGTCATCTAGTCCATCCTGCAATTGGCAAGGACATCTTCAACCAGATCAGGTTGCTCAGAGCCCCATCCAGCCTGGCCTTGAATGTTTCCAAGGATGGGGCATCTACCACCGCTCTGGGCAACCTGTTCCACTGTTTCACCACTCTCATCGTAAAAAATTTCTTCCTTCTATCTAGTCTGAATCTCCCCTCTTTTAGTTTAAAACCATTGCCCCTTGTCCTATCGCTACAGGCCCTGCTAAAATGTCTGTCCCCATCTGTCTTATAAGCCCCCTTGAAGTACTGAAAGGCCGCAATCAGGTCTCCCCACAGCCTTCTCTTCTCCTGGCTGAACAACCCCAGCTCTCTCAGCCTTTCCTCATAGCAGAGGTGTTCCAGCCCTCTGATCATTTTTATGTAAATGTGTGCTGCATCTCCTGATTGAGACCTGACACTCCTCCCAGTGCTAACTCACGCCACCAGTGAAAAGGCTGGTCTTCTCCATTTGCAGAAATGAATGAATACCTGCCCTGTTGTCTATCTCTTCTGATGGTTGTGGGCATCTACAGGGAGGCAAAACAGGGGTGCCTGCACTTCTTGATCCAAAATAGGCCCATCTTCATTAGGAGCATGTCCCTGCTAACAGAGGTACCAGCTGTTCCCTCTGCTGTTTGGGGCACCTGCAGCCTTGAAGAGAGCAGCGATGGCAGATCGCGTGAGTGTCCCGCCTGGAAAGAATGGGTGCATCGATGCCGGATTGCTGGAAAAGATCTTGCTTGGCTTGTGCGAGCCAGGCCAGCAGCTTCACCCAGCAGCTCTCCCCACTCAGCGCGGAGAGCTGAACCACTTGCGTACAATCCCACGCTGCCCTTGCCCCACACTGGCCAGAGGATGCTGCCCAGGGTCCCCAGGATGGTGATGTTTGGGCCAGGGGTGCTGTGAAGGAAACCACCCTGGAAAGGCAGGGATAGCTGCAGGGCAGGCAGCGGGGGAGAGGGAAAGGGCCGCAGTGCCCCTAGGGAGACAGCTCCATCGCCCAGGCTGCTCTAAGCCCCACTCCCGCAGGACTCCCCTGCCACCAGGCTTTCCCGAAGGAAAGCAACACCCCGGGTGTCAGGCTGCTCCCCCGGGACTGCCCCCGCTTCTGGGCTCCAGCGTGCGCAGTGCCCCAGGAACCGCTCCTCACCACTTCCCCCAGCACTGCCCTCCTCTGTGGGCTCTGCCCGCTGCCAGGGCTGGAGGGAGCCCAGGCCTCCAGGCTGCTTTAACCCCCTCCAGACTCCCCCTAGTCGGGCACTCTCCTGAAGCACCAGTCTTGCCAAACGGGTTCTTTGTGCCACGGGTCCTGGGCAAACAAAGCTTATCAGAGATGCTGTGGGGACAAACATCCCTCCCCTGGCCAGGGGAGCCCTGTCCCCGCAATTAGCTCCGAGTGGCTGCCTGGGGACAAGCGCCCGCTTCATCGTGTCCCTCTGGATGGCCACATCCTGCTCAGGGACAGCGCTGGCCTGGACCAAGGACGAAGGCATTGAAGGGACACTTTGTTGGCACACGGGCCTTTGGTGAGCTGTGACCAAGTCCCAGGCAGGGACAGGGCTGGAGCCAGAGCCTTGTTGGGGATGGGGTCACTGGGACCCCCTGTCTGGGGGCAACTCTGCAGAGTGGGACCCATGTTGTCTGGGAGGGCACGGTGGCCCCAGGCAGTGGCAGGGTGAGGGCCAGGGCAGGGGATATTCCCCTCCGTTCTCTGCTGCGGCTGGGGACTGCACCAGTTTGGGGCCTGCAGTGCAGGGGAAATGGGGCGGGCTGTAGCTGGGCACTGCAAGCACCCCAGCACTTCCCCCAAGCCAAGCCCTCGTCTCCCGCTGCTCAGCATTCACCAGTGCTCCCCACTGCCAGTGCCTCCAGCGTCTGAAGAGCCCAGTCACACAGCAGTGCCTATTGCCCATGCCCCAGGTTGTCCTCCCACCTTCCAGTATTCCCTAATCCCAGGGTCCCTGGTGCCCCAAGAAGAGGGGTCAGTCCCAGCCCCCTCTGTACCCAAGGGGCTGGAGAGGGCTCAGAGACAATTCTGCTTAGGAATCCCTGGTTTGAGGCTGGCGTCATCTCAGGGGGAGTCCCGGAAGGAAAGACTGGCCTGGGAGGCGAGCGGCACTGGGAGATGGCAGTGCTGGGAGCTGATGGGCGCTGGGAGGTGGGGGCATCTGGCTTTAGGGGGCTGTTGGAGGGTGGCTTTGTGTTGGAGCGGTGGGTCGTCACCGTAGGGTTTCCAGCAGTCAGAGGCACAGTGCCCACCCCCCTCGCCACCCGCAGATGCCTGGGCCCTTCCCCGTGCAGCTGCCTCGTGCAGGAAGCTGGACTGATGCCGGGGAAGGTGTCTGGATCAGTGCCGGAGGTGGGGGCGACTCTGTGCCAGAGTTGGGCTTGTTGCCAGGGCTGGTGTCTCTGCCAAGCCTGGCTTTGCCCTGGGGGCTCTTGGGGCAGGGAGGGGCAAGGAGGTGTCCTGGGAAGGATAAATCTGCCCATCACCTTCTGCACCCTCACCCGGGACTCACCACACTGCAGAGGAAGATGAAGGTCGCAGTGCTCAGTGTGGCCCTGCTCTTCACCATCCTGCTGTGCACCCTGGCAGATGCTCAGGTGAGTCCTCAATGCCACGGGGAGGGGCTCAAGTCTGGGGACGGCTCTTGGCTGCAGGACATCAGCTCTCCTGCAGAATGGAATCATAGTGGTAAGCACGAAACCCCATAACTTGGCCTCTCCCTTTCCCAAGCAAGGAGCTCCTCCAGGCTCCCCTGCATCTCCAGCCCCAGGCAATGCAGCTTTCTCCCTCGCACAATTCCACCTGTTCCCTCCACTTTGCCCACAATTAATCCTCTTGTGCCCAGAGCCCAAGTTCCTCAGTGAATGGTTGGACCTGTCCCCTCCCTGGGAGGGTCCACTGCAAACTCCTGGGAGGGCCCCCACCCCTTTCTTGTCTTGGTGCCCCCACATCTCCTCCCTGGAGGAACTGGAGGGCAGTTTGGTCCTCCCATCCCTTCCTGGGACTGGGGACGTCCCAGTGACCAGTGAGGTCTCATGGTCTCTCTACAGGTGGGGGATGAAGTCGAGGGACTACTGGAGAATGAGGTGGGTACCAGGAGTTCTGCTGGCCCAGACCCTGCCCTTCCATGGCCATGGCACTCCAGGGCATCCCAGTACACCCCAGTGCACCCCACTGCAACTCTAGAGAACACCCCTGCACCCACTCTTTTCCCACGCAGGCCCCCTTCCCCAGGGCCCCCATTGCATTCCCATCCATCCCATCACAACCCACTACACCTTGGGGTGCCCCAGTACACAGCCACGCACCCAGGTGGGCCCCTTCCCCAGGACCCCACTGCTTCCTGTGCACCACCATACAAACTCACGTACCCCATGTTTCCAGGGAGGCACCTTCCCCAAGGACCCCGTTGCTTTCCCCTGCCTCCCTGTACTCTCCAGTGCACCCAAGCGAGTCCCTAACCCTCTCTTTCTCCCCAGTCCCTTCCACCTAAGCTGTTGAGGGCGCTTCTGCAACGGAGAACATTGCCTGTAGCCGTTGATGTCCAGGTGAGCAGCATCAGGGCATCTCCAGCCCCACAAAGCATCCTGGGCCCTGGGGGGATCCCTGACTCACCTTCCCCAAGGACCCCATTGCTTTTCCCTGCCTCCCAGTACACCCCAGTGCACCCAAGTGAGTCCCTAACCCTCTCTTTCTCCCCAGCCCCCTGCGCCTGAGCTGTTGAGGGTGCATCTGCACCGGAGAACATTGCCCGTAGCCGTTGATGTCCAGGTGAGAAGCATCAGGGCATCTCCAGCCCCACAAAGGATCCTGGACCTCAGGGGATCCCTGAGCGCACCTTCCCCAAGGACTCTGTTGCTTTCTTCCTGCGAGAGGGAAAGAGAGGGGACTGTCCATGATCCATGTCCCAGGGTGAGCTGGACAGAACCACCCCCATGCCTTTCCTTGCACCCAGTGGGGCTCCGCAGACCCAGCGTGTTGCTGTGCAGGCCAGGCAGGGGCTCTGGTGCCATACAGACCCCCCTGGGCAGGGTTCTGGGAGGTTTAGGGACATCCCGGGATAATGACACACTGGGCAAGGGGCTCTGGGTGCCATATGGATCTCAGGAGAGCCAAGTCCTGTCCTGGGGCTATTGAGGGCTCCAACTCCCTTCTCTTTCCCCAGCTCTCTGCAGAGAGAGATGGTGGGGACAAGGCTCCTCTCGTGTTCCAGCGGACATTGGGGGTCTCGTTTCAGGCTCTGTCTTTCAGGACCGGAACCGGTGGTGACACCCCTGTCCTGTCGCCCTCCAGCGCCATGAGGAGATGATCATTCCTGGATGACCCCACTTGATCCCTTGGGAGCCCTGGGCCATTTCCCTCTCATGATCAATAAACCCCTTCAGCAAAGCTACGCTCTGTGTGTGTGTGTGTGTGTGTCCGTGTCCATGTCCCATCTCCTCTGCCAGTGCCCAGACACCTGGGTCCTCTCTGGCTGCACCACCGTGATGAGCAGAGCGGCTGAGGGAGCCCAGATGCCTGGGGCGTCTCTGGAAAGGAGATCCCCTTCCCACCCAGCATGTGCCACCAGATACGGGCAGATTAGGGCAAGCTGGAGTGTCCCCCCAGGAGGCTGGCAAGGCAAGGGGCAGACGGTGCCAGCCCTTGGGGCACCTGCTGTTTTGGAGGCACAGTGGGAAACAGGTTCTTACTGGGGCTGTAGTGAGCACCATCCCTCAAACAGCACCATTGGGTGTCGGGGCAGGAGAGGAGCGCGGACAGGCAGTCCGGATCCCTGGGTCCTCTGCCCTGCGCTGGGAGGGGCGGTGGTTCCCCGCCCCATGGACTCAGCACTCCTGGCTTCACAGGAGATTTCAGAGACCCATGCTGGGCCCGTGTGCCTTCCCAGACCCCCAGCCCACACCCTTCTCTGGGACACCCCCCCAGCACAGGCCAGGAAGGCATGTTGGGGCCAGCGGATGCTGCAGAGAATCCCCCCGGGCTGTCTGGCCCAGCTCCATCACCATGGGAGTGGGAGAAGCTGGTTCCCTGGCGCCGAGCCTCCGTGGGACTTCTCTGGTGTCTAGAAGTGAGGTTCTGCACCAGCTGCAGTTGGTATCTCCACAAAAAGGCACAGGCAGGGCTGCTCCCTCCAGCCCAGAGGCCTGCTCTGAGGTGATTTGGGGGGCTGGAAGTGGCCAAGAGGGCCAGAACTTCCTAGGGGAGGAGGAGGGTTGGGGAAAGACAGGGGCACAGGATGGAAATGCTGTCCTGAATCATTGCAGCCTGCCCTTGGGAGAGAGGTCCGTGGCAGCTGGGCTAAAACTCAGTCCTTGCCTCTGGGCTGTGCTTCTCCTGCCTCTCCAAAGCCCTCACGCTGCTAACGACTGATCTCACAACCGCTCACGGAAAGTCCACACCAGTCTGCAAAGCTCAGTGTTGTCCAATGGGAAGGGGAGGGAAGGGAAAAGGGGAGTGTGCTGTCAGGGCTGACACTCCCTGGGTCTCTCCCTCCAGTCCCAGAGGCAGCTTTTCTCCCAGGGCTCTGGGGCTCACAAGCTGTTCAGCTTTATGTGCAGGGAGAAGGCAGACACATTCCGCAGGGCCTGTTCAGGCCAGGTGGTCTTGGAGCTGCTGCTGCTGCTGGAGCTTCAGAGCTGTCTGTGCTGGGACACTGGCCCTTGTGCCCAAGCCCAAGGTGTGTCCCCAGTGCTGCTGATCAGCCACTCTTGGCTCAGGGATGGGGCCTTGGCCTCAACATGCATCGACCCTCAGGGAAAAGTGTCTTGGTGCTGACACGCCATGAGAGGCAGGACAGTCTCTTGCCTTTGAAGAGCGGGACAAACATTGGAGGAGTCCTTTCTTCTTCAGCCAACCGCATGCCATCTTGAAACAATTTCCCAGGGGCCAGACCTGCCCTTGGGTGGGAGGGGAGCAGGGCAGGGCCCTGACTCCAGAGGCTGCTGCCCTCCATCCCACAAGGCTGGCCAGGAAAACCCTGCTTCCTGGGTGCTCATGGGAGCAGGAGGACAGGCAATGCTGGGGAGGGGAGCCACCCTCCTGCCTGCCCAGGGTCCACTGAAGAAACAACTGCTGTTGTCTCTTCCTCCCCCTTCCCAGATGGACCCTTTGCTCTGCTCTCAGCCTGACCCTTCCTTCTTCTCAGTCTGCACTGAGCATCGTGCCCTGCATGCGCAGCCGTGCTCCCCCGCTGCCTCAGCCCCTCCTGCCTCCCACCTCCCCCTGCTCCAGCACACATAGCCCCAGCTATGCCCACAGCGCTTCCAGCTCGGGACAGGTTTGGGTCTTTTGCCTAAGCATGCAGAAAGGTGCTTGGTGTCAGGATCGAGCATCGGCACCAGCCCTCAGCCTTGGTGTTTGCAGGGCTGTTCCTTTCACATTTTCTCACTCCTGTCTCCCAGCTCTTGTTGCGCAGAGTTTTTTAAGCTTTCTTAATTATGTTATCATGAAAGCACCACCAGCTTTGCTGATGGATTCAGCTTTGGTCAGCAATGGATCCAGGTTTCGGCAGCGATGGATCTATCTTGCAGCTGGCTGGAACTGGCTCTGTCCGACACAGGGGCAGCCCATCCTCTCTTCTCATAGAAGCCACCCCTGCAGCCCTGGCCCCTCTCTAAACCTTGCCGTGTAAACCCAATGCAGTCAGCCTTTCCCTGTTTTGCAACAGCCGGAGGTT
Organism: Platalea leucorodia; assembly: GCF_965183815.1. Classification (NCBI taxonomy): domain Eukaryota; kingdom Metazoa; phylum Chordata; class Aves; order Pelecaniformes; family Threskiornithidae; genus Platalea; species Platalea leucorodia. The sequence continues at coordinate 909,498 of NC_138847.1, read as the reverse complement.
ACAGGACTTGTGGCCTAGAAGTGTCTGTACCAATGCACTAAGGAGCTGGGGAATCTTTTCCTGTCAATTTGTTTACCTTTCTTTGGACCCATCTGCGTATTTGTCACCACCAAACACTCAGAGGAGTGGCAGGGTTGTGTGAGGGGGACTGAAGGACGTGTGCCAGCATCAAGCCTTGTGGCACTTTGCTGATCATTTCCCTCCAGGGTGAACAGTGTTCATTATATTCAATAATCTTCAGTGTTCAATATCTTCAATATCTTCCTTGATGATCTGGATGAGGGGATTGAGTGCACCCTCAGTAAGTCTGCAGATAACACCAAGTTGGGTGGAAGTGTTGATCTGCTGGAGGACAGGAAGGCCCTACAGAGAGACCTGGCCAGGCTGGAACGATGCGCCCGGGCCAACTGTAGGAGATTCAACAAGGCTCAGTGCTAGGTCCTTCACTTGGGTCACAATAACCCCATGCAGCGCTACAGGCTTGGGGAGGAGTGGCTGGAGAGCTGCCTGGCAGAAAAGGACCTGGGGGTGTTGGTTGACAGCCGCCTGAACATGAGCCAGCAGGATGCTCAGGTGGCCAAGAGGGCCAATGGCATCCTGGCTTGTATCAGGAATAGTGTGGCCAGCAGCACCAGGGAGGTGATAGTACCCTATACTCGGCACTGGTGAGGCCGCCCCTCGAGTACTGTGTTCCGTTTTGGGCCCCTCACTCCAAGAAGGACATTGAGGTGCTGGAGTGTGTCCAAAGAAGGGCAATGAAGTTGGTGAAGGGTCTAGACAACAAGTCTGGTGAGGAGCAGCTGAGGGAGCTGGGGTTGTTTAGTCTGGAGAAGAGGAGGCTGACGGGCGACCTTACTGCTCTCTACAACTACCTGAAAGGAGGTTGTAGCGAGGTGAGGGTCGGTCTCTTCTCCCATGTAACAAGCGATAGGACAAGAGGAAATGGCCTCAAGGTGCGTCCAGGGGAAGTTTAAGTTGGATATTAGGGAAAACTTCTTCATCGAAAGGGTAGTCAGGCACTGGCACAGGCTGCCCAGGGAAGTGGTTGAGTCTCCATCCCTGGAGGTATTTAAAGACGAGTAGACGTGGTGCTTGAGGACACGGTTTAGTGGTAGACTTGGCAGTGCTGGGTTAACGGTTGGACTCGATGATCTTAAGGGTCTTTTCCAACCTTAACGATTCTATGATTCTATGATTCTATAATTTTCTTCATAGCAGCCCGTATGGTGCTATGTTTGGGATTCGTGACCAAAACAGTGTTGACAACACCCCAATGTTGTAGCTATTGCTGAACTGGGTTTGCACAGCATCAAGGCCTTCTCTGCTTCTCTCAAAGCTGGAAGAATTCATGATGTATTCAGCTGATGGATTCAGCCTGGCATGGAGGAAGCCCCTGGGAGGTCCTGGTTTCGATCCCCTGCATCTCCAAGGATGCTGTTTCCCTGACTCCCCAGCCTCAGGCAGGTACAGGCTGGAGCTGGAGCACTGGTCCTCTCCAGGCACTCTGGGCCTACCCTGCCCACCCAGGGCCTGGCTGTGGGGGGAGGAGGGCTGTGCTTTTTTTGAGCTCCCTCTCAGAAGAGAGGCAGGCAGCTGTGGTGGACCAGACCGCAGGTCACTGCCCTGCACCACAGACCCACCCACCCAGCACCCAGGGACAGTGCTTGGCAGCAGAGCCCTGTGGGCAGATCTCAGGGAGGGGAGAGACACCAGCAGCACACTAGGAATCCTTCCTGGCTGCATGAGAGATGTGGTGTGAGGGTGCGGGTGCCCTTTGGGACCAGAGACACACTGCCCTGGTAGCTTTGCAGGGGTAAGGGTCTGAGATTGTCCTGTCTCCAGGTGGAGATCCCAGACCCCGTGGGAAGCACCCAGCTGTGCCAGCAGGTACAGGTGTCTGAGCTGGAGGAGCCTGCACAGGCCTGTGGGACTCCCAGCTGGAGGAATGACATTTCTTGCCCTGACCCTGTCTCCAGGTCCTTTTCCCTCTGCCATCACCACTGGCTTGAGCAGAGCCTTGGCTCAGGGAAGTTGAGCAGCTGAAGTCAGGCACAGCCCTGCAGAGGTGGGACTGGTGGAACCAGGGCCCACCTCTTGTTCCTGGGGGGATTTGGTGTCTCCATCCACCTCATGCCAGTGGGAACAGGGAAGCACAGGCCTGTCTACAGCCGTGCACAGGTGGGGAGGGCCAGGAGATGGTGCCTTGGCTGCTCCCTCAGCAAAAACATCTGAAACCAAAATGGGCTGTGAGACATGGCCGTTCACCTGCAGGGTCTCCAGCACCTGGGAAAAATAGGCCCAAATTCAGAGAAATAAGGTACAAAAGTAAAGCAAAATAAAGAAGGTTGGAGATATCTTCTGAACACAGGACAGTGGGCACCAGTATGGACACTGACGTGCGGACTCAAGCCGCCCCAAGCAGGGACTGGGGAGAAGAGCCCTGGGTCTGTCCCATGCCACCTCCCCGCCAGCTCTGCCCTCCCCAGCTGTAATATTTCTCCCTTACTCTGGCACCTGGCAGAGCTTTGCCTCCTCATCCTCAGGGAGATGAGCCACAGGCCTAGGGGTGTGTGAGGGGGCAGCACACCTGAGGAGAGAGAGCCCGTTTCATGGCATTTTGGGGGCTGAACAATCTGGCCCTGCAGGCTGGGTCTGTGCTCTGGAGCAATGCAGGATCATCCCTGTGCCCCAGATCTGGGCTTGCTCCTGCAGCACCCAATGACCTACCCAAGGGCGTGACTGTGAGACCCCAACCCTCTGCACTGCTGCCCCACGCTGGGCAGAGCAAGGCTGTGGGAAGTCCATGGGAGAGCAGCGTTTCCAGGGCGAGACCCCCAAGGGTATGGGTGACACACATGCACACTGCAAACACAGCCTCCATCCCATGGGAAACCCCCAGCAGGGCAGGCTCCAGCCCTGCATCTCCACAGGGAGAGATGGGCCCAGGGCTGGGGATGGAGGGGCTGGCGTGGGACCGGGGGCTGCCAGCAGGAAAGCTCTGGGGACCAGGGCAGAGGGGTGTGTGAGCCTGGGCTCCCCCTGGTCCCCCCCAGGGTCACCCTGAGGGCAGCTGAGGAGCCTGTTGGGGAAGAGCCAGAGGGGTGTGGAGACCCACGAGCAGGAGCAGGGAGGGCAGTTTGCGCTCCAGGTTACTGCCCAACAGTTAAAGCCTTATCCCCAAACGATAGTTGCTTGAGAAGTTGCTCTTCTAGGGTGAAGGACGCAGACAAAAGTGAGGGACCCTGGCTCAGCTCCCCGCAGTGCCTGCTTTAGGGCAAGGACACAAAATGCCCTCTGCTGAAGAAACGTGCCCACGTGAGCATCCTCCCAGACAGGCCCTTCTCAAGGGCAGGGGCTGGGTGATGGCTTTGGGCACAAGTCCACGTCTCTTAGGGATCCTTTCATCCTGCCCCTGGGCTCTCCATCCTCTGCCTCCTACAGCACCGAGGGAAAGGTCCCCCCATCTCCACTGCCCCCATCCCACCTGCACAGAGGTACTGCCCCAACACAAACCCGCACTCACACCCCTGGCGAAGCAGCAGGAGGGCAGGGGTGGGGGCTGGAGCACAGCAGGAGGACGGGGTCCCAGGGCTCCCGTGGGGCCTTACAGCCCCTGCCCAGGAAGGAGGCAGCCCTGGGGCTGTGACAGGAGTGCTCGGGGTCTGTGAGGGCCCAAGGCAGCAGGAACAACCCGTGGAGACTGGGGTCCTGGCAGAGCCAGCAAAGGAGCAATCCCAGCCCCGTGTGCCCCAGCAAGTGGCTCTGCAACCTGTGCCAGGGCAGTGGGAGCAGAGCTGCCTCCTAACCACTGTGGGAGATGATCCATGGGCCGTGACAACCCCTGTGCCAGGCTGGGGTGTCCATAGGCCTTAGGGCTAACATCTGTGAGGCCACAGCCCAGGGCTCACCCAACACAGCAGCTCTGTCGTGGCCTCTCTGCATGGGACCAGCGTGGCCCAGGAAGGGCCTGGGGGAAAGAGCAACTAGGGAACCCCGAGGTGAAGAGACGGGCACTCACAGGACCTTGGAGAGAGACATTTTGCCTGGAAATTGTGGCTGGCAGGATGGAAATGTCTCTGTCAGCAGGAATATTCCCCAGGGATCATGGGCTCTCGCAGCCCCACAATTTGACCTCGAGACTGCTGTCCCTGAGACGCGCCCCTTCCCACCCACCATGTCTTTGTGCTCTGCTCCTCCCGATCAGCCTCAGGGAGACACCCTGACATCAGGCCAGGCAAGCACCAGCTCTGGCTCAAACCCCTAAAGGCTTTTAATAAGAACAAATATGGAGACATGATACAAAAACAGGGGAATAAAAAAGAGGAAATGCCCGGCTGTTTCTGCTGCCCGTGGGAAAAGGGAGAGGGTTCCCTGGTGCTCACGGCTCTCCCAGCTGCACAGACCTCTCCTCCCTCCTGGCTGCACCCAGCTGCATGGCAGGGACGGGCTCTCCTGGCACGGGGCTCAGGGACTGTTGTGCACTGAGCTCCGGTGGCACAGGCTGTGTGTCCTCAGGGGGATGTGCCAGAGACGCCTCTTCAGCATCGTCATAGCCTGTGCTCTCTGGGGACAGGGACCAGGCATCTCCCTCAGCTCCGGGGGCCCCAGTACATCTCTGGGAGAACAGGTTTGCCCCTGCAAGCAGCAAGACAGGCCATTGCACGTTCGCCCCATGGGGTGCCCCTCCTGCTCTGTACATCACCTTCCTCCCTTCTCCTCACCAGTCCAGAGATGTTCAGCTCCCCTTCCTACCCCCAGACCTCCAAGGAAAACTCCTGGTGCATTTTCCCCCATCCCAGGAGGTTGGGCTCTCTGTAGAGCAATGATTCATCCGGCACCAGGGATGGCAGCCCAGGAACCAGCAGCGCTCTCTTTCCCTCTCACCTCCAGGTGCATCCCTGGGTCCTGCTGCCTCCTCTCGTGCCATTTCCCAGCCTCCCTGCCCAGGGGCACGATCCTCCCCAGGCTCAGAAACCTCCCTGGCATCATCATAGCCATCCGCTGGGTCACCTCCAGGCAGGACAGAGACAGCTGAAAGGAGAGGGGAGCTGGTGCCAGGGAGAAGATACATTTGCAGAGCAGAGGATGGGAGGATGCTCAGGGACATGGGGCTCAGACACCGGTGTTGGCAGCACCACAGGAAACCCCCCCCATGTCCTCCCCAGCTCCGACGGTGACACCGCTGTTCTTCACAAGTCTGCAGGGAGGAGAGATCCACTCCTTCCCGCACCCTATTACCTGCTGCTGATCCTGGACCATCCTCCTCCTTGCTGTCCACGGAGTAGGGCTGCAGCTTGGTCAGGGACCCCTCTGAAGAGGAGCCTGGAGAGAGGCACAGCGGCTGTTAGGGGAGTGCGCTCTGCTGACCAGGCTTGTGGTCAGTGCTGCTGGGGACGGGGGACCCCCAGAGGCAGGGCTGAGTGGGGAGAAGGGCTCAGGACTCACCCTGCTCCCCTGGGACAAACCCTGTCTCAAAGGGGCTCCCAGAGCTGCCCTGGGACAGCCCCTTCCCTCCCCCCTCAGGGGTCCCATCGGGGTGCAGGGACAGGCAGAGAGGGGCTGTCCCCAGCCGGGAGGGGAAGAACTGGTGGGGAGGAAGCTCCTCTCTTGGGCCCAGGACCTGGCTGCTCTCCCCACAGCCCCCACAGCCCCAGCACTGCAGGGACCATGGGCCAGGGGACTGCAGGGGGTCAGCCATGGGTGGGGGGAGAGGGGGAAGAGCCTGGCAGATGTGCCCCCCGGGAGGAACCCACACCCACCTGAGCCACTGAACCTCGCCTGCTTCTCCCACGCCGGGCTGTAACCGATCTCCTCATACACGGCCTCAGGGAAGGGCTCCCAAGCTCTCCCAGAGCCTGAGGACAGCAGCAGGGCTGGCCCAGGGACAGGCAGAGATGGGACAGGATCCTGCTCTGCTCCCCCATTTTTAGTCCTCTGGTCCAGAAGATGCCAGAGCACAGTGCCGCTTCCTGAGCGCAGCTCTGCCATTTCTGTCCTCAACCCGTCCCTATCTCCTGCGACAGCCTTTCAGCTTCCCCTCAGAAACAGCCCCTGTGCCCCTCTGGCCCCTGGGTCAGCTCCCTCATGCTGAGCTTGGAGCAGCTCATCCTTTGCTCTTACCCTGGAGCTGCCCCCTCTCTGCCCCATGGATCCTGGGAGGAGGTCAGGGCTGGACAGAGGAACAGCCTGGGGGCCTGAAACCATGGGGATCGACCCTGCTACCCTGCATTCCTCCTGGAATTTCACCTGCTCAACCGCCCCCTCCAGAGCTGCCCAGAGCGCTGCCAGTGTCCGTCTCCCCTCTGCTCCCATCTCCCCCAGCCCAGCTCTGCCATTTCTGTCCTCGCCCCATTCCTAATTCCGCCCATGTCTGGACTCTCTCTGCCCCTTGCTGCTGGTGGCCCATGGTCAGGCAGTCAAGGAGGTGGTGCATGGGAATGAAGGCAGCGCACACCCTTATCCCCCCAGCTCTGCCTGTGCCACTCACTCACACCTCACAGCACCCCTGGCCTTGCCAGGAGGCAACTTTCCCCGCCACCCACCTCCGCACCCAGCCCTGGCGCTTCGCACTTGCCCGGCCAGGAGGGCCAGGACAAGGCAGAGAAGGGCCCCCAGGATGATGCAGATGATGATGGGCAATGAGACTCTCCCGCTGACGGTCGGACGGCCCCGGGTGGGATCTGCATGGCAGGAGCACAAAAAGGGCAGCCCCAGGCCTGGGAGAGGTGGGGGGCTGGGACACCCCAGTCCTGACCCCCATTACACCAGGGTAGATGACCCCAGGAGCGAGTCATGAGGAAGATCCCACCCTGATGGGGGAATGACAGCCCTCCCCAGTGCCCCTGCCCCACTGCTATCCCAGTGCCTCCTCCTGGGACTTTCACATCCTGGCAAGGAACCCCTTCCCTCCCGCCATGGGTCACAGCTGGCCCTGAGAAGACCCAGCACCAGCGGGGAGGAGAGGTTACCTGGTCGGAGCATAGGTGCTGCTGTCCTGGGTGCAGCTGCAGAAGAGGAGAAGGAGAGCTGGGCTGAGAGGGTGGGTGTGCAGGTACCAGGGAGCCTCCTCTCTCACACGCCATGTGTACAGGTGTGTGCATGTATCCCTGACACATCCCACCCAAATTGCCCCTCCTGCAAAACTGGATGGCCAGGACAGAGCCCAGGGCCCTGCTCTGGGTATTGGGCAGGGTGGCGCAGGCAGCCCAGGAGATGCCCCTGTAAAAGCCCCTGTAGGCCCTGTCTCTGCGCTTGACTGTGCCCAGCAGGGAGCAGGAGCTGGGGGGATGCTGGTGCCCGGAGAGCTCCGAATTACCGTTGCAGGTGATGTGGGACTCGTCTCGCAGGTCATCACACGACTGTGGGTCCCAGGGAGCAGAAGGACACTGCCAGAAGGAGCTGTTTCTCTCCCCACACTCCACGCGATCCAGCCAGGTGAGGCCACACACCCTACCATAGGGCAGGCGTATTTCCAGGGTCCCTTCATCCCCACAGCCCAGCTCCTTGCATGCCAGCGACACCGTTTTGGGAGTCATTGAGTTGGAGCAAACGGTCCCCCATGTGCCATTGTAGAACACCTGCAGGCGCCCGGAGCAGTTGGTGCTGTTGTGCAGCCTCAGGGCCATGAAATCTGGAAAGAAAGAGCCCAGAGGGGAACAGGCTGGTCTGGGGCTATGGGAGCAGAGAAGCCTCTTCACCCCCCAGGCCCTCAGCCAGGCAGAGGCACGGCCAGCAAGTCACCCTTTTGCCAGGGGCAGAGAGAAGTCCCTGACGGACAGACACCCATGCCCTCCCCGCTAACCCTTGGGGACAGCTCAGCTTACAAGGGGCCCCCAGTGGGACCGAGGGGGTTTGTGCATGGGTGTCCCCAGGACAGGCTCAGGCAGGGGCTCAGAGGCAGCCAGGCACAGCCTCGGTTGTTGCTGGCTCTCCCCTTGTCCTGGTGTCCCTGGGCACTGGGCTCCCACCACAGCTCCCAGCACAGACCTGAGCAGACGACTCCTGCGTCCTCATTGTGCCCGCAGTCGTGCTGCCCCCATGTCCCTGCCGGGCAGTCCCAGAGAGCAGCTTCGGCCCCGGAGCAGTTCACGCTGTCCAGCCATATCTGACCGGAGCCTTCCCCAAACCGAGCGGAGCCAACAGCCTCCACTGCCCCTCCGCAGCCCAACTGGTGGCAAACGACGGCGGCATCAGACAGGTCCCACTGGTCATCGCAGACAGTCCCCCAGCTGCCCTGGTGGTAGATCTCCACTCTGCCAGCACAGCGCCCGGGCCCGTTCACCAGCCGGACCTGCCGACTCCCTGCAGCAGGAAGAAACCCCAGCTGCCATCAGGGGCTGGCTGCCCACCCAGCCCCGAGCCTGGGGGGGCCTGTGCAGTGCCACTCACCCCAGCAAACGACCCCCACGTCCTCTGCAATCCCTGCTGCCAGCACGCTCACAGGCACGGAGGTGTTGCAGAGGGTCAGGTTGGCCTCGTGCCCTGCGCACCAGACCCCTCGCAGCCCCACGGGACCTGTCCCTCTCTGAGGCTTCGGGGGGTTGTAGGCTGTCTCTGCCTCTCCGCACCGCAGCCGCCGGCACACCACGCTGGCCTCCTGCATGTCCCACTGCTCATCCAGGACTCGGCCCCACGTCCCGCGCTGCAAGATCTCCACTCGCCTGTCGCACCGGCTCCCTCCACCCACCAGCCGCAGGGCTGTGGAGCTGCCTGGGCCTGGGGAGAGCAGCCATGCCCCAGCCCTCAGCAGCACCAGACAGCCCACAAACCTGCAGCACCTCTCCAGGCTCCCCAACCCTCACAACACCCTGCAGCTCACCCGCCTGCCCCCCGCCCTCTGTGGTCAGCTTCAGGAGCAGCTTTCCACAGGCTTGCTTCCCCAGTCCCTGAGCCTTCCTGAGCAAGACACTCCCTTTGCTCTTGGTGGGGCAGAGCCACCCAACACATCCCTGCTGAGGCAGATGGGGCAGCTCCTGCAGGAGGGAGCAGCCGGCGGTGGCCTGGGGACAGGCAGCCCCAGGACAAGCCTTGCCCCACCTCAGCGCTGGCCTTGGCACTGCTGAGCCATGGGGCAGAGCACACACGCCTCTGTCCCTCTGCATCCCTGGGGATCTGGGCCTGGGAGCCTGTGTCCCTGGCAGGGAGCAGAGCAAGGGGGGCCTTTCTGATCAAACAGGAGAAGTTTGGGTCTTGTGCTGACCAGAAGTGAGGGCAAAGCCCAGCCCTGCTCTGCAGCTCACATCCCAGGCCTTCTGCTGGGGGCACCTAGGTAGCCCCCCCCAGGTATGGAACTGGGGTCCTTGGGCCTCTCTGTGGGGCTGGGACAGGGCTGTCTGCAGCCAAAGGGATGGAGGTGAGCCCCGCAGCCCTGTCCTGGCTCTGTCCTGCAGCAGGAGAGCAGAGGAGCCCAGCCCTGGCAGAAGCCCCATGGTGTGTGCCACTGCCCTGGGGGAGATGCCTGACCTCATTTATTCCTCAGCTCTCACACATCAGAGCAGTCAGTGAGAGGAGGCAAAGTCCTCCAGGATACTCCTGGTGAACCAGGGTTTCTCAAGGGAGAAATTCACCCTGGTGCTGCCATGGGGTCCTCTGCTTTGGGTAGCCATGCAACACCCAAGGAGCAAATGGAGTTAACACAGCATTGTCCCAGCACTCACCTGAGCAAATGACAGCAGCTTCGTTCTCATGGGAGCACGGTGAGGCCCCCAGGGCGGTCACTGGGCACTGTCCCAGGTGGGCTTCAGTCCCATCACAGTGGAATGAGTCTCTCCAGACAGGTCCCGTGCCTCTCCCAAAATGCCCTCCTCTGGGAATGGACTCAGCAAACCCGCAGTCGAGGTGACGACAGAGCACGTGGGCGTCTGAGAGATCCCAGCGGGAGGCACAGAGGGTGCCCCAGGTCCCCAGCACATGGACCTCCACCCTCCCCTCACACGCCGTCCTGCCGTTCACCAGCCTGAACCCTGTGTACTCTGGGGACAGAGAAGGATGAGACAGGGCAGACTTGTGCTTTTGCTCCCTTGCAAGGTGAAGGAGCAGACAAATGGAGGAGAGCCTGCCTTTCTCCTCCTTCTGCCTGATTTTTAGGGCTGCAGACAACCACACCACCCCTCCAGCCCTCACGCCCAGCACAGCATGGCACTGTCCCGGCCCTGCTCCCCTTGGCCCCAGCACACCCCCAGATATGGAACACCCCACCCTCAGTCCTTACGGGTACAGGTGACACCAGCGGCGTTCGTGTGGGTGCAGGGCTGGTCTCTGCGGGATCCCCTGGGGCAGAACATGAGGAAGGATTCATTCCCCACACACTGCAGCTCTCTGTCCCACATCACACCAACACCTTCTCCAAAGTGAGCTGCCCTGGGCACAGGCAGGGCTGCGCCACACTGCAACTCCCCGCAGACCACGTCGGCAGCTTTGGGACCAAAGTCTGAGCCACAGACAGTTTTCCACTGGTCCCCATCGTGGATCTCCACGCGTCCTGAGCAGGGGCTCTCCCCTCCGACCAGCCGGACAAATTCTGGAGCAATCAAAGTCCCCGGAGAGTTCCCAGAGCGCTCTGGCAGTTACATGCCCACGTCCCACCTGGTCTGCAAGGTGGCCACAGGCACAGAGCCCCACGGCCCTCCCAGCAGCTCCCAGGGGCTGCTGATGGCACAAACGCACCAGGGACACCCTGCCGCTCCTCAGACATCAGCACAGCACTTGTGGCCTTGCTTCTCTCCCAGACCCCCAGCTGTAGGCACTGCTCGGACAAACTGCCGCCATTTTGGAGACCCTGGGCTTCCTGGCAACACTCCGAGCACTTGGGGCCCAAGGCACCGAGGACAGTGCAAGTGCTGGCAAAGCCCCTGGGGCACAGGGCAGCCGGGGCTGGGGTAGACAGGAGAGGCTGGGCAGTGGGTCAGCACTGACAGCATGGGGCCATGTCCATGTGGGCTGGCTCTCATGGGGTGACCCTGGGAGAGGAATGGGGTGCCATGTGCCCCGCTGCTCCTCTGCCCAAGGCCAGCACTTTCACCCTCGGAGCAGCCCCTTTGCTTAGGCCAAGGGACTCATGCCTGCCAGGAGGCACAGCCCAAAAGTCCCCGGCCACTGTGCACCCTTCCCCTCGGCTGTGAGTGGCCGCACTAGCCACTCTCGGTGCCTCTGGCATGGAGGGACCTGGCCCCTGGCAATGCCAGACAGGTCCTGGCTGAATGGGAGGAGAAAGATGGACACCAACAGACACCAAGGGGCAGGCAGGGGGTTTCACCTGAGCCCCAGGCACCAACGTAGGGTGGGCTGAGCCCCCTCAGGGACCAGGAAGGGTGTGCGCACCCAGGGTGGGCTCTCACGGGGCTTTCCTCAGGGACGGGCAAAAGCAGCAACATATGTCCCAGCTCAGCAGTGCAACTGGCCACACTGGGCCCTGATCTGGTGTCTGCTCATTTCTTCCTGAGGACACAGCCAGTTCCCTCCCCGCATCCTGGCCTCAAATGTGGGAAATGGGCTGACCCCTTACCTGAACATATCACTCCAGCATCCCAAATGTGATCACAGTCGTGTTTACCCCATCCACTGTGTCTGCAGTCAGACAGGGCAGACTCGGTGCCACCACAGTCAACATCATCCATCCAAATGGGGCCAGATCCTTGCCCAAAGTGTCCATACCTAGGAGCTTTGACAGCAGACCCACAGCCCAGCTGCTTACAAACCACTGCAGCATCATCCATGTCCCAGGAGTCACTACACACAGTCCCCCACTGGCCCTGGTGTTTCACCTCCACTCTCCCAGCACAGCGCCCGCCGCCATCCTCCAGCCTCACCTCCGCAGCCCCTTCAAACACCAAAACACGGGATCCGTCAGGAGAGGGCCGAGCCCCAGGCTGCAGGTCTGGGAGTCGAGTCACAGCACCAGGCTGGGAGCCCTCTCCTCTCTGAGCTGTCCCTGGGGAAGTGTGGGGGTCCCTCCTCTCCCCACGGGCTGTGCAGGCTGGGGGGGCCAACTCCAGCCCTGCTGGGCCATTCACTGCCCCACAGCCCTTGGCACCTCCTCCCACTCCAACAGCCCCCTGCCCATACCCACCCACACACCGTGCCCCCAGGCCCTGCACAGGGCACCGTCTCGTCCCCAGCCAAGCACACCCTGGAAAGCCCCATGCCCCCAGGCCTGCAGCTTCCCCTGCCCACCCCCTGCCCTGCCACCACCAAACCCACACCACCCCCAGGGCTTCCCATGTCCTCAGGGAGCACCGAGATGAACCCAAGGATCCCCCCAATCTACATCGTCTCATTGCCTTAGGCATCAGCCCACCCCTGTGCCTGGCTGGGGCCCCCAGGAAGGAAACTTCTCTGCCACCTGTGGATGCAGACAGCCCGCTCCCCTTCTCTCTGTGGGGCACAAACTGCCTTCCTGGGGTCGGGGTTCCCCTGCACCCTGGGGCAGGGAGCAGCACACAAACCCTCCGGGGCACCCTGGAGATTGGCTGTGCCCTGGGGGTTGCTGAGTGCTGCCGTCACCACCTGGGCCACTGCCAGCCTCAGGGGCACAGACCTGGGGAACAAGGGGTCCCAAAAGGGTTGGCCATAATAGGGCTGCCTATAAATGCAGGCAGGCACAAACTGCCTTAAACACAGAGAGGCACGGGGAAAGGCACAAGGTCCATGGACATGAGCACCTTCTGACCCTTGTCTCAGTGGAGCCTGGAAAGAAACCCCATTCCCAAAGGGATCCCGATGACCCCGCTGGTACCCGCTGGCCCTGGGCTGTGAGACAAGGGAACCGGCACTTACCCCTGCACAGCTGCACCCAGAGGAGCAGCCACAGCACCCGAGGGGACAGGAGTGCCTCCATCCCCATCCTGAGCCTCCTGCCCTGCTGGCACAGCCCTGCTGCGCCCCACTCCCTGCCACGGCTCCTGGGGACTCACGGGGACAACGACGATGGGAGGGTAATATATCTCTGCAGATGCCGACCCAGCTGCAGGAGGAGCCAATCAAAGCAGCAGCAGCACCTTTTGAGACATTATCAGGAGCTATCTCCCCTCCGACACAGCCCAGCCCTCCAATGAACTTCTCCAGCGCCGTTCATGACCATACATGAGGGACATATATGTTCCCCTGCAGGTGTCATGGTCGCTACGTAAGGGGATCGTCATAGGGAAAGCTGAGTGTGGAGGGGAAATGAGTCTGTCACCCCTTGCACCCTGCTGGGGGGACTGGGAGCACTGAGCATCTTCTACGTTGGGCTCATCCAAGAACCCAAGAGGCAGCTGTCCAGCCACCACTCAGCTGTGGGAACCTTGGAGCTGGGACTGCACCGGGGTCTGTGTAAGGATGGGAAGGAAACAGCCCCTGCCCCTGCTACAGACCCCACTGTGCTGGGAGCAGCAGCTGGGCAAGGGCCTTGGGCAGGGGAAGAGCTCCATCCCAGGAGGGCTGGCTCGCCCGTCCCTCCCTGCACAGCCCCACCCTGGGTCCCTCGCAGGAGCCCGAGCTGGGCCATGGCCTTGCCCTGGCAGCAGACCTGCAGCCCAGAGGCTCCGTCAGGCCCCTGACTCTCAGCCTGTCCCCGAGGGGCCGTTCTTCCCCACAGGCGCATCGGGAGCTGGAGCCTGCAGGTGCACAAACCACAGCCCCTGCGCTCCCTGCGCAGCGCCGGGCAGGAAGTCTGTGGTTTCCTCCTGGCACCGTGCCCAGGCACATCCCTGCGGTGCCCCCGAGCCACCCCCACCCCGACTGCTCCAGCCAGGGCTGCAGGGGCTGCTTCTTCGGCCTCGCAGACACGGGGCCGGGCAGCTCCCGGCCCCCGGCATGCCCCGCTGATGCACACGGCCGCTCTGCACCGAGCCCCACGGCCACGCGGTGCCATCGGTGACGGGACCTCAGGCCCTCCTCCTGCCACAGCTGTGTGCTTCTGAGTTACAGTGACGGTGACCTCACACCCTCCTCCAGCCACCACTGGGTGCTCAGCAGTTATAGTGATGGTGACCTCACACCCTCCTACAGCCACCACTAGGTGCTCAGCAGTTATAGTGACGGTGACCTCACACCCTCCTGCTGCCAGCGCTGTCTGCTCAAGAGTTACACTGTCACACGGGGGTGGGTGCTGTGCACGGGCTTCTGCTGATGATGGTTCTTCCAAAAAGCCACGTTTGGGTGGGGTCTAAATATTATTTCGATGACATCAGAAGTACCCACACAAACCCTAAGCCTGCTCTTGGCCTATGAGCTGATCCAGTACCGGGGAAATCACAAGCTCGTACACAAGCCATGTGCATGCTCCTGGCCTATCCATCGCTCAGCCACAGGTGAGGTCATAACATCCAAACCTGCCACGTGCCTGCTTTGGGCCTGTCAGGTGTTCTGACACCAATGACCCAACACCTACACAAACACCTACACAAGCCATTGTTCTGCTCCTAACCTGTCAGCTACTCAGGCGCCAGTGACACCACAGCAACCTACACCACCCATGGCCCTGCTCCTGGCCTATCAGCTACCAGGGCAGCAGTGACTTCACAAGGACTTACACAATCCACAGGCCTGCTCCTGGCCTACTAGCTCCTCAGGCAGGAGTGACCTCATAAGCACAGACACAGACCACGGGCCTGCTCCTGGCCTAGCAGCTATTCAGGCAGCAGAGCCCTCACAACAAGCTGCACATGCCATCAGTCAGCTCCTGGTCTATTGTCTGAGAGTGACCTCACAAGTACGTATCTGCCCATTTGCCATGTACTTGCCATTGGGCTACTCAGGCTCCAGTGACCTCACAAGCACATACCAACGTATTTCCTGTGTACTCATGTGGTGATATATTACATATATGTCGTGATATATATTGTATACAATATATATAATATATATATCATATTATATATTATAACATACTTTAATGTATTATTATAATTTTCATATTATATAATTACAATGCTAATTATATATAATTATATTAATATATGAATTGTAATTTTATATTATGGTATTATATTATCATAGTTATTATAATATATTTTGTTCTAATATATTTTATTATAATATATTTTAATTATATAATTTATAATGTATAATATATGATGATCTCATTATATATTTTATATATTATTATGTATATAATATTATATATTATATATATTGAATATATATCACCACATATATATTATGTTGTTATTATTATAATATACATATACTATTATACATTATAATATATATATGGTGATATATATTCAATATTGTGTGGCAAATGAGTCTGTTATTCCTTGGAGGTGGCCGTAGCCCCTGGGCACGTTCCAGCTTGTCCACACCCCACCACCTTTCAGTCAGCCCTCTGCCCTCCTGAAGCCCCCCCCCCACCCCAGACCTGTCAGGGCTTGTTCTGCAGCCTGGGAAAGTGGGGGACCCTGACCTGGCCTCTTCCTTTTGTTTCTCTTCACATGTAAACTTCAAGTGCTTGCTCCATTTGCTCTTATTAAAAACAGATTTTATCTGTTTTATACCTATGATTTTTTCTATGGCTGTATACATTTGCTCTCTATAGCTTTATAAGTGTTTGCATATATATAAAAAATTGTATACTTAAGTACATATACAGAAGTATATATATAAAAATACTGTACCTATTTAGAAATAAATAAAATATGTATTTGTATGTATTTGTAGACTTACTTGTAAATATATGTATATTTTATAAATGTAGATATCTTTATATCTGATCACTTCCTGGACCAAAGGAAGTGGGCAGCCAATCACAGGGCTGCCTGAAAACATGTGGGTATGAAGGCATCATGAAATGGCTGTCAGCCAATCACAATGCAGGATGAAAAGACGTGGGGAATGAGGCTGTCAGAAGTGGCGGCCTCCCTGTAGGAAATGACAGGGGGCTTCCTTTGGGACGTGCCCCTGGGGACAGCGGGACGGGTGGCCGGTCCTGCCAGCCAATCACAGGGGCTGCCTGAGAACACACGGGTGTGACGGTGTCGAGACATGGCCATTAGCCAATCACAGAGCAGGATGAGCTTTAACAAAAGGGCAGCTCACTGCCATGGGATGGTGGCACCCTGTCCCAAAATGGCGGCCAACCCCAAATGGCGGCCCCTGTGGACGCAGGGGAAGGGCCTTCCGGGTCTGATGTATCTCTGGGCCAACCGGCAGGGGTGGCCGGTCCTGCCAGCCAATCCCAGCGGAGCACATGGCCGGTAGAGGAGAGCGACTTCCGGGGCACAGGGCCCCTGCGGGTGCTGGGAGGGGGCGGGGCTTCCAGCGGAAGCGGGTGGGTGGGGCCCCTGTCCCGTCGTGTCTCCCGCAGCAGCAGCGGTGCCCCTGCTCTGGCGTGTTCCAGGGCAGGGATCCCAACAGGCACCGGGAAGGCCCGTGGGGAGGTGAAAATGCTTCTTGGGAGCCGTGGGCAGAGAAGGGCTCACAGTGGGGTCAGAGCTCCCGGCTTTGTGCCGGACGTAAGACCTTTCCCCGCCTCCCAGGGCTTCAAGGCTGCACCACCTTCCTCAGCAAAATAATTACAAAAACACCTCCAACAACAAAAAATGCCCCCTTAAACTGCAAAACACCCTAGGAAAAGAGGATGAGGGGAGAGAGGCAAGGGTTAAAGGAATAAAACCCTCAAAGTTCCTGCATCTGGTCAGTGTGACGGATACACTTGACTCCGAGCTGCACTTTGGTTCAGGCTGAGGCAGGAGCAACAGCCCTCACGTCCTTGGGGTGAACGTGTGAGCTGGAAAGCCCCTGGCTGACGTACAAGGGAGTGAAGGTGTCTTGAACAAGATTCCAAAAGGTGATTTCGAAAGCCGAAAATGCAAGTTGCCAGAGCTAAAATGGAGATATCTTGTCTATACTACTGACTAGCAGCCAGCTACTTCACCCTCTAAATATTACCATCAGGATGGGCCCAATGTGAGCTCTCCCTGCATGGCAGCTGGACGGCAGGCCAGGTGACTCTCCCCTCGAGCAGGGACGCCTCTCAGGGTTTGAGATCCCTTTCCTGAGACTGAGAGATCCTTCCTTAGCCAGTATGGAGAGATTCATAGTATCATGGAATTGTTAAGGTTGGAAAAGACCCTTAAGATCATCAAGTCCAATCGTTAACCCGGCACTGCCAAGTCTACCACTAAACCATGTCCTCGAGCACCACGTCTACCCGTTTTTTAAATACCTCCAGGGATGGAGACTCAACCACTTCCCTGGGCAGCCTGTTCCAATGCCTGACTACCCTTTTTTTTACCCCAGCTCGCTCAGCTGCTCCTCACCAGCTGCTCCTCTGCCCTTTCGGTGAAGAAGTTGTTCATAATATCTAACCTAATCTTCCCCTGGCGCAGCTTGAGGCTGTTTCCTCGTCCTATCACTTGTTACTGGGGAGAAGAGACCGACCCCCCCTGGCTGCAGCCTCCTTTCAGGCAGGTGTAGAGGCAATAAGGTCTCCCCTCAGCCTCCTTTTCTCCAAACTAAACAACCCCAGCTCCCTCAGCTGCTCCTCCCCAGCCTTGTGCTCTAGACCCTTCCCCAGCCTCGCTGCCCTGCTCTGGCCACGCTCCAGCCCCTCCATGGCCTTCTTGGAGTGGGAGGCCCAAAACCTGAATACAGGATTCGACGTGCAGCCTCACCAGTGCCGAGTACAGGGGCACCATCACCTCCCTGGTGCTGCTGGCCATACGATTCCTGATGCAAGCCAGGATGCCGTTGGCCCTCTTGGCCACCTGAGCACACTGCTGGCTCATGTTCAGCTGGCTGTCAACCAACACCCCCAGGTCCTTTTCCGCCAGGCAGCTCTCCAGCCACTGCTCCCCAAGCCTGCGGCGTTGCCTGGGGTTGTTGTGACCAAGGTGCAGGACCCAGCACTGAGTCTTGTTGAGCTTCACACTGTTGGCCCCAGCCCATCGATCTAGCCTGGCCAGGTCCCTCTGTAGGGCCTTCCTACCCTCCATCACATCAACACTCCCGCCCAACTGCAAACTTACTGGGGGTGCACTTGATCTACTCGTCCAGATCATTGATAGAGATATTAAAGAGAACTGGCCCCAACACTGAGCCCTGGGGAACACCACTTGTCACTGGCCGCCAACTGCATTTGACTCCATTCACCACCACTCTCTGGGCCCAGCCATCCAGCCAGTTTTTACCCAGCAAAGAGTGCACCCATCCAAGCCAGGAGCAGCCAGTTTCTCCAGGAGAATGCTATGGGAAACCATGTCAAAGGCTTTACAAGAGTCCAAGTAGACGACATCCACAGCCTTCCCCTCATCCACTAAGCAGGTCACCTTGTCATAGAAGGAGATCAGGTCAGTCAAGCAGGACCTGCCTTTCATAAACCCACGCTGGCGGGGTCTGATCCCCTGGTTGTACCGTATGTGCCATGTGATGGCACTCAGGATGATCTGCTCCATGACCATCTCTGGCACCGAGGTCAGGTTGACAGGCCTGTAGTTCCCCAGATCCTCCTTCTGACCCTTCTTGTAGATGGGCGTCACATTTGCTAACCTCCAGTCAACTGGGACCTCCCCGGTTAGCCAGGATGCTGATAGATGGTGGAGAGTGGCTTGGTGAGCACCTCTGCCAGCTCCCTCAGTACCCTTGGGTGGATCCCATCTGGCCCCACAGACTTGTGCGTGTCTGAGTGGTGTGGCAGGTCACTGACCATTGCCCCTTCGATTATGGGGGCTTCATTCTGCTCCCCGTCCCTGTCTTCCAGCTCAGGAGGCTGGGTACCCTGCACAGCTCCCTGGCGCACCCCAGGGCTCCCAATACAGCCCCAATGCTCTCAGTGCAGGTCCCTGACTTCCCCCAGTTCTTCCAGTGCCTCCCCAGTGCTCCCAGTGTTGCTCCCTGGTTTCCCGCAGCGCTCCCACTGCCACTTCTGTGATCCCAGAGCAGCTCCCTGCCTTCCCCCAGTGCCACCAGTGCTGCCCCAGTGCTCGCATTGTCTCTGTCTGACACCCCCATTTCTCCAAGTGCCACCTCAGTGCTCCCAGTGTATCTCCATGGCTCCCAGTACATCTCCCTGGCACCCCAAGTGCTCCCAGTGACACTCCAGTGCTCCCAGTGCTGCTCCCTAATTCCCCCCAGTGGTTCCACTTCTGCCCCAGAGCTCACAGTGAGGCTCCCTGGTTCACCCCAGGGCTCCCATTGTAAGTCCAGTGCTCTCAGTGCCTCTACCTAGCTCCCCGCAGTGTTCCCAGAGCTGCTCCAGTGCTCCCAGTGCAGCTCCCTGCCTCTCCCCAGTGCTCCCAGTGCCTCTCCAGTGTTCTCAGCGTGGCTCCCTGGCTCTATCCATTTCTCACAGTCACCTCCCAGTGCTCCCAGTACGGCTCCCTGTCTCTCTCCATTTATTACAGTTGCACCCCAGTGCTCCCAGTACGGCTCACTGGCTCTCCCCAGTGTTAAGTGCCACCCCAGCACTCCAAGTTCTGCTGCCTGCATCCCCCCAGTGCTCCCAGTGCCGTCCCAGTACTCCCAGGGCAGATCCCTGGCTGCCCCTAGTATTCACGGTGGCACCCCAGTGCTCCCAGTGCCTCTCCCTAGCTCCCCCCAGTCCTCCCATTATTACTCCCTGCCTCCCTCTTGTCCTCCCAGTACAGCCGCAGTAGTCCCAGTGCCAACATAGTCCTCCCAGTGCCAACGTAGTCCTCCCAGTGCGTCTCCCTGTCTCTACCCAGTGCTCCCAGTACAGCTCCCTGGCTCCCCCCAATGCTCCCAGTGCTGCCCCAGTACTCCCATTTCTGCTCCCTGGCTCTTCCCAGTGCTCCCAGTGTGGCACCAGAACTCCCAGTGCAGCTCATGGATCCCCTCCAGTGCTTCCAGCGCCGCCCAAGTGCTCCCAGTGCAGCTCCCTGGCCCCTGCCACTGCACCCAGTAATACTCCCTGGTCCCAACCAGTTATTCTAGCAAAGCCCCAGTGCTCCCAGTGCCACCCCTATGCTACCAGCGCAGCTCTGTGACTCCCCCCAGTTCTCCCAGTGAAGCTCCAGTGCTCCCCGTGCAGCTCCCTGGCCCTCCCATGTGCACCCAGTATCAGTCCCTGGTCCCCTACAGTCATCCCAGTAAAGCCCCAGTGCTCCCAGTGCTGCCCCTGTGCTCCCAGTGCAGCTCCCTGGCTCCCTGTGTGATCCCAGTTCAGCCCCAGTGCTGCTAGTGTGGCTCCTTGGCTCCCCCCAGGGCTCCCAGTGTCGCCCCAGTGGTCCCAGTGCAGGTTCCTTGCTCCCCACAGTGCTCCCAGTGCTGCCCCTGTGCTCCCAGTGCCACCCCAGTCCTCCCAGTGACACCCCAGTGCTCCCAGTACAGCTCCCTGTCTCATCCCAGTGCTCCTAGTTGTGGCCCAGTGCTCCCAGTATGGCTCCCTGGCTCTTCCCAGGGCTCCCAGTGCCGCCCCAGTGCATCCAGTATCACTCCCTGGTCCCTCCCAGTCATCCCGGTAAAGCCCCAGTGCTCCCAGTGCTGCCCCTTTTCTCACAGTGTAGCTCTGTGGCTCCCCCCAGTTTTCCCAGTGCTGCCCCATTGGGCCCAGTGCAGCTCCCTGGCTCCCCGCAGTGTTCCCAGCGATGCCCCAGAGCTCCCAGTACAGCCTCCTGGCTCCCTGCAGTGCACCCAGTGCTGCCCTAGTGCTCTCAGTGTGGCTCATTGGCTCTCCCCGGTCCTCCCAGTTCAACCCAGTGCTCCCAGTGCCTTCCCTGGCTCCCCCAAGTGCACACAGTATCACTCCCTGCCTCACCCTACTCCTCCAAGTAAAGCCCCAGTGCTCCCAGTGCCAACCCAGTGCTCCCAGTGTGGCTCCCCGGCTCTCCCCAGTACTCCCAGATCAGCTTCCTGGCTGCCCCCACTTCTCCCAGTGCTGCCTCAGTGCTCCCAGTGCCTGTCTCTGCCTCTTTCCAGTGCTCTCAGAGCGGCTCCCAGGCTCCCCCCAGTCTTCCCAGTGCAGCCCCAGGGCTCCCAGTGCAGCTCCCTGGCTCTCCCTAGTGCACCCAGTGCCTCCCCAGTGCTCTCAGTGCTGCTCCTTGCCTCACTCCAGTGATCCCAGTGCAACCCAGTGCTCCCAGTGCCTTCCTTTGGTCCCCCCAGTACACCCACTATCACTCCCTGCCTCACCCTAGTACTTCTAGTAAAGCCCCAGTGCTCCCAGTGTCACCCCAGTGCTCCCAATGAAGCTCCCTGGCTTCCCTCGGTGCTCCCAGCACATCTACCTGGCTCCCTCCAGTGCTCCACTGACACCGCAGCGCTCCCAGTGCGAATCCCTGGCTCCCCCCAGTGATGCCCCACTGCTCCCAATGTGGCTCCCTGTCTCGTCCCAGTGCTCTTAGTTGTAGCCCAGTGCTCCCAGTGCCACCCCAGTTCTCCCAGTGCATCTCCATGGCTCCTTCCAGTGCTCTCAGGGCAGCTCCCTGAATCCCCCCCAGTGCTCCCAGTGACACCCCAGTGTTCTCAGTGCGGCTCTGAGGCTCCCCCAAGTGCTCTCAATACAGCACCAGTGCTCCCAGTGCATCTCCCTGGCCCCCTGTGTGCACCCAGTTCAGTCCCAGTGCTGCCACTGCGGCTTCCTGACTCCCCCCGCAGTGCACCCAGTGCCACTCCAGTGGTCTCAGTATGGCTCCCTGCCTCTCCCCGGTTCTCCCAGTGACACCTAAGGCTCCTATTGCCTTCCCTGCCTCCCCCCAGTGCACCCAGTATCACTCTGTGGCTTACCCTAGTCCTCCCAGTAAAGCCCCAGTGCTCCCAGTGACACGCCAGTGCTCCCAGTGTGGCTCCCTGGCTCCACCCAGTGCTCCCAGTGCTGCCCCAGTGATCCAAGTGCAGGTTCCTTACTCCCCCCAGTGCTCCCACTGCCACCCTCACTGCTCCCAGTGCCACCCCAGTGCTCCCAGTGTGGCTCCATGGCTCCCAGTGCATTACCCTGCTTCCCTCTAGTGCTTCCAGTGCTACCCCAGTGCTCCCAGTGCAGCTTCCTGCTCCCCTCCAGAGCACCCCGTATCACTCCCTGGTACCCCCTAGTCAGCCCAGTAAAGCCACAGTGCTCCCAGAGCCGCTCCTGTGCTCCCAGTGCAGCTCTGTGGCTCCCCCCGGTTCTCCCAGTGCAGCCCCATAGTCCCAAACGTGGCTCCCTGGCTCCCCCCAGTGCTCCCAGTGTGGCCTCCTGCCTCTCCCCAGTGCTCCCAGAGCAGCTACCTGGCTCTCCCCAGTACTGCCAGTGAAGACTCAGTACTCCCAGTTTGCCTTTCTGGCTTCCCCCATTTCTCTCAGCTCTATTGGTCCCAGTGCAGCTCCCTGGCACACCCCAGTGCACCCAGTATCACTCCCTGGTCCCCTCCAGTCATCCCAGTAAAGCCCCAGTGCTCCCAGTGCCACCCCTGTGCTCCCCGTGTGGCTCTGTGGCTCCCCCCAGTTCTCCCAGTGTATCTCCCTGCCTCCCCCCAGTGCTCCCAGTACAGCTCCCTGCCTCTCCCCAGTGCTCCCGGTATCACCTCCATGCTCCCAGTGCCACCCCAGTTTTCCCAGCATGACTCACTGCCTCCCCCCATGCTCCCAGTGTTTCCCCAGTCTTCCCAGTGCGGCTTCCTGTCTCATCCCAGTGCTCCCAGTTACACTCCAGTGCTGATAGTCTGGCACCCTGACTCTCCCCAGTGTTCCCAGTGTCACCCCAGTACTCCCATTTCTGCTCCCTGGCTCTCCACAGTGCTCCCAGTGGTGCCCCTGTGCTCCCAGTGCAGCTCTGTGTCTCCCCCCAGGACTGCCAGTGCACACTCAGTACTCCCAGTTTGGCTTCCTGGCTTCTCCCAATGCACCCAGTGCCACGCCAGTGCAGATGCCTGTTTCCCCCAGTGCTTCCAGTGCTGCCCCAGTGCTCCCAGTGCAGCTCCCTGGCCCCTGCCAGTGCTCCCAGTATCACTCCTTGGTCCCCCCAGTCATCCCAGTAAAGCCACAGTGCTCTTGGAGCTGCCCCTCTGCTTCCAGTGCGGCTTTGTGGCTCCCCCCAGTTCTCCCACTGTAGCCCCATAGTCCCAAATGTGGCTCCCGGGCTCCCCTCAGTGCTCCCAGTATCACTCCCTGGTACCCCCCAGTCATCCCAGTAAAGCCTCAGTGCTCCCAGTGCCGCCCCTGTGCTCCCAGTGTGACTCCTTGGCTCTCCGCAGTGCTCCCAGTAGTATCCCCGTGCTCCCTGTACCACCCCAGTTCTCCAAGTGTGACTCACTGGCTCCCCCTGTGCTCCCAGTGTTGCCCCTGTCTCCCCAGTGAGGCTCCCTCTCACTGGCACCCCAGTGCTCCCAGTGTGTCTCCATAGCTCCCAGTGCATCTCCCTGGTTGACCCCAGTGCTTCCAGTGCTGCCCCAGCACTCCCAGTGCAGGTCCCTGGCCCCTGCCAGTGCATCCAGTATCACTCCCTGGTCCTCCCAAGTCATCCCAGTAAAGCCACAGTGCTCCCAGAGCTGCCCCTGTGCTTCCAGTGCATCTCCCCAGTTCCCCCCAGTGCTTCCAGTGCAGCCCCATAGTCCCAATGGTGGCTCCCTGGCTCTCCCCAGTGATCCCAGTGCGGCTCCATGGCTCCCCCCAGTACTGCCAGTGAAGACTCAGTACTCCCAGTTTGGCTTCCTGCCCCCCTGCCCAGTGCGCCCAGTATCACTCCCTCGTCCCCTCCAGTCATCCCAGTAAAGCCCCAGTGATCCCAGTGCCGACCCTGTGCTCCCAGTGCGGCTCTGTGGCTCCCCTCAGTTCTCCCAGTGCAGCTCCATTGGTCCCAGAGTGGCTCCCTGGCTCCCCCCATTGCACCAAGTGTGGCTCCCTGCCTCTCCCCAGTGCTCCCAGTTCAGCTCCATGTCTCCCCCCAGTACTGCCAATGCAGACTCAGTACTCCCAGTTTGTCTTCCTGGCTTCCCTCATTTCTCCCAGTGAAGCTCTATTTGTCCCAGTTTGGCTTCCTGCCCCCCTCCAGTGCACCCGATACCACTCCCTGGTCCCCCCAGTCATCCCAGTACAGCCCCAATGCTCCCAGTGCCACCCCTGTGCTCCCAGTGACACTCCAGTGCTCCTAGTGCGGCTTTCTGGCTCCCCGCAGTGGTCCCAGTGACACCCCAGTGCTGCCAGTGCGGCTCCATGTCTCCCCCCAGTGCTCCCATTACGGCTCACTGGCTCTCCCCAGTGCTCCCAGTGGCGCCCCTGTGCTCCCAGTGCGGCTCTGGGGCTCCCCTCAGTTCTCCCAGTGCAGCTCCATTGGTCCCAGTGTGGCTCCCTGGCTCCCCCCAGTGCTCCCAGTGCCACCCCAGTGCTCCCAGTATGACTCCCTGGCTCCCTGCCAGGAAACGGTGTCAAAGGCCTTACTCAAGTCCAGGCAGACAGCATCCCCAGCCTTCCCCTCCTCCGCCCAGCGGGTCACCTTGCCATGGACGGAGATCAGGTCGGTCAAGCAGGACCTGCCTTTCATAAACCCACGCTGGCTGGGCCTGATCCCCTGGTTGGCCCGTACGCGCCACGTGATGGCGCTCAGGATGAGCTGCTCTGCAGTGGTGCCTGCTTGCCCTCAACTCTCTCCATCCCAGGAGCCCGGCCCAGCGCAGGAGAAGATGGAGCCCTTGAGATGTCTCCAGGTCTCCCACGGAACCTACTCTGACACAGACTGAAGCAACCACTGATGTCCCCTCTCTCAGCGCTGCAGAGACACTTCTTCCCAGCAGTGTCACTTCTCCTCTCAGAGACAGAGTTAGGTACGGGAATACTCGCTCCTTGTCCCACCATCAGACAGAGACACCAGAGAGGGGCAGGGAGGGGTTTCCTTTACCCATGCCGAGAGAATGGATTCAGATGAGTCAGCTGAGGCATCTCCTTCGGCGTTTGTAGTCCTGGAGCTGCAAGGGGACTCAGCTTGCTCCCGTGCTCCCCACAAACCCCCAGGACTGGTGATTCCTCTTGCCTCAGTTCAGGTGTACCCAAACCAGGAACTCGCATGGGAACCTCTTGTCTCCGCTCCCATGCTAATTAATGGAGACCGAGGGCAGGAAGTTACACGCAAAAGCTTCTTGGCATTTGAGGTGCCAGAGGTGGTAAAACTACGTGTAGATAACTTCAGGTTCTAAAGGAGCAATGCCGAGGGGCAGGACATCATCTGGGGGAAGCCTCTTGGGGGCTGGTGACAAATTCCTTTGGCCACCTGAATCGACAACACAAACTGTCCAAACAGTATGTTCAGGGCAACCTGCGGAGGTCGTCAGCTGGCCACGTGGAGTGCAGTGCAACAGCGAGAGCGAAGCCTCTCCCTTCTTGTCTTCTCCATCAGCCGCATTTACACCACCTCCATTGATTATAAAGTTGTCTCATGTACATCCCAACGTTGCCAAACTCATTCTGGGCAGCTGCTCAGCGTCAGGGCCAATTCCAGGCCCGAGGTGCTGCGTGAGATGCCAGGGATCTCCAGCACAATTGTATGGGGCTGGCAAGGACAGCCCAGCACCTACAGGAAAGCCATCCCTCTCCAGAGCAGGTGCGTGACAGAAAACCCTGGGCATTGCAGGCGGATTTGGTGCTTGAGTGCAAGAAGCTGATTGCCACTGCTGCAGCGAGGCCAGGTCTGTCCCATCTCTATCCAGGAGATGCAGGCAGTGCATGACTAGGAAGCACATCACAGCGCAGCCTCTGCTCTTGTGCCTCCGCTCTGAAACGCGGCAGATTTTCTCTCCCCATCCTTTACCCACTGCCTTGATAAGACGTTCAAGGAACAGGCCAGTGATTTTCCCAGTACGCCTGAATCACAGCATGTGCACACCAAAGGCCATTTTCAGCAGCACCTTGTCCTTCCTCAGCATCAGTCTCACCTCCCCCACAGGCCCTGTCATTTACACCTTTGGAGATTTTCAGGTCCCAGCTCCACAAAACAAAAGCCAACCTGACCCCAGGGCTGGTGATGGTTCCTCTCTGGGTGAGAGGCTGGAGCAGAGAGCCCCAGCAGTCCCTTCCCCATGAACACCTCCATGAGCCTGTGCCTTGCAGTGAGCCTGAGGAGCAGGCATTCAGCTGGAGGTGAGGGCCTCTGCAGAACCACCTCATAGGACAATTCAGGTTGGAAGGGAGCTCAGGAGGTCTCTGGTCCAACCTCTGTCTCAAAGCAGGTCCAGCTCTGATCTCAGACCAGGTTTCTCAGTAGAAGTCAGCATCCTCATGGAGCCCTCACAGGAGCCAGGAATCTAAGCTACCGCTACAGAAATGGAGAGAAGACATTTGACCAGCTCCCAGAACACAAGCATTGGTTAAGCCATGAGACCTGATATTGCTGGGAACATCCGCTCCTTGTCCAGAGGAGTGTGTCTTCTGAATGCTTCCTGGCGTATCTCCACACACATGGGGTGCTTTAGGCTGCAAACAGAATGGAAACAATGCCTCTGACCGGGGTAATCTCAATTTAATTGATGAAAGAGAGGGAGAGGGAGGCATCTCAGAGCTTTGAGGTTCCCTGCTGCAGAGTTAAGGCTTCAGAGGCAGGATCCAAAGTGAACTGTTTTGAACTAGCACAACCTTTAGATCATTTTGCATGGGATGCCTCTCCTCACCCCTTTCAATCATTGGCAGCCAAGAAACTCACCTTCTTATCTTCTGCCAGAGCCTGACCAAGAGATGGGAAGAAAGAAAAGGCCCGAAGCCTCTGTGACTCCGCATGGGTCTAGCACGTGGGTGGCCACAGTCTTATTTCATTGAAAACCCCTAAAGAATCAAGCTGGGAAGTCGGTCAGCTAGTCCAAATGAGTGAGGTCCTCAAATGAGATATGCTCCAGTCCCTTCATCCTCTTCGTGGCCCTTCCCTGGACTCTCTCCAGTGTGTCCATGTCTTTCTTGTACTGGAGAGACCAGAACTGGACACAGTACTCCAGGTGAGGCCTCACCAGTGCTGCGTAGAGAGGAAGGATCACCTCCCTTGACCTGCTGGCAACATACCACCGTAGGCAGCCCCAGAAACCATTAGCCCTTTTTGCCACAAGGGCGTATTGCTGGCTCACGTTCATCCTGGTGTTCACCAGGACCCATAGGGTCTCTTGTGTAGAGGTGCTTTCCAGCTGTGCAACCCACAGAATATATTGATGCCTGAGGTTGCTCCTCCTCAGGTGCAGGACTTTGCACTTCCCCTTGTTGACCTTCCTGAGGTCCACAGCATTATGACTCTGGTGTCTCAGCCACTCCTCCCAGCTTTGTGCCATCAGCAAACTTGCTGAGGGTACACTCTGCCCCATCATCCAGATCATTAAAGAAATTGTTCAAGAGCATCAGAGCCAGAACTGACCCCGAGGGTACACCACTACTTGCTGTCCTCCAACGAAACTTCATGCCACTACTCAGCACCCTCTGAACCCAGCTGTTCAGCCAGTTTTCAATCCACCCAACGTCTGCTTCATCAGCTTCTATGACAGTGTTGAAAATCTTACTGAAGTCTCGGTAGACAGCATCCACCGCTCTCCCCTTGTATACCAGCCCAGTCATTTCATCATTGATGCTTATCAAGTTGATCAAGCCATGAGTAACCCTCAGTGAATTCATGCTGGCTACTCCCGATGATTTTCTTGTCCTTCATGTGCCAAGAAATGGTTTCCAGGATTCCCTGCTCTATCATCTTCCAAGGGATGGAGGTGGGACAGGCTGGCCTGTAGTGCCCTGGGTCGTCCTTCTTGCCCTTACTGAAGACAGGAGTGACATTTGCTTTCTACCAGTCTTTGGGCCCTTCTCCCAATCACCAGGATCCATCAAAGACCATTGAGAGTGGCCTCACAATGACATCTGCCAGCACTCGTAAGTACTTGTGGGTGAATCCCATAAGGGCCCACAGGCTTACGCATGTCTCATTTGCTTAAAGATTGCCTGACCTGATCCTCTTCCACCAAGGGTACGTCTGCCTTGCTCCTGCCTTTCCTCCTGGCCTCTGGGACATGGGACTCATGAAGGCCGGTCTTGCTAGGAAAGACTGGGACAAAGAAAGCAGTCAGTACCTCAGCTTTTTCCATGGTACATGTAACCAGATCCCACGTCTCATTCAGCAGTGGACCCACGTTTTCCCTAGACTTCCTTTTGTCACCTAAGTACTTATGGAAGTTCTTCTTGTTGCCCTTGACATATTAACCAGCTTTATTGGACCCCTCTTCCCCTCAGGGCCTTATCCTATGGGCTTCTTCCAAGCAGATCCTTGAAGAGGCCAAGGTCTGCTCTGCTGAAGGCCAGGGCTGTGAGCTTGCTTTTCACCCTCTTCCCTGCCCTCGGGATCCCCAACTCCACCATCTTTTGGTTACTGCAGCCAAGGTTGTCTTTGACCTTCACATTCCCCCGTGAGCCCCTCCTTTGACCTTCACATTCCCAGCAGAGCATCTCTCCTTGTTGCCTCCTCCATCACTTGGAGGAGGAAGTTATCTTCAGTGCACTCCACGAACATCCTGGGTTGCTTATGTCCTGCCGTATTGTCCCTCCAGCAGCTATCGGGATGACTGAAGTGCCCCATGAGGACCAGGGACTGCGCACTTGAGGCTGCAAACTGGTCAGGTCAGACACCCGCTATAATGTCACCTTTACCTGTCCTCTCTTTAATCCTCACCCATAAGCTCTCATTTGGCTCCTTATGAATCCCCAGGCTGAGCTCCACACACTCCAGCTGCTCTCTCACATAAAGGGCAGCTCCCCATCCTCGTCTTCCCAGCCTTTCCTTTGGAAAGAGCCTGTCTGCCTACATTGCAATGCTCCAGTCATGGGAGCCATCCCACCACTCCTCCGTGATCCCACCAAGATTGTAGCCCTCAACTACACACAGGTCTCTATTCCATCAGGTTTACTCCTCATGTTGCGTGCATTGATCCGGTCTGATTGTCAGGCTCGGGGAAGGTTTGTAATGATCCCAAGGGCGAAATGAAGACACAAACGAGGTCATATGCCGCCAATCAGACGTTTTATTGGGTAAATATAAAAGAGTAAAGCGATAGGAAAGGCAGGAAATATTAGGAGGAAATTAAGCAAGCATCCAGAGAGAGAGAAGCAAAGGATAGTCACCACCATGGATCCAGCGGCGTCCCGAGCATTCAGAGAGGGTGTTAGGAAAGCCAAAGCCCATCTCGATCTCAATCTAGTAATTCCATCTGGACATGAAGGGCATCAAGAAAGGATTTAACAATGATGCCAGCAGCAAAAGGAAGGCTCAGGAAGATGTGGGCCTGCTGCTAGATGGGGTGGGACCCTGGTGACAGAGAACACAGAAGAGGTCAAGGTACTCCACGCCTTCTTCCACTCTGCGTTTACTGGTAAGACCAACCTTCAGGAATCCCAGGCCCCCAAGACCAGAGGCAAGGAGCAAGGAAGACTTACCCTTGGTGCAGGAGTCTCAGCTTAGGGAACATTGAAACAAACTGCACATGCATGGGACCTGAGTCCTTGGGACCTCAGGGGATGCACTCATGCGTGCTGAGGAAGATGGCTGATGTCCTTGTAAGGCCACTTGAAATCATGTTTGAAAGGTCAAAGGGATTTGCTGAGGTTCCTGATGATGTGAAGACAGCAAATGTCTTGTCTTGCAGCACGGCAAGAAGGAGGATGCAGGGACTTAGCAACAATTAAAACATCAGTGTGTTATCCACATTACTCTCATACTAAATCCAAAACGCAGCACTATACCAGCTACTAGGAAAAAATTTAACTCTTTCCTAGCTGAAACCAGGACAGCTGATATTTTTGTCTCTGAGGCAATTTCCAGCCCAGGTCATCTCTGCTCTGAGCTCTCCCTAACCCTCCTCCCATCTACCTGGCCGTTCCTCGCCCCCTCCCCACCACCCCTGCAGGGCCCCGAGCTGGCGATGCTGCTCTGCAGGGTGATTTGGCTGTGGTGCCTGGGGTCACAGGGCGACTCCACACTGGCCTTGCTGCTCAGGGTGTGGAGCAGCTCCAGCTGGATGGGGATGGCTGCTGCTCATCTCCCCACTGCACTGGGGAGATCCCGTTTTATTACAGAGAGGCTATGGGGCAGTCAGCTCCGCCCCGGTGTTAGACACACTCTTACCCAGGCTCCAGGTGAGACAGAGCAGGTTCATGCCTCTGGAGAAGCGAGACAAATCCAAACATTTCTTTAGGAACATCATAACCACAAGTAACAGTAATGGTAAAGTTAAATGATAATGACAAAAATAATGATAATACACCAAAGCACCAGGTTTGGATGGGATATCCTGGGATTCGCTTGTGGAGAGAGATGGAGAGTTGATCACTATTGCAGAACCTTTCATGTAATGCTAATTCCACCCTTGAGCTCCTGGTTCCTCATGCTGTAGATGAGGGGGTCACTGCTGGAGGCACCACTGAGTACAGAGCCGCAATCACCAGACCCAGGGGTGGGGAGGAGATGGAGGGGGGCTTCAGGTGCTGATAAAGAGGGAGACCACGGCCAGGGGAGGAGGCACGCAGAAAAGGCTTTGTGCTGTCCCTGCTCCCAGGGGATCCTCAGCACAGTCGTGCACATTTTCCCATGAGACCCAGGAGGGTCCTGCAGTGGTTTTTTGGAGAAGGGTTGTGCAGCCTGGAAGCACAGGGAGGCGGGAATATTCTCACGTCAGGCACAGACACTGAAGCTCTGACACCGCAGTGACCCGTTCTCTGACAGCGGTTCAAAGGAGCATTTTTACCTCACCACGAGCCTTCCTTGTGCTCAGTTGGGTCACGGCCCTGGAACACGCCAGGAGCACAGGCACCACCGCCACCGGAGGGCAGACACGTGCCATGCCCCGCCCACCAGCTGCCAGCAGAAGTCCTGCCCCTTCCCAGCTGCCTCAGGGGCCATTTGCCCCAGAAGGCACTCCCCTCTATGGGTCACATGCTTGGTTGTGATTGGCTGGAAGGAGCAGTCACCCCTTCTGGTTGACCCGGAAGTACATCTGACCCAGAAGTCTCTTCCCCTGCATACACCAGGGCTGCCATTTTGTTTTGGCCACCATTTTGTTTAGGCTGCCATTTGGGTCGTGGTGGTGCCATTTTATGACGTGGTGCCACCATTTTACGACAGTGAGCTGCCATGATCTTAAACATCACACTGCTCTGTGATTGGCTGACAACAATTGCTTGAGAGCATCAAACCCACGTCTTCTCAGGAAATCCTGTGATTGGCTGGCAAGAGGAGCCTCCCCTCCCGCTGCGCCCAGAAGCAGTCGGCAAGGGAAGCCCCCTGTCATTACGTATAGGGAGGCCGCCACTTGTGACAGCCTCATTCCCCACGTGATCTCACACTGCACTGTGGTTGGCTGGCAGCCATTTCTTTTACACCGTCAGACCCATGTGTTCCCATGCAGCCCTTTGATTGGCTGCCTGCCTCCTTTGGGCAAGGACGTGCTCAGATAGAAAAATATGTACATTTATATACAATATAAACATTTTTAGAAATATATCTAAAACTGAGTGTACAAATAAGTATAACTATATTTTTACTTATTTATGACTAGATACAATATTTTAAATACATATACCTCTATAAACATATACATGTGTATGCATTTATATAGATATATGTAAACATTTATAAAGGCAGAGAAATTTAATCTATATAGCCCTTGCAACATAGGTATAAAATGGATAAAACCTTCTTTAATAAGAGCTACTGGAAGGAATAATCAGAGTTTAAATGTGAATAGAAAGCAAAGTACAAGGGTGGGTCGGAGTCCCCCACTTTACCAGGCTGCAGAAGCAGCCCAGACATAGGCTGGGGTGGGGGGAACTTCAAGAGGGTGGGGAGGACACAGACAAGCTGGAACATGTCCGAGGGCTATGGCCCCCTCCCAGGAGGCCACCAAGGGGCCCTTGGCCCAAATCCTGTCAGCATACAAAGAAGAGCCCAGTCCTGTGAACTGGCCTAGGAGGCTCCTGCATCCCAGCCCGGCCCAGCAGGATGGCCACGCAGGGTGAACTGGGGAAGACTCTCAGATTTTCCTTGTGCTGCAAGACACAGGCAATGCTGTCTGCGAACATGAAAAAAACAGGACAAAATGCCAACTTCAGAAGAATATGTGCATGGGGACCATATGGAAAAGACCCACAGAGGATCTGAGCAAAGACCATGTGAACGAGAGGAACTAGCCAATGAGCCCATGAACAGCAAACTGGATTTTGAGGTGCCAAAGAGAGGGGAAGGGTGCTGGTGGGGAACTCCCTTTCCCCAGGGTTGTGGGGGATCTGACAGCTACCTGTAAGACCAGTGTGGGGTGTGGGCTCGTGATACATGTGATTCCTTGTACTGAGGTTGATAACCTGGTTGACTGCTTCAAAAAGCTCTGGCTGACTGAGTGAGGGGAGAAGTCAGGAGTGTGCTGGGACTTGTCCAGGTCCACCTGACCCACACCAGCCAAACCCAGTATGCTGTGTCTATGTCATGTCAAAGGATGGGGAAGGGAGTGGTGGTAGTGGATGGAAATGTATTGAATACTGTAGGAGCTGAGCGGGATGCACACGGTATGGAATAAGGGGTAGAGATTGTACTGGGTCTGGCTGGGATAAAGTTAATTTTCTTCTTAGCAGCCCCTGTGGTGCTGTGCTTTGCCTTGGTGGCCAAAACAGCTTTGACAGCACACCGACATTGTAGCTACTGCTGAGCAGTGCTTGCACAGCATCAAGGCCTTCTCTGTTTCTCGCTCTGCCCTGACAATGAGGACGAAAGCCAGGATAGCTGACCCCAGCTGACCGAATCAATATTCCATGCCATATGATGTCACGGTCAGCAATAAAACTGGGGAGGAGGGTGTGTTCTCCAAAATATCCTTTGCTCAGAGACAGGCCGGGCATTGACCTCCTGCTGTGAGATCCACTCCTCCACATATTAAACTGTCTTGCCCTGAATGAGGCTTCATTTGGGATGGGGCAAGACCCCATCTGGCTGGAGCAGGTGGAGTGCCGGGGGACGGAGCTGTCCCTGCAGGACTGCTGGGCCCGGCCTGGGGATGGTGGTGCTTGCCGGCATAAGGAAGACGCTGCTGTGCGCTGCTCAGGTGAGTGACAGGGCTGGGACCTCTTGTTCAGGTGTTGGCAGGGAGCTAGAGAAGGCCGTTCACCCACTTGGTCCTGGCATGGCCCCTGACCTCCCAAGAGCGAGACCATTCCTGCAGACTGCAGGAGCCTGGTGCCAGGTGGGGAGCAGCCTCAGTGGAGCTGGGTGTCCTCAGGCCAGGGCTGTCCCCTGGGCTGCCTGTGCCATCCTGCCTGCTGCCCAGAGCAGAGGCCGTGGGCCCTGTCCCGGCCTCCCTTTCTAGCACTACTGGAGGGGCAGTTTGGGTGGGATGTGTCAGGGACATCTCCAGACACACCCAGGGCGTGTTGGGAAGGAGGCTCCCCAGTACCCGCACACCCGTCCTCTCAGCCCAGCTCTCCTTTTCCTCCTCTGCAGCTCCAGCCAGGACAGCAGCATCCCCACCCCGAGCAGGTAACTCGTCCTCCCGCCCGAGGCTGGGTATCCCCAGCACCAGGCTGTGACCCACAGCTGGATGGAAGGGGCTCCTTGCTGGGGTGTGAAGCTCCCAGGAGGAGGCACTGGGGTGGGGGTGGGAGAGTTGGGGAGGGCTGTAATTTCCTCAGCAGGGTGGAAGCTTCCCCATTACTCAGCCCTGGGGTCTTCCACCCTCTGCGGCCTTGAGTGATGGGAGTCAGGACTGGTGCTGCCCCCACCTCTCCCAGGCCTGGTGTTGCCCCTTCCATGTTCTTGCCCATGCAGATCCTACCCGGGGTCGTTTGACCAGCAGCGGGAGAGTCTCAGTGCCCGTCATCATCTGCATCATCCTGGGGGCCCTTCTCTGCCTGCTCCTGGCCCTCCTGGCCAGGCAAGTGCTAAGCGCCAGGGCTGGGCGCAGAGGTGGGTCCTTCCATAGCAGTCCCAGGGACCATGCCTCCTGGAAGGGCTGTGGGGTTCTGTGGGGTGTCACTGAGGGGTACAGGCAGAGCTGGGGGGATGAGACTGTGTGCTGCCACCTGTCCCATGCACCACCCCATTGAGTGCCTGGCCATGGGTCACCAGCAGCAAGGGGTGGAGAGAGCCCAAAGGCAGGGGGAGGTAGTGATGGGGCGAGGAGAGAAATGGCAGAGTGGAGATGGCCAAGGCTGGCAGTGCTCTGGGTAGTGCTGGAGGGGGCTCTGGGGCAAGGGAGATGGCAGGAGGAGCATGGGGCAGTAGAGTCCATCTCCATGGTGTCAGGCCCCCAAGCTGTCCCTCTGCCCATCCTCGCCCATCCCCAAGCAGGGCAGGGGCCCTGCTATAGGCCCATGGGGCAGATAAGGGGCAGCTCCGGGTGGAGAGGAAACATGGGAGCTGCTCCAAGGTCAGACAAGGGGGGAATGACGCAGGGGCCAGAGGGGCATGAGCGCTGTCTCCGAAAGGATGATGCGAGGGTGACGCTGCCCTAGATAATCTCCACAGCAATGTTGCCCTCACTGGGGATGTGGCGGCCGTGCCTGGACAGTGCAATGGGGCTGTGCTGTCGGACCAGTCCTGGGCTGGCCAAAGGAACAGGTTTGGGGGAGCACAGTGGGGTCCCATCGCCCCTCTGCCTGTCCCTGTGCCAGCCCTGCCTCTGTCCTCAGGCTCCAGGAGGGCTCAGGAGCTCTTCCCCGAGGCCGTGTATGAGGAGGTTGGTTACAGCCCAGTGTGAGAGAAGCAGGCAAGGTTTGGTCACTCAGGTGGGTGTGGGTCCTCCCTGCAGGCCCATCTGCAGGACCCTTTCCCCTGGCCCCAAGACAGGGCTGATCCCCTGAAGCCTCCCAGCCCATGGTCCCTGCAGCGCTGGGGTTGTATGGTCTGTGGGGAGAGCATCCAGGTCCTGGGCCCGGGAGAGGAGCTTCCTCCCAACCAGCTTGGCCCATCCCAGATGGACAGCCCCTCTCTTCCTTCCCCTGCACCCCATGTGACACCCAAGGAATGAGGGAAGGGGCCACGCTAGGGCAGCTCTGGGAGCACCTTTGAGACGGTGTTTGTCCTGGGGGAGCAGGGTAGATTCCCAGCCCTCCTCCCCATGCAGCCCCAGCTCTGTGGGTCCCCCTTCCCCAGCAGCGCTGACCATGAGACAGGTCCGTGGGGCTCGCTCCCTAACACCTGCTGTGCATCTCGCCAGGCTCCTATTCAGAGGAGTCCCTGACCCAGCTGCAGCCCTCCCCTGGGGACAGCGAGGAGGAGGAGGATGGTGTGGGATCAGCACCAGGTAATGGAGGCAGGAAGGGGCTGATCTCCCTGCAGCCATGTGATGGACAGAGGTGTCACAGAGTGTCACCATCACAGACAGGGAGGACATGGGGGTCTCCTGTGGTGCTGCCACCACCAGTGTGTCAGCCCTGTGTCCCTGTGCATCCTCGCCTCCTCTGCTCTGCAGGACGTGTCTTCTCACTGTCACCAGCTACCCTCTCCTTTCAGATGTTCTTGTCCTGCCCGGAGGTGACCCAGTGGATGGCTATGATGATGCCAGGGAGGTTTCTGACCCTGGGGAGGATCGTGCCCCTGGGCAGGGAGCTTGGGAAATGCCCGGGGCACCAGAGGAGAGAGCAGGGCCCAGGAATACATGCAGAGGTGAGAGGGAAAGATAGCGCTGCTGGTTCCTGGGGTGCCATCCCTGGTGCCACCCAAGTCGCTACTGTACTGACACCCAAAGCTCCTGGGAAGGGGGAACCTGACGCAGGAGTTTTCCTTGGAGGGACTTGGGGTGGGAGAAGGAGCTGAATGTGGTGAGGAGTGGGGAGGAAAGTGATGTACAGACCCCATGCGGCAAACTGCGATGTCCTGCCTTGCTGTTTGCAGGGAGCAGCCTGCACTCCCGGAGAAGTGCTGGGGTCCCTGGAGCAGAAGTAGACACCTCGTCCGTGTCCCTGGGAAGCATGGGCTATGATGATGCTGTGTCTCTGGCACATCCCCGTGAGGACACAAAGGCTGTGACAGCGGAGCTTGGTACCCAACAGTCCCTGAGCCCCAGGCCAGGAGAGCCCATCCCTGCTGTGCAGCTGGGTGTAGGCAGAAGGGAGGAGAGGCCTGTGCAGCTGGGAGAGCTGTGAGCACCAGGGAACCGTCTTCCTTTACCACGGGCAGCAGAAATGGCTGGGAGTTTCCTCTATTTTTATTCCCATTTTTACACTGTGCATCCATATTGGTTCTTATTAAAAGTCTCTGGGGGCTTTGACCCAGAGCTGCTGCTTGCCTGCCCAGGTGTCGGGTCATCTCCCTGAGGCTGATCAGGGGAGCAGAGAACAAAGCCACAGTGGTAGGGAAGGGGTGCGTCTCAGGGACAGCAGGCTCTGGGTCAGGCTGTGGGGCTGTGAGAGCCCCTGGTGCCTGGGGAATAATCCTGCTGACAGAGCCATTTCCATCCTGCTGGCCACAGGCAGTTTCAAGTCAAAATGGCTCTAACAATGGTTAAGAGGCAGCTCTGCTCCACACTGCCCCAGCACAGGGTGCAGAGCCACTTTCTGGGACATACGGGGCTGGAATTCCCTCTCCTCATGCTCTGCCAGGATCCCAGTCTCCATGGGCTGTGACGAGGACTGTTATGGAACCAGAATTGTCTCAACATCCAGCCCCCGACGAAAACACCACAGGATGGATGCCCATGCAGAGACCAGGACACGAAAGGCGGGACCATGAACTGCGCGCACGCCTGCGCAGAAACCAGGGCACGAAAGGCAGAGGCCGGGACGCGAAAGGCGGGGCCATGGACTGCATGCACGCCTGTGCAGACACCTGGGTGCGAAAAGCGGAGGCCAGGATGTGAAAGGCAGGGCTATGGACTGCACGCATGCCTGCGCAGACACCAGGGCGCAAAAAGCAGAAGCGCAAACTGCATGTACGCAGACTCGTTCTGCGCCTGTGCATGGTCATATAAAAGGACCGTGTGCGCCTTTTGAGGTCCTCTCTCTCTTTGCCCTCAGCTCCTTCTTCTTTCTCTTCTCATCCTACACTGTGCACCTCCTTGGAAGCTGCTCCTGTGGACACTGAGACTGGACCGGCTGGACCTTTGATCGACGGGACAACGCCGGACTCGGAGTGGCGGTAGCTAGTTCCCCTATGTGGCTCTTTTCTCACCCGCCTGAGCACACTCTTTCTATCTTTCTCTCTTTTTCTCTCTCTCTTTTTTCTTTTTTTCCCCCCATCTCCCTACCCGGTCCTCACCCCTTTGTTTGCCAAAATGAAGTCAAAAGGTTGTACAGCATTTGACCTCGTTTGCGTCTTAATCTCGTCCTTGGGATCGTATCGAAACCTCTCCCGACATTGGATCGGGACAGGCTGTTTCTGCTCTCTTGGGCCCTCACAGACCCCCGAGCACTCTTGTCATAGGCACAGAGCTGCCTTCTTCCTGAGCAGGGGCTGTAAGGCCCCACGGCAGCCCTGGGACCCCCTCCTCCTGCTCCCCTCCAGCCCCCACCCCTGCCCTCCTGCTGCCTCGCCAGGGGTCTGAGTTTGGATTTGTGTCGGGGCAGTACTTGTCTGCAGGTACAGGAGGGATGGGAGCAGGGGGGATGGGGGCACCTTTCCCTCAGCGCTCTTGGAGGGCCGGGGGATGGAGAAAGGATCCCCACGAGATGTGTGCTGCAGCCAAAAGCCGTGGTCTAGGCCCTGGCCTGGAGAAGGGCCCATCCAGGAGGATGCTCATGTGGGCATGTTTCCATGGCAGAGGAGATTTTGCGTCCCTCCCCTAAAACAGGTGCTGCTGGGAGCTGAGCCTGAGTCCCTGTCCTGGTTTCAGCTGGGATAGAGTTAATTTTCTTCTTAGTAGCTGGTAGAGTGCTGTGTTTTGGATTTAGGATGAGAATAATGTTGATAACACACTGATGCCTTACTTGTTGCTAAGCAGTGGTTATACTAGTCAAGTGCTTTTCAGCTTCCCATGCTCTGCCAGGTGCACAAGAAGCTGGGAGGGGGCACAGCCGGGGGGGAGGGCTGACCCAGACTGGCCCAAGGGCTATTCCATACCATGTGACGTCATGCTCAGTATATAAGCTGGGGGAAGAAGAAGGAGGGGGGGACGTTCGGTGTGATGGCGTTTGTCTTCCCAAGTAACCATTGCGCGTGATGGAGCCCTGCTTTCCTGGGGATGGCTGAACACCTGCCTGCCGCTGGGAAGTAGTGAATGAATTCCTTGCTTTGCTTTGCTTGTGCGTGCGGCTTTTGCTTTACCTATTAAACTGTCTTCGTCTCAACCCATGAGTTTTCTCACTTTTACTCTTCCGATTCTCTCCCCCATCCCACCGGGGGGGGAGTGAGCGAGCAGCTGTGTGGTGCTTAGTTGCTGGCTCGGGTTAAACCACGACAGTCCCTCTCCCTTGGCTGGGGCTTTCACCAGCCCTAGTGCCCATGGGCAGAAAAAGCAGAGAAGCCAGGAGGGGAGAAGAGTTTGATACTTGGGCAGGACCTGAAGCCCAAACTGCCCTCCCTGCTCCCACTGGTGGGTCTCCACACCCCTCCAGCTCTTCCCTGAAACGCTCCTCTGCTTCAGGCTGGAAGGTGTGTTGGCTCCCTGTGGGGAGTTGCTGCAGCTCAGTACTGCTGCCAACAGCAAGATCTGGCCCTCGAGGAGAAGAGGGGAGGGGGTGGCTGTCACCAACATCCTCTCCCACTTCCGCATTGCCCCATTCCCTGCTGGGAGCTCCTCCACCCCTGGGGGGACCCTGGGGGGATCTGGAGGAATCCCAGGCTCACACATCCCTCTGCTCCATACCCTGGAGCCTTCCTGCTGGCAGCCCCCATGGGAGAGCAGTGTTCCCAGGGCGAGACTCCCACAGTGATTGGTGATATGCATGGACATGACAAACACGGCCTCCATCCCCTGGAGAACTCCCACTGGGATAAGCTCCAGCCTTGCATCTCAGAGAAATAAGGTATAAAAGTGAGGTAAAGAAGAAGAGGGGAGTGTTATCTTCTGAACACAGGATGGTGGGTCCTATGGGCAGTATGGACACTGACCTGCAGATTCAAGGTGCCCCAAGTGGGGATCAGGGAGAAGAGCCCAGTGCCTGGTGTGCTTGAGGGAGCAGCAGACCTGAGCAGAAAGAGCCCGTTTCATGGCATTTTTGGGACTGAACAGTCTGGCCCTGTGGGTGGGGTCTATTCTCTGCAGCAAAGCAGGATTGTCACTGTGCCCCAGATCTGTGCTTGCTCCTGCAGCTCCTGAGGACCTACCTGAGGGGGGGTCACAGTGAGACCCCCAACTCTCAGCACTGCTGCCCCACACTAGGCAGAGCACGGCTGTGGAAAGCCCCTGGGAGAGCGGCCTTATTTCTCTTAGTTTGGGCTCACTGTTCCTGGGGGCTGAGCACCCTGCAGGGAAAGGCCGTGTCTCACACTCTGTTTTGGTTGTGGGTGTTTTAGCTGGGGGAGCAGCCAAGGCACCATCTGGCCCTTCCCGCCTGTGCACGGCTGTGGACAGGCCTGTGCCTCCCTGATCCCACCAGTGCAGCATCAACAGAGACACCAAACACCCCAGGAACAAGAGGTGGGCACCAGCCCCATGTCTGTGGGCTGTGTCTGGCCTCAGGAGCTCCACATGCCCTGAGCTGAGGCTCTGCTTAAGCCAGTGATGATGGTGGAAGCAGAAGCACTTGGAGACAGGGTCAGGATAAGAAATGTCAAAGCTGGGAGTCCCACAGCCCTGCCCAGGCTCGTCCAACTCAGACAGCCCTACCTGCAGGCACAGAGGAGTGCTTCCCATGTGGTATGGGATCTCCAGCTGGAGACAGGACAATCTCAGACCCTTATCCCTGGAAAGCCACCAGGGCAGTGTGGCCCTGATCCCAAAGGACGCCTGGGCTGGACCAGCACCCTCACACTACATCTCTCAGTGCAGCCAGAAATGATTCCTAGTGTGCTGCTGACACCTCTCCCCTCCCTGAGGTCCCCCCACACTCTGCTGCCAAGCATTGTCCCTGGGCGGTGGGGTGGGTCTGTGGTGCAGGGCAGTGACCTGAGCTCAGGTCCAGCACAGCTGCCTGCTTCTCCTCCAAGACGGGGCTCAGCAGAGGCAGCACACACAGCCCTCCCACAGCCCTCCTCACCTCACAGGCAAGCCCTGGGTGGGCAGGGCAGGCCCACAGGGCCTGGAGAGGACCAGTGCCCGAGCTCCAGCCTGCACCTGCCTGAGGCTGGGGAGTCAGGGCAAAAGTACCCCTGGAGATGCTGGGGATTGAACCCAGGACCTCCCACATGCGAAGCAGGTGCTCTGCCACTGAGCTACATCCCCTTGACACCTGCCAGCAGGAGAGGCACTCTCCTCCTGTGATGTGCCCGTGATAAGTCCTGTATTCCCCTGGGTGCCCAGGGACTCTCTGCAGAAAACAGCACTTGAATCCTTCTGAGATGGGGGAAGTTGGGACTGCCTCTCTGCTGGGGCCTGATCCTGGCACAGGGCTGCACTGCAGAGTGCTGCCCCTTCAAGGTCTCTGCAGGGCAATGGGGCAGAAGGAGGTTCTTGCTGCAGGTGCTGCTCCCACACGCTGGCCCACTCCGGGATGGGTCGATGGAGAGGAGAAAATCCTTTCCTCTGAGCCTCCTCTGCCACCCAGGGCAACAGCCATCTGTGCCACATCTGTCCCCAACTCTGCAGCAGCAGCAGTGCAACAGGGTGAGGGAAATGCCCTCCCTGGACTGATGTGCCCCCAGGCTCCAATGGCATCCCAGGGCATGCTGTGGAGGGCACATGGAGGCAGAAATCTTATACCCTGTCCTCCAGGCACCGGGCCTCCCCCTGCACCCCTCTGTTCCCCAGCAGCCCTGCAGGTGAGGTGAACAGCAGGCTTCCATCTCCATGGGGCTGGGGATGGGCGTTGGGCTCAGGGACCTTCCCATTCCTTCAGCACTGATGTCTGTCCTGACAGCAAAGCAGTGCCCGGGGACAGCCCTGGCTGGGGTCCCTGTGGCAGGGTGGGTGAGCATGCTCAGCTGTTAACCCAAAGGCTGATGGTTTGA
Source organism: Platalea leucorodia (assembly GCF_965183815.1). Taxonomy (NCBI): domain Eukaryota; kingdom Metazoa; phylum Chordata; class Aves; order Pelecaniformes; family Threskiornithidae; genus Platalea; species Platalea leucorodia. The sequence goes on along the minus strand of NC_138847.1, from coordinate 868,616 downwards.
CCACACGCAGGGATGGTGTCCTCAGGGTGGTACAGCTGGGGTACTTGTGTTGCCCAGTGCCATAGATTTTTCCCTGCTGAGCCCCTGCCTAGCAGAGAGGGTTTAGGGGAATCAAAACCAGAGCACAGTCACCGTGACCTTCTGGAGTGGTTGAGTGGAGTTAAGGGGATGGGTTGCTCATCTGTTCTGCTTTGCACACATGGCCCCAAAGCCCATCCTCAGCAATGACTCTCCCGTTTTTGCTCAAGAAAGACCTGGAAGGACCGCTCTTTTGGAGCACTGATAATCCCGCAGGCACTACCCCTGCAGCCAAGCATTTTCAAGCTCGTGCTCAAAGATGACAAGACAGTAACTGTGCTTGGACAGACAGTCTCTGCCAGGTGGCATGGACACTGCTGATTTCCCACTCCAGAGTGGCAGAGGCTGGATCCCCTTCTCAGGACAGACTTCTTGCCAGGAAGCCACAGCCAGGGGGGTGCCTCACCTGGTTCTTACTGGCACTTCACTCAGCATCCGTTTTGGTGGCTATTTCTTTCTTTTCTGTGTCTACTCTTTCCACACACAGGAATGACAGAAAACCAAACATTTCATAAAAGCTTGTCAGAAAGCCCTTGTTATAGACAGGAAGTCCATCAAATCTGGAGGGAGCCAGGAACATTGCCATAAGCACCAAGAAGATCCAAGAAGCTCAAGGCCTCCTCTGAAATGCATCAACTTTTTGCAGCCATGATTTGAGCCTGGAAGTGGGAAGGGATTTACGTCTGTGGGTGGAGGAGGAATAAGTGTGTTGTGGGAGTATGTCAGGGCTGAAGGCCCTTGCGCAAATCAGGGATGATGGAGACATTTCCATCTTGTGCGCGTGCCTCAGCTTAGGAAATGGGGAAAGCCCGCTGCTGGGGGTGGATGTCCTCAGTCGTGCCCCATGAGCATGACCTTGCTCTCTTTTGCAAGAAAGAAGAAAACAGGAGGACTCAGGTTGCAATATCGAAGTCAGTCAGTGGGAAACAAATAAGTAATTACATTGGGGGAGGGGGGCTGGAGGGGGGTCAGATTAGGAGAAGGAAAGAAGGGGAAAGTAATGATTTCTGTGGTAAAAAATTTGGGAAGGTGATACCCAGCTCAGGTACCCTTCTTCTGAAGAAGGATCTACTTTTCTTTTTTTTTTTTTCTCCAGAGGGGCTGGCCCTATCAGACTAGCTTTCACAGTTCTCCTCTGCTAGACATCCCAGAGAACAGGAGGGATGGGATTCATCTACTCAGATTTAGACATGTCCAGTGGAAGGGCTTGATTCAGCTGCCCCCTTCTCACGGTCAATATGAAGATGTCCTGAGGAATCGCAGACACACAGGACCCCCACCCCTCAGCTTGTCTGGGTAACGGAAGAGAAAACAGCATGTTTAGAGTAAGTTTTCTGCCAGTCCTGGGCAGGTGTGGCATTTCAACAGCTCCCACTTGCAGGATCACAACTGTGGTTACTTTAAAGCAAGAAGAAAGCCAGGGAAGTTTTTTACACTCTTCAACACCAGACCTGTATTTCCTTAAGACACAAATTCTCTTTTCCCGCTTCTCATTCACCAAACAGTTCCCAGATTCTGCACTTCTAAAGATATACCTGGTACACAAAATATGTACTTGTCAGTTGTCCACACTTGACACAACCACAACCTGTTTAATCCTGGTGGGTCACAACTGGTAGGAGCTCTGGATGCAGGCCACAGTCTTTCTGAGGGCATTTCCAAGAGCCCCCTTGACTTGCCTGTTCCGCAGGCTGTAGAGGAGTGGATTGGCCATGGGCGTGAGGATGGTTGTCGTGGTTTAACCCCAGCCAGCAACTAACCACCACACAGCCGCTCGCTCACTCCCCCCCGGTGGGATGGGGGAGAGAATCGGAAGAGTAAAAGTGAGAAAACTCATGGGTTGAGATAAAGACAGTTTAATAGGTAAAGCAAAAGCCACACGCACAAGCAAAGCAAAGCAAGGAATTCATTCACTACTTCCCAGTGGCAGGCAGGTGTTCAGCCATCTCCAGGAAAGCAGGGCTCCATCACGCGTAACGGTTACTTGGGAAGACAAACGCCATCACTCCGAATGTCCCCCCCTTCCTTCTTCTTCCCCCAGCTTATATACTGAGCATGATGTCATATGGTATGGAATAGCCCTTTGGCCAGTCTGGGTCAGCTGTCCTAGCTATGCTCCCTCCCAGCTTCTTGTGCACCTGGCAGAGCACAAGAAGCTAAAAAGTCCTTGACTAGTGTAAACTCTACTCAGCAAGAACCAAAACATCAGTGTCTTATCAACATTATTCTCATCCTAAATCCAAAACACAGCACTCTACCAGCTACTAAGAAGAAAATTAACTCTATCCCAGCTGAAACCAGGACAATGGTGTAGAAAAAGGATAGCACTGTATTGAGCTGCCTCAGTGAGGCTGTTCTGGGCATCATATAGGCAATGACGAGGGTACCATAGAAAACAGTGACCACGCTGAGGTGAGAGGAGCAGGTGGAGAAGGCCTTCTGCCTCCCCGTGGTGGCTGGGATCCTCAGGATCGCAGCTATGATGCAGATATAGGATACCAAGGTGAACACAAATGGGAAGACCACATCCAGAAAGCAGATGATGAAAGTAACCAGTCTAAGCACGGTGGTGTCACTGCAGGCGAGCTCCAGCAGTGGGGCAAAATCACAGAAGAAGTGATCAATTGCATTGGGACCACAGAAGTGTAAGTTGGAAAGTAGCCCGGTGACTCTGGTAGACATTAGTAATCCTGCTAGCCAAGACCCAGCCGCCAGCTGGAAACAGAGCTTCTGCTGCATGAGGCTGGCATAGAGCAGGGGGTGGCATATGGCCAAGTATCGATCCTAGGACATGGTGGCCAGCAGATGACACTAGGTACCTGCACAACAGGCAAAAAAAAAGAATTGTGTCATGCAGCCTTGAGCAGAAATGGTTCTGTCCCTGGTTAGGAAGCTGGCCAGCAGCCTGGGCAGGATAGTGGAAGTATAGCAGATTGCCATGCTGGAGAAATTAGGCATCTGCTCTGAGGCCCACGAAAGAAGGAGGAGGAAACCTAAGAAAAGGGAAGGGAATGTTGACAAAGGTAACAAGATGAATTTCACCAAGCACGATATTGGTTACCCTTGCCACACCTTCAACTGACTGGGTACCAAAATGGATCCTCACAACCATACCAGAGCAAGAATATTTTTCTTGAAGGCCTTTTCAGTCCTTCACGAGTTGAAAACCCTCCTTTTCACACTGCTGCTGGTGATTTATCTGCTCGCTGTCATGGGGAATGCAGTCACCGTTGCCATCCTTTGGCTCCACCACTAGTGCCACACCCCCAGGCATCCCTTGCGCAGCACCGTGTACTTCTTGGATATTTGGTTCACTCTGGTCATTTCCCCTGACATGTTTGTCAGTCTCATGCTGGAGATTAAGATATCTCTGTGGCAGGAAGGTGTGGAAGGAAGCAGGAGATTACAAAAGAGATACTGGATATTACTTATTTTGAAAACAAGAGACTCTCAGGGATTCCTAGTGCAAAAAGACGAGTACCTCTGAAAAGTAGAAAGAATAGCTTTCAACATACACATTTGATTTGATCTGATGGTTTAGCATTTGTGCAATAGAAGAGATGAGTTTGGCACATAGGTGTGACAGATGTTTGCAATAGGTCTGAGTGACTGTGGAATTTGCCAGGAATGGGGTGAAATAGCTCGCAGCCTCTTTAAAATCTTCTGTTCTGGAGAAAGAATCCTTTAGGAGTGTTTGAGAAAGGTAGAAAAACGACAACAAATTCTCTGAGGACTCGAACTGAAATGTAAACCAGAAAAATCAGGGGGTGAGAAAGGCTTGAAGGTCTCTCTCTCTCTCTGTGCTATCTAGGAGGAAGACTGCAAGAAAGGAAAGAAGCAGAGAAGGAAGGATTCCTTTCATCCAGACGGTGAAATAATCACACTTGGGTTTTGCCATCTTCCTGTCTCGGCAGGATGAACTGAAATTCAGCATGGCAGCAGAAAATGAAACTGCAGTTACTGAGTTCATCCTAGAGGGTTTCTCAGGGCTTGATCAAAGCCTGCAGCTATTTCTCTCTCTGCTCCTTCTGCTCATATACCTGACAACAGTGATGGGGAACGCAACCATCATTTTCCTCGTGTGTGTAGATCACCGCCTGCAAACCCCCATGTACTTTTTCATCAGCAGTCTGGCCTTCCTGGAAATCTGGTTCACATCCTCCACAAGCATCAGATTTTTTGTGATCCTGGGTTCTGGAAGGAGAACGATCTCACTAAGCAGCTGCTTTGCCCAGTCCTGTTTCTATTTTGCCCTGGGCTGTACAGAGTTGGTTCTACTTGTTGTCATGTCCTTTGACCGCTACATTGCCATCTGCCAGCCTTTGCGTTATGCTGCCATCATGAAGCCTCAGCTCTGCATCCACCTGGTTGTTGCTGCTTGGGTCATAGGCATCACAGTCTTGAGTTACCATCTGGTCCTCCTCTACAAGCTGACTTTCTGTGGCTCGAACAAGATCCACCATTTTTTTTGTGACAACTCCCTATTGTTCACATTGTCCTGCTCTGACCCCAGCCTGCTTTGGAAAACAGACTCTGTTTTCTTATCGTTTATCCTACTGGGTTCCTTATGTTTAACTCTGGCATTTTACATGGACATCCTTTTCTGTATTCTGCACCTGCCAGCAGCCGCTGGGAGGAAAAAAGCTTTTACTACATGCTCTTCCCATCTCACCACCTTGGCCATTGCATATGGGAGCTGCATTGCTCTCTATGTGCGTCCTTCCAGAGATGTTTCCCTTGAGACAAACAGAATTGTGGCTTTGCTGAACACTGTCCTGTACCCACTCTTAAATCCATTCATCTACAGTCTTAGAAACAAGACTGTGCTACTGGCCCTGAACAAAGCCATTGCCCGTGCAACAGCACAGCTTTTCCCCTAATCCTGATGCATTTCTGGACAGCAATTCCAATGAGCTGCTATGTTAAATATGCTAAATAATACCAGTGCATAGGTATGTAACCTGCAAATACAGCTGCCTCAGGAGATGCATGTTCTTGTTGGGTTGTGTTAGGTTAAGTGAGAAGAAGCTCATGTGCACACACAAAGAAGGCACTACCGATGGCAGGAGGAGTAACTCAGTTAACACCCTGCCCCAGCTGCTCCCAGAGCCATCACAGGAGAGCCACCAGCTCATCAAGAGCCCATCTCCACAAAGCGAGAAGAGCACAGAGGCACCGTGGCAGGTGGGAACCCAAATGACGGGCTCCTGAGGAAGGAACATCTTGTCCCAGCTCCTTCCAGGGCTGCCCTGAGAGAGCTGTCAGCCCCGTTGTCCAGGTGTGAAACCCACCAAGATGAGCCACTGCGAGCAGCTCTCTGGATCACCATTTGGACTAAGGGAATTGTTGCCTAGGGGCGTAGGACACATTATGGGATGCAGGGGAAGAGCATTTTTGGGCTGCACAGGATTTATTATGGGAAGTTTAGGGGAGGATCCCGACCAGTGCAGTCTGTCCTGTCTCCTCATTAAACTTAATTTCTAGCTCATTCCTGTGTGGGGGAATCTCTCTTCTGCGTGAACATGTGAGCACAGGGGGATGAGTGCAGCAACTGGAGAAGGACCATGGGGTCAGGCAGCCCGTATGTCATTAGTGCCAGCAATTGAGAGACCGGAGTGATTGGACTCTAAGAGTTTGTGTGTGTGTGTGTGCGTGTGTGTGACTGGGGTGGTCTGTAGCAGCATCTGGAATGGGGTTGCAGCCTCAGGGGGCTCATATGTCCAGGTGCGTGCACCTGGGGAGGCTGGTATCCAGGGCAGCTACTGAGGAGACTGAGCATCAGAGCCCAGCTGCTGGAGGGATCCACCCTGTACAGGTATATATAGAGAACAGAACAGAATAGAACAGAACAGAATAGCATAGAATAGAATAGTTCAGTTGGAAGGGACCTACAAGGATCATCTAGTCCAAATCCCTGGCCACTTCAGGTCTGACCAAAAGATAAATCATGTTATTAAGGGCATTGTCCAAATGCCTCTTAAACACTGACACGCATGGGGCATCGACCACCTCTCTAGGAAGCCTGTTCCAGTGTTTGACCACCCTCTTGGTAAAGCAATGCTTCCTAATGTCCAGTCTAAACCTCCCCCGGTGCAGCTTTGAACCATTTCCCCACGTCCTGTCCCTGGATCCAAGAGAGAAGAGATCAACACCTCCCTCTTCACTTCCCCTCCTCAGGAAGCTGTAGAGAGCAATGAGGTCACCCCTCTGCCTCCTTTTGTCCAAACTAGACAAGTCCAGTGTCCTCAGCCACTCCTCAAAGGACATTTCTTCCAGCCCTTTCACCAGCTTTGTTTCCGTCCTCTGGACGCATTCAAGTACCTTACATCCTTCTTCAGTTGTGGGGCCCAGAACTGCACACAGTACTCTAAGTGAGTCTGCACCACTGCAAAATACAGCGGGATAATCCCCTGTCCTGGTTTCAGCTGGGATAGAATTAATTTTCTTCCTAGTACTTGGTATAGTGCCGTGGTTTGGATTTAGGATGAGAATAAAGTTGATGATAACACACTGATGGTTTACTTATTGCTAAGCAGTCTTTATCCTAGTCAAGGATTTTACAGCTTCCCATGCTCTGCCAGGTGCACAAGAAGTTGGGAGGGAGCACAGCCAGGACAGCTGACCCAAACTGGCCAAAGGGATATTCCATACCGTATGACATTATGCTCTGTATATGTACTGGAGAGAGTTTGCCAGGGGGCAGCGATCACTGCTTGGGGACGGTCTGGGCATCGGTCAGCAGGTGGTGATTGTGCATCACTTGTTTGGTATATTCTTTTTTTTATTATTAGTAGTATTAGTATTAGAATTACTATTAGTATTAGTATTAGTATTTCCCCTTCCTCTGCGGTCATATTAAACTGTCTTTATCTCAACCCACGGGTTTTACTTTTTTTTTCTGATTCTCTCCCCCATCCACTGTGGGAGGGAGGGTGAACAAGCAGCTGGGTGGTGCTTAGTTTCCGACTGGGGTTAAACCACAACATCCCCTCTTTTGAGCCCCTCGTTATACTGCACCCCAGGGTGCGGTTTGCCCTCTTGGCTGCCAGGGCACACTGCTGACTCCTGTTGAGCCCCCTGCCAGCCAGCACCCCCAGATCCCTCTCTGCAGGGCTGCTCTCCAGCCACTCCTCTCCCAGTCTATACTTGTGCCCGGCATTATTTCATCCGAGGCCCAGGAGTGTTCCCTGTGCTGCCCCATGATGCCCCAGTATGTCCCACTGGCCTTCAGGTAGGGTATGACCCCTTCACCACTGCTCTCTCAGCCTGATCATCCAGCTGGTGTTTCACCCATCTGTTTGTCTACCCTTCCAGAATGTAATGTCCTAACTAGGGTAAAAGAATAGTGAGGGAGAACATGTCACAAATCTCGCTGAAGTTGAGGTGACCAACATCCACTATTGTCCCCTCAGGCACAAATGCAGTTACTTCATCATGAAGGCAGTCAGCCTGGTGAGGCATGCTTTACCCTTTGAAAGTCCATGCTGACTGCTTTTGGAAACATTCTTCTCTTTAAAGATCCCAGAAATATAACCCAAGAGATATCATAGAATCATAGAATCATTAACGTTGGAAAAGACCGTTAAGATCATCGAGTCCAACCGTTAACCTATCACTGCCAAGTCCACCACTAAACCATGTTCTCGAGCACCACGTCTACCCTTCTTTTAAATACGTCCAGGGATGGAGACTCAACCTCTTCCCTGGACAGCCTGTTCCAATGCCTGACTACCCTTTCAGTGATGAAGTTTTTCCTAATATCCAACCTAAACCTCCCCTGGCACAGCTTGAGGCTGTTTCCTCTCGTCCTGTGGCTTGTTACTAGGGAGAAGAGACCGCCCCCCACCTCGCTACAACCTCCTTTCAGGTAGTTGTAGAGAGCAATAAGGTCTCCCCTCAGCCTACTCTTCTCCACACTAAACAACCGCCAGAAAGACCTCGATGTCTTTCTTTTACTGAGGAGCCCAACACTGAACACAGGATTCGAGGTGCGGCCTCACCAATGCCAAGTACAGGGGCACTATCACCTCCCTGGTCCTGCTGGCCACACTATTTCTGATACAAGCCAGGATACCATTGGCCTTCTTGGCCACCTGAGAACACTGCTGGCCCATGTTCAGGCGGCTGTCAACCAGCACCCCCAGGTCCTTTTCCGCCAGGCAGCTCTCCAGCCACTCCTCCCCCAGCCTGTAGCGTTGCATGGGGTTGTTGTGACCCAAGTGCAGGACCCCGCACTGAACCTTGTTGAACCTCATACAGTTGGCCCCGGCTCAATGATCCAGCCTGTCCAGGTCCCTCTGCAGGCCTTTTCTTCCCTCCAGCAGATCAACACTTCAATCGACATATCGATAGATATAGATAGAAATACCACCCAAGAGATATTGATGGCTTACTCCTCACCAAAGTGAGCTTGTACAGCCTGGGGTTCCCTGGGTTGCTCCTTTGGCTTCTTTCAGAGATGGACGCAACATTGCTTTGTCCTCACTCACAAGAGACCTCTACCAATCCCATGACCTTTCAAAAGGGATATTCCACAGAAATATCAGTCTTCCCATGTAACTTCATTACCACTATGCTGCCTGTTATGCACTGTATTTAATTTCTCTAATAGTTCGTGTGTTTTCATCTGTCCTGATACAATGACCATTTCTAAAGTCATCTTACCAGTAGACTGTCTAGACAAAGACCCTTTCCATTATTCTCCAGTTTTCTCCTCCCCTTACTCTTTGTTCATTCAGATACCTTTCAGCTATGCTGCTGCTTTGGGTTTCAGGGAGTTAAAGCTTTCATGTCTTTCAGTAGGACAATTGCCTTTGTAGCAAACTCTTCTCTTATGTTTATCTCTACCTTTCTGTAGCTATCTATGTAAAACATTTCTCATAAGATTATCCCTTGTAGAAAGGCAACCTCATTAAAGGTAGCTTGTAAGTAGCATATGCTTAAGGAGTGTATTGTATTGTTTCTGAAACTTTATCATGCTTTACTTTTCTTTGCTTGCAAACACGAAGAATCCTTCTGTGCCTGTGTGCAGCCAGTTGTCTAAGGAGATCAGGTGGGAGATGGTGCAATGGAGCTGTAACACCGAGTTGCAGACTTCAGTGGAGAGTCTGATGTAAAGAAAAGTGGTATTATTGCAGCCTTTAGTACTTAAAGTACCAAAGCTCAAAGCTCAAAGCTCAAGGACAATGCTCCTGGGAATCTGGAGAGGTCCCAGTTGACTGGAAGCTGGCAAATGTTATCCCAACCTTCAAGAAGGGCAACAGGGATGACCCCGGTAACTACAGGCCTGTCAGTCTCACTTCTGTGCCTGGCAAAATGAGGGAGAAAATTCTTCTGGGAGTTATTGAAAAACACCTGAAAGACAAAGTCATTGGTCCCAGCCAGCACGGGTTCATGAGGAGAAAGCCCTGCTTGACAAACTTGATTTCCTTCTATGACAAGGTTACCCACCTAGCTGACCAAGGGAAGCCAGTCGATGTCATCTTTTTGGATTTCAGTAAAGCCTTCGATACTGTCTCTCACAGTATCCTCCTGGACAAAATGTCCAGCATACAGCTGGATAAACACCTAATGCAACGGGTGAGCAATTGGCTGATGGGTTGGGCTCAAAGGGTTATAGTAAATGGGGTTACACTGGGCTGGCGATCAGTCACTAGCGGGGTTTCCCAGGGATCCATGTTGGGACCAGTGCTCTTTAATGTCTTCATAAATGACTTGGATGCAGAACTCGAAGGTTTCTTATCAAAGTTTGCCGATGACACAAAATTGGGAGGAGCCATTGACATTCTCGAGGGCAGAGAGGCCCTGCAGAGGGATCTGGACAAATTAGAGAGCTGGGCAATCACCAACAGTATGAAGTTTAACAAGGGCAGGTGCTGCATTTTGCACCTGGATGTACATACAGACTGGGGAACGAGAGGCTGGAGAGCAGCCCCATGGAGAGGGATCTGGGGGTTCTGGTCAACGGCAAGTTGAACATGAGCCAATAGTGTGCCCTGGCAGCCAGGAGGGCCAACCGTGCCCTGGGGTGCATCAAGCACTGCATCGCCAGCTGGTCGAGGGAGGAGATTGTCCTGCTCTGCTCTGCACTGTTGAGGCCTCACCTTGAGTACTGTGTGCAGTTTTGGGTGCCACAGTACAAAAGAAATACAAAGCTACTGGAGAGTGTCCAGAGGAGAGCCACAAAGATGGTAAAGGGTTTAGAGGGGAAGCCGTATGAGGAGCGGCTGAAGTCACTTGGTCTGTTCAGCCTGGAGAAGAGGAGACTGAGGGGAGACCTCATCACGGTCTACAGCTTCCTTACAAGGGAAGGAGGAGGGGCAGGTACTGATCTCTTCTCCCTGACAACCAATGAAAGAACCCGAGGGAACAGCAGGAAGATATGCCGGGGAGGTTTAGGTTGGACATTAGGAAAAGGTTCTTCACCCAAAGGGTAGTGGAGCATTGGAAGAAGCTCCCCCGGGAGGCAGTCACGGCGCCAAGCCTGACAATATGCAGGTGAGTGCTACAGCTTTCTTTGCTGAGGTAAGATGATCTTTAAAGGTCCCTTCCAGCCCAAAGCATTCTATGATTTTATGACTGTATGATTCTATGAGAAGGTGAATTGAATCAGTTTGCAGAGGTGAAAGCCATCCAGCTGGCTTTGGATATTGCTGAAGGAGAAAAATGGCCAATGCTCTATCTCTATACTGACTCATGGATGGTGGCAAATGGCCTGTGGGGGTGGTTACAGCAATGGAAGCAGAGTAACTAATAGCGCAGAGGCAAACCCATCTGGGCTGCTGCACTGTGGCAAGATACTGCTGCCTGGGTAGAAAACCTCGCTGTAAAAGCACGTCACGTAGATGCTCACGTAGCCAAGAGTCGGGCCACTGAAGAACATCAACACAACCATCAGGTGGATCAGGCTGCTAAGATTGAAGTGCCTCAGGTGGATCTGGACTGGCAACAGAAGGGTGAATTATTTCTAGCTGGGTGGGCCCATGACACCTCAGGCCATCAAGGAAGAGATGCAACATATAGATGGGCCCATGATCGAGGGGTGAACTTGACCACAGACACTACAGCACAGGTTATCCATGGATGTGAAACACGCGCTGCAATCAAGCAAGCAAAGCGGTTCAAGCCTCTCTGGGATGGAGGACCATGGCTGAAATATAAATATTAGGGAGGCATGGCAGATTGATGATGTCACACTCCCACAAACCCACCAAGGCAAGCGCCATGTGCTTACAATGATGGAAGCAACCACCGGATGGCTGGAGACATATCCTGTGCCCCATGCCACCGCCTGGAACACTGTCCTGGGTCTTGAAAAGCAAGTCCTGTGGTGACATGGCGCCCCAGAAAGAATTGAGTCAGACAACAGGACTCATTTCCAAAACAACCTCATAGACACCTGGGCCCAAGAGCACGGCATTGAGTGGATATATCACATCCCCCATCATGCACCAGCCTCTGGGAAAATCAAACGGTATAATGGAGTGTTAAAGACTACACCGAGAGCAATGGGTGCTGGGACGTTCAAACATTGGGACACACATTTAGCAAAGGCCACCTGCTTAGTCAACACTAGGGGATCTGCTGATCAAGCTGGCCCTGCCCAGTCAAAACTTTTACGTACCATAGAGGGGGAGAAAGCCCCTGTAGTCCACATAAAAAATATGCTGGGGAAGACAGTCTGGGTTACTCCTGCCTTGGGTAAAGGCAAAACCATTCGTGGGATTGCTTCTGCTCAAGGACCTGGATGCACTTGGTGGGTGATGCAGAAGGATGGGAAAGTCCAATGCGTTCCTCAAGGGGATTTGATTTTGGGTGAGAATAGCCAATGGTTTGAATTGGATGATGTTAATTGCTACGTAATACTTCTCACACTGCCCCACCAGCGAGTACATTGGGAGGGGCACAGAAGTTGTGAGGGGACACAGCTGGGACAGCTGACCCCAGCTGACCAAAGGGATATTCTGTACCATATGATGTCATGCTCAGCATATAAAGCTGGCGGAAAAGCTGGCCGAGAGTCCGCTGCTCAGGAACTGGCTGGGCATTGGACAGCATCACTTCCTTTGTATATTCTTTTAACATTGTTATTCTTTTCCCTTTCTTTTCTGTCCTACTAAATTGCCTTTATCTCAACCCACGAGTTTTACCTTTTGTTTTCGATTCTCTCCCCCATCCCACTGTGGGGGAGTGAGCGAACGGCTGTGCGGGGTTTAGCTGCCTCTCAGGTTTAACCAGAGAAGGCCTTGACGCTGTGCAAACACGGCTCAGCAGTAGCCAAAACACGGGTGTGTTATCAATGCTGGTTTAGGCACAAATGCAAAACATAGCACCATATGGGCTGCCATGAAGGAAGTTAACCCCATCCCAGCCAGACCCAGTCCACTTGAAATGGGGGCCCAAAAATGGACACAGTTGCTTACAGGTGGCCTAACGAGTGAGGAGCAGGAGGAGACAACCTCTTCCCTCGCACTTTTGGTGAGGGTTCTCTTTATGCACTTCAGGACACTGCTGGCCGCCTTTGCTGCCAGGTCACACTGGATCAAGCGGATAAATGCTGGATGGTGTTCTGTATTTAATTTCTCTAATCTTTCCTGTATTTTCACCTGTCCGGGTACAATGAGCATTTCTAAAGTCATCTTTTCAGCAGGTTGTGCAGACAACAGCCCTTTTCCATTATTCTCCAGTTTTCTCCTGCCCTTACTCATAGCTCATTCAGATCCTTCTCACCTGTGCTGCTGCTTTGAGCTTCAGGGACTAAAAGCTTGCCTGTCCTTCAGCAGGACAAGTGTCTGTTTAGCCAATTCTTTAATTATGTTTATCTCTACCTTTCTGTAGCTATGTATCTAAAACATTTCTCATAAGATTATCCCTTGTAGAAAGGCAACCTCATTAGAGGTAGCTTGTAAGTAGCATATGCTCAAGGAGTGTATTTTATTGTTTATGAAGCTTTATTAAGTTTAATTTTCTTTGCTGGCCAACAGGAAGAATCCTTCTGTGCCTGTGTGCAGCCAGTTGTCTAAGGAGATGAGGTGGGAGATGGTGCAATGGAGCTGTAACATTCAGCTCCCAGAGGTCAGTGAAGTCTGATGTCAGGAAACTGATGTAAATCCCAGGTGGCCAATGAGAGAAATGGTGAGGTTGAGGAACGGAGGAAGCAAGGCACAAGGTTGTCACTACAGTGCCAGACCTCAAGGGACTGCTTTTCCTAGCTGTCCAGAACTCCCGAGGAGACCCTCTGCATCAATATCAATTGGAGAATGCTGCTATCACCTCTGCTCTCAACTGAAATAAATAAAATATAACCTTTAAAAAAAAGGATTTTGATTAGGTGCACTTGGAAATCTTCCTCCTTAACTACACTTTGAAATGACTCTACAGTTAGCTGTACGAGTGTTGAAGAGTTGAAGAAAATCACAGGAAGAGAAATAGCTCGTTAGGGCTTTCTGTATTTTAATGAGCTCCCATGCTGTAGTTGGCCCTGTGTCTGTGAACCTCAGATACTGAGAGGAGACTGAACAAACCTCTCAAGAAGTCAAAGGCAGAAGCAAAACCTTGAAGCATTGATTGGCCCCACTGAGGGCTGTTCAGGATGAAGGCTAGGAATTAGAGTGAGTAGCAGGATGAGAGTAAGCGTTTAAGGTTTGGGGCTTTGGTTTAGAGGTAAGGTTTGAGGTTAGGGATTGGAGTAGTGGATTCCTGTCAGGGGGAAGGTGCCATTTAGGGGTAGGTGTAGGGTTAGGGCTTAAGCTTACTGGTTAGAAATAGGGTAGATGCCTAACATGAATGTTTTCTTAGTATCACGGTGGCATCAAAATTACCCAAACACATCTTTCCTCTTCAAAATCTTTCATCTCTATTGGCATGAAAAAGAGCTCTCTCATCTCCTCCAGGTCATTATAAACATGTGAAACAGGGTAGGTGGCGGGACAGACCTTTGCATGACCCTTCTAGCTAGATGCCTCCAGGCAGAGTACCACACATTGACCGCATCCCTCTGAGCCTGACCAGCCGTCTTGTTCTTTTCCCCTCTACTTATGCACCCATGCAGGCCATAATATCCTAACGTGGTCACAAGAATATTGTGAGGGATGATGCTGAAGTCTTCACTGACTTGCAGGTTAAAAGACAGCCACTCTTCTCCCGCTGTCCAGCAATCCTGCCCTTTTATCCTGGAAAGCGAAGAGGATGGCAAGACACAAGCTACCCTGGGGAAAACCAGTCACCTTCTTTTTCAGACACCCAGAAATGGGGTCTGAATGGACACACTCAGACACACTCACACGCAGCCTTGAGTTTCCCTGCTCATCCCTTGGGTGTTTTTGAAAGGTGCATGCAATGGTTGGGTGCTGCCAGTCATCAGGGAGTGCCCCCAGTCTCCATGACCTTATAAAGATGATGGAGAGTGTCATCGCTGTGAGACTGGCTTGCCCTCTCAGCTCCCTGGGATGCCAGCCCTCCTTTCCCATAGACTGGCAAGGATTGCATTTGCTCAAGTGCCCCCTGACTTGATCCGCATCCACCACTGCTTGATCTCCTCCAGAGCCCCGCCCTGAATCACAGAGGCCTGAGAGACCTTGCTGGGGAAGACTGAGGCAAAGAGGATAACAGAGACTCTCATATTTACCTACACCTCCTCTTAGAAAACTCAGCAGTGGCCACACAGTATCTTTGTTTCTTCTTTAACAGTTCCAGAAGTAGTAAACACGCAGATGATGCCCTTGAATTGCCTTTCAAGTTTAGATTGTGTTGCGATCTGGACTATTGCTGAGCTTGGAGGATGCTGTCCTTGAAGACCAGCCGTACTGAGCTTTGCCACCATGTCACAGCTCTGTCTCCCACAGTATCGGCTCCAGCTCATCCTGTCTGTGCCCCTGTCTGAGGGCACTGGTGCACACTTGTGCTGAAGCACCGCAGCTCTGGCAGCAGGCAAGCTCCTACTTGCCATAAGGAAACCTGTTACCCAGTGTCCAAGACCCTGAATGTGCAAAGGCTTTGCTTCAGAGCAGAGACACGGCATGGACAGAAGAATTCTGAATGTCTTTCTGTTCCTAGGACCACAAACTCAGAATGAAATGCCTAAATTCACCCAACTGAAGACATTCCCCAGCTTGCAGAAATTAGATCCCTGCCTGTCACCTGCCAGGTGTCCTGTCTAATGATGGAAAACCAAAAGGTGATTCTCATGGCCAACTCTTTTCCCAAGAGGAGAACTGCCACTGCTGGAAAGTAGTGTCTCTCCCCAGCTGAGGGAGGGAACATCAGTGATTCCTTCAGCCTGTTTCACAGCAGGTTCCCCTGGAGCCCCAGAGACATCTGGAGGGAGCCCAGAGAGGGCAGAGATAGTGCTGCCTTGGGCTGGTCTTGTGCTGCTGAGCTGGGCTGGGCTCCTGGGACAGAGGGAGCTCGTGGGAAGTGGGCAGCACTGCAGAGAGACAGCTCTGCCCAGGAGCAGCAGCTCTGCAAAGCGCAGCAGGGCTGAGGGCACTGCCTGCAGGCACGGAGGGGACACGAGTGAGGCAGAGACATCATCGATGATGTGGATGAGGGGATTGGGTGCACCCTCAGTAAGTTTACAGGTATCACCAAGTTGGGCAGGAGTGTTGATCTGCTGGAGGGTAGGAAGGGACTACAAAGGGATCTTGTCAGGCTGGATCATTGGGCAGGGGCCAACTGTATGAGATTCAACAAGGCTCAGTGCCGGGTTCCTGCACTTGGGTCACAACAACCCCATGCAATGCTACAAGCTTGGGGAGGAGTGGCTGCAGAGCTGCCTGGCAGAAAAGGACCTGGGGGTGTTGGTTGACAGCTGCCTGAACATGAGCCAGCAGTATGCCCAGGTGGCCAAGAGGGCCAATGGCATCCTGGCTTGTATCAGGAATAGTGTGGCCAGCAGGAGCAGGGAGGTGATGGTGCCCCTGTATTCGGCACTGGTGAGGCCGCACCTTGAGTACTGTGTTCAGTGTTGGGCCCCTCACTACAAGAAGGACATCGAGGTACTAGAGCTTGTCCAAAGAACGGCAACGAAGTTGGTGAAAGGTCTAGGGAACAAGTAGTATGAGGAGCTGCTGAGGGAGCTGGGGTTGTTTAGTCTGGAGAAGAGGAGGCTGAGGGGAGACCTTATTGCTCTCTACAACTACCTGAAAGGAGGCTGTAGCGAGGTGGGGGTCAGTCTCTTCTCCCCAGTAACAAGCGATAGGACAAGAGGAAAGAGCCTCAAGCTGCGCCAGGGGAAGTTTAGGTTGGATATTAGGAAAAACTTCTTCACCGAAAGGGTAGTCAGGCATTGGAAGAGGCTGCCCAGGGAAGGGGTTGAGCCTCCATCCCTGGAGGTATTTAAAAGACGGGTAGACATGGTGCTTGAGCATATCGTTTAGTGGTGGACTTGGCAGTGATAGGTTAACGGTTGGACTCGATGATCTTCAGGGTCTTTTCCAACCTTAACAATTCTATGATTCTATCATTTTATGATTCTATGACAGTGAAAGAGGTTGCCTAAAGAAGTTGTGGCTGCCCCATCCCTGGAAGTGTGCAAAGTCGGGCTGGATGAGGCTTTGAGCTCTCTGATCTAGTGGAAGATGTCTCTGCCCATGGAAGTCTGTTTGGACCAGATGATCTTTAAAGGTGCCGTCTAAGCCAAACTGTTCTTTGATTCTATGGGATGAGACTAAAGACATGGGGTGTGTGTGGTGAGATGAACCTGAGCGAGCACAAATGCCATCAGCTATTCTTGGGGTTGCTGTCAAGGTCTGTGGGAAAGACAGTGTCTTGAGGTCACTTCACATGGAGAGGAATGTCCCCTGGGAAACCACCTGAATGCAGCACTGGGATGCGCTGCCTTGACCCGAGGTTCCTGTGTCCATTCCTCATGCCTTGGGGCATCTCTAAGGCGTGCAAAGCAGGGTGATACACTGCAGCGCTTAGGTGCTTCCCAGCCTCTGGGAGTGGCAACAGGAGGCCAGGGAGGCACTACCACTGTTGCAATTCACTGCCTCTACGTCTGCAAAGGAAGGGCTCCTGTCTCTGAACACCCACGTGTGTATGAGGAGTGCACGAGGCCAGCTCAGATGTGGACACCTGACAGACCCCTGAACTTTCTGTGTGTTACTCCAGGAACAACTCCCACTGTCCCAGTGAGATCCATCTCACCTGCCTCGGATAGGTTCATTGCAAATGTTCCTGGTCTTCTACGTTACCCTCCCTGGCCTTTCTGGCCTGTGCCTTCAAATACACAGTATGAAAGAAGCTCGCCTGTGGAGTATCTCACCTGTGCAGTCGGAAGTATTCCTGCTAGCATGAGCAGCATTGCCATCTAGACGGCGGCATTTCTCACCTTTCAGAAGGCACAGAGCACATCTGGGGAGTACGAATACACTCAGAGGCACACACGCCTTCATGTTTCACCTCTCTGAAGTTCCTCCACAATTCCTTTAAGCAACTAGCATAGAAAAAGAAATGTTCTTCCTCCTAGGTGTCCTGCCAGGAGAGAGGGGACAGGAAGGACATAAAACCTTCAATGGAGAAAGGGGAAGGGGACAATCAAAGCTCATCAATGGAGTTACCTGTACTGCGAATAGGGAATGTCCCCAAGCCTTAGAGAAATCCTCCTCTCCCTCATGACCTGCCCTGTGACTGGTGTTGGTAACACGCTCATCATTGTGCTGGTGGTGGACAACTTGAAGACTTGCTATAGCTCCACCACCACGCCCCTGACCTGACCACACTGCTGACCAGACTGGACACACCACCGTCTCTGCTGACAGCGGTGTTAGTAGTACTTGCTGCCCCTTTTGCATGTACTGAGTGTTTCCTGCTGGTGGCTACATCCTACGATCAGTACTGGGCTGTGTGCCACCTGCTTCTCTCTGCAAGACTCATGGCCTGGAAGGTCTGCTTTGGGAAGGCAGCTACACCTTGGCTAGGGGGGTTTCTCTCATCTACAGTAGTCACTTCATTCTTGTCCCAGATACAGGTCTGTGGCCCCAGTGCAGTGCACCACTTCTGTGATTTCACTGGAGCTCTCCTGCAGTGACACCATGACACTTACGCTCTTTGCTCTCATAACCTGCTGTCCCGATCCAATGTCGGGGGAGGTTTCGATACGATCCCAAGGACGAGATTAAGACGCTGGAATCGGTCAGATGTCGTACAACCTTTTACTTTTATTTGAGGGGAGAAGAGAATGGAGGGAGGAGGGAGAGCAAGGGAGGAGAGGAAAAGAATAGGGGGGAGAGAGAGAGAAAGAGAAGGAGGAGTTTATCACCACCACTTCGAGTCCGATGATCTTCCGCTGGATCTTCGGTGGCCTCAGGCTTCGTCGGGGACGGGTGGGGGCGCGGGGGCCTTGAGGGTGCAGGAACGGAAGGAGTGGTCTTGCGCGCGCCGCCGCCGCCCCCGCCAAGGGGCACGTGTGCTCCTTATGTAGGGGCTCTCACGCATGCGTGGATCACAAATGTGTACGTGCGGTTCGCCATGGACGTGCTGCCCCAGCCTCTGCTCTTTTCGCGCCTTTAGTCCCTGCCTCGGCTCTTTTCGTGCCTTTAGTCCCTGCGCAGGCGCACGAGGTTGTTTTTCTCAAAACTGTGGAGAAGAGGGTTTTCTCGAAGCGCGACGCTGGATGGCGCTACAGCGGCAATGTCGAGACAAAATCACATTTGGTACCGGTTCTCTACACCACCCAGTGGCTCGACATTGCAGTGTGGTGGCATAAGGGAGAGAGAGAAAGACAAAACAAGGGAGAAAGAAAGAAACGCAGAGTTGAGAGAGTTGAGGATAAGGGTGGAGGAAAATTGTGGGAAGGAAAAAGGGAATAACATTGTTTCGGGTGAAAGAATGTCTTGATACAGGTTAACTGAGGTACTGCTCGATGCAAGCTCATTCTCGAACGACTTCAACAATTCTTCAGCTTTGAAGGGTAGACATTGGAAATAGGGTTAACAATAACTGGCAATACGCAGTTTCTTCCTTCAGAAGGAAGTGGGAACGGGTTTAAATGATGGGGACTGAGGTTGGTTGTGGCTGATGGATGGTACAGATTTTTGTTACACCATCAGGTGGAGCGCTAGGAACAAATTGCATATTTGACACAACATGTTGAATTAATTGACTAAAACCTGGAATTATACAGAGTAGGAACAGTAAGGTGGCAGTTGCACATAGCAAATACAATATTAATTGTTTGACCCATGGTGCCCCTGGTAACCAGGACCACAAATCGCTGTTCCAACCGCTCCAGGTTTGAACAGGGACGTGGGCTATTTTCCTGATATCTTGGGTCAATTGGAGAACTATTTCTCCCATGTCATCGTTTCTAGACAGCAGTTAGAGATATTTAATTTTCCACACACCTCTCCCTCCTCGGCCAACAAACAATCTAAAACCATGCGGTGTTGAAGGATTGCCGCGCGCACCTGTTGAGACCGTTGAGTTAATAGGTATGGCATCAGATCAGCGGCCCTGTTGGTGATAATTTCTAGGGCCGCTTGTAGTCCGATTATTCGATTTAGATTATAGATTGGTTCTCTTGCCCCTGCAAGGGGCTCATTAGGATTCCAGGTTGCTGGTCCATAATGTTCAATTATTCGCTCGGGGGGCCATTCGTCATTTCCCCATTTTTGTGTCCCACCTAAATTTACCTTGGTAGACCGCGTCTTACGGGCAATACTTCTATCCCGGAGGTTATCATACACTTTTAGGCCTAGTTGGGGTCCACCAGTTTCCGGCAAGAGAAAAAACAGGGGCCTTATGATCCCTATATAACAAACTCCTGACCACCCCGCGGGTAAGAATTTGTATGCCGTATTCCCACAGATCCAATAATGCCCTTTTCTGGCTTTATTTCCCTGAGCGAATGGCCCATCTTTCCCTGGTGGAAATTGAAAATAAGTTGTGTCTTTGTCACCCAGAGGGCTGAAAAAGGTGGTTGCCCCATCCCTTATTCGGCCGGTACAATACCAAGCCCCATAAGTGCTGAACATTCAATATTTACTTTTTGCAAAGAAAACTAAACAATTACGTTTTCTAAGCAAGTACAACATTTCATGTTACTTGACTATTAAATTTTCCCATATATATGACTATTTAATGATGAAAATAGAGGAAGATCAAAAAAAGTAAGAATTATATATATAGTACATCATAGGTTGAAATTCTTGACATGTCTAACATAAACAGGTATCATTGGAAAGTTATTGTGTATTTTTTCTTAAATAAGCACACATACATATATATGCTTAAACATGCACCAGACAATTAGATGTCTTTGTACTATTGCATAAAGACTGTAGTGCACTGAAACATCTAACATTTAGCCTGTTTGCCATAAATATTAAATCTTGAATTATTCATAGAGCTGCAATTAAGTACAAACATGTATGCACACATATGGACCACCAGTTATAAAAACTGATATACACAGTGGAATATTCTAATGGGTTGGTGTCTCTGAGTTAAAATGATCCAAAGTAGCAGGTGCATCGTGGTCATATCGCCGCCCTTAAAAAACAGAAACAGGAACAAAACTCGCTCCTTGGGTTAGAAGGAGGGAATAATCCATTTGGTGTGGATTTTGTCGGTTCTCCCACTGGTATCTTTCGCTTTCCATGTATATTTGTTTAGGGGGGTATCTAATATGAGAGGCACAGCTCCCACGGTGGGAAGCTCGACCAGAACCGGCTGGCTGGGGGAGTAAGATGATGCACCAGGGCAACTGAGGTTTCGAGAGACATGTACCATGGTTGGCGCCTGTGGACAAAATGCCGCAATTTTCGGGCACCCGTTTGTACCCCAGCGATTATTGACATTGGCCACTGCCTCCCCCACCTGCTCGGCCCATCCCAGTTGGTGGGGTTTAGTAGATCTCCCTTATTATTACAGGTGAGTTATCTGATAAACACCCACCCTCCGTCTCCCTCCTCACCCTGAGGGGGCGGAGGTTTTAGTTTCCCACCACTCTTTTCATCCTTCTTAAACCCTTCCTCCGTGTCCAATGCTGGCACAGAACGCAGGTTCAGTTTGGGAGGGGGTCCTTGCCTGGACCACCTCCGCACCAGGAGATTCAACTTTTTGGTGGGGAGCCCATCCATCAAGTCTCGGGGCACCCCCTTTTGCAGTCCCATTTGCCACAATCCTTGTCGGAATGGGGGTTTCTCCCTTTGTGTTAGGTTGGGGCTTCCCCCCGAAAAAGCCAGTGATTTATTTGCTGGCCTCGCTGCCCGCACGGCCCTAGTTTCCACCTTTTGGTAAGTCCTGCCTACTGGCCCGTATTTCCTCCCATAGTTTATTAGTTCCCCCCAGGTCCACACCTTCCTCCCCCACTGCTGCTGTTCGGGGGTTACCATTCCCTCCAGGGCAGCTGCGATTCACTCCTTGCGAGGCACATTTTGAATTCTCCCCTGTAATTGGATCCCGATAGGTTTTAACGAGTCGGGGAGTCCTCTTATTAGCGGCGTCAGCTGCTCGGCGTCTACCGGTAACAACATCGGAGAGCTTAGATTTGGTTTAAGTTCCCGGTCCTACATCATTTGCAGGCATGCTGCCTTTTGTACGTTTTCTAGTAGTTGATCGATGGAACCAGTTATAGCCAGGGGATCCCCCCTTTCTAATGGGTTCAGCCCCCCCGCCCAATATGCTGCCCTCTGGGTCAGAGACCATGGGGCCCGGCGATTGCCTGTTGTGAGGAAGACACCCGGGCCCCAATACCCCTCTGCTTCCTTTTCCGATAGCATGATCCCGTCCCCCCCCGACAGGGATATCCTCCACACAGATTCGGTTTCGGACTCCCTTGCCGTCCTAGCAAAATCCTTTCGGAGTTTAGCCAATTCGGTGGCGGTAAAAGGGATTTCTTTGGTTACAACTTGGGGACGGTTGTCGCTATCGTCCTCATATATGTATTCTGTCTTTACTAGCAGGCACATATGGGGGGGTTATCCACAGTCCCTCTTAATCACTTTAAATCTTTCCGGGAATAGATTTGGCATACCCCTTTCTCCTCCAGCATCACCTCCGCCTCAGTGAGGGTGTCTGCCTCCCTCAGGAGCTGAACCCTCAGCTCCTCCTTCAAAATCATATTTTGGCGCTTCTCCTCCTCTAGCGCCCGTTTGGTCTCTAGTAGTTGCTCTCGCAGCGGTGCTATCGCTGCTTGCAATGAAGCGGCCACAGCCTCTGATTGGCAGGGTGCTCGTTTCTTGTCCTCCACTGCCACTGCCAGACATGCTCCTAACACAGCACAAACAATGGCTTTCCCTTTCCCCTTCTTCACTCTAGCTTCTTTATGCAAAACCGCTATTTGGTCCATAACACTTTGCAGTTGGAACCAGTGGTCCCGTGCCCAATCTTGTCCTGGGGCACATGTGCTCCTTATGTAGGGGCTCTCACGCATGCGCGGATCACAAATGTGTACATGCGGTTCGCCACGGACGTGCTGCCCCCGCCTCTGCTCTTTTCGCGCCTTTAGTCCCTGCCTTGGCTCTTTTCGCGCCTTTAGTCCCTGCGCAGGCGCACGAGGTTGTTTTTCTCAAAACTGTGGAGAAGAGGGTTTTCTCGAAGCGCGACGCTGGATGGCGCTACAGTGGCAATGTCGAGACAAAACCACATGTGGTACCAGTTCTCTACACCCCCACAATCTCCTTCTCTCTAAATTGGAAGGATATGGACTTGATGGGCAGACCATTGAGTGGACAGCAAACTGGCTGGGTGGTCGCATCCAGAGGGTAGTGGTCAATGGCTCGATGTCCAGATGGAGATCAGTGACGAGTGGTGTCCCCCAGGGGTCCGTACTGGGGCCAGTGCTGTTCAATATCTTCAGCAATGACACAGAGACCGGGATCGAGTGCACCCTCAGCAAGTTTGCAGATGACACCAAGCTGAGTGGTGCAGTTGACACGCCTCAGGGACGGAATACATCCAGAGGGACCTGGACAGGCTGGAGAGGTGGGCCTGTGGGAACCTCATGAGGTTCAACAAGGCCAAGTGCAAGGTCCTGCACCTGGGTCGGGGCAATCCCCGGTATCAATACAGGCTGGGGGATGAAGGGATTGAGTGCAGCCCTGCCGAGAAGGACTTGGGGGTACTGGTGGATGAAAAGCTGGACATGAGCCTGCAATGTGCTCTCGCAGCCCAGAAAGCCAAGCGTCTCCTGGGCTGCATCAAAAGCAGCGTGGCCAGCAGGTCGAGGGAGGGGATTCTGCCCCTCTACTCCTCTCTGGTGAGACCCCACTTGGAGCACTGCCTCCAGCTCTGGGGTCCTCAGCACAGGAAGGTCACAGACCTGTTGGAGAGGGTCCAGAGGAGGCCACAAAAATGATTAGAGGGCTGGAACACCTCTGCTATGAGGAAACGCTGAGAGAGCTGGGGTTGTTCAGCCAGGAGAAGAGAAGGCTCTTCAACAAGAGACCTTCTTGCAGCCTTTCAGTATTCAAGGGGGCCTCCAAGAAAGATGGAGATAGTCTTTTTAGCAGGGCCTGTAGCGATAGGACAAGGGGTAATGGCTTTAAACTAAAGGAGGGTAGATTTAGACTGAAAACAAGGAAAAACTTTTTCGTGATGAGGGTGGTGAAACACTGTAAGGGGTTGCCCAGAGAGGTGGTAGATGCCCCATCCCTGGAAACATTCAAGGCCAGGCTGGATGGGAGGCCTTCCAGGGGGAAGGAGATAAGGTCTTCCACCAGTCCCACGCTTCTTCCACCCTCAGCCTTTGCAGCTGCCCATGCCTGGCCTGCCCACTTACCCTTGCCACTGTCACGTTTATACAAGGCCCCCACACATCTTGGCACAGCCAGTGCGAGCTGGCCTCCACCAAACGTGGAGCCCACGGGGCCTTGGAGGCAGGGAGGGGCCAGGTCCCCTCTGCCTGAGGCTGGGCACAGCTTTTCCCTGGGAACCTCCCTGAGGAGCCTCCTCCTGTGTGTCAGCCTGGGGCCTGGCACTGCTGCCACAGGGACAAGGGCTGGGGGGGCAAGGCAGGGCTGAAGTAGCTCAGCTGGGAGAGCGTTAGACTGAACATCTAAAGGTCCCTGGTTCAACCCCGGGCTTCAGCAATCATTTCCTCCCTTACACTTTTCCAGATATCGCTTTCCTTCTTCCAGCCTGCCCCAGCCCTGCTTGCTCCTTCACCTCTTGCCAGAGCACCATCGCGGCTCTGTAGCTGTCGATCTGTGGCTTAGAAGGAGCCTTCCTCCAGCACCAACATCCCCAGCCCCTCCCGGGGCAGGAGTCTCCCTTCAGAGCTCCTCTGGGGTGGTCTCCAGCTGTCCCTCCTTCCCTGCTCCACAGGGATCGAGATCTCTCCTCTGCGGGGTCTCTGCAAAGACCCTGTCTCTCTCCTCTTTGTCATTCTCAGTGATGCACAGACTGGTCCCATCCTCACACCTCCACCTGGACCCCATTTCCCAGACCAGAGGCCACCATCCCCGCAGTCCCAGGGAGATGCACTCCCTGGAGCTGAGGCCTGAATGGCAGCATCCTCCCTCCAGAGCTCTGTCCCAGTAAGACCTCTGATGTGCCCAGGACAGCTGACAAAGCCGTGCTGAGGATCATCCGCTGTAGTGCATGGGCACCAGTGTTGTTCAGTCACACACTGACCTGAGCAGTTTCTTGGACCTCCTTGCACCCCTGCTGCAATGACTGATGAAACACCTATGTGCTCCTCTCTGGGCATCAGCAGAGAGATACACAGCACAGGGGGATCCCTCTGGGGCCCCACATCAACAGCCCTCTGCATCAGCTCCTCCCTGCTGCAAGGGCACAGGTCGGGACAGAAATGCCAGCACTGGCTCCCCTGGGGTCTAGCATGGTCACCAACTCTCACACTGTGTCTTCACAACAGCCCCAGATCAACCACTCAACGTCATTTTTACTCTCCAGATTTACCTTCCTCTGCATGTCCTGGCATTGCACACGCTTCTGTGTTCTCCATCCCCTCAGCACCTATGGACCCAGGGCCCATAGCACAAGTGTCTCAACTGTCCCCACTTTCCTCACCCAAAACTCCTCACCCACCACTGTCCAGCCCAGCTGCAGCCCCTCACATCCCTCAGTCCCTGCCCAGAGGAAGAAAGACCTGCTCATGAGCTCCAACAACCTGCTGCAGTGCCCTCTTGCAACTTCTTGCAGCTGCAGAATCCTGCTCACCCATCAGGAACACAGTGACAACTGCAACCCAGGCCATCCCCCTCTGCTTCCAGTCTCAGCCTCTCCCCAGTCAACCAGTCAGGCCAAGTAATGGCACATACTGGACTGTAGTCCCACAGCAACGTGCACGTCCTGGCCCCCTGCAGATCTGCTGCCTCATAGCCAGCTCCCCGGCAATGCATCTCCAAAGAAGTTTGGCTTTTTTGGTGACTGAGCAAAAGTGAGAGGGAGAGACCCTGTCCAAGCAACGATACTGTCTTGTGAGCTTTGAGCATGAGCCTGAAAATGCTTGGCTTCAGGGACAGTGCCTGCAGGACTCTCACTGCTCCAAAAGAGTCCTTCTAGGTTGCTCCTGAGCAAGAATAGGAGAGTCACTGATAAGGATGGGCCCTGGGGCCACGTGTGCAAAGCAGACTGGATGAGCAGCCCATCCCCTTAACTCCTCCACTCAACCACTCCAGATGTTCGCGGTGACTGCGGTCTGGTTTTCATTCCCCCAAACCCTCTCTGCCAGGCAGGGGCTCAGTGGGGAACAAATCTATGGCACTGGGCAACACAATTGCCCCAGCTGTAGCACCACGAGGACACCACCCCTGCGTGTGGCCAAACCGTCGGCCTTTCAGTTAAGAGCTGACCATGCTCACCCACCCTGCCACAGAGACCCTTAGCCCCAGGGAGACGGAAGCTTGCCCTTCCCCCCACCTCCAGGGATGCTGGGGGGCAGAGGGGTGCAGGGGGAGGTCCAGTGCCTGGATGAGGGGCTGTGAGCTTTCTGCTCCTGTGTCCCCGCCGCTGTCATACCTGCTGGGGCTGGCTGGGGTGTCCAGGGCACCGCGGGCACCATAGGGCTAACTTCTGTGAGGCCACAGCCCAGGGATCACCCAACACAGCAGCTCTGTCTTCGCCTCTCTGTGTGGGACCAGCGTGGCCCAGGTAGGGCCTGAGGGAAAGAGAAACTGGGGAACCCTGAGGTGAAGAGATGGGCACTCATGGGACCTTGGAGAGAGACATTTTGGCTGGAAACTGTGGCTGGCAGGATGGAAATGTCTCTGTCAGCAGGAATATTCCCCAGGACCATGGGCTCTCGTAGCCCCAAAATCTGACCCCAAGACTGCTGTCTTTCCTTGATACATGCCCCTTCCCCACCACCATGTCTTTGTGCTCCGCTCCTCCCGATCAGCCTCAGGGAGACACCCCGACATCGGGCCAGGCAAGCACCAACTCTGGCTCAAACCCCTAAAGACTTTTAATAAGAACAAATATGGAGGCACGATGCAAAAACAGGGGAATACAAAGAGAGGAAATGCCCAGCTGTTTCTGCTGCCTGTGGGAAAAGGGAGACGGTTCCCTGGTGCTCATGGCTCTCCCAGCTGCCCAGACCTCTCCTCACTCCTGGCTGCACCCAGCTGCATGGCAGGGACGGGCTCTCCTGGCGCGCGGCTCAGGGACTGTTGTGCACTGTGCTCCGGTGGCACAGGCTGTGTGTCCTCAGGGGGATGTGCCAGAGACGCCTCTTCAGCATCGTCATAGCCTGTGCTCTCTGGGGACAGGGACCAGGCATCTCCCTCGGCTCCAGGGGCCCCAGCACGTCTCTGGGAGCACAGCTTTGCCCCTGCAAGCAGCAAGACAGGCCATTGCACGTTCGCCCCATGGGGTGCCCCTCCTGCTCTGTACATCACCTTCCTCCCTTCTCCTCACCAGTCCAGAGATGTTCAACTCCCTCTCCCACCCCTGGAACCCCAAGGAAAATTCCTGGTGCATTTTCCCCCATCCCAGGAGGTTGAAATCTCAGTACAGCAACGATTCATCTGGCACCAGGGATGGCAGCCCAGGAACCAGCAGCGCTCTCTTTCCCTCTCACCTCCAGGTGCATCCCTGGGTCCTGCTGCCTCCTCTCGTGCCCTGGCCATTTCCCAGCCTCCCTGCCCAGGGGCACTGGCCTCCCCAGGCTCAGAAACCTCCCTGGCATCATCATAGCCATCCGCTGGGTCACCTCCAGGCAGGACAGAGACAGCTGAAAGGAGAGGGGAGCTGGTGACAGGGAGAAGATGCATTTGCAGAGCAGAGGATTGGAGGATGCTCAGGGACATGGGGCTCAGACACCGGTGTTGGCAGCACCACAGGAAACCCCCCCCATGTCCTCCCCAGCTCCGACGGTGACACTCAGTGACACCGCTGTTCTTCACATGTCTGCAGGGAGGAGAGATCCACTCCTTCCCGCACCCTATTACCTGCTGCTGATCCCGGACCACCCTCCTCCTTGCTGTCCCTGGGGTAGGGCTGCAGCTTGGTCAGGGACCCCTCTGAAGAGGAGCCTGGAGAGAGGCGCAGTGGTTGTTAGGGCAGTGCGCTCTGCTGACCAGGCTTGTGGTCAGTGCTGCTGGGGACGGGGGACCCCCAGAGGCAGGGCTGAGTGGGGAGAAGGGCTCAGGTCTCAGGACTCACCCTGCTCCCCCGGGACAAATCCTGTCTCAAAGGGGCTCCCAGAGCTGCCCTGGGACAGCCCCTTCCCTCCCCCCTCCGGTGTCCCATAGGGGTGCAGGGACAGGCAGAGAGGGGCTGTCCCCAGCTGGGAGGGGAGGAACTGGTGGGGAGGAAGCTCCTCTCTTGGGCCCAGGACCTGGCTGCTCTCCCCACAGCCCCCACAGCCCCAGCACTGCAGGGACCATGGGCCAGAGGACTGCAGGGGGTCAGCCATGGGTGGGGATGAGGGGGAAGAGCCTGGCAGATGTGCCCCCCGGGAGGAACCCACACCCACCTGAGCCACTGAACCTCGCCTGCTTCTCCCACGCCGGGCTGTAACCGATCTCCTCATACACGGCCTCAGGGAAGGGCTCCCAAGCTCTCCCAGAGCCTGTGGACAGCAGCAGGGCTGGCCCAGGGACAGGCAGAGACAGGATGGGATCCCGCTCTGCTCCCCCAGCTTTGGGTCCCCTGGGCCAGCACACGGCTATCGCCACAGTACAGTTCCGCTCCTCTAGTCCGGCTCTGCCATTTCTGTCCTCAACCCATCCCTACCTCCCCCCATGTCTGGACCCTCTCTACCCCTTTCTGCTGGTGGCCCATGGTCAGGCAGTCAAGGAGGCGATGCATGGGAATGAAGGCAGCACACACCCTTATCCCCCCAGCTCTGCCTGTGCCACTCACTCACACCTCACAGCACCCCTGGCCTTGCCAGGAGGCATCTTTCCCCACGACCCACCTCCGCGCCCAGACCTGGCGCTTTGCACTTGCCCGGCCAGGAGGGCCAGGACAAGGCAGAGAAGGGCCCCCAGGACGATGCAGATGATGACGGCCAATGAGACTCTCCCGCTAGCAGTCGGATGGCCCCGGCTGGGATCTGCATGGCAGGAGCACAAAAAGGGCAGCCCCAGGCCTGGGAGAGGTAGGGGCTGGGACACCCCAGTCCTGACCCCCATTACACCAGGGACAGATGACCCCAGGAGTGAGTCATGAGGAAGCTCCCACCCTGATGGGGAAATGACAGCCCTTCCCAACCCCCCCGCCCCACTGCTATCCCAGTGCCTCCTCCTGGGAGTTTCACATCCCAGCAAGGAGCCCCTTCCCTCCCGCCATGGGTCACAGCTGGCCCTGAGAAGACCCGGCGCTGGCGGGGACCCGCTCAGGGGGTTGGTGCTGCTGTCCTCGGTGTAGCTGCAGAAGAGGAGAAGGAGAGCTGGGCTGAGAGGGTGGGTGTGCAGGTACCAGGGAGCCTCCCCTCTCACACGCTCTGTGTGTGTGTGTGTGTGTGTGTGTTCATATATCCCTGACACATCCCACCCAAATTGCCCCTCCTGCAAAACTGGTCAGGGTGGCCAGGACAGAGCCCAGGGCCCTGCTCTGGGTATTGGGCAGGATGGCGCAGGCAGCCCAGGAGATGCCCCTGTAAAAGCCCCTGTAGGCCCTGTCTCTGCGCTTGACTGTGCCCAGCAGGGAGCAGGAGCTGGGGGGACGCTGGTGCCCGCGGAGCTCCGAATTACCATTGCAGGTGATGTGGGTCTCGTCTCGCAGGTCATCACACGACTGTGGGTCCCAGGGAGCAGAAGGACACTGCCAGAAGGAGCTGTTTCTCTCCCCACACTCCACGCGATCCAGCCAGGTGAGGCCACACACCCTACCATAGGGCAGGCGTATTTCCAGGGTCCCTTCATCCCCACAGCCCAGCTCCTTGCATGCCAGCGACACTGTTTTGGGAGTCATTGAGTTGGAGCAAACGGTCCCCCATTTGCCATTGTAGAACACCTGCAGGCGCCCGGAGCAGTTGGTGCTGTTGTGCAGCCTCAGGGCCATGAAATCTGGGAGGAAAGAGCCCAGAGGGGAACAGGCTGGTCTGGGGCTATGGGAGCAGAGAAGCCTCTTCACCCCCCCAGGCCCTCAGCCAGGCAGAGGCACGGCCAGCAAGTCACCCTTTTGCCAGGGGCAGAGAGAAGTCCCTGACGGACAGACACCCATGCCCTCCCCGCTAACCCTTGGGGACAGCTCAGCTTACAAGGGGCCCCCAGTGGGACCGAGGGGGTTTGTGCATGGGTGTCCCCAGGACAGGCTCAGGCAGGGGCTCAGAGGCAGCCAGGCACAGCCTCGGCTGTTGTCGGCTCTCCCCTTGTCCCGGTCTCCCCAGGCACTGGGCTCCCACCACAGCTCCCAGCACAGACCTGAGCAGACGACTCCTGCGTCCTCATTGTGCCCGCAGTCGTGCTGCCCCCAGGACCCTGCCGGGCAGTCCCAGAGAGCAGCTTCGGCCCCGGAGCAGTTCACGCTGTCCAGCCATATCTGACCGGAGCCTTCCCCAAACCGAGTGGAGCCAACCGCCTCCACCGCCCCTCCGCAGCCCAGCTGCTGGCAAACGACGGCGGCATCAGACAGGTCCCATTGGTCATCGCAGACAGTCCCCCAGCTGCCCTGGTGGTAGATCTCCACTCTGCCAGCACAGCGCCCGGGCCCGTTCACCAGCCGGACCTGCCGGCTCCCTGCAGCAGGAAGAAACCCCAGCTGCCATCAGGGGCCGGCTGCCCACCCAGCCCAGAGCCTGGGGGGCCTGTGCAGTGCCACTCACCCCGGCAAACGACCCCCACGTCCTCTGCAATCCCTGCTGCCAGCGCGCTCACAGGCAGGGAGGTGTTGCAGAGGGTCAGGTTGGCCTCGTGCCCTGCGCACCGGACCCCTCGCAGCCCCACGGGACCCGTCCCTCTCTGAGGCTTCGGGGGGTTGTAGGCTGTCTCTGCCTCTCCGCACCGCAGCCGCCGGCACACCACGCTGGCCTCCTGCATGTCCCACTGCTCATCCAGGACTCGGCCCCACGTCCCGCGCTGCAAGATCTCCACTCGCCCGTCGCACCGGCTCCCTCCACCCACCAGCCGCAGGGCTGTGGAGCTGCCTGGGCCTGGGGAGAGCAGCCATGCCCCAGCCCTCAGCAGCACCAGACAGCCCACAAACCTGCAGCACCTCTCCAGGCTCTCCAACCCTCACAACCCCCTGCAGCTCACCCGCCTGCCCCCAGCCCTCTGCGGTCAGCTTCAGGAGCAGCTTTCCACAGGCTTGCTTCCCCAGTCCCTGAGCCTTCCTGAGCAAGACCCTCTCTTTGCTCTTGGTGGGGCAGAGCCACCCAACACATCCCTGCTGAGGCAGATGGGGCAGCTCCCGCAGGAGGGAGCAGCAGCCGGCGGTGGCCTGGGGACAGGCAGCCCCAGGACAAGCCTTGCCCCACGTCAGTGCTGGCATTGGCACTGCTGAGCCATGGGCAGGGCACACACACCTCTGCCTCTCTGCATCCCTGGGGATCTGGGCCTGGGAGCCTGTGTCCCTGGCAGGGAGCAGAGCAAGGGGGGCCTTTCCGATCCAACAGGACAAGTTTGGGCCTGATCCCCTGTGTGGGGCAGAGATTCCTGGTGAATCTAGGGTTTCTTTTCTTTCAACAGAAATTCACCCTGCTGCTGCCATGAGGTCCTCTGCTTTGGGTGGCCATGCAACACCCAAGGGACAAATGGAGTTAACACAGCGTTGTCCCAGCACTCACCTGAGCAAATGACAGCAGCATCGTTCTCGTGGGAGCACGGTGAGGCCCCCAGAGCGCTCACTGGGCACTGTCCCAGGTGGGCTTCAGTCCCATCACAGTGGAATGAGTCTCTCCAGACAGGTCCCGTGCCTCTCCCAAAATGCCCTCCTCTGGGAATGGACTCAGCAAACCCGCACTCGAGGTGACGACAGAGAACGTGGGCGTCCAAGAGATCCCAGCGGGAGGCACAGAGGGTGCCCCAGGTCCCCAGAACCTGCACCTCCACCCTCCCCTCACACGCCGTGCTGCCGTTCACCAGCCTGAACCCTGTGTCATCGGGAACAGAGAAAAATGAGAGAGGGTAGACTTGTGCTTTTGCTTCCACTGGAGATGGAGGAGCAGACAAATGGAGGAGAGCCTGCCTTTCTCCTCCTTCTGCATGATTTTAAAGCTGGAGGCAACCACATCACCCTTTCTGTCCTCACACCCAGCACAGCATGGCACTGTCCCGGCCCTGCTCCCCTTGGCCCCAGCACACCCCCAGATATGGAACACCCCACCCTCAGTCCTTACGTGTACAGGTGACACCAGCGGCGTTCGTGTGGGTGCAGGGCCGGTCTCTGCGGGATCCCCTGGGGCAGAACATGAGGAAGGATTCATTCCCCACACACTGCAGCTCTCTGTCCCACATGGCACCAACACCTTCTCCAAAGTGAGCTGCCCTGGGCACAGACAGGGCTGCGCCACACTGCAACTCCCCGCAGACCACGTCGGCAGCTTTGGGACCAAAGTCTGAGTCACAGACAGTTTTCCACTGGTCCCCATCGTGGATCTCCACGCGTCCTGAGCAGGGGCTCTCCCCTCCGACCAGCCGGACAAATCCTGGAGCAATCAAAGTCCCCGGAGAGTTCCCAGAGCCCTCTGGCTGTTACATGCCCACGTCCCACCTGGGCTGCAAGGTGGCCACAGGCACAGAGCCCCACGGCCCTCCCAGCAGCTCCTAGGGGCTGCTGATGGCACAAACACACCAGGGACACCCTGCCGCTCCTCAGCCATCAGCACAGCACTTGTGGCCTTGCTTCTTCCCCAAACCCCCAGCCGTAGGCACTGCTCGGACCAACTGCTGCCATTTTGGAGACCCTGGGCTTCCTGGCAGCACTGCGAGCACTTGGGGCCCAGGGAGACTGGCCAAGGCACTGTTGGCTGCTGCAGCCTGCTCTGCCCACTGAGCTCAGGGCCTGGCTGAGGAACCCTTGGAATTCCCAGTAACACACCCTTCTCTCAGGGCGGTCTCAGGCTGTTGGGGCACTGCTGTTAGATGGGCCATTTCACGGCGTACAGCTATGGCACAGCTCTATGTACAGTCAGTGTCTGTGCCAGCCCCCCACTCTGGCACCTGCTGAGGGACGGGGTCCTCAGCCAGGGCCAGAGTGCACTGCCAGGCACGCACATCCCCATCAACGGCCAGGCAGAGGGCAGGAGAGCGGGCAGAGGGGCAGCCCTGGGCTGACACGAGCTCCTGGTGCAAGGACAGGCACCGAGGATAGTGCAAGTGCTGGCAAAGCCCCTGTGGCACAGGGCAGCCGGGGCTGGGGCAGGCAGGAGAGGCTGGGCAGCGGGTCACCACTGACAGCACGGGGCCATGTCCACGTGGGCTGGCTCTCATGGGGTGACCCTGGGAGAGGAATGGGGTGCCATGTGCCCCCCTGCTCCTCTGCTCAAGGCCAGCGCTTTCCCCCTCTGAGCAGCCCCTTTGCTTAGGCCGAGGGACTCATGCCTGCCAGGAGGCACAACCCAAAAGTCCCTGACCACTCTGTGCCCTTCCCCGGGGCTGTGGGTGGCCACATGAGCCACTCTCGGTGCCTCTGGCATGGGGGGACCTGGCCCCTGGCAATGCCAGACAGGTCCTGGCTGAATGGGAGGAGAAAGATGGGCACCAACAGACACCAAGGGGCAGGGAGGGGGTTTCACCTTAGCCCCAGGCACCAATGGAGGGTAGGCTGAGCCCCCTCAGGGACCAGGAAGGGTGTGCGCACCCAGGGTGGGCTCTCACAGGGCTTTCCTCAGGCACTGGCAAATGCAGCAACATATGTGCCAACTCAGCAGTGCAACCACCCACACTGGGCCCTGATCTGGTGTCTGCTCATTTCTTCCTGAGGGCACAGCCAGTTCCCTCCCCTCATCCTGGCCACAAATGTAGGGAACAGGAATGGCCCCTTACCTGAACACGTCACTCCAGCATCCCAACTGTGATAACAGTTGTTTTGACCCCATCCACTGTGTCTGCAGTCAGACAGGGCAGACTCAGAGCCATGACAGCCAACTTCAGACATCCAAATGTGGCCAGATCCTTGCCCAAAGTGTGCGTAGTCATGAGCTTTGACAGCAGACCCACAGCCCAGCTGCTTGCAAACCACTGCAGCATCGTTCATGTCCCAGGAGATATCACACACGGTCCCCCACTGGCCCTGGTGTTTCACCTCCACTCTCCCAGCACAGCGCCCACCACCAGCCTCCAGCCTCACCTCCGCAGCCCCTTCAAACACCAAAACACGGGACCGGTCAGGAGAGGGCCGAGCCCCAGGCTGCAGCTCTGGGAGTCGAGTCACAGCACCAGGCTGGGAGCCCTCCCCTCTCTGAGCTGTCCCTGGGGAAGTGTGGGGGTCCCTCCTCTCCCCACGGGCTGTGCAGGATGGGGGGGCCAACTCCAGCCCTGCTGGGTCATTCGCTGCCCCACAGCCCTTGGCACCTCCTCTCACTCCAACAGCCCCCTGCCCATGCCCACCCACACACCGTGCCCCCAGGCCCTGCACAGGGCACCGTCTCCTCCCCAGCCAAGCACACCCTGGAAAGCCCCATGCCCCCAGGCCCGCAGCTTCCCCTGCCCACCACCTGCCCTGCCACCACCCAAACCCACACCACCCCCAGGGCTTCCCATGTCCTCAGGGAGCACCGAGATGATCCCACGGATCCCCCCAACCCATATCGTCTCCTTGCCCCAGGCATCAGCCCGACTCTTGTGCTTGACCGAGGCCCCCAGGAAGGAAACTTCTCTGCCACCCGTGGGTGCAAACAGCCCGGGCCCCTTCTCTCTGTGGGGCACAAACTGCCTTCCTGGGGTCGGGGTTCCCCTGCACCCTGGGGCAGTGAGCAGCACACAAAACCTCCAGGGCACCCTGGAGATTGGTTGTGTCCTGGGGATGGCTCAGTGCTGCCATCACCACCTGGGCCACTGCCAGCCCAGGTCCAAAAAGGGTTACCCATGATAGGGCTGTCTATAAATGCAGGCAGGCATGGGCTGCCTTAAACACAGAGAGGCACAGGGAAAGGCACAAGGTCCATGGACCTGAGCACCTTCTGACCCTTGTCTCAGCGGAGCCTGGAAAGAAACCCTATTCCTAAAGGGATCCCGATGACCCCGCTGGTACCCACTGGCCCTGGGCTGTGAGACAAGGGAACCGGCACTTACCCCTGCACAGCTGCACCCAGAGCAGCAGCCACAGCACCCAGGGGGACAGGAGTGCCTCCATCCCCATCCTGAGCCTCCTGCCCGGCTGGCACAACCCTGCTGCGCCCCACTCCCTGCCACGGCTCCTGGGGACTCACGGGGACAACGACGATGGGAGGGTAATATATCTCTGCAGATGCCGACCCAGCTGCAGGAGGAGCCAATCAAAGCAGCAGCAGCACCTTTTGAGACGTTGTCGGGAGCTATCTCCCCTCCGACACAGCCCAGCCCTCCAATGAACTTCGCGAGCGCCGTTCATGACCATATATGAGGGACATATGTGTCCTGCTGCGGGTGTCACGGTCGCTACGTAAGGGAATCATCATGGGAGAAGCTGAGTGTGGAGGGGAAATGAGTCCGTCACCCCTTGCACACTACTGTGGGGACTGGGAGCACTGAGCATCTTCTACGCTGGGCACATCCAAGAACCCAAGGTGTGAGTGTCCAGCCACCACTGAGCTGTGGAACCACGGAGCTGGGACTGCACCGGGGTCTGTGTCAGGATGGGAAGGAAACAGCCCCTGCCCCTGCTACAGACCCCACTGTGCTGGGAGCAGCAGCTGGGCAAGGGCCTTGGGCAGGGGAAGAGCTCCATCCCAGGAGGGCTGGCTCGCCCATCCCTCCCTGCACAGCCCCACCCTGGGTCCCTCGCAGGAGCCCGAGCTGGGCCATGGCCTTGCCCTGGCAGCAGACCTGCAGCCCAGAGGCTCCGTCAGGCCCCTGACTCTCAGCCTGTCCCTGAGGGGCCGTTCTTCCCCACAGGCGCATCGGGAGCTGGAGCCTGCAGGTGCACAAACCACAGCCCCCGTGGCCTCGCAGCGCTCCCCGCGCTCCCCGCGCAGCGCAGCGCCCGGGCAGGAAGTCTGTGGTTTCCTCCTGGCACCGTGCCCAGGCACATCCCTGCGGTGCCCCCGAGCCACCCCCACCCCGACTGCTCCAGCCAGCGCTGCAGGGGCTGCTCCTTCGGCCTCGCAGACACGGGGCCGGGCAGCTCCCGGCCCCCGGCATGCCCCGCTGATACACACGGCCGCTCTGCACCGAGCCCCACGGCCACACGGTGCCATCAGTGACGGGACCTCAGACTCTCCTCCTGCCACAGCTGCGTGCTTCTGAGTTATAGTGACGGTGACCTCACACCCTCCTACAGCCACCACTGGGTGCTCAGCAGTTATAGTGATGGTGACCACACACCCTCCTACAGCCACCACTGGGTGCTCAGCAGTTATAGTGACGGTGACCTCACACCCTCCTGCTGCCATCGCTCTCTGCTCAAGAGTTACTCTGTCACACGGGGGTGGGTGCTGTGCACGGGCTTCTGCTGATGATGTTTCTTCCAAAAAGCCATGTTTGGGTGGGGTCCAAATACTACTTTGATGACATCAGAAGTACCCACACAAGCCATATGTCTGCTCTTGGCCTATAAGCTGATCCCGTACTCGTGAAATCACAAGCTCGTACACAAGCCATGTGCATGCTCCTGGCCTATCCGTCACTCAGCCACAGGTGAGGTCATAATACCTAAACCTGCCATGTGCCTGCTTCTGGCCTATCAGGTATTCGGACACCAATGACCCAACACCTACACAAACACCTACACAAGCTATTGTTTTGCTCCTAACCTATCAGCTACTCAGGCACCAGTGACACCACAGCAACCTATACCACCCATGGCCCTGCTCCTGGCCTATCAGCTACCGGGGCAGCAGTGACTTCACAGGCACTTACACAACCCATAGGCCTCTTCCTGGCCCATCAGCTCATCGGTCACAAATGACCTTGCAAACACCTACACAAGACAGGTGCTTATTCCTGGCCTACCAGCTTCTCAGGCACCTGTGACCTCAAAATATCCAGCACAAGACATCTTTCTCCTGGCCTACCAGCTACTCAGGCACCACTGACACCACAAAGACATTCACAAGCCATGTGCCAGCTCCTGGCCTATCATCTGCTCAGGCACCAGTGACCTCACAAGCACTTACCCAATCCATAGGCCTGCTCCTGGCCTACTAGCTCCTCAGGCAGGAGTGACCTCAGAAGCACAGACACAAGCCATGGGCCTGCTCCTGGCCTAGCAGCTACTCAGGCAGCAGAGCCCTCACAACAAGCTGCATATGTCATGGGTAAGCCCCTGGACTGTCGTCTGAGAGCGACCTCACAAGTACGTATCTGCCCATTTGCCATGTACGTCCTGTTGAGTTACTCTGGCTCCAGTGACGTCACAAGCACATACCAACGTATTTGCTATGTACTCGTGTGGTGATATATTATATATATGTCATGATATATATTATATACAATATATATATTATAGCGATCATGTTATACATATTATAATATATTTAATATAATATTATAATTTTCTTATTATATAATTATAATAGTAATTATAATTATATTATATTAATATATTATTATATTATAATAAGAATATTAATTGCATTATATTGTGCTATTATGATATTATAATAGTAGTTATAATATATTTTAATTATATAATATATATTATAATATATTATGATCTCATTAAATATTTTACGTATTATAATGTATATAATATTATATAGTATATATATTATATATATAATATATATAGTGGTGATATATATTCAATATTGTGTGGCAAATGAGTCTGTTATTCCTTGGAGGAGGCCGTAGCCCCTGGGCACGTTCCAGCTTGTCCACACCCCACCACCTTTCAGTCAGCCCTCTGCCCTCCTGAAGCCCCCCCCACCCCAGACCTGTCAGGGCTTCTTCTGCAGCCTGGGAAAGTGGGGGACCCCAACCTGGCCTCTTCCTTTTGTTTCTCTTCACATTTAAACTTTAAGTGCTCACTCCAGTAGCTCTTATTAAAAAAGGTTTTATCCATTTTTTACCTATGTTTTTAAGGCTATATATATTTACTTTCTATAGCTTTATCAATGTTTATGTCTACATAAAAATCTATACTTAAATACATGTACAGAAGTATATATTTAAAAATACTGTACCTATTTAGAAATAAAGAAAAGATGTATTTATACGTATTTCTACACTTACTTATAAATATATATTATATAAATGTATATATCTTTATATCTGAGCACTTCCTGGACCAAAGGAGGTGGGCAGCCAATCACAGGGCTGCCTGAGAACATGTGGCTATGAAGGTGTCATGAAATGGCTGTCAGCCAATCACAATGCAGGATGAAAAGACGTGGGGAATGAGGCTGTCAGAAGTGGCGGCCTCCCCATAGGAAATGACAGGGGGCTTCCTTTGGGACGTGCCCCTGGGGACACTGGGACGGGTGGCCGGTCCTGCCAGCCAATCACAGGGGCTGCCTGAGAACACACGGCTGTGACAGTGTCGAGACATGGCCATTAGCCAATCACAGAGCACTATGACCTTTAACAAAAGGGCAGCTCACTGCCATGGAATGGCGGCACCCTGTCCCAAAATGGCGGCCAACCCCAAATGGCGGCCCCTGTGGATGCAGGGGAAGGGCCTTCCGGGTCTGATGTATCTCTGGGCCAAGCGGCAGGGGTGGCCGGTCCTGCCAGCCAATCCCAGCGGAGCACATGGCCGGCAGAGGAGAGCAACTTCCGGGGCACAGGGCCCCTGCGGGTGCTGGGAGGGGGCGGGGCTTCCAGCGGAAGCGGGTGGGCGGGGCCCCTGTCCCGTCGTGCCTCCCGCAGCAGCGGTGCCCCTGCTCTGGCGTGTTCCAGGGCAGGGATCCCAACAGGCACCGGGAAGGCCCGTGGGGAGGTGAAAATGCTTCTTGGGAGCCGTGGGCAGAGAAGGGCTCACGGTGGGGTCAGAGCTCCCGGCTTTGTGCCGGACGTAAGACCTTTCCCCGCCTCCCAGGGCTTCAAGGCTGCGCCACCTTCCTCAGCAAAATAATTACAGAAACACCTCCAACAACAAAAAATCCCCCCTTAAACTGCAAAACACCCTAGGAAAAGAGGATGAGGAGAGAGGTAAAGATTTAAGGAATAAAACCCTCAGAGTTCCTGCATCTGGTCAATGTGACGGATACACTTGACTCCGAGTCACACTTTGGTTCAGGCTGAGGCAGGAGCAACAGCCCTCACGTCCTTGGGGTGAACGTGTGAGCTAGAAAGCCCCGGGCTGACGTACAAGGGATTTCAAAAGGTGGTTTCGAAAGCCAAAAATACAAGATGCCAGACCTTTAATGAAGACGTCTTGTCTATAATATTTACTAGCAGCCAACTATTTCACCCTATAAATATTACAATCAAAATGGGCCCAATGTGAGCTCTCCCTGAATGGCAGCTGGACGGCAGGCCAGGTGACTCTCCCCTCGAGCGGGGACGCCTCTCAGGGTTTGAGATCCCTTTCCTGAGACTGAGAGATCCTTCCTTAGCCAGTATGGAGAGATTCATAGAATCATGGAATTGTTAAGGTTGGAAAAGACCATTAAGATCATCGAGTCCAACTGTTAACCTATCCCTCCCAAGTCCACCACTAAACCATGTCCTCGAGCACCACGTCTACCCGTCTTTTAAATACCTCCAGGGATGGAGACTCAACCACTTCCCTGGGCAGCCTGTTCCAATGCCTGACTTCCCTTTCAGTGAAGAAGTTTTTCCTAATATCCAACCTAAACCTCCCCTGGCACAGCTTGAGGCCATTTCCTCTTGTCCTATTGCTTGTTACTGGGGAGAAGAGACCAACCCTCCCTGGCTGCAGCCTCCTTTCAGGCAGGTGTAGAGGCAACAAGGTCTCCCCTCAGCCTCCTTTTCTCCAAACTAAACAACCCCAGCTCCCTCAGCCGCTCCCCACCAGACTTGTTGTCTAGACCCTTCACCAACTTTGTTGCCCTT
This sequence comes from Platalea leucorodia, assembly GCF_965183815.1. Taxonomy (NCBI): domain Eukaryota; kingdom Metazoa; phylum Chordata; class Aves; order Pelecaniformes; family Threskiornithidae; genus Platalea; species Platalea leucorodia. Next base: position 829,086 of record NC_138847.1, on the reverse strand, counting down.
CTTTGGACACGCTCCAGCACCTCAGTGTCCTTCTTGGAGTGAGGGGCCCAAAACTGAACACAGTACTCGAGGGGCAGCCTCACCAGTGCTGAGTACAGGGGCACCATCACCTCCATGGTCCTGCTGGCCACACCATTCCTGATACAAGCCAGGATGCCATTGGCCCTCTTGGCCACCTGAGCACCCTGATGGCTCATGTTCAGGCGGCTGTCAACCAACAGCCCCAGGTCCTTTTCTGCCAGGCAGCTCTGCAGCCCCTCCTCCCCAAGCCTGTAGCGTTGCATAGGGATGGTGTGACCCAAGTGCAGGACCCGGCCCTGAGCCTTGCTGAACCCCATACAGTTGGCCTGGGCCCATCGTTCCAGTCTGGCCAGGCTCCTCTGTAGGGCCTTCCTGCCCTCCAGCAGATCAACACTCCCACCCAACTTGGTGTCATCTGCAGACTTACTGAGGGTGCACTCAACCCCCTCATCCAGATCATCAAGGAAGATATTGAACAGGACCAAGTCCCAACACTGAGCCCTGGGGAACACCACTGGTGACCGGCCGCCAACTGGATTTGACTCCATTCACCACCACTCTCTGGGCTCAGCCGTCCAGCCAGTTTTTAACCCAGCGCAGAGTGCACTTATCCAAGCCGTGAGCAGCCAGCTTCTCCAGGACAATGCTGTGGGAGACAGTGTCAAAAGCCTTACTAAAATCCATGTAGACAACATCCACAGCCTTCCCCTCATCCACTAAGTGGGTCACCTTGTCATAGAAGGAGATCAGGTTGCTCAAGCAGGATCTTCCCTTCATGAACCCATGCTGACTGGGCCTGATCCCCTGGTTGTCCCATACCTGCTGTGTGATGGCACTCAGGATGATCTGCTCCATGACCTTCCCTGGCACCAAGGTCAGGCTGACAGGCCTGTAGTTCCCCGGATCCTTCTTCCGACCCTTCTTGTAGATGGGTGTCACATTTGCTAACTGCCAGTCATCTGGGATCTCCCCGGTTGACCAGGACTGCTGAAAAATGATGGAAAGTAATTCCTCACCTGTGACAGCATCCTTGGTAAGTGACTGAGAGCATGTTGAATTAATACTATGAAACAGTACTAATCCATGTAGCTACTCAGATGTTATAAACATTGTATTCTGTTAGACATGAACTGTTGATCAAGTCTGAGACTGACTGAATCCAGCCGCACCAAGGCTCCAAAAAGGAGTTTAGAAAGCAAGGGGGTCCACTCTGAACCTCGTGACTCAAAAGGAGGCTTCTCCTTACTCTTTGTGTCTCCGATCTCTGTCTGAATGATTCTCACTCAATTCCAACTCAATTTTCCTTTCTATGTTTCTTCCATGCAGTAATTAACAAGGTGAACCATGCCATCAAACTTATTGAACCTTGGTAAACCACTCATAACTTTGTTAAATTCCGTCCAACTTATTGAACTTTTTCAAATTATTATTTTACCTCAGTATAACCTATTGCTGCTTCTCTCTTTTGAGTGGGGTGCATTCCACTCTTCTGCGACACCATGGAAGGCTAAGGTCCTTCTTTTCCGCTCTCTCCTAGTAGGACACCTCTGAGGAAGAACCTTTTTCTTCTTTGTTCATTGCTTAAAGAAATGCTGAATGAAGTTCAGAGAGGTGAAACATGGAGGTGTGCACTTCTGGGTGTGTTACTAATCCCTAAATGTGCTCTGCGCCTTCTGAAAGGTGAGAAGGACCTTCTTCTGGCTGGCTCCCACAGCAAAGGGTTTCTCTTCCCATCTCTCCCCTGCACACACATGGTGTCCTGCTCTTCTCCCAGGACATCCCATCTCTCCACAGAGCCTTTCCTCAAGGTGGGCACATCTGTGCTGGCCTGGCCGGCCATTTCTGCACCCCTTTCCCATGCTCTCCACAGCCCCTGAGCTGGTGGTGCTGCTCTGCAGAGCAAGTGGGCTGTGGGACCTGGGGTCACAGGGGGACTCCACAGGGCTGTGCTGGTCAGGCTGGGAGGCAGACCCAGCTCAGGGACATCGCTGCCACTGCCTGCCTCCCACAGAAGCTCTTCTGTGGCCACGGAGGGTGCTCAGAGGTACCCTGCCTTATTGCCAACACTGCAAGATGTGTCTGCATGCTGCACTGGATCCAGTCTACAAAAGTGCACTGACGGTAAAATGAATCGCTCACCAGGCTCCTTTCCCTGTGCCTGCTGCATCCCCTGGGGTTGCAGAGCCCTCGCTTGGCGGTTCACACCCAGATTTAGCACTTTATCTCTGGGTCCCTCCACCTTGCACAGACCTGTGCTCAGTGGGCTCCACTCACTGCTGGCCTCCTGGCACACGCTGTCCCTGCAGATCCCCTGTGCTCTGCTGGCAGCTCCTGATCCCTTCCAGAAAAGCACCCATCTGCCATCAGCCCTATCACATGCTGTAGAGCCCCAGGCAGGTTAATTGGAGACCCTTCCCCATCTGTGTGGGTGCTGTCCCCCTACCAGTAACACCTGAGACATTGCTCAGTCCCTGGAAGACCATACTGGGACCCATCCCACTGAGCCCAGGGAGAAACAAGCAAAGCAACAGTCCTCTGGAGACTCTGTTCCTTGGGCACGTTCTTGAGAAGAACTTTGGAAAAAGACCTCAGCCTTCAGGCACTGCCCTGAGGAGATCCCCTTTCCTGATGGAAATGGTGCTAGAGAGGCCAGCTCTGTCACAGATCTGCTGTGCAGGGACTCTGGACGCAGGAGCTGCCTCTGCAGCTCCAGAGAAGGTCTTGGAGGAAAAATCTCAGACAAAAAAAGTCCCTGCAGGGTCCTTCTTAATGTTTAAATGCACAGAGGGTGTGGAAATTCATTTATGCTGTCTCTGGGTCAAACCAGACAGGTACAGAATTAATTTGAAATGGTATGAGTAATGAAAATTCCTTATGGACAACATTATCAGAAGTGAAAAAAAAACAAAATAAAAAAAAAAAAAAAACAACCAGTAACATCAACAACTACAAAACATATAAAAGACAAGTTGGGCCTGTAATGAGTTATGTTACGAGTGATATGTAGAAAAAGATGGGCAGTATATTGCTTCTAAAAAACCATCTAGTCATCAGTTTCCGCACTGCATCCTTGAGCTCCCAGTTCCTCATGCTGTAGATGAGGGGGTTCACTGCTGGAGGCACCACTGAGTACAGAACTGCCACCACCAGATCCAGCGATGGGGAGGACATGGAGGAGGGCTTCAGGTAGGCAAACATGCCAGTGCTGATAAACAGGGAGACCACGGCCAGGTGAGGGAGGCACGTGGAAAAGGCTTTGTGGTGTCCCTGCTCAGAGGGCATCCCTTAATGGAAATGTTCAATATCTGAACTCATGACTCCTAAGCCTCTGGGCTGCAGAAGAGAGGCTTAGCATGTCTTGATGATAATTTTCTTTGTGTCTTTTATTTTCCACCATCACATCTGGCGAGTACTATTTGTAGGGGTAGAAATCCTCATTTTTATGACTGAAAGTGTGGAGTCTTGAGACAAGACAGGCCAAAGGGCTCAGCTCTCTGTGGCTCAGGGCAGAGTCAGGGGAGCTGCAGTGTCCATCAGTCTTGTTCCCAGCTGCTCTCTGCTTTCACTTCTGCTACCTCGAGGATGACTGCAAACACGTTACTCTTGAAAAAAAGAAAAGTAACTGGACTTTGATGAAAGCAGGGGAGTCCTGTTTCAACAGGCAGATCTGCGAACTCTTCTTTTTCCAGCACAGAGGTGGAGTTGTGATGGAGAGGGCAGGACACGACCCCTCCCAGAGAGAAGCAAAGGAATCTGAGAGGAGACTGGCGACCCACAAGGGATGGCTCAGCCCTCCCTGGGATCCTACAGGAGAGCCGTGCCTTTCTGGGGGGCAGCACGCAAGCCCAGCAGGACGGGCAAAACAGACAGTTGGGTGTCCTGAGGATGGGGTGTCTTAAATGGAGAGTCAGCTCATTGCCCAGCAGACAAGGCCCAGCAGACATCTCCAGTGAAGGCCCAAAAGAGAGCTGCCTGAACGCAGCCTCTCCCAGTCCTTCTTTGCAGTTGCCTCCCACTCCCTGCCCATGTCTCTGCTGGTGGGAGCTGGAGTTGCCAGGAGCTGTTTCTCTTTCCCCAGGTCTCCTCCCTGTCCCTGCTCACAGATCCCATCCCACGCGCTGTGCACTCAGCTCTGCCCTACAGACACCTCCTGGCAGCAAGGCACTGCCCAGGGGGATCTTCCTGCTGGCAAGTCTTAAAGAGAATATCAGGATAACCCTGAGGAGACCACAAAGCTGATGTTAATGCTTTCTGTAGGCTGAGATGTGCGAAGTGACTTCATCAGGTTCCTTGAAAAGCCTATTCATCACTCACTGTAATGCTGTAGGAGTCTCTGTCTCTTGTGCAAACCTGACAGCTCCATCACCATTTCCACCTACCATCACAGCTGGGAAGTGAAAGCACCGACCCTGGCAAGCGCCTTTCCTCCCAGGTAGCCCCTGCCTTGATGTTCTTCTTGAAGAGTGCCCTGTGAAATGTCCCAGGGGTGATCTGGAGCTGTGAGCAGCCCTCACCCATGCAGCACCCTCTCGACAGCAGAGTGACCCTGCCCTGCCCCACCGGGGGTTGCTCCTTCCACGCAGAGCTGCTCCCCGCAGTGCCATGGGGAGCTCCCCGGGCAGGCTGAGTGCTGACCCTGGCAGGGGGCAGAGTCCCTGCCCCAGCACACAGCCCCCTGGGGTGCGGGGACCCTGCTCGGAAGGACAGCCCTGGGCACCTCCACCTGCACACTGTGGCTTCACAGCGATGCAAAATTGCCTAAGAAGAGCCCCCTCCTTACAGATGCCACAAGCTGTGGGCTGTGCCAGCTTGAGGAGATGCCTCCAGGAACTACAGCTGCATCGCCCTGCACCCAGAGACTGACCGTGTCCAGGGCTGCAAAGATTTCTCCTCTTTTGAGCTCTCAGTCATCCTCCCAGTCCTGACCGCCTTTAAGCTCTTAGTCTGCCTTGCTCATCTCCCTGAGAGACCCTGGGAGGGCCCTTCGCCCTGCTGCGCTTTGCAGAGGAGCTGCTCCCGGGCAGAGCTGTCTCTCTGCAGCGCAGCCCGGGTGCCAGGAGCTCCTTCCATCCCAGCAGCCTGGACCAGCTCAGCAGCAGAGGACCAGCCCAAGGCATTTTAATGCATCATAGAGTCATAGAATCATTAAGGTTGGAAAAGACCTTTAAGATTATCAAGTCCAACCATTAACCCAGCACTGCCAAGGTCGCCACTAAACCATGTCCCTAACCACCACATCTCCCCATCTTTTAAATGCCTCCAAGGATGGAGACTCAATCACTTCCCTGGGCAGCCTGTTCCAATGCCTGACTACCCTTTCAGTGAAGAAATTTTTCCTAATATCCAACCTAAACCTCCCCTGGTGCAACTTGAGGCCATTTCCTCTCGTCCTATCACTTGTTACCTGGGAGAAGAGACCAACCACCACCTGGCTCCAGCCCCCTTTCAGGTAGCTGTAGAGAGCGATAAGGTCTCCCCTCAGCCTCCTCTTCTCCAAACTAAACCACCCCAGCTCCCTCAGCTGCTCCTCACCAGACTTGTTCTCTAGACCCTTCACCAGCTTCGTTGCCCTTCTTTGGACACACTCCAGCACCTCGATGTCCTTCTTGGAGTGAGGGGCCCAACACTGAACACAGGATTTGAGGTGTGGCCTCACCAATGCCGAGTACAAGGGGACGATCACTGCCCTGGTCGTGCTGGCCACACTATTCCTGATGCAAGCCAGAATGCTATTGGCCTTCTTGGCCACCTGGGCACACTGCTGGTCATATTCAGCTGGCTGTCGACCAGCACCCCCAGGTCCTTTCCTGCCAGGCAGCTCTCCAGCCACTCTTCCCCACACCTGTAGCGTTGCACACGGTTGTTGTGACCCAAGTGCAGGACCTGTCACTGAGCCTTGTTGAACCTCACACAGTTGGCCCCAGCCCATTGATCCAGCCTGGCCAGGTCCCTCTGTAGGGCCTTCCTACCCTCCATCACATCAACACTCCCGCCCAACTTGGTGTCATCTGCAAACTTACTGAGGCTGCACTCAATCCCCTCGTCCAGGTTGTTGATAAAGATACTAAACAGAACCGGCCCTGATACTGAGCCCTGGGGAACACCACTGGTGACTGGCCACCAACTGGATTTAACTCCATTCACCACCACTCTCTGGGCCTGGCCATCCCGCCAGTTTTTTACCTAGTGAAGTGTACGCCCATCCAGGCCATAAGCATCCAGTTTCTCCAGGGGAATTCTGTGGGAAATGGTGTCAAAGGCTTTACAAAAGTCCAAGTAGACAACATCCACAGCCTTTTTCTCCTCCACTAAGCGGGTCCCCTTGTCATAGAAGGAGATCAGGTCAGGCAAGCAGGACCTGCCTTTCATAAACCCACGCTGACTGGGCCTGATCCCCTGGTTGTCCCATACGCGCTGCGTGATGGCACTCAGGACGATCTGCTCCATAACCTTCCCCGGCACCGAGGTCAAGCTGACAGGCCTGTAGGCCCCGGATCCTCCTTCTGGCCTTTCATGTAGACAGGCATCACATTTGCTAACCTCCAGTCAGCTGGGACCTCCCCCGTTAGCCAGGACTGCTGATAGATGATGGAGAGTGGCTTGGTGAGCAGCTCCGCCAGCTCCCTCAGTACCCTTAGGTGGATCCCATCTGGCCCCACAGACTTGTGCGTGTCTGAGTGGTGTAGCAGGTGGCTAACCATTGCCCCTTCGATTATGGGGGCTTCATTCTGCTCCCCATCCCTGTCTTTCAGCTGAGGGGGCTGGGTACCCTGAGAACAACTGGTCTGACTATTAAAGACTGAGGCAAAGAAGGCATTAAGTACCTCAGCCTTTCCCTCATCCTTTGTCTCTGTGTTTCCCCCTGCATCCATTAAAGGATGGAGATTGTCCTTAGCCCTCCTTTTGTTGTTAATGTATTTGTGGAAACATATTTTTAATTATCTTTTACAGCAGAAGCCAGATCAAGCTCCAGTTGGCCTTTGGCCCTCCTAATTTCCTCCCTGCATAACCTGTTTATCTTCCTCCTGGGCAACTTGCTCCCTTTTCCACCTCTGTGCAATGCCTTCTGGTGTTTCAACTCTTCAGCCAGAATATCCCTGTTCATCCACACCAGCCTCCAGCTAGGCCCTGCTCTACTCCCAGAATATCAGACTGATGTGTTACTGGGCTTTCATGTTGTTTTCCCCAGAGATCCAAGGGGGCTCCATGTAACTTGGCTCTCCAGGATCCTGCCAAGCAGGTCTTGAACAAGCTGAAATCTGCTCTCCTGCAGTCCGAGGCTGCAATTCTGCTGTTTGTCTTTTTTCTCTGCCGTCGTCACTGCAGCCATGGCTGCCCTCAGCATTGACATCCTCATCCACTTCTGCCTTGTTTGCAAGTAAGAGAGTCCAGCCCTAGTCAGTCATCAACTGCCTGTGTCAAAAAAGAGAGGGGCAAGGCAGGTGAAAGGGACCTGTCTCTGTGCTGCCTCTGAGGACACCTCTGTTAGAGCCATCTGACCAGCTGAAGCAGGCAGGAGGGCAGGCCATGCTCACGGACACCTTGCTCGGCCCTATCTCCTCTGGAGCAGACCTGTCAGGAAGCCGCATGTGGCTCCTTGCCTAGGCCTCCTTTGAGTCCCATGTTCTGCCCCTGATGCCCGGACACAACACAGGGATCATCTGCAGGCTTGCTTTGGCCACTCAACCTTCCCAAAAGTTGCACATGATATATTATAACCAACCAGAAGGTTTTTCATAGCGTGCTGCAAAAGAGTTCACAGTGTGTGCACTAAGGTACGGCCTGAGATGGGTGGGTGTGTCAACCACTGCAGAGCTTTCTGGGACAGCACGAGCATACTGCAGAGGTAATTGAACCTTGCTTGGTTTTATCCATGCTGTCAGGAGGTTGCCTTGGGCCAAAGCAGGCTCAGAACCAGACCTGAGAATTCAGCTTGGATGGGGTTCACCTGGAAAGAAGAGCCCAGGAGTGAGCGAATACCCAGGCTGTGTGTGGGCTGATCAGGTTGCTGGACAATGAAGGGAACCAGGTGATTTAAAGTGCTGTGAGCTTAAATTCCACTGGGGAGGGTCAAGACCCCCTGTCAGCTGTAAGAGGAGCCTGAACAAGAACGAGTGGAAAGACACCCAGAGAGCCATTGTCTAAAGCAAGGTGAGACAGATCCCAGGTGGAGTCCGTGTGATATGGGACTGCACCTGAAAGAGAAACTCTTTGCTGTTTATGAACACTAGGAATGCATTTAATAGTTACAGGTGGCATTCAGCTTCCCTGATTCCCACAACCTATGTGTAGGAGCTTCAGGGTCCAGACCATGGCCTCTGAGGTGCTTAAAGTAGGATGCAATGCGCCTCAGGGGCAATGTAGAGCTGTCTGAGGCAGTGCCTCTCAGGCTCCCCTTGCAGTCAGTGGAGTGGAGATGTTCACCTGACTGGTCTTTGCTGGTCACATAAAACACAGGAGGAGTTGTGCCCCATAAACATCTGCTCTCTCATCTGCTGCTAAGTTATCGGACAAGAGATCCTAGGATGATAAGATCATTGAGCTTCAGAGTAGACCTTGGGAGGTCTATAGAAAAACCCTCTGCTCAAAGCAGGGTCAGGTATATGGTCAGACCTGGTTTCTCAGGGCTTGGTCCATCTGGGTCTTGAAAACCTGCAAGGACGGAGGACTTCACAAGCTAGCAGGGTGACCAATGCTTGTTCCAATGCTTGGCTAGCCTCCTGGTGAAAAAGGTGAGGCCCTCCTTGCTGTGAGGTGTGCCTCATCCATCCCTTCTTGTTGGAATCCCTTCTCACAGAGAAAGTGATCCAGCCCCCTGACCATCTTCAGGGCCCACTCCAGCTTGCCAACCGCTTTCCATTCTTGGGGTGCCCAAAACTGGACACAGTGTTCTGGATGTGGTCTAGCAAGTTCCACGTAGAGGGGAGGAGTCCCTCCCCTCCATCTCCTAGCCGTGCTCCTGGTCATACAGCCCAGGGTGCTGCTGGCCTCCCTCGCTGCCAGGGCACACGGCTGCCTCCTGTCCAGCTCCCTGCCCACCAAGACCTTTCCCACAGAGCTGCTCCCCAGCCAGGCAGCCCCCAGCCTGTGCCATTGCAGGGTTAGTCCCCTGCAGGGGCAGAAACCGGCATCTGTCCTTGTGGGATTTCATGAGGTTCCTGTCACTACGTGCTCTCCTCTCCTCCTTGAGCCCTTTCACTGAGCAGAGGCCTGGGCGACCTTCTTAGCAAAGTCTAAGGCAAAGAAGGCGTTGAGTCACTCAGCCCCATCTGTCTGATGTTATGACACGCACCCGCCGCCATCATTCAGCGGCATGTTCCTTGTTCAGCTTTTTACTGCAAACACAGTGACTGAAGCTCTTCATTTTGCTCTTGTTGTTGCCTGCAGCCCCTATCAGCTCCAGCTGAGCTTTGGTTTTCCTAAACACATACGTGCAACGCTTAGGTCATATTTCCTAAATTCCTCCTTCGTAGCCTGTCCCTGCTTCCACCCCCTGATCGTTGTGTTGTGGCTCCCATCTGTGACCCATCCCTGCAGCAGCACAGCCCCACTGCCCAACACTTGCCCCCAGGGCCCCCATCATCAGACACTGCGCAGGACAGGGTGTGTTTGGGCTGGGGAAACGTCCCCCACCAGAGTCCCCATGCCAGACCTCAGTGTGCATCCCCACCAGCCCTCCTTCTTTTGCAGCCCCCCAGTGCTCAGCCTCAGCCAAGCCCCAGCCGTGTCCCACACAAGGGTTTGCAGACAGCCCTGCCCTGGAGTCTGCCAAGGTCTGGGCAAGAAGAGAGGCCTGGCAGGGCTGGCTTTTCCCCTAGCACAGAAATCAAGACCAGCAGGAGGAAGGAGATGGCCACAGAGCAAAAACACCGATAAACTGGGGTGAGTGGCCAGTGCTGGAAATGGCTGATGGGAGAGGCTGGTTGGCTGCTAAATGCCCTGGGGCACTTTCTTGATCTGTCCATGCCACCAAGGGCGCAGACCAGTCTCTTCTCTCTTGCACCTGCATGTCTCAGCTCCCTTCCAAGAGACTGGGCTCTGCAGCACACACCCACTGGAACATATCCTCGCCCTGCATGGTCACACAGCTCAGCTAACATTGGTGTTGTCCTCTCCCAGGCACTTTTGAGCCCAGTCCAACCCCTCCCCACCTCTTTCCATGTCCCCTGCCCACTCCCCAGCCCAGCAGAGCAGCCCAGTGTGGGCTGGCCCCACAGCAGTACCTGCCGCAGGGTGCTGCAGAGCTCTGGGCATTAACCCCCCAGCCCTGGCCTCTCTAAGGGCACAGAAGCTGCTGGGGGGGCAGGGAGGGGTCTCAGCCTCCCCATCAGCCCCAGGGCTGGAGGCTCCCCATGGCATGAGTAAATGGGGGTCAGTGAAACTGCAAGACCCCTGGTCTCAGTTCCAGGAGACCCTCACCACAGACTGCCTTTGCCCTTTCAGCTCCAGCCCCTCTCCCCAGGCCAGAACAAGAGTCTTGGCGCAGCGACAGAGCAGCCTGCCTCGAGTGGGTGCTTGGAGAAAGAGATTTCTCTTTTTCATTGATTCTTCCCTGCAGGCACAGAAATGCTCCCTTGCTCTTCTCTGGAGTCACCCCTGCTCCTCAGAGAGCCTTTCTGCAGGCGAGCGTGTCTGTGCTGGCCTGGACGGCAACTCCTGGGTCCTCTCCATGCTCCCTGTAGGGCTCCAAGCTGGCAGTGCTGCTCTGCGGAGCAAGGGGGCTGTGGTGCACTAACCATACTGGTCAGGGTGGGGAGCAGACCCAGCTGGATGGGGATCGCTTCTGCTGAGCCCTTTTCCATCTTCCCTGATTGCTCAGTAGCCAAGGATGGGGCTGAGCAGGACGATGGGGTCTCTCTAATGGCACAAAAGATGAGGGAGAGCTGCCCTAGATCCAGCCTGTGGGGTTTCCAAGAGGTCCATGGCCGTGGCTCCAGAGAAGCAGCAGCCCTGACTCAAAGGCAGCAGAGAGGGAGTGCCTGCCGAGGCAGCAAGGGCACCTCTGAGGGCCACAGAGCTGCTACTCCATGCAGCATCAGGACTTTTGGCTCCTTTACCCCTTCTGCATGCTGGCACTGTGCCCCCAGCTCCGGAGCAGATTTGAAGAGATGGGAGCTCAGCCAAATTCTTTTCTGCTGTTTTCTTTATTTATGCAAGGAGACTGGTTCTGAAGGCACAATAAGATAGTAGCTCAGAAAAAAAAAAAAAAAGCTGAATGCCAAGAAGTGGGATGAATAACACTATTTGCAATTAATATTACCACAGGTATAAAAAAGAAATATAAAATAAAGAACAGAACAAAAGATAGTCGTGACTTTTCCTGAGGTAACCTGGGAGTTTTATAAGGATGATGGGTACCTTAAGGATGCTGAAATAGTATGTGTTCAAATACTTTCTTCAGGGCATCCTTGATCTCCTTGTTCCTCATGCTGTAGATGATGGGATTCACTGTTGGAGGCACCACTGAGTACACAACAGCCACCACCAGATCCAGGGACTGGAAGGAGATGGAGGGAGGCTTCAGGTAGGCAAAATAAGAGGTGCTGACGAAGAGGGAGACCACGGCCAGGTGAGGGAGGCACGTGGAAAAGGCTTTGTGCCGTCCCTGCTTAGAAGGGATCCTCAGCACGGCCCTGAAAATCTGCACGTAGGACAGGATGATGAAAACAAAACACCCGAAGAGCAAACAGGCACTAACTGCAAGAAGAACCCTGACATAGAAGTGTGAGCAGGAGAGCTTGAGGATTTGCGGGATTTCACAGAAGAACTGGTCCACAGCATTGCCTTGGCAGAGTGGTAGTGAAAATGTATTGGCAGTGTGCAGCACAGCATTGAGAAACCCACTGCCCCAGGCAGCTGCTGCCATGTGGACACAAGCTCTGCTGCCCAGGAGGGTCCCGTAGTGCAGGGGTTTGCAGATGGCAACATAGCGGTCGTAGGCCATGACAGTGAGAAGAAAATACTCTGTTACGATCAGGAAGGGAAGCAGAAATATCTGCACAACACATCCTGCATAGGAGATGGCCCTGGTGTCCCACAGGGAATTAGACATTGAATTGGGGACAGTGGTGGAGATGAAGCCCAGGTCGAGGAGGGAGAGGTTGAGGAGGAAGAAGTACATGGGGGTGCGGAGGAGGTGGTCGCAGGCTACGGCGGTGATGATGAGGCCGTTGCCCAGGAGGGCAGCCAGGTAGATGGCCAGGAAGAGCCAGAAGTGCAAGAGCTGCAGCTCCCGCGTGTCTGCGAATGCCAAGAGGAGGAACTGGGTGATGGAGCTGCTGTTGGACATCTGATCCCTTTGTTCATGAGGTACTGCCAAAGGAGGAAAACACGCTCACAAGTTAGGACTGCTCTGAGCAAAGCTATTCCCATTCCCTGCCCCCTCCAGCTCGCCACCCCACCTCCCCAGCATACATTGCTTTTCTCCTTTCTTTCAGGACCTTAGTGCATCCCCCAAGCTGGAGCTCTGGTTTGTGCTGGCTGAGTCTGATGGGAGGAGCAGGGCTTTGCCCACAAACTCTGAACGAGTCATCCCTGCTCTACAGCACTGGGCACGTGGGAAAGTGGGTGACAGACATTAGGGCTTACACAAACCTAAGGACACAGCGGAATATTTTGGAAGTGGCTCTGATGCTGAGTAAACCTGTATGTGTTTTATCAAGCCAAAGGGCCAAGCTGGACGGACCAGCACTGAGAAGACCACATCCAGTTGGTGTCCATGGCCAGCAGCTCCAGGGAAGCAGTAGCCCTAACACACAGATTATATCTGTAACCCACTTGTAATATAGAGGAGCTGAGAGATGCTGCTCAGCATCTTCCAGCAGGGCAACGCTAGGGAAACTCCTGGATGTGCTAAAAATGCAGTGATGTGAGCAGAGCCAGCTCAGTCCTCGGCCCCACACACTGCACTGTCCAGAGCCCCACAGGTCAGAACGAACTGAGGGGCTTTGCTCCCATGGACACAGCTGCATCTCAGGACCTGCAGCATTGGTGTGTGAGCTGCACCTGAACTTGCCGTGTTCCCACAGAGTCCAAGGGTAAGAACCAGGGAAGCATGGACAGGAGGGGAAGATGGAGAAATGCCTCAATGCTCTTGCCAAGGGAGCACTTGGGAGTTTATCCTCCTGGGGATCAACCTGCAGAGAATTCAACTCAGCTTGAGAACCCATGGCCTTGACGGCAGAAGCTCTGCTGGGTGGGAGAGGAGACCAAGGGGTTGCTCAACAGAAGGCATCTGCACTGCACAGGACGGCAGGGAGGTGCCAGAATCCCCTTCCCAAGACCTTTATGGTAGCAGTTCAGTCTCACTCCCTGCCCATGTCTCTGCTGCCTGGAGCTGTCCCTGCTGGCAGTTGCTTCTCTGTCCCCACATCTCCTCCCTGTCAGTGCTCACAGATGCCGTCCCACCGGCTGTATGCTCAGCTGTGCAGACCCCTCCTGGAAGCAGGGCACTGCCCAGGGGCAGCTCGGTGGTTGCAGGCTCTGATGGGAATGTCAGACCAACCCTGACAAGGCTGAAAAGGTGCTACTGGTGCTGTCTGTAAGGCACAGGGTGTTGATTTCTGATACTCCCAGGTTTATTCATCTCTAAGAGAAACAGATTTGGAGTTTAAGTGCCTCCTCCCAGAGATGTGAATTTCTATGTCCCATTGCCCATCCAGACAAGCAAGAGCAGAAGACAGAAAGAACATGATCCTACCTTTCAAGTAGGCACTGCCTTGATGTGCTTCTTGAAAAGTTCCCTTGGAATTATCCTGAGGACGATCTGAGGCTGTGAGCAACCCTGACCCATGCAGCACTCTCACGAAAGCAGAAGGATCCTGCCCTGCCGGGGGTCATTCCTTCCACGCACAGCTTCTCCCCGCAGTGCCGTGGGGAGCTCCCTGCTCTGGGACACAGCCCCCTGCGGCACAGGACCCTGCTCTGAAGGACAGCCCCGGGCACCCCTGGCTGTACACCCGGCTTCACAGCCCTGCAGCCATCCCTGGCAGAAGGCAGCCATCATGCCCTGTCTGTGCAGGGAATCCCTGCTCCGGAGCACATCCTCCTCCTCTACATCAGAGAGAGATCCCACAGGCTGTGGGCTATGGCAGCTTTATGAGATCCCTCCAGGAAGCTAATTTGCATTGCCCTGTACCCGGAGACTTACCGTATCAAGGGCTGAGAAGATTCTTCCTCCATTGAGCTCTCAGCATCCTCCCACTCCTCACTGCCCTTAACCTCGCTCTGGCTCACGCGTCTCCCCTCAGTGCCTGCAGGCAGCACCCTCAGCCCTGCTGTGCTTTGCAGAGGAGCTGCTCCTGGGCAGAGCTCTCTCTCTGCACCAGTGCCCCATTGCCTTGAGTTCTCTCCGTCCCAGGAGCCCGGCCCAGCTCAGCAGAAAGGACCAACCCAAGGCATTTTAATGACCCCTCTGGTGGGTTTGGGGCTGAGTCAAAGAACCTCAGACACTGAGAAGAAGCTGAAGAAATCTCTCAACAAGTCAAAGTCAGATGAAAACTCCCTTATTGGAGCTTTAATGGGTCCCACTGAGGGACATTACTGACAAAGCCTCCCTGGGGCTCATTAGAGCAGAAAACGGGAGACACTCATGACAGGTAGGCAAAGGCAAGGAAAAGGTGGCTCTGATGTTGAGTAAACGTGGATGTGTTATATAAAGCCAAAGGGCCAAGCCCTTACCCTCAGCCCCTGAGAAGGGAGATCCTGTCCCTCACACATTGCCCAGGGCTCTTCCTGGGGCAGTATGATGTGGGAATGTGCAATGTCAAGTGCAGGACTATGGTACGACACCTCCTAGGCTCCTGGGTATGGACAAGGAGGCCATGAGGCCCTGTTGAATTAAGGGTATGGTGTCTCCTCACAGGTATCAGTGGCAGAGACAACAGCCATAGCCAAAGTGATGAAGACCTCGGCTGCGCTGGGAGCTTTCAGCATTGCCACATTCCTCTGTCATCTCCACCACAGGTTGTCCTATGGCGTTGCATCACCCACGCCTCTTTCCCTGCAGGCTGCAGACTTTTACCCTGCTAACCCACCTTGCTCTCACCAGACCATCTTCCTTCCTTTACTGATCTCTCTCTGTCCTCCCTAGCCATTCCTTGAAACACAAAGCCTTGGGCTGATCTGGACTCCCTCGGGGTGACCTGTTCCACCACAGCGCTGCCTTTTGAGTGACATTCCTTCTTTCTCCTCTTGTCCAGTATGGACCTTCCAAGCTACAGTTTGTGGCATTATTTCTTTCACATGCTGTTTCCCACTATGAAGAAAAGCTCTGCCACCTCTGAAACTACCCTTCAGGTGCTCTCAGGCTACTCCTATACTGCCCTGAGCATGTCTGTCTCTGCCACTGGGCCAAAGATGCCCAGGTCCCTCAGCCACTGCACAGAGGTCGTCTGCGCTAAGTCCCCACCCTAGCTTACCTCCACTGGACACTCTCCTGTTCCTCCCTACTTCTCCAACATGGGGAGCTGCACAGTGCAACGCACCCATGTGTGTGGGGCCACACCAGTGCTGAATCAAACAAGATGATAACTCAAGTTGTGTGAGTGGTCCGCGCTCCTCCTAATGCATCCCCATATGCAGCTGGCTTTGTCCATGGTGTGCACACACCACTGGCTCACATGGTGTCCCTTGTAGTGCCCAGGCCCTTCTCGTCAGGGTTACGGCTCAGCATGTCAGGTCCCAGGTGACCCTGATGTACAGGGTTATTATTCCCCCCGATGCAGGACTGGACACTTCTCCTTGAGACATTTACAGACGTTTCTGTTGGCCAAGTCCCAGAGTTTCTGAAGGTCCCCCTGGACTGGAGCTCCACTTGGTCAGCTGTTACTGTTTCCGTGCAGATGGCTCATCCTTGTTGGGGTGTCTCTTAACAGGGTAACAGCATGGGGAGTTGCAGGGCACTAGAAATATCACCTCCTGGAGAAACTGGGGGGGTCTGGTACTGATAAGACCGTGGGTCTGGACCTAGAGGGGAAGTTGCCCTGATGTGAGAGAGCAGCATGGAGCTCTGCTTGGGGATGTACTATGAGTCAGCTGAGAGCTGAGGGGTCAGAAGAACATGGGCAACACCATGGTGGGTGGATGTCTGCTCCAGACCTCTTGATCAGGAGGATGATTTAGGTAAGGCCTTCTTCAAACAACTGCAAGGAGCATCATGTTTGAAGACCCTGGTCTTCATGGGGGACTTAAACTACCCCAATATCTGCTGAAGAGGCAACATAGTGAGGTGCAAACCACCCAGAATATTTTTGGAGCTCATTGATGACATCTTCATGACAAGAGTGACTGAGGAGCCCGTGAGGTGAGGTCCCCTCTGGGACTTCACACTTACAAACAAGGAAGAGCTGGTCACGAACATGAAAGTCAGGGATGAGAAGGTAGAATTGAGGCTCCTGAGAGAAGGGAGCAGGGCCAAGAACAGGACTTCAGGAGAGCAGGCTTTGTCCTGCTGAGGGACCTGCTTGGAAGGATCCCATGGGATAGGGCCCTGCAGGGAAGAGGGGTGCAGAGAGCTCTTTGATGGTCAAGAATCTCCTCTTCAAGCTCCAGAATGGTCCACCCTGACATGCCGGAAGTAAAGCAAAGGTGGCAGGAGGCTGGCGTGGATGAAAAAGGAGCTCGTGGCAAAAAGCAAGCATGAAGAGGAAACACAGGGAAGGTAGAAGATGGCTGCCTTCCGACCCCAATGATCTGCACTGCCGGCCTGTGGGTGAGTTCCCCTTGAGATACTCAGGCATGGCGGTAGTGAACTGTGGATCTTGTTTGGCAGCATAGAGTTGATTTTTGTAATAATGGAAGGCAAAGTATAGTGAAGAGGTCACCGTTAGATGAATTGTTGCAACACTGGCAATGTATTGATGAGATGGCCAAGTTGAGCTCTTTACATTCCAGAATCTACAAAAATCAGAGAGAAGTTTCCCCTTCAGGTTGGAAACTGAGGAAAAATCTCACAGGACACAGGCGAGTTCTAGCAGAGAGGGGGGCATCACAGAAAAAGTGATGAAGGTCATGGAATGCCCAAAGGCAAAGTGAACACCTGATAAGTCCTCAGGATAAGTTCCTGTCCTGGTTTCAGCTGGGATAGAGTTAATTTTTGTCTTGGTAGCTGGTATGGGGCTGTGTTTTGGGTTTAGGATGAGAACAATGTCGATGATACACTGATGCTTTGGTTCTTGCTAAGTAGTGCTAAGCTGTCTCTGAATAGGTGCTAAGTGGCGCTCACACTGGTCAAGGACTTTTCAGCTTCCCCTGCTCTGCCGGGTGCACAAGAAGCTGGGAGGGGGCACAGCCGGGGGGGAGGGCTGACCCAGACTGGCCCAAGGGCTATTCCATACCATATGACGTCATGCTCAGTATATAAGCTGGGGGAAGAAGAAGGAAGGGGGGACATTGGGTATGATGGTGTTTGTCTTCCCAAGTAACCATTACGCGTGATGGAGCCCTGCTTTCCTGGAGATGGCTGAACACCTGCCTGCCGATGGGAAGTAGTGAATGAATTCCTTGTTCTGTTTTGTTTGCGTGCACGGTTTTTGCTTTGCCTATTTAACTGCTCTATTTCATTTTACTTCAATTATTAAACTGTTCTTATCTCAACCCACGAGTTTCCTCCCTTTTACCCTTCTGATTCTCTCCCCCATCCCACTGGTGGGGAGTGAGCGAGCGGCTGCGTGGTGCTTAGTTGCTGGCTGGGGTTAAACCACGACAGTTCCTCAGGAAGAAGTACAAGGGGCTGTGAAGGCTTGAGTCCTCCACTGTGATGAGCACCATCAGGCCATTCCTTATGAGGACCATGAGGTAGATGATCAGGAAGAGCGTGAAGCGCAAGCTGGTTGGTGTGATCAGAAAAAGAAATCCAAGTCCAGCACTGTGATTTCTCATGCAACTTCTTGGGGTCATTTTCTTCACATAAAATAATCCAAACAGGCTGTTAGAGGATGGCGGTGGCTCATCCACCATCACATACAGCTCACCTCAAGTACAGAATCATAGAATCACAGGAAGGTTTGTGTTGGAAGAGACCTTTAAAGCTCATCTAGTCAACCCCTCCCCTGTCATGGCTGTAGTGGGTTGATCCTGGCTGGATGCCAGGTACCCACCAAGCCACTCTATCACTCCCCCTCCTCAGCTGGACAGGGGAGGGAAAATATAACGACAGGCTATAAGCTTGCGGGTCAGGAAAAGGACAGGGAGAGATCACTCACCAAATACCATCATGGGCAAAACAGACTCAGCTTGGGGAAGTTAATTTAATTTATTGTCAATCAAATCAGAATACAGTAATGAGAAATAAAATCAAATCTTAAAACACCTTCCCCCCACCCCTCCCTTCTTCCCAGGCTCAACTTCACTCCTGATTTTCTCTACATTCTCCCCCATGAGCAGCACAGGGGGATGGAGAATGGGGATTGTGGTCAGGTCGTCACCCGTTTTCTCTGCCACTCCTTCCTCCTCAAACTCTTCCCCTGCTCCGGCATGGGGTCCCTCCCACGGGAGACAGTCCTACATGAACTTCTCCAACATGAGTCCTTCCCACAGGCTGCAGTCCTTCATGAACTGCTCCAGCATGGGTGCTTTCAACGGGGTGCAGTCCTTGAGGAACAGACTGCTCCAGCGTGGGTCCCCCACAGGGTCACAGGTCCTGCCAGCAAACCTCCTCCAGAGTGGGCTCCTCTCTCCACGGGTTCACAGGTCCTGCCAGGAGCATACGCCAGCGTTGGCTCTCCACAGGGTCACAGCCTCCTTCAGGCATCCACCTGCTCCAGCACAGGGTCCTCCACAGGCTGCAGGTGGATATCTGCTCCACCGTTAACCTCCGTGGGCTGCAGGGGGACAAGTTGATTCTCCATGGTCTTCCCCACAGGTTGCAGGGGAATCTCTGCTCTGGGGCCTGGAGCACCTCCTCCCCTCCTTCTTCACTGACCTTGGTGTCTGCAGAGTTGTTCCTCTCACATTTTCTCACTCCTCTCTTCCAGCTGCTGTTGTGCAGCAGCTTTTTCCCCTTCTTAAATATGTTATCACAGAGGCGCTACCACCATTGCTGATTGGCTCAGCTTTGGCCAGCAGCAGGTCTGTCTTGGAGCTGGCTGGCATTGGTTGTATTGGAGATGGGGTAAACTTCCGGCATCTTCTCACAGAAGCCAACGCTATAGCCCCCCAGCTATAAAAACCTTGCCACAGAAACCCAATACAGATGGAGACAGACTTTTTAATAGGGTCTGTAGCGATAGGACAAGGCGTAATGGTTTTAAAGTAAAAGAGGGGAGATTCAGACTAGATAGAAGGAAGAAATTTTTTACGATGAGGGTCGTGAAACACTGGAAGCCCTGTAGCCCCCCTGCTACCAAAACCTTGCCACACAATTCCAATACAATGTCAAGGGACATCTTTCGCTACATCGGGTTGCTCAAAGCCCCATTCAGCCTGACCTTGAACACTTCCAATGATGGGACATCCACAACTTCTCTGGGAAACCTGTTCCAGTGTCTCACCACCCTCATCGTAAAAAATTTCTTCCTTATATCTAATCTAAACCTAACCTTTTTCAGTTCAAAACCATTCCCTTTTTCCTCTCACTGCAGGCCTTGGTAAAAATTCTCTCTCCCTATTTCCTGTAACCCCCCTTTATATATTGAAAGGCCATGAGAAGATATCCCCAGACCCTTCTCTTCTCCAGCCTGAACAACCCCAGCTCTCTCAGCCTTTCTTCACAGGAGAGGTGTTCCAGCCCTTGGATCATTTTCATGCTCATCTTCTGGACCTGCTCCAATGGGTCCATGCCTTTCTTGCACTGGGGATCCCAGAGCTGGACACAGTACTCCAGGTGGAGTCTCACGAGAGCGGAGTAGAGGGGGAGAATCACCTCCCTCGACTTGCTGGCCACGCTTCTTTGATGCAACCCAGGATACAACTGACTTTCTGGGCTGCAAGCGCACATTGCCGACCCATGTCCAATTGTTCATCCACTAATATCCCCAAGTCCTTCTCTGCAGAGCTCCCCTCAATCTCTCCATCCCCCAGTCTGTATTGATACTGGGGATTGCCCCAACCCAGGTGTGGGACCTTGCACTTGGCCTTGTTGAACTTTATGAGCTTCACATGGGCCTGCTCTTCCAGCCTGTCAAGGTCCCTCTCAATGACGTCTTCCCTCTAGTGAATCAGCTGCACCACTCAGCTTGGTATCATCTGCAAACTTGCTGAGGGAGCACTCATTCTCACTGTGTATATCGTTGATGAAGATATTAAACAGTATTGGTCCCAGTACGGACCCTTGAGGGACACCGCTTGTTACAGATTACTACGTGCACATTGAGCCATGGACACCACCATCCAGCATATCCCTTATCTATCTAATAGTCCATCCATCAGATCCATATCTCTCCAATTTACTGGCAAGAATGTTGTGGGGGACCGTGTCAAAGGTCTTACAGAAGTCCAGATAGATATCATCCATAGCTCTTCCCGTTGATGCAGTCACTCCATTACAGAAGGTCGCTAGATTAGTCGGGCACAATTTGCCCTTGGTGAAGCCATGATGGCTGTCTAACCACCTCCCTGTCTTCCGTATGTTTTGACAGATCTTCCAGGAGGATCTGCTCCATGATCTTACCCAGCACAGAAGTGAGAATGACTGGTTGGTAGTTCCCAGGGTCCTCCTTTTTACCAGTTTTTAAAAATGGGTGTGATATTCCCTTTTTCCATTCACCGGGCACTTCGCCTGACTGCTATGACTTTTCAAATATGATGGAGATTGGCTTGGCAACTACATCAGCCAATTCCCTCAGGACTCCGTGATGCATCTCGTCGGATCTCATGGACTTAAGTATGTTCAGATACCTCAGGTGGTCTTGAACCTCCTACAATGGGAAGGACTTCATTCCCTCAGTCCCTGCTTTGAGTTTCGGGGACTTCACAGAGGTGGGAAGGGTGATGGCCAGTGAAAACTAAGGCAAAAAAATTCTATCTATCTCAGCCTTCTCCATGTCAGTTGGTGCTAGTTGTCCTGTCTTATTTGGGGGGGCGGGGAGGGTTGGGCGTGGAGAAGGGGAAGGGGAAAGGAGAATACATTTTCTTTAATCTTTCTTTTCTGATCAACATATCTGTAGAAACCCTTCTTATTATTCTCCACGTCTCTTGCCAAATTCACCTCCAACTGTGCCTTAGATTTTCTGATCCTATTCCTACACATCCAGGCAGCATCCCTATATTCTTCTAAGGATACACATCCCTGTTTCCACTGCCTGTGCATTTCATTCTTACACTTTTGTTTGACCAGGAGGTCTTTACTGGGCCATGCTGGTCTCCTGCCTTTCTTGCCTGATTTCTTACACATCGGAATCAAGAGCTCTTCTGTGCCAAGAAAGATTTCCTTAAAGAGCTGCCAGCTCTGTTCAGTCCTGTATCCCTGAGGGCAGTGTCCCAGGGCCTCCTATCCACTAATTCCTTAAACAATCAAACATTTGGCCTCCTAAAATTCAGGGTCTTGACCTTACTCTTTGCCTAGCCCATATCCTTTGAGATCGTGAATTACACCAGGGCATGATCACTGCAGCCCAGGCTGCCATCAGTCTTCGCATCATTAAGTAGTTCATCTGTGTTGGTAAGCAACAGGTCTTGTAACACATCGCCTCTGCTCTGGATGTCTACCACCTGGCCTAAGAAATTATCCTCAATGCACTCCAAGAGTCTCCTGGACCACTTACAGCTCACTGTGCCACTTTTCCAGCAGATGTGCAGGGGACTGAAGTCCTCCAGCAGGATCAGAGCCTGCGAGTGCGATGCTTCCTGTAATTGAAGTACAAACGCTTCATCAACAATCTCCTCTTGGTCGGGTGGCCTGTAGTAAACACCAGCCACGAGGTTTCCTTTCTCGGCTTAGCCCCTAATTTTTACCCATAACCTCTCAACCTGTTCATCGCTGTTTTTCAAAGACAGCTCTGTGCAGTACTAACAAATTAGGGTCAGGTCAGTTGTCCTAAATGTGGGCATCTTCTTTCATTTCTGCTGGTGAAGGGGGTTCCCCACCAGCCTATAAGAAGATGCTCCCAGGTTCTGCCCTGTCGCTATGAACTGCTCCATTAGAGCTTGCAGTTACCTTCAGGTATCTTGGACCACCTCCTGAACCTCAAATTTCACCAGGTGTTTGTGTCTGAGCAGCTCACTGCATCCTCCAGCTTCATTAATTAGCATCAGAGCTGAAACAAGGAGCTCACATGCAGGTGGCCATTTGGTGCACACCTGAACTGAGGCAAGAGGAATCCCACCTCCTGTGGGACTGTGGAAGGCATGGAGGGAAGCTGAGTCCCCCTCTAGCCCTAGGAGACCCAGAGTGAGATGCCTGCATTGCCTCAGCCGAATCCCTTCCCTCAGCAGGGGTAAAGGAGATCTGTCACTGCCTGGGTGTCCTGTCTAACACTGTGACAAGAAGAAGTGATTCTTAGACATAAATCTTTTTCTGAGAAGAGAAATGCCACTGCTGGGAGTAAAGTGTCTCTCCCTGGCTGGGGAAGGGAACATCAGTGACTCCTTCAGCCTGTTTCACAGCAGGTTCCCCTGGAGCCCCAGGGACACCTGCAGGGAGCCCCGAGGGGGCAGAGAAAGTGATGCCTTGGGCTGGTCCTCAGCTCCTGAGCTGGGCCGGGCTCCTGGACAGAGAGAGACAACTCTGCCCAAGAGCAGCTCCTCTCCAAAGCACAGCAGGGCTGAGGGCACTGCCTGCAGGGACAAAGAGAGAGGAGTGAAGCAGAGAGAGCTTAAAGGCAGTTTGGAATGGGAGAATGCTGAGAGCTGACTGGGGGAGAAATCTTCACAGCCGTCTATACGGTAAGTCTCTGGGTAAAGGGAAGTGAAGCTGTGGTTCCTGGAGGGATCTCCTGAAGCTGGTACATCACACAGCCTGTAGAATCTTTAAGAACACTCACAGGTTTCCTAGTGTAGAGGAGAAGGAGGACATGCTCCTGAGCAGGGATTCCCTACTGCACCATCAGAGGGACAGGGCATGATGGCTGCCTTCTCCCAGGAACAGCTGCAGAGGTGTAAATCCAGGTGTGCAGCTGGAGGTGCCCAGGGCAGTCCTTCAGAGCAGGGTCCCTATGTCCCCAGGGGGCTGTGTGCTGGGCAGGGACTCTGCCCCCTGCCAGGGTCAGCACTCAGCCTGCCCGGGGAGCTCCCCATGGCACTGCGGGGAGAAGCTGTGGGTGGAAGCAGTCGCTCCCAGCAGGGCAGGGCAGGGTCTTTCTGCTGTTGAGAGGCTGCTGCATGCGTCCAGAGTGCTCTCAGATCCAGATCACCCCCAGAATGCTTCTGAGGTGACTTTTCAAGAGGAAAGTTTATGTGGGGGTTACCTGAAAGTGAAGGAGACTGTGCTTTGAGTTTTCTACTCTTGGTTAGCTGGGTGATGAATGAGAAATTAAAATGAGTGCAGTAAAAATGCTGACAATTTTTGCTCCAAAAGAACACTCCCCTGGTAAACTTACGAGTGGGTAATATCTGACCTAAATTCTGAGCAGGAAAGCTTATTCCCCTCCCTGCTGCACTGTATGGCAGGACTGCATACTCTGGAGCACACAGCAGATCCCCTGCTCCTCACAGCACATTCAAACAGACAGCAAAGGAACTCCAGAAAAGGAGCTGAACGAAGACGTTACCAAGGAATAAGACAATTGGAGCATTTCTATGAGAAACATTGAGTTTTATGCCAAGGTGTTTGTCCTAACCTGTCAATGACTTCTCTTCCTTGGACAGGTCCCTGTGCCCAGAGGCAGCAGATGTCCAACAGCAGTTCCATCACCCAGTTTCTCCTCTTGGCATTCGCAGACACGCGGGAGCTGCAGCTCTTGCACTTCTGGCTCTTCCTGGCCATCTACCTGGCTGCCCTCTTGGGCAACGGCCTCGTCATCACCGCCATAGCCTGCGACTGCCACCTCCACACCCCCATGTACTTCTTCCTCCTCAACCTCTCCCTCCTTGACCTGGGCTCCATCTCCATCACTGTCCCCAAAGCCATGGCCAACTTGCTCTGGGACACCAGAGCCGTCACTTTCTGGGGATGTGCTGCTCAAGTCTTTTGGTTTCTCTTTTTAGTTGTAGCGGAGTATTTTCTTCTCACTGTCATGGCCTATGATCGCTACATTGCCATCTGCAAACCCCTGCACTACAGGACCTTCCTGGGCAGCAGAGCTTGTGTCCACATGGCAGCAGCTGCCTGGGGCAGTGGGTTTCTCAATGCTGTGCTGCACACTGCCAATACATTTTCACTACCACTCTGCCAAGGCAATGCTGTGGACCAGTTCTTCTGTGAAATCCCGGAGATCCTCAAGCTCTCCTGCTCACACTTCTATGTCAGGGAGGCTGGGCTTCTTGCAGTTAGTGCTTTTCTCTCTTTGGGCTGTTTTGTTTTCATTGTGGTGTCCTATGTGCAGATCTTCAGGGCTGTGCTGAGGATGCCCCCTGAGCAGGGATGGCACAAAGCCTTTTCCACGTGCCTCCCTCACCTGGCCGTGGTCTCCCTGTTTATTAGCACTGCAGTGTTTTCCTACCTGAAGCCTCCCTCCATCTCCTCCCCATGCTTGGACCTGGTGGTGGCAGTGCTGTACTCGGTGGTGCCTCCAGCAGTGAACCCCCTCATCTACAGCATGAGGAACCAAGAGCTCAAGGATGCCCTGAGGACATTGATTAGACATTTTTTCAGCAGCCATAGACTGCATACCTTCCTCTGCAAATGACTGCCAGTGTATCTTGTGGCAGGCCAAGCCTGTCATTCCTTCTCTTTTTTTCCCTTCTTTTTTTCTTTTTTCCATTTCTGATGATGTTGTCTGCAACGAAATGTCATTATTCATCCCCTCCTACTTAAGAATCCACCTGTCTTGTGTGATCCAGTGACTTTGTGTAAATGGGGAGTCAGTGTCTCTGTGTGTTTAAGCAAAATAAATGAACCTGCAGCAACTTCTTTGTCTGAGATCCATCATCATCAGACTATGAATGAAAAGGAAATGAAAAGACCTTTCTGGCTGCAGCAGCTTGGGGCAGGCCACTCTGTCACTGGGGCAGCAGGAGCTGCTTGAGGACCCCCGGCCTGGGCTCTTGTGCTGGCCTGGGGAGAGGGGATGGCCCAGAGGGGCTGCAGACCTCTCAGAATATCCTGGAGAGGAGGTCACTGGGTCCAATTGACCACCACAGGTGTCCCCCATCTCTGGGGCTGAGCCTTCTCTGTCCCCCAGGAGCTGCTGTGCCCTTCAGAGGGGCTGTGGCTGTGGGGTGAGCACCCAGAGCTCTGCAGCGGCCTGCGGTGTGCACTGCCGTGGGGCCAGCCCAGGCTGAGCAGTGCTAGGAATTGGGCAGGGAAGGTGGAAGAGCTTGGAGGGAGCTGGGTTGTGCTGGAAAGTGCCCAGGAGTGAAAAACATCAGTGTATAGCTTGTACTGTGTGACCTTGCAGGGTGAGGTCTCATACCAGGGGTTTGTGGTGCCGAGCCAGGGGTTGTGGAAGGGATCAAAGACAACAGGTGCAGGAGAGAGGAGGCCAGTCTGTGCCCTTTATGTATGGACAAACCGGGAAGGTGGCCCAGAGCCTTTGTCACCCCCCAGCCTCTCTCACCAGCCATTTCCAGTCCTGGCCGTTCACCCCAGGTTAATGGGTAAGTCTCGCTGTGAGGCCATCTCCATCCTCCTGCTGGACTCAGTGCCTGCATCGGGGAAAATGGCCAGCCCTGCCTGGGCTCCATCCTGGCCCAGACTGCAGCAGACCCCAGAACAGGGCTGTCGGCGAATCCCCACATGGGACATAGCTGGGGCTGGGGCTTCCAAAACATGATGGCCATGGAGAGAAGGGGCAAAGATGACTGTCATGGGGATGTTGTGGGGGACCTTTACCCAGCCCTGAATGCATACTGCTGTGTGGTGTGCCTTCACAACAGGGCTGTGAGGCCATGAGCGGGGTAGTGGTGCTGGGACAGTGCAGGGAAAAAGCGCCGAGAGGGACCATGAAGCAGCTGCCAAGAGGTGACAACAAGGACAGGTTACACAGAAGGGATTTATATAAGTTACCTTGTTGTGGAGGTATGCTTTGGGGAACAGCAAAGCTCACCTGGAGTTGGAGGCTGTAAGAAAAGTGAAGAGCAAAAAGAACTTCGATCGCTGGTGAGAGAGCAAGGCTGAACATGGAAAATGCAGGGCTGCCACTCAATGGGGAGGGGGATTTCATAACAGCAGATACAGGTGGGGCTGAGGGACTTAATGTTGACTTTGTCTGAGTCTTTACTGATGTTGTGGTTTAACCACAGCCAGCAAGTAAGCACCACAGAGCCGCTCGCTCACTCCCCCCACCCCAGTGGGATGCGGGAGAGAATTGGAAGGGTGAAAGTGAGAAAACTCGTGGGTTGAGATAAGAAAAGTTTAACAATGGAAGTAAAATGAAATAGAATAGTAGTAATAGTAATAATAATATACATAGTACAATAATAATATACAAAGCAAGTGATACACAATACAATTGCTCACCACCTGCCGACCGATGCCCAGCATGTCACCGAGCAATTGCTGCCCCCCAGCCAACTCCCCCCAGCTTATATACTGAGCCTGACGTCATATGGTATGGAATAGCCCCTTGGCCAGTCTGGGTCAGCTGTCCTGGCTGTGCCCCCTGCCAGCTTCTTGTGCAGCTGGCAAAGCATGCGAAGCTAAAAAGTGCTTGACTGGTGTAAGCACTACTTAGCAACAACCAAAACATCAGTGAGTTCTCAACATTATTCTCATCCTAAATCCAAAACACAGCACTATACCAGCTACTAGGAAGAAAAATCAACTCTATCCCAGATGAAACCAGAACAGTATCCACCCCTTATGCTATACCATCTACGTCATGCCCAGGGCTTACACTTTCCAATACATTCCAATTCATCACCACCACTTTTCCAGTCTTTTGAGATAGATAGATAGACAGACAGACAGACAGATAGATAGATGATAGATAGATAGATAGATAGATAGATAGATAGATATACACACACACATAGATATAATTTCCCTAGTCTATGGGCTATCCCTCTAAAATGTTTGTTGAGTTCGTTTAGTCCATGACTTTGAGCTCCATCTGTCCTAACAGTCTTTCAGGGCAGGAGAGATGGTGTGCGGTGTTGGATTGTTGCATGCTGAAGCTGGTTCTGGTTCCATCACCGCTGCAGTTTGCTCGGTTTCCTCAGAGTTCATTCTTCATTAATTTGGGTGATTCTTACTGTATACTGTAGATATGGCACATAGTAATCATAGAAGTGATGACATCCAGTATTATATAGCAACTAACATGATACAATTCACTTCATTGGCTATTTTCACCCAAAATCAAATCTCCTTGAGGTACACATCGGACTTCCCCATCCTCCTGCATCACCCACCAAGTGCATCCAGGTCCTTGAGCAAAAGCAATCCCATGAATGCATTTACCTCTGCCTGAGGCAGGAGTAACCCAGACTGTCTTCCCCAGCATATTTTTTAGGTGCACTACAGGGATTTTATCCCCCTCTACAGTACGTAAAAGTCTTGACTGGGCAGGGCCAGCTCAATTGGCAGATACCCTGGTGTTGACTAACCAGGTGGCCTTTGCTAGATGTGTATCCCAATGTCTGAATGTCCCAGCACCCATTGCTCTCAGTATAGTCTTTAACAGTCCATTGTATCGTTCGATTTTCCCAGAGGCTGGCGCACGATAGGGGATGTGAGATACCCGCTCAGTGCCGTGCTCTTTGGCCCAGGTGTCTATGAGGCTGTTTCGGAAATGAGTTCCGTTATCTGACTCCATTCTTTCTGGGGTGCCATGTCACCACAGGACTTGCTTTTCAAGGCCCACGATAGCATTCCAGGCGGTGGCATGGGGCACGGCATATGTTTCCAGCCATCCGATGGTTGCTTCCACCATTGTAAGCACATGGCGCTTGCCTTGGCGGGTTTGTGGGAGTGTGATATCATCAATCTGCCAGGCTTCTGCATATTTATATTTCAGCCATTGACCTCCATTCCGGAGAGGCTTGCACCGCTTGGCTTGCTTGATTGCAGCGCATGTTTCGCATTCACGGACAACCTGTGTAATAGTGTCCATGGTCAAGTCCACCTCTCAATCACAAGCCCATCTATATGTTACATCTCTTCCTTGATGGCCTGAGGTGTCATGGGCCCACCCAGCTAGAAATAATTCACCCTTCTGTTGCCAGTCCAGATCCACCTGAGGCACTTCAATCTTAGCAGCCTGATCCACCTGCTGGTTGTGTTGATGTTCTTCAGTGGCCCAACTCTTGGGTACGTGAGTATCTATGTGACGTACTTTTACAACCAGGTTCTCTACTCAGGCAGCAATATCTTGCCACAATTCAGCAGCCCAGGTGGGTTTGCCTCTGCACTGCCAGTTGCTCCGCTTCCATTGCTGTAGCCACCCCCACAGAGCATTTGCCACCATCCATGAGTCAGTACACAGATAGAGCATTGGCCACTTTTCTCGTTCAGCAATATCTAAAGCCTGCTGGATGGCTTTCACCTCTGCAAACTGACTCGATTCACCTTCCCCTTCAGCAGTTTCTGCAACTTGTCCTATAGGACTCCATACAGGAGCTTTCCACCTCCAATGCTTCCCCACAAGACGACAGGACCCATCAGTGAACAGGGCATATTGCTTCTCATTTTCTGGTACTTTATTATACAGTGGGGCCTCCTCAGCATGCGTCACCTCCTCCTCTGGCGATATTCCGAAATCTTTGCCTTCTGGCCAGTCCATGATCACTTCCAAGATTCCTGGGCGACCGGGGTTTCCTATTCGAGCCCGCTGTGTGATCAGTGTGACCCACTTACTCCACGTAGCATCAGTTGCATGATGGGTAGAGGGGACCCTCCCTTTGAACATCCAGCCCAGCACTGGCAGTCGGGGTGCCAGGAGGAGCTGTGCTTCAGTACCAACCACTTCTGAAGCAGCTCAAACTCCTTCATATGCTGCCAATATCTCTTTTTCAGTTGGAGTATAGCGGGCCTCAGATCCTCTGTATCCCCGACTCCAGAACCCCAGGGGTCGACCTCGAGTCTCTCCCGGTGCTTTCTGCCAGAGGCTCCAGGTAGGGCCGTTCTCCCCAGCTGCAGTGTAGAGCACATTTTTAATATCTTGTCCTGCCCGGACTGGCCCAAGGGCAACTGCATGAACTATCTCCCGTTTAATTTGTTCAAAGGCTTGTCGTTGCTCAGGGCCCCATTTAAAATCGTTCTTCTTGCGGGTCACTTGATGGAGAGGGCTTACTATGAGACTGTAATGTGGAATATGCATTCTCCAAAAACCCACAACGCCCAAGAAAGCTTGTGCTTCCTTTTTGCTGGTTGGTGGGGACATGGCTGTGATTTTGTTGATTACATCCATTGGGATCTGACGACGCCCATCTTGCCATTTTATTCCTAAAAACTGGATCTCCTGTGCAGGTCCCTTGACCTTACTTTGTTTTATAGCAAAGCCAGCTTCCAGAAGAATTTGGACTATTTGCTTCCCTTTCTCAAAAACTTCTGCTGCTGTGTTGCCCCACACAATGATGTCACCCTGTTCCAATGCAGTCTGGATCAGTCCATGGCAAATGGTGGGGCTGTG
The DNA here is from genome assembly GCF_965183815.1 of Platalea leucorodia. Lineage (NCBI taxonomy): Eukaryota > Metazoa > Chordata > Aves > Pelecaniformes > Threskiornithidae > Platalea > Platalea leucorodia. Next base: position 799,459 of record NC_138847.1, on the reverse strand, counting down.
TTTCCACCCCTGGGGCAGTTGATTCCAGGTGTACTGGACCCCCCTCCAAGTGAAAGCAAACTGTGGCCTGCACTCTGCTGCCAAAGGGATTGAGAAAAATGCATTAGCGATGTCAATGGTGGCATACCACTTGGCTGCCTTTGACTCCAGTTCATATTGAAGATCTAGCATGTCCGGCACGGCAGCGCTCAGTGGTGGCGTGACTTCATTCAGGCCCCGATAGTCTACTGTTAGTCTTCACTCTTCATTAGACTTTCGCACTGGCCATATGGGACTGTTAAACGGTGAGTGAGTCTTGCTGATCACTCCTTGGGTCTCCAGCTGACGAATCAGCTTATGGATGGGAATCAGGGAGTCTCTGTTGGTGCGATATTGCCGCTGGTGCACTGTTGTGGTAGCAGTTGGTACCTGTTGTTCTTTGACCCTCAGCAACCCCACAACAGAAGGGTCCTCCGAAAGACCGGGCAGGGTGGACAGCTGTTTAATTTCCTCTGTCTCCAATGCGGCTATGCCAAAAGCCCACCGGTACCCTTTTGGGTCCTTGAAATACCCTCTCCTGAGGTAGTCTATACCAAGGATGCACGGAGCCTCTGGGCCAGTCGCAATGGGGTGCTTCTGCCACTCATTCCCTGTTAGGCTCACTTCGGCCTCCAATACAGTCAGCTCTTGGGATCCCCCTGTCACTCCAGAAATACAGATGGGTTCTGCCCCTTTACAGCTTGATGGCATGAGGGTACACTGTGCACCGGTGTCTACTAAAGCCTTATACTCCTGTGGGGCTGATGTGCCAGGCCATCGAATCCACACAGTCCAGTACACCCGATTGTCCCTCTCCTCCACCTGGCTGGAGGCAGGGTCCCTCTAGTCCTGGTCATAGCACTCGTTACTCACTTCTTGTAAATGCGAGTCAAAAATCCCTTTATTAGGATCGGAAACAGAATCAGCCCTTCTACCCTATCTGAGGAACTGCTCGCTGGAAACTGGAGCCACAACTCTCCTGGGAGAACCACCTTTTGTAGTTGTTTTTCCTTGCAACTCACGTACCCGTGCCTCCAGGGTCGAGGTAGATTCTCCATCCCACTTCCTCATGTCCTCTCCGTGGTCACGCAGATAAAACCACAGGGTGCCCCGTGGTGTGTATCCACTGTATCTTCTCTCTTGAACAGAGGGACGCTTACTCCTAATGGCTGAGATACTGGTCCGTACAGGTGAGGAGTAGGATATATCCTCTTCGAGTTGCTGGACCTTCTGGGACAGTTTCTCCACAGCCGATACGCAGGCCTGTAGGGAGGAAGAGAGACTTTCTTCGTATTGTCGGAGCTGGCCAGCCATTTCGTCCACTGTTGGTCCCTCTTCATCTTTCCAGGTCATTATTGCCAATGAGTTTGCATGTGATGATGGTGCGCTCCGTACAAACTTCCGCCACATGGGTCGTGTGCATTGGACTTCGTCTGGGTCTTTGGATAACTGCTCATTGTCCAGGTCATTATAAATCACTTCCAGCACAGCTAATTCCCTCAGGTACTGGATACCTCTCTCCATGGTGGTCCACTTGCCTGGGTGACATATAACATCTTCCTTGAAGGGATATCTTTCCTTCACACCTGACAGGAGTCGCCTCCAGAGGCTGAGGGCTTTTGCCCCTTTTCCAATTGCTTTGTCAATGCCTCCTTCTCTAGAAAGGGATCCCAGCTGCTTGGCTTCCCTACCCTCTAATTCCAGGCTACTGGCCCCATTATCCCAGCATCGGAGCAGCCAGGTGATGATGTGCTCACCTGGACGACGACCGAAATCTTTTCGCATATCTCGCAGCTCACTCAGGGAGAGGGATCGGGTGGTTACCATCTCATTTATGGGTTCCGCCTCTTCCTCCTTCTGTTCTCTTGATGGCCCTGGCTCATCATCAGCCCTTACTAAACGAGCTGATTTCCTTGTGTATTTTTTCTTCTGTATAGGGGCAAGTGATACTGGCACGGATTGGTTCTCTGGTCCAGCTGCAGTGCCTATCGTGGGGGCTGGCACAGCCACGGGGGCCGGCGCAGGGGCTGGCGCAGCCGCAGTGCCTGTGGCAGGGACTGGCACAGCCATGGGGGCCGTCATTTTGTCGTCCGATCCAGAGACCTTCTCTTTCCCTTGAGGGTACTGAATAGTGTTGAATAGGGCTCGGTAGGCATGGGCCAGGCCCCAGCACGTTGCAGTGATCTGTGTCTCTCTGGAGTTGCCAGGGTGACAACATACATTTTCCAAATACTTTACTAGTTTCTCAGGATTCTGCACTTGTTCGGGGGTGAAGTTCCAAAACACTGGAGGTGCCCATTGTCCTAGGTACTTGCCCATACTCTCCCTCACACCCTGCCACTCATAACTATCCAGCCTTCGAGGAGATCTCTGGATGATATTCTTAAGCTGCTTATTAACCTTAGATAAAACTGAAACAAAATTCCCAAGAACTATCAACGGATATATCTTAACTACCCAAGGATGCTCAAGATAATGAAAAATTGTTGTAATGAAGGAGAAAACATCATAGAAGAAAGTAACAAAGATGCCATCCTGTATTTCCTCCGTAAAAAAACTCTCAGAAGAGAAGGTATAATTGCTAATTGTCTCCACTCTTAACTTCCATGGTCTGCTCTGACATGGGATTATCCACGTCCACAGACGCTTTGGGGTGTCGTGCTCCCGCAGGAACTCGTCCACAGGTCACAGTCCCTTCGACTCGAGTTGACACTGGAGTTCCAGCCTGTCCAGTACAGCAGCACAGAAAAACAGCGATGCCCTGGCCATCTGCCAGCCCAGGCACGTGGCCATTGCTGTTATCAAAATGTTCCCAGGCACAACACAGTAAGATGACTCTAACATACAGTAAGGCAAGCAAGCCCCATGGCAAGCACAGAAGCCTGCCGATTAACAGCTAAACAGCAATAACAGCTATAAATTCGATCTAGCGCATTCCAATTAAATCTGTTGTTATCTCGAACCCTTCGAGCCCCACGTTGGGCGCCAAAAGTGACTGTCGTGGTTTAACCCCAGCCAGCAACTAAGCACCACGCAGCCGCTCGCTCACTCCCCACCAGTGGGATGGGGGAGAGAATCAGAAGGGTAAAAGGGAGAAAACTCGTGGGTTGAGATAAGAACAGTTTAATAACTAAAGTAAAATAAAAATAGAACAGTAATAATAATAATAATAACAATAATAATAACAAGTAATAATAGTACAATAGTAATACAAAGCAAACGATACACTCTACAATTGCTCACCACCCTCCGACCGATGGCCAGCCCGTCCCCCAAGCAGCGATCGTTGCCCCCTCCCTTGGCTAGCTCCCCCAGTTTATATACTGAGCATGACGTCACATGGTATGGAATAGCCCTTGGGCCAGTCTAGGTCAGCTGTCCTGGCTGTGCCCCCTCCCAGCTTCTCCTGCACCCGGCAGAGCATGGGCAGTTGAAAAGTCCTTTACCACTGTGAGCGCCACTTAGCAACTACTTAGCAAGAACAAAACATCAGTGTATCCTCGACATTGTTCTCATCCTAAACCCAAAACACAGCCCCATACCAGCTACCAAGAAGAAAATTAACTCTATCCCAGCTGAAACCAGGACAGCTGGTCAACTCCAAGCTTGCCCTGATACATGGGGTTATTCTTCCCCTGATGCAGGACTGGCCACTTCTCCTTGTCAAACTTGATGAGCTTTCTGTTGGCCAAATCCCAGAGTTTCCCAGGGTCCCCATGAACTGAATCTTCCTTGTGTCAGCTGTTCACGTGTGCGTGTAGGTGGCTCACCCCGTCCTGTGGTGCCTCTAACAAGATGACGGCATGAGGAATTGAAGGCCATGATGGATAATAAAAGGAGGTAGTAGTTTAACGGCCTTGCTGACCAAGGTAGGAATTCCCAATGCTGCCAGCCCAGAAACACCAAAGGAGGGCAACAGGCAAGCAAAGCCAGGGCCAGCGGGTAAAGGGAAACCAGGGATGGGCTTCCTGAATGAGAGGGATTGAGGACGACCAAAGGGAAGAACTCGGGAAGAGGGAAACAGGGAATAAGAAAGTTGGAGGTGAAGCAAAGGGTACAACCAGGGCTGTTTGTGGGCACCTGTCAAGTAGCCCTCAATCTCAGCAGGGAATCAGCATGGCTGGGCACACCTCTGATGGGCCTGCACAGGAATGCAGACGGCTTGGGGAGCAAACAGGAGGAATTAGGAGTCTGTGGGCAGTTCTTGAGCTGAAATCTCACTTGGGTATCAGGGACGTGGTCAGATAGCTCACACCACTGGAGCTTGGCCATGGATGGAAGCTGCCTCTTTAGGAAGGATGGGGCAGGTCAGTGAGGAGGGGAAGGTGCCCTGTCTGTGGGTGAGCAGAAGGAAAGCATGGAGCTCTGCTAGTGACAGGTGAGGAGCCAGATGAGAGCTGACGGATCAGGATTAGTGGGCAGAGCAACATTACGATGGGTAATTTTGTAGTTGATGTCTGATGTGGACCAACTGTATTAGGAAGAAGCAACAGATGAGGCCTTCTTCTGATGAGTAGAAGCAGCTTCTCATTTGCAGGCCCTGGTCCTCGTGGCAGAGATTACCCAGCTGGACATCTGCTGGAGGGGCAGCACAGCAGGGCACAAGACACTCAGGAGGTTTCTGGAGGGCACCAAGAACCTCCCGAGCATTCAGAGAGGGTGTTAGGAAAGCCAAAGCCCATCTCGATCTCAATCTGGTGATTCCATCTGGACATGAAGGGCATCAAGAAAGGATTTAACAATGATGCCAGCAGCAAAAGGAAGGCTCAGGAAAATGTGGGCCTGCTGCTAGATGGGGTGGGACCCTGGTGACAGAGAACACAGAAGAGGCCAAGGTACTCCATGTCTTCTTCCTCTCTGCGTTTACCGGTAAGACCAACCTTCAGGAATCCCAGGCCCCCAAGACCAGAGGCAAGGAGCAAGGAAGACTTACCCTTGGTGCAGGAGTCTCAGCTTAGGGAACATGGAAACAAACCGCACATGCATAAGTCCTTGAGAGCTGAGGGGATGCACTCATGAGAGCTGAGGAAGATGGCTGATGTCCTTGTAAGGCCCCTTGAAATCATGTTTGAAAGGTCAAGGGGATTTGGTGAGGTTCCTGAGGACTGGAAGACAGCAAATGGAAACCTCATCTTGGAGCAGAGCAAGAAAGAGGATGCAGGGAGCTGTCAGCCTGTCTCCCATTCTACCCCTATAGACAAGCTGAGTGAGTATGGACTGGCTAAGTGGAAAATGAGAGGGACTGAAAACTGACTGAGTCCCAGAGGGTTGTGTCCAGTGGCACAAAGTCCAGCTGGAGGATAATCACCAGTGGGGTAGCCCTTGGGTTGATACTGGGTCCCATTTTATTCAGCCTTTCATTACAGTTCTCTGTGGTGGGACCAAGGGCATCCCGAGCAAGTTTGTGGATGATCTAAAATTGGGAGGAGTGGCTGATACACCGGCTGGTTGCACTGCTGCTCAGAAGGACCTGGGCAGGCTGGAGAACCGGGCAGAGAGGAACCTCATGAAGTTCAACAAAGGGAAACACAGAGTCCTGCCCCTGGGCAGGAAGGACCTCATGGACCAGGACAGGCTGGGGGACGGCTGGCTGGAAAGCAGGTTTCTAGAGAAGGATCAGGGGGTCCTGGTGGACAGCAAGCTGACCACGAGCCAGCAGTGTGGCTGTGTGGCAAAGCAGGCCGACAGCCTCCTGGGCCGCATTCAGGAGAGGTTTGCCAGCAGGTCGAGAGAGGTGATCCTGCCCCTCTAGTCAGCGCTGGTGAGGCCACATCTGGAGCGCTACGTCCAGTGCTGGGCTGCCCTGTACAAGAGAGACATCAACTTACTGGAGTGAGTCCAGCAAAGGGCCACAAAGATGATGAAGGCACACAAGCATCCTTCAGGAGAGGCTGAGATTGCTGGGACTTTTTAGCCTGGAGAAGAGAAGGCTCATGGGGATCTTATCAATGTGTATCAACACCTGATGGGAGAGAATGAAGAAGAGGGAGCCAGACTTTTCTCCGTGGTGCCCAGTGACAGGCAATGGGTAGAAACGGAAGCACAGGAGCTTCCGTCTCAACACAAGAAAACACTTTTCTCCTGTGAGGGTGGTGGATCACTGGAACAGATTGTCCAGAGAGGTTGTCGAGCCTCTGTCCATGGAGATATTCCAAACCCAGCTGCACCCTGTATTGGGCAACCCCAGGAGGTGCCCTAGTCTAGACCAGACTAGGCAATCTCCACAGATACTGCGAAGAAGAGTCAGAAGGAACCAATGGAGGTCTCTAGTGCCACAATCTGCTCTGAGTAGGGAGACCTTGTCCCTTAGATCAGGCTGGTCAGTGTTTTCTCCACTTGAGTTTTGAAAATCTCTGGGCCCCAGTCCCAACACTAAGCAACTATAAAGGTGTGGGCTTTTTTCCTTAAACCTCATTTGAAAATCCCCCTCCTGCTTCTTGTCCTCGTTGTCTCTTGTCCTCCTTGTTCCCTCCTGACCGCTAGACAGATCCTGACGCCTACTCTGACCAAGGACAATCACAACCTTCTCTCCAAGTGTGGCAACACCGGGATCCCCTGCGACTGCACCGCCAGGCATTGGTGGACAGCTCCAAGGAGAGAGACACCCTGGGGATCCCTGCATGGGCTCAGAGGAGGGCATGTGGAGACACCCAGCACCTAACAGAGAGGGAATGTGGCAGTGCCTGTGGGCTGACACTGAGGCAGAGCTGGGGCCAGCATGGGGGAGCAGAGAAGACCTCCAGCAGCTCCTCTGCATACCTGCCAAGGGAGTAATGCACTTGGTGGTGCTTCTGAGAGACGATGGTGGCATGGGAGGGGAGGTACTAAGAGCTGTGGTGCAGGGCACCGGGGCTCAGAACTAGGTCTGGGCTTCCCAGCAGGCAGTGCCAGTGGCTACAGCCGCCAAAGAGCCCTGACCATGGAGAAAGCAGCAGCGCATCTCCTCCCAGCTGTGGAGAGCTGCTCTGGCTACAGAGAGGCTATTGGGAGTGCTGCGGTCAATCCTGGCTGCCCTGCATCTCCCAACCCAGCATGTCTCTTGGTTCCCCAGAGCAATTGCACTGACTGGGGTGACAGCCCTGCCTGGCTAGGGACTGAGGGGAACTCTGGGTTGAGTCATGCTTCCTTCAGTGCAAGCCCTGACGCAGGGTCCCAGCCTCCCTTTCGATGCCACCCTTGAGGAGGGGCGATGGCACGAAGGGATGCGCAGTCGTGAGCACCAGTCCTTCTTCATCCGCTTCCCAGGCCTGGTGGAGCTCCCGGACAGCAAGGACTTCTGGCTCTGCACCATGACCATGCTTTAGGGGACCCACACTCTGGGCATTGTCTTGGATTAGGTGAACGCTGCTGTTTTTGTCTCTGAGGCAATTTTCAGGCAGGTCACCTCTGTTCTGATCTCTCCCTAACCCTCCTCTCATCTACCTGGCCGTTCCTCGCCCCCTCCCCACCACCCCTGCAGGGCCCCGAGCTGGCGATGCTGCTCTGCAGGGTGATTTGGCTGTGGTGCCTGGGGTCACAGGGCGACTCCACACTGGCCTTGCTGCTCAGGGTGTGGAGCAGCTCCAGCTGGATGGGGATGGCTGCTGCTCGTCTCCCCACTGCACAGGGGAGATCCCATTTTATTACAGAGAGGCTATGGGGCAGTCAGCTCCGCCCCGGCTTTAGACACACTCTTACCCAGGCTCCAGGTGAGACAGAGCAGGTTCATGCCTCTGGAGAAGCGAGACAAATCCAAACATTTCTCTAGGAACACAATAACCACAAGTAACAATAACGGTAAAGTTAAATGATAATTGTATTGGTAAAAATAATGATAATACACCAAAGCACCAGGTTTGGATGGGATATCCTGGGATTCGCTTGTGGAGAGAGATGGAGAGTTGATCACTATTGCAGAAACTTTCATGTAATCCTAATTCCACCCTTGAGCTCCTGGTTCCTCATGCTGTAGATGAGGGGGGGTCACTGCTGGAGGCACCACTGAGTACAGAGCCGCCGTCACCAGACCCAGGGGTTGGGAGGAGATGGAGGGGGCCTTCAGGTGCTGATAAAGAGGGAGACCACGGCCAGGGGAGGAGGCACGCGGAAAAGGCTTTGTGCTGTCCCTGCTCCCAGGGGATCCTCAGCACAGTCGTGCACATTTTCCCACGAGACCCTGGAGGGTCCCGCAGCGGTTTTTTGGAGAAGGGTTGAGCAGCCTGGAAGCACAGGGAGGCGGGAAAGTTCTCACGTCAGGCGCAGACACTGAAGCTCTGACACCGCAGTGACCCGTTCTCTGACAGCGGTTCCAAAGGAGCATTTTTACCTCACCATGAGCCTTCCTTGTGCTCATTTGGGTCATGGCCCTGGAACACGCCAGGAGCACAGGCACCATCGCCCCTGTCATTATGTACAGGGTGGCCGCCACTTGTGACAGCCTCATTCCCCACGTGTTCTCATACTGCACTGTGGTTGGCTGGCAGCCATTTCTTTTACACCGTCAGACCCATGCGTTCCCATGCATCCCTTTGATTGGCTGCCTGCCTCCTTTGGACAAGGAAGTGCTCGGATAGAAAAATATGTACATTTATGTACAATAGATACATTTTAAAAAGATATCTAAAACTGAGAGTACAAATAAGTATAACAATATTTTTATTTATTTATGATTAGAGACAGTATTTTAAATACATATACTTCCATACACATAGATGTGTATGCATTTATATATAGATATATGTAAACATTCATAAAGGCAGAGAAATTGAATCTATATAGCAATTGCAACATAGGTATCAAATGGATAAAACCTTCTTTAATAAGAGCTACTGGAAGGAATAATCAGAGTTTAAATGTGAATAGAAAGCAAAGTACAAGGGTGGGTCGAGGTCCCCCACTTTACCAGGCTGCAGAAGCAGCCCAGACATGTCTGGGGTGGGGGGAACCTCAAGAGGGTGGGGAGGACACAGCCAAGCTGGAACATGCCCGAGGGCTATGGCCCCCTCCCAGGAGGTCACCAAGGGGCCCTTGGCCCAAATCCTGTCAGCATACAAAGAAGAGCCCAGTCTTGTGAACTGGCCTAGGAGGCTCCTGCATCCCAGCCCGGCCCAGCAGGATGGCCACGCAGGGTGAACTGGGGAAGACTCTCAGATTTTCCTTGTGCTGCAAGACACAGGCAATGCTGTCTGCGAACATGAAAAAAACAGGACAAAATGCCAACTTCAGAAGAATATGTGCATGGGGACCATATGGAAAAGACCCACAGAGGATCTGAGCAAAGACCATGTGAACGAGAGGAACTAGCCAATGAGCCCATGAACAGCAAACTGGATTTTGAGGTGCCAAAGAGAGGGGAAGGGTGCTGGTGGGAAACTCCCTTTCCCCAGGGTTGTGGGGGATCTCACAGCTACCTATAAGACCAGTGTAGGATGTGGGCTGGTGATACATGTGATTCCTTGTCCTGAGGTTGATAACCTGGTTGACTGCTTCAAAAAGCCTTGGCTGACTGAGTGAGGGGAGAAGTCAGGAGTGTGCTGGGACTTGTCCAGGTCCACCTGACCCACACCAGGCAAACCCAGTACGCTGTGTCTATGTCATGTCAAAGGATGGGGAAGGGAGTGGTGGTAGTGGATGGAAATGTGTTGAATACTGTAGGACCTGAGCAGGATGCACACGGTATGGAATAAGGGGTGGAGATTGTACTGGGTCCAGCTGGGATGAAGTTAATTTTCTTCTTAGCAGCCCCTATGGTGCTGTGCTTTGCCTTGGTGGCCAAAACAGCTTTGACAGCAAGCCGACATTGTAGCTATTGCTGAGCAGTGCTTGCACAGCATCAAGGCCTTCTCTGTTTCTTGCTCTGCCTCAGCAGCGAGGAGGCTGGCTGTGGCAAGAGGCTGGGAGGGGACAAAGCCAGGATAGCTGACCCCAACTGACCAAATCGATATTGCACGCCATATGATGTCATGGTCAGCAATAAAACTGGGGAGGAGGGGGTGTTCTCCAAAGTGTCCTTTGCTCAGAGACAGGCCGGGCATCGATCTCCTGCTGTGAGATCCACTCCTCCACTTATTAAACTGTCTTTATCTCGACCCATGAGATGTGTTTTCTTGCTTTTGCCCTTCCCGTTCCCTCCTCCATCCCGTTGATGGGGAGTGAGCAAGTGACTGGGTGGGGGCTGCCACATGAGGTCACTCCGCCATGTCAGCACATAGCAAATAGGTTGGTATGTGCTTGAGTAGATGATAGGCTGAGAGCTGGCACATGGCTTGTGTAAGTGGTTGTGAGATTACTGATGCCTGAGTAGCTGATAGGCCAAAAGCATGCACGTGGCTTGTGTTGGAGCTTGTGAGGTCACTTGTGCCTTTGTATCGCATAGGCGAGTGGATAGCAAGTAGGTGGATATGTGGTGGTCAGGTCACCGGTGCCTGAGTAGCTGATGGGCAAGAGGGAGACACATGGCTTGGGTATGTACTTGTGATGTCACTCTTGGCTGAATAGCTGATAGGTCAGGACCAGGTGCATGGCCCTGATAGGTGCTTGTGAGGTCGCCGGAGGCTGAGTACCTCAACAGCGAGTACATGGCAAATAGGTGTACATGTTCTTGTGAGGTCACGGGTGCCTGAGTAGCTGACAGGGCAGGAGCAGGCATCTGGCATTGTACTGGTTTTGGCTGGGGTAGAATTACCTTTCTATTTAGTGAAATAGCGCGCGACTGTGTGGGACTTAGCTGCTGGCCGGGGTTAAACGACAACAGGTATGTGTAGGTTGTTTTGAGGTCACTGCTGCCTGAGTAGCTGATAGGGCAGGAGCAGGCCCACAGTTTCTGTAGGTGGTTCTGAGGTCATTGGTGCCCAAATAGCCAATAGGCCAGGAGCAGGCCAACATCAGAGGCAGATGCTGTGACATCATCTGTGGCTGAGTAGCAGATAAGCCAGGGGCTGTGCATGAGCTTGCGATGTCACTGGTGCCTGAGTAGCTGATAGGCCAGGAGCTGGCACATAGCTCATGTAGATGCTTCTGGTGGCACCAAAATAATATTTAGACCACGCCCAAATACGACTTTTTGAAAGAACTATCATCAGCAGAAGGCCATACACCGCACACACATGTGATAGCATAACTCATGCATGCGCAGCATTGGCAGTAGGAGGGTGTGAGGTCACCGTCAGTATAACCCATGAGCACACAGAGGTGGCAGTAGGAGGGTGGCAATGGTCACATCACCAATGGCACCCCATAGCTGTGGGGCTCGGTGCAGAGCGGCCGTGTGCTGTCCCAAGGGCATCACGGGGAATGGGAGCTGCCGGGCCCCGTGTCTGCGAGGCCGAAGGAGCAGCCCCTGCAGCCCTGGCTGGAGCAGTCGGGGTGGGGTGGCTCGGGGGCACCGCCGGGATGTGCCTGGGCACGGTGCCAGGAGAAAACCACAGACTTCCTGCCCGGGCGCTGCGCGGGGAGCGCGGGGAGCGCTGCGAGGCCACGTGGGCTGTGGTTTGTGCACCTGCAGGCTGGAGCTCCTGATCCGCCTGCAGGGAATAACAGCCCCTTGGTGACAGGCTGAGAGTCAGGGACATGTCTGAGCCTCTGGGCTGTGGGTCTGCTGCCAGGGCAGGGACACGAGGGACCTTCCAAGGGGCTCTCCAGGGAAGGATGGGTGAGCCAGCACTCCTGGGATGGGGCTCTGGCCTGGGCTAAGGCCCTTTCCCAGCTGCTGCTCCCAGCATAGCGGGGTCTGTAGCAGGGTCAGGGGCTCTTCCTTTCCCTTCCTGACACAGCCTCCGGTGCAGTCCCAGCCCTGTGGTTCCCATAGCACGGGCGTGGCTGGACACTCTCACCTTGGACTCTTGGATGTGCCTGGCATAGGAGATGCCCAGTGCTCCTGGTCAACACAGCAGGGCTCAAGGGGTGAAAAACCCATTTCCCCCCGCCCACAACCAGCCCTGTCCTGTGACAGCCCCCCACCACAGTGACGTGACACCTGCAGCAGAGCCGTCTCTCATATATGGTCATGAATGGCACTGGAGAAGTTCATTGGAGGGCTGGGCTGTGTCGGAGGGGAGATAGCTCCCGATAATGTCTCAAAAGGTCCTGCTGCTTTGATTGGCTTGTCCTGTAGCTGGGCTGGGATCTGCAGAGATATATTGCCCTCCCGTCATCATTGTCCCCATGAGTCCCCAGGAGCTGTGGCAGGGAGTGTGGCGCGGCAGGGATGTGCTGGCAGGGCAGGAGGCTCCGGGTGGGCCCAGAGGGACTCCTGTCCCCTCAGATGCTGTGGCTGCTCCTCTGGGTACAGCTGTGCAGAGGTAAGTGCCAGTTCCATTGTCCCACAGCCCAGGGCCAGTGGGTACCCGCATGGTCGTCGGGATCTGTCTGGGAATGGGGTTGCTTTGCAGGTGCTACTGAGATGAGGGTCAGAAGGTGCTCAAGTCCATGGACCCTGTGCCTGCCTGTCTGGGTGGGAGAGTACCTCCTTTCCAGGGCTCCGGTGTTGAAGGCAGCCTGTGCCTGGCTGGATTCATAGACAGCCTGTCCTAGGGCACCCTTTTGGGACCCCCTGTTGCCCAGCACTGTGCCTCTGGAGGCGGTGGTGGCCTAGCTGGTGACGGCAGCACTCAGAGATGCCCAGGGCACTGCCAGCCTCTGGGGTACCCCGGAGGGTTTGTGTGCTGCTGAATGCCCCCTTGTTCCAGGGGAGCCCTGACCCCATGAGGGCAGTTTGTGCCCCGCAGAGAGAAGGGGACGGGGGCATCTGCATAGAGAGACATCCTTCCTGGGGGGCCCGGCCCAGTGCAGTGGCCCTGACACCAGGGGCGAGGATGGGATGTGGGTGGGGGCATCATCGGAATTGTCTCGGTGGGAACCTGGAAAGCCCTGGGGGTGGGGGTGGTTATGGATGGTGCTGGGGCTGGCGGTTTGCATGGGAAGCTGCAGGCCTGGGTACACGGGGCTGTCCAGGGGTAGCTGGGCTGGGGAAGAGAGGGTGCCCTGTGCTGGGCACAGTGTGCAGGTGTGTGTGGGGAGGGGGCAGGCAGCCGTTGGGGTGGGAAAAGGTGCCTTGTGTGGTGGGATGGCGAATGACCCAGCAGGGCCAGAACTGCACACAACCAGCCTTATGCAGCCCATGAGGATAGAAGGGACCCCCACACTGCCCTGGGGGCAGCCTGGAGGGGAGAGGGCTCCCACCCTGGCACCTCTGACATGGCCTGGGCAGGGGCTTCCCCCAGACCCACAGTGCTGGGGCTTGGTGCTGTGCCTGACTGGTTCCATGTTTGTGTTTGAAGGTGCTGTGGAGGTGAGGCTGGTGGATGGCGGCAAACACTGTGCTGGGAGAGTGGAGGTGAGACACGAGGGCCAGTGGGGGACCGTGTGTGGTGACTACTGGAGCATGAGTGACGCAGCAGTGGTTTGCAAGCAGCTGGACTGTGGGTCTGCTGTTGGAGCTCCTCAGTATGGACACTTTGGGCCAGGATCTGGCCCCATTTGGATGGATGATGTTGGCTGTAATGGCACCGAATCTGCCCTCTCTGACTGCCCACACGGCGGATGGGGTGAAAATAACTGTGTTCATGCTGAGGACGCTGGAGTGATGTGTTCAGGTAACAGAACAGCCTGTTCCTCCGCTTTGGGAATGTGACTGGGAAAGGGACCTTGGGTGTGCCCTCAGGGAGCAACAAGTGGGCACCGGATCACTGCCCAATGTGATCAGTCGCACTGCTGAACTGGGACTGTCATTGCTGGTGTTCCCAGGCCCTGGGAAAAGCCCAGAGGGAGCCTACCGCAGGACGAACTTACCCGGCCACAGTGTCTCAGCCCCTCTTCAGTCAGTGTCTTGGGCTGCAGATGAATCCTCCATCCCTGCCCCGGGTTTTCCACTGATCTCCACTGGTCTCCACCCATTCTGCCAGTTCCCAGCCAACAATGCTGAGGGTCCCTGAGCTGGAGAAACCAGGGGGGACTTGCTTGGCACTCCACACCTTGGAGGAACGGCATGAGATGGCTGGTCCCCCAGGTCATTCCCCTTGACAGGCATGAGTACCTCAACTGAATCAAAAGGGCTTTTTGGAGAGCATGAGTGCTGGGCCCTGGGAGAGGAGCAGGGTGGCACACAGCCCTTCGCTGCCTGTCCCCGGGGCTCGGCTGTGTGGTCCAGCACTGCGAGGCTTAGGAGCCTGGCAGCTGCTTGACTCTGGCTGCTCCCTTCTGCATCACGGCATGCACAGGCTCGTACTGGGAGGTGCCTGGGGCTGTGACAGCCCCACAGGGGCACGGCCCCATGCAGGCAGCGCTGACCTGCTGCCCAGCCTCTCCTGCCTGCCCATGGTTCCCCACACTGCCCCGTGAAACAGAGGCTTTGGCATCATTTACTGACTCTCATCTGTGCCTGCTGTTACCCTCTGAGCCAGCATGAGCCCAGGGGGGCATGCGGGTCTCCTGTCCCTCTGCCTGGCCGTTGGCCTGGGACCTCTGCACCTCTGGGCAGAGCACTGTGTGCCTGGCTGAGGACACCCCCTCCAAGCAGGCATCGGAGGGGTCTGGACAGGCACCAGCCATGGTAACAGCCACACCATTGCTGTGCTCTGTGACATCTGCCCCTCACAGGAACCTCCCAATGTCCCAGAACTCCCCTGCGAGAGGGGTGCATTTCTGGCTGCATCAAGGTGATGGTCCTGCCTGATCCCAAGCTCTGGAGGGGCTGAGCAGGCTGCAGCAGTCATTATCATGTGGGCCAGTTCTCCCAGACCCAAACTGCTCGCACCGCTGCAGTGCTGGGGGGACCATGCCGGGCAGCACAGGATGCCTTGTGCAGCAGCAGGTTGTCTGAGCAGTGCCTGGTGCTGCGACAGACACGTACCCTCTAGAGCTGTGATGGTGTAGAGAAGAGGTGCAGGGGGGCCTGGATGTGTTTGTGTCACCAACACTCCCCCAACAGCTTCCCCTGGGATGTGCAATGGGCCATTTGGTCACGGCTTGCTTGGAGGTGATGTAGGATGTGGCCATGTATCTGTCAGAGGGCTCTGGGAACTCCCAGTTATTTTGTTTTTTGCCAGGATTTGTCAGGCTGGTGGAAGGGAAGAGCCGCTGCTCAGGACGTGTGGAGATCCATGACGAGGACCAGTGGAAAACTGTCTGTGACTCCCACTTTGGTCCCAAAGCTGCTGACGTGGTCTGCAGGGAGTTGCAGTGCGGCGTGGCCCTGCCTGTGGCTGGGGCAGCTCACTTTGGAGAAGGGATGAGTCCCATGTGGGATGGAGAGCTGCAGTGTGTGGGGAATGAATCCCTCCTCGCCTCCCGCCCCAGGGGGTCCCCCAGGGACCAGCCCTGCACCCACATGAACAGCGCTGTTGCCACCTGCACACGTAAGGGTGGGGTGCTGAGCTCTGGGGTGAGCTCCAGCCTGAGGGGGGCAGGTTGTGCCTGTGGAGACAAGGGACCTGGGGTGTCTGTTCCCATGGGCTGGCAGAGAGGTGACCTTCCTGGGGGATCCTAGACAAGGGCAGGGCTGGGCTGATGCCCAAGGACAAGGAAGGGGCATGGCTTGGGAGCGCTCACTGGGATCATCATGTTGCACCAGAGGGGACACAGAAAGGACTGCGGGTAGAGGATGAGCTGGGAGATGCCCAGGGCAGGCTGTGGTGCAGGGGATCTCGGGGCCCTGGGGAGAAGCAGCAGTGTGTGCTTGGGGGAGCCCTGGTGGGGGCAGGTCTCTTCTCAGGGTGCTGTCTGGGGAGGGGTGTGTGCCCTGGGTGGGTGTGGGCCGGGGGCAGGTTGCAAGGGGCCATTGTGGTAGAAGGAAGTGCCAAAGTGTGTGGGGCCACAAATGACCCAGCAGGACCGGAGCTGGGCATCCCCAGCCTTACACAGCCCATGGGGATAGAAGGGGCCCCTGCAGTGCCCCGGGGACAGCCTGGAGGGGAGTGGGCTCCCACCCTGGCACCTCTGACTGCACCCGGGCAGGGGTTCCCCCAAAGCCACAGTGCTGGGGCTCGGCGCTGTCCTGACTCATCCTATGTCAGTGTTTGAAGGTGCTGTGGAGGTGAGGCTGGTGGATGGCGGCAAACCCTGTGCTGGGAGAGTGGAGGTGAAACAACAGGGCAAGTGGGGGACCGTGTGTAGTGACGACTGGGACATGAACGATGCGGCAGTGGTTTGTAAACAGCTGGACTGTGGGTCTGCTGTTGGAGCCCCTCAGTATGCACACTTTGGGCGAGGATCTGGCCCCATTTGGATGGATGATGTTGACTGTAATGGCACCGAATCTGCCCTCTCTGACTGCCCACACGGAGGATGGGGTGAAAATGACTGTGGTCATGCTGAGGACGCTGGAGTGATGTGTTCAGGTAAGGGGACAGCCTGTTCCCCACCTCTGGGGCTGGGACAGGGAAAGAGATCTGGCTGTGCCCTCAGGGAGCAACAAGTGGGCAGCAGAGCATTGCCCAATGTGGCCAGTCACACTGCCGAGCTGGGACTGTCATTTCCCCTCAGGAAAGCCCAGTGGGAACCTACCCAAGGATGCCCACACTCTTCCTGGCCCCTGAGCTGGCCCAGATGAATCCCCCACCCTGCCCTGCATTGTCTGTTGATTCCCATCTTTCTCCTCATATTCACCCAGGACCTGCCTGGCAGTGCCAGGGGCCAGGTCCCTCCAAGACAGGGGCACCAAGAGTGACTCATGTGGCCACCCACGGTACTGGGGAAGGGCATGGGATGGTAGCTGCTTTGGGGTTGTGCTCCCTGGCAGGCACAAGTCCCTTGGCTGAAGCAAAGGGGTTGCTCGGAGAGGAGGAGTGCTTGGCCTGGCCTTTGGAGCAGGGTGGCATGTGGCACCTCGTACCTCTCCCAGGGTCACCCCATGAGAGCCTGCCCGTGGGGACACGGTCCCATCCAGGAGTGCTGACCTGCTGCCCAGCCTCATGTCTGTCCCAGCCCCTGCCTGCCTTGCACTTCTGGATTTGCCAGCATTGACTGGCTCTCCTCTGTGCTTGCCCTTGCACTGGGAGCTTGTGTAAGCCCAGGGCTGCTCTTCTGTCCGCTATCCTGCCCTCTGCCCGGCTGTTGGCCAGGGACATGAGCATCCAGCAGTGCACTCTGGCCAGGACTGAGGACCTTTTTCCCCAGCAGGTGCCAGAGCAGGGGTCTGGCACAGACACCGACTGCAGGTTCAGCCTCACTACACTTGTGCCCTGTGACATGTCCCATCTAACAGCAGTGCCCCAACAGCCCAAGACCCCCCTGGCAACAGGCCATGTTTCTGGTGGCACCAAGAGGTTCCTCATGCCTGGCCCTGGGCTCAGTGGGGCAGAGCGAGCTGCAGCAGCCAAGAGCGCCTGGGCTCATTTCCCTGGACCCCAAGTGCTCTGGGTGCTGCAGTGCCCAGGGACCAGTGCCGGGCAGCCCAAGGTCTGTGGGGCAGCAGCAGTTTGTCTGAGCAGTGCCTGTGGCAGTGGGTTTGGGAGGGAAGCAAGCCCACAAGGGCTGGGCTGATTTCTGAGGAGCGGCAGGCGGGCCCTGCTCTCTTTTTGCCATCAGCACCCTGTGAGAGCAGCTGGGGTGGTCATGAGGCTTTTTGCCTTTGGCCACCTTGGAGATGAGGTGGGACGTGGTCAGGGGAGTGCCAGAGGGCTGTGGGAACTCTCGGGGGTCTTTGGTTGCTGAGGGATCTTGCTGGCTGGTCAGAGGGAATAGCCCCTTCTAAGGACGTATAGCGACCCATGACGGGGACCCTTGGAAAACTGTGTCTCACACTTTGTTCCCAAAGGCATCAACATGGTCTGCAGGGTCTGCTGCGGGTCTGCAACAGACACATACCCTCTAGTGCTGTGATGGTGTAGAGAAGAGGTGCAGGGGGCCTGGATGTGTTTGTGTCACCAACACTCCCCCAACAGCTTCCCCTGGGATGTGCAATGGGTCATTTGGTCACAGCCTGCTTGGAGGCGGTGGGAACTGCCAGAGACCTCTCAGTTGTTTTATTTTTTCCAGAATTTGTCCAGCTGGTAGAAGGGAAGAGCCACTGCTCAGGACGTGTGGAGATCCATGACGAGGACCAGTGGAAAACTGTCTGTGACTCCCACTTTGGTCCCAAAGCTGCTGACGTGGTCTGCAGGGAGTTGCAGTGCGGCGTGGCCCTGCCTGTGGCTGGGGCAGCTCACTTTGGAGAAGGGATGAGTCCCATGTGGGATGGAGAGCTGCAGTGTGTGGGGAATGAATCCCTCCTCGCCTCCTGCCCCAGGGGGTCCCCCAGGGACCGGCCTTGCACCCATGCAAACAGCGCTATTGTCACCTGCACACGTAAGGACTCAGGGTGGGGTGTTGAACACCTGAGCTGTGCTAGGGGTCGGGGAACAGAGCAAAGACTGTGCTGGGCCGGGTGTGAGGACAGGAGGGGTGATGGGTTGTCTGCAGCATGAAAATAGTGCAAGAGAAGAAAGGCATGCTGTCCCTCTGGCCTCTGCACCAGCTACTGAGGGTACAAGAGCACCAATCCACCCTCAGTCCTCCTTCTCTGTCCCCAGAGTACACAGGGTTCAGGCTGGTGAACGGCAGCACGGCGTGTGCAGGGAGGGTGGAAGTCCAGGTGCTGGGGACCTGGGGGACCCTCTGTGCCTCCCGCTGGGATCTCTCGGATGCCCACGTTCTCTGTCATCAACTCAACTGCGGGTTTGCTGAGTCCATTCCTGGAGGAGAGCGTTTTGGGAGAGAGACTGGCCCTGTCTGGAGAGACTCATTCCACTGTGACGGGACTGAAGCCCACCTGGGACAGTGCCCAGTGATCACCCTGGGGGCCTCACCGTGCTCCCATGGGAACAACGCCGCTGTCATTTGCTCAGGTGAGTGCTGGGAAAATGCTGCATTAACTCCATTTGCCCTTTGTGTGCAACACGGCCACCCGAAGCATGGGTCCCATGGCAGTACCAGGCTGAATTTCTCCCTGGAGAAACCCTTGCTTCCCCAGGAGCCTTCTGGAGGGCTTTGCCTGCTCACACTGACTGCTCTGCTGTGGGAGAGGAGGGGACTGAACGGAGGCAGTCATCTGCCCCCAGGGCAGCGGCTTAGGCCCTGGTGCCACTGGCAGGCCTGGGCTCCTGTGTTTTTCTGCTGTGGGATGAGCCCAGGACAGGGCTGCAGGGCTCTGCTCCATCCCTCGAGCTGCAGACAACCACATCCCATCCCCACAGAGAGCCCTGCAGAGCCTCCTCCCACCACCCAGGCAGGAGCTGCCTGGGTGCCCCCAGCAGCAGCAGACCTGGGTATGAGCTGCAGAGTAGGCCAGGGCTCTGTCCTTGCTTCTTGTCAACACAAGCCTCAATCCTGTCCTGTGTGGTTGGAGAATTCCCCCTTGCCCTCCTCCCTGAAGGGTGCCATGTTCCCCGGTGCCTCCAGTGGCTGTAGCATCTCTGCTCTCCCCAGGCTCAGCCGGCTTTGCATCCCTGCGGCTGGTGGGTGGAGGAAGCCGGTGCAACGGGCGAGTGGAGATCTTCCAGCATGGGACGTGGGGCAGAGTCCTGGATGACCAGTGGGACGTGCGAGAGGCCAACGTGGTGTGCCGGCAGCTGCAGTGTGGACAGGCGGAGACAGCCTACAACCCCCCAAAGCCTGAGCGAGGGACGGGCCCCGTAGGGCTGCGAGGGGTCCGGTGCGCAGGGCACGAGGCCAACCTGACCCAATGCAACACCTCCCTGCCCGAGAGTGCACTGGCGGCAGGGGTTGCGGAGGATGTGGGAGTCATTTGCTGGGGTGAGCGGCACTGCACAGGCCCCCCAGATGATGGGGTGGGTGGGCAGCCAGCCCCTGACAGCAACTGGGGTTTCTCCCCACTGCAGGGAGCCGGCAGGTCCGGCTGGTGAATGGGGCTGGGCGCTGTGCGGGGAGAGTGGAGATCTACTACCAGGGCAGCTGGGGGACCGTCTGCGACGATGGCTGGGACCTGTCTGATGCTGCCGTCGTTTGCCACCAGCTGGGCTGTGGAGGGGCAGTGGAGGCGGCTGGCTCCGCTCGGTTTGGGGAAGGCTCTGGGCAGATCTGGCTGGATGGCACGAACTGCTCCGGGGATGAAGCTGCTCTCTGGGACTGCCCTGCCAGGCCCTGGGGGCAGCATGACTGCGGGCACAAAGAGGACGCAGGAGTCATCTGCTCAGGTCTGTGGTGGGACGCTGGTTCCTGGGGAGGCCGGGACGTGGGGAGAGCTGGGCATGTCCAAGGCTGTCCCTGGCTGCCTCTGAACTCCTGCCTGAGCCCATGCTGCAGTCACCCATGCACGGGCACCCTCAGTCCCGCTGGGGGACACTGGTGAGCTCAGTTGTCCCCGAGTGATAGCAGGAAGTGTAGGGGTGTCAGTGCATCAGGGACTTCTCTCTGCCCCTGGGTGCAAGAGGGATGTGCTGGCCATGCCCCTGCCTGGCTGAGGGCACGGGGGGTGCAGAGGCGTCCCCTCTCCCACAGCCCCAGACCAGCCTGTTCCCCTTGGTGCCTTTCCTTCCAGAGTTCGTGGCCCTGAGGCTGGAGAACAGCGACGGCTGCTCCGGGCGCCTGCAGGTTTTCTACAATGGGACGTGGGGGAGCATTTGCTCCAACTCGATGACTCTCGACACGGTGTCGCTGGCATGCAAAGAACTGGGCTGCGGGGATGGAGGATCCCTGGAAACACGCCTGCCCTATGGCAGGCTGTCTGGCCCTGCGTGGCTGGATAACGTGCAGTGTGGGGAGAAAACCAGCTCCTTCTGGCAGTGTCCTTCCACTCCCTGGGACCCACAGTCATGTGAAGACCTGCGAGATGAGATCCACATCACCTGCAATGGTAACCCTGAGACACTCGGGCACCAGTGTCACCCCAGCTCCTGCTCCCCGCTGGGCACAGCCAAAGGCAGAGAAAGAGCTTGGAGGGGCTTTTCTTTCCATGTCAGACCCTACTCCTGCCAGTGGCACAAATGTGACCCCAGCCACACACGTCCAGCAGCAGTTGCCACCCAGGTTGCCAGCAGCGCCTGGGGAAGGCAGAGGCATCTCCAGGTGAGGTCTCAGAAGAGAGCAGACAGGGTTCAGAAGAGTCTCCCCTCCACAGACACACAACTGCTGCTCTGTGAACCAGGGACCTTTAGGGGCTGAGCAGCCAGGGTCCCCCTAGACCTGCGCGTGTCCCCTGACTGACTGGGATGCAGATGCTGCCATGACCAAGATGGTACAGGGAGGCACAAGTGGAGCTCAGCCTCGCTCTCTTCTGCACAATCCCAGCCCCCTTCACTACAGGGTTTCTTTCTTCAGGGCGACACCCAGAAATGTCCCCGGCCCCGTTGGCCCCATGCCCCAACTCCACGAGCTGCACAGGTATTGAGCTGCTCCTCTGTGTACCCTTCTTGTCTGGCAGGGCTCTGCCTGCTGTCTGGGTGCCATGGGAGGTCTTTGCCTTCTCCAGACAGGGAGAAGATTCGTGCCGTGGGAGGCGAGGACGGGTGCTCGGGCAGAGTGGAGGTCTGGCACCGCGGCTCCTGGGGGACGGTGTGCAACGACTCCTGGGACATGCAGGATGCCGAGGTGGCCTGCAGGCAGCTGGGCTGTGGCCCTGCGGTGTCTGCCCTGAATGAGTCCGCATTTGGGATGGGGCAAGGCCCCATCTGGCTGGAGCAGGTGGAGTGCCGGGGGACAGAGCTGTCCCTGCAGCACGGCTGGGCCTGTCCCGGGGATGGCGGTGCTTGCCGGCATAAGGAAGACGCTGCTGTGCGCTGCTCAGGTGAGTGGCAGGGCTGGGACCTCTTGCTCAGGTGTTGGCAGGGAGCTAGAGAAGGCCGTTCACCCACTTGGTCCTGGCATGGCCCCTGACCTCCCAAGAGCGAGACCATTCCTGCAGACTGCAGGAGCCTGCCAGGTGGGGAGCAGCCTCAGTGGAGCTGGGTGTCCTCAGGCCACTGCCTGTGGGGCCCTGCAGCCCCAGGGCTGTCCCCTGGGCTGCCTGTGCCATCCTGCCTGCTGCCCAGAGCAGAGGCTGTGGGCCCTGTCCCGGCCTCCCTTTCTAGCACTACTGGAGGGGCAATTTGGGTGGGGTGTGTCAGGGACATCTCCAGACACACCCAGGGCGTGTTGGGAAGGAGGCTCCCCAGTACCCGCACACCCGTCCTCTCAGCCCAGCTCTCCTTTTCCTCCTCTGCAGCTCCAGCCAGGACAGCACCATCCCCACCCTGAGCAGGTAACTTGTCCTCCCGCCCGAGGCTGGGTATCCCCAGCACCAGGCTGTGACCCACAGCTGGATGGAAGGGGCTCCTTGCTGGGGTGTGAAGCTCCCAGGAGGAGGCACTGGGGTGGTGGTGGGAGAGTTGGGGAGGGCTGTAATTTCCTCAGCAGGGTGGAAGCTTCCCCATTACTCAGCCCTGGGGTCTTCCAGCCTCTGCTGCCTTGAGCGATGGGAGTCAGGACTGGTGCTGCCCCCACCTCTCCCAGGCCTGGTGTTGCCCCTTCCATGTTCTTGCCCATGCAGATCCTACCCGGGGTCGTTTGACCAGCAGCGGGAGAGTCTCAGTGCCCGTCATCATCTGCATCATCCTGGGGGCCCTTCTCTGCCTGCTCCTGGCCCTCCTGGCCAGGCAAGTGCTAAGCACTAGGGCTGGGCGCAGAGGTGGGTCCTTCCATAGCAGTCCCAGGGACCATGCCTCCTGGAAGGGCTGTGGGGTTCTGTGGGGTGTCACTGAGGGGTACAGGCAGAGCTGGGGGGATGAGACTGTGTGCTACCAGCTGTCCCATGCACCACCCCATTGAGTGCCTGGCCATGGGGCACCAGCAGCAAGGGGTGGAGAGAGCCCAGAGGCGGGGGGAGGTAGTGATGGGGCGAGGAGAGAAATGGCAGAGTGGGGATGGCCAAGGCTGGCAGTGCTCTGGGTAGTGCTGGAGGGGGCTCTGGGGCAAGGGAGATGGCAGGAGGAGCATGGGGCAGTAGAGTCCATCTCCATGGTGTCAGGCCCCCAAGCTGTCCCTCTGCCCATCCTCGCCCATCCCCAAGCAGGGCAGGGGCCCTGCTATAGGCCCATGGGGCAGATAAGGGGCAGCTCCGGGTGGAGAGGAAACATGGGAGCTGCTCCAAGGTCAGACAAGGGGGGAATGACGCAGGGGCCAGAGGGGCATGAGCGCTGTCTCCGAAAGGATGATGCGAGGGTGACGCTGCCCTAGATAATCTCCACAGCAATGTTGCCCTCACTGGGGATGTGGCGGCCGTGCCTGGACAGTGCAATGGGGCTGTGCTGTCGGACCAGTCCTGGGCTGGCCAAAGGAACAGGTTTGGGGGAGCACAGTGGGGTCCCATCGCCCCTCTGCCTGTCCCTGTGCCAGCCTTTCCTCTGTCCCCAGGCTCCAGGAGGGCTCAGGAGCTCTTCCCCGAGGCCGTGTATGAGGAGGTTGGTTACAGCCCAGTGTGGGAGAAGCAGGCAAGGTTTGGTCGCTCAGGTGGGTGTGGGTCCTCCCTGCAGGCCCATCTGCAGGACCCTTTTCCCTGGCCCCAACACAGGGCTGATCCCCTGAAGCCTCCCAGCCCGTGGTCCCTGCAGCGCTGGGGCCGTGTGGTCTGTGGGGGGAGCATCCGGGTCCTGGGCCCAGGAGAGGAGCTTCCTCCCAACCAGCTTTGCCCATCCCAGATGGACAGCCCCTCTCTTCCTGCTCCTGCACCCCATGTGACACCCAAGGAATGAGGGAAGGGGCTGTGCTGGGGCAGCTCTGGGAGCACCTTTGAGACGGTGTTTGTCCCGGGGGAGCAGGGTAGATTCCCAGCCCTCCTCCCCATGCAGCCCCAGCTCTCTGGGTCCCCCTTCCCCAGCAGCGCTGACCATGAGACAGGTCCGTGGGGCTCGCTCCATAACACCCTCTGTGCATCTCGCCAGGCTCCTATTCAGAGGAGTCCCTGACCCAGCTGCAGCCCTCCCCTGGGGACAGCGAGGAGGAGGAGGATGGTGTGGGATCAGCACCAGGTAATGGAGGCAGGAAGGGGCTGATCTCCCTGCAGCCATGTGATGGACAGAGGTGTCACTGAGTGTCACCATCACAGATGGGGAGGACATGGGCGTCTCCTGTGGTGCTGCCACCACCAGTGTGTCAGCCCTGTGTCCCTGTGCATCCTGCTGTCCTCTGCTCTGCAGGATGTGTCTTCTCTCTGTCACCAGCTGCCCTCTCCTTTCAGATGTTCTTGTCCTGCCCGGAGGTGACCCAGTGGATGGCTATGATGATGCCAGGGAGGTTTCTGACCCTGGGGAGGATCGTGCCCCTGGACAGGGAGCTTGGGAAATGCCCGGGGCACCAGAGGACGGAGCAGGGCCCAGGAATACATGCAGAGGTGAGAGGGAAAGATAGCGCTGCTGGTTCCTGGGGGACCATCCCAAGTGGTGCCACCCAAGTCGCTACCGTACTGACACCCAAAGCTCCTGGGAAGGGGAAACCTGACCCAGGAGTTTTCCTTGGAGGGACTGGGGTGGGAGAAGGAGCTGAATGTGGGGAGGAGTGGGGAGGAAAGTGATGTACAGACCCCATGCGGCAAACTGCGATGTCCTGCCTTGCTGTTTGCAGGGAGCAGCCTGCACTCCCGGAGAAGTGCTGGGGTCCCTGGAGCTGAAGGAGACACCTCGTCCGTGTCCCTGGGGAGCATGGGCTATGATGATGCTGAAGAGGCGTCTCTGGCACATCCCCGTGAGGACACAAAGGCTGTGACAGTGGAGCTTGGTGCCCAACAGTCCCTGAGCCCCAGGCCAGGAGAGCCCATCCCTGCTGTGCAGCTGGGTGCAGGCAGGAGGGAGGAGAGGCCTGTGCAGCTGGGAGAGCTGTGAGCACCAGGGAACCATCTCCCTTTACCACGGGCAGCAGAACTGGCTGGGAGTTTCCTGTATTTTTATTCCCATTTTCACACTGTGCATCCATATTGGTTCCTATTAAAAGTCTCTGGGGGCTTTAACCCAGAGCTGCTGCTTGCCTGCCCAGGTGTCGGGTCATCTCCCTGAGGCTGATCAGGGGAGCAGAGAACAAAGCCACAGTGGTAGGGAAGGGGCGCGTCTCAGGGACAGCAGGCTCGGGGTCAGGCTGTGGGGCTGCAAGAGCCCCTGGTGCCTGGGGAATAATCCTGCTGACAGAGCCATTTCCATCCTGCTGGCCACAGGCAGTTTCAAGTCAAAATGGCTCTAACAATGGTTAAGAGGCAGCTCTGCTCCACACTGCCCCAGCACAGGGTGCAGAGCCACTTTCTGGGACACACGGGGCTGGAATTCCCTCTCCTCATGCTCTGCCAGGACCCCAGTCTCCATGGGCTGTTTCTGCTGCCTTGGGCCCTCGCAGACCCCGAGCACTCTTGTCACAGGCACAGAGCTGCCTTCTTCCTGAGCAGGGGCTGTAAGGCCCCACGGCAGCCCTGGGACCCCCTTCTCCTGCTCCCCTCCAGCCCCCACCCCTGCCCTCCTGCTGCCTCACCAGGGGTGTCAGTTTGGATTTGTGTCGGGGCAGTACTTGTCTGCAGGTACGGGAGGGATGGGGGCAGGAGGGATGAGGGCATCTTTCCCTCAGCACTGTTGGAGGGCGGAGGATGGAGAAAGGATCTCCACGAAACGTGTGCTGCAGCCAAAAGCCGTGGTCTGGCCCCTGGCCTGGAGAAGGGCCCATGCAGGAGGATGCTCATGTGGGCACATTCCCATGGCAGAGGAGATTTTGTGTCCCTCCCCTAAAACAGGTGCTGCCGGGAGCTGAGCCTGAGTCCCTCTCCCTTGGCTGGGGCTTTTGCCAGCCCCTGCGCCCATGGACAGAAAAACCTCTTACACAGGAGACAGGCGGGGAGAAGGTTTGAAACTTGGGCAGGACCTAGAGCCTAGACTGCCTTCCCTGCTCCCACTGGTGGGTGTCCACGCCCCTCCAGCTCTTCCCTAAAAGGCTCCTCTGCTGCAGGCTGGAAGGTGGGTTGGCTCCCTGTGGGGAGTTGCTGCAGCTCAGTACTGCTGCCAACAGCAGGATCTGGCCCTAGAGGAGAAGAGGGGAGGAGGCGGCTGTCGCCAACATCCTCTCCGACTTCCGCATTGCCCCATTCCCTGCTGGGAGCTCCTCCACCCCTGGGGGGACCCTGGGGGAATCTGGAGGAAGCCCAGGCTCACACATCCCTCTGCTCCATACCCTGGAGCCTTCCTCCTGGCAGCTGCCACGGGAGAGCAGTGTTCCCAGGGCGAGACTCCCACAGTGATTGGTGATATGCATGGACATGACAAACATGGCCTCCATCCCCTGGAGAACTTCCACTGGGATAAGCTCCAGCCTTGCATCTCAGAGAAATAAGGTATAAAAGTGAAGTAAAGAAGAAGAGGGGAGTGTTATCTTCTGAACACAGGATGGTGGGTCCTATGGGCAGTATGGAGACTCACCTGCAGACTCAAGGTGCCCCAAGTGGGGATCAGGGAGATGAGCCCAGTGCCTGTCCCATGGCACCTCCCCACCACCTCTGCCCTCACACAGGTATCATATTTCTCCCTTACTCTGGCACCTGGTACAGGTTTGCCTCCTCTTCCTCAGGGAGGTAAGCTACAGGCCTGGTGTGCTTGAGGGAGCAGCAGACCTGAGCAGAAAGAGCCCATTTCATGGCATTTTTGGGACCTGAACAGTCTGGCCCTGTGGGCGGGGTCCGTTCTCTACTGCAAAGCAGGATTGTCACTGTGCCCCAGATCTGTGCTTGCTCCTGCAGCTCCTGAGGACCTACCTGAGGGGGGTTACAGTCAGACCCCCAACTCTCAGCACTGCTGCCCCACGCTGGGCAGAGCATGGCTGTGGAAAGCCCACAGGAGGGCAGCCTTATTTCTCTTAGTTTGGGCTCACTGTTCCTGGGGGCTGAGCACCCTGCAGTGAAAGGCTGTGTCTCACACTCCGTTTTGGTTGCGGGTGTTTTAGCTGGGAGACCAGCCAAGGCACCATCTGGCCCTTCCCACCTGTGCACGGCTGTGGACAGGCCTGTGCCTCCCTGATCCCACCAGTGCAGCATCAACAGAGACACCAAACACCCCAGGAACAAGAGGTGGGCACCAGCCCCATGTCTGTGGGCTGTGTCTGGCCTCAGGAGCTCCACATGCCCTGAGCTGAGGCTCTGCTTAAGCCAGTGCTGATGGTGGAAGCAGAAGCACTTGGAGACAGGGTCAGGATAAGAAATGTCATTCCTCCAGCTGGGAGTCCCACAGCCCTGCCCAGGCTCGTCCAACTCAGACAGCCCTACCTGCTGGCACAGAGGAGTGCTTCCCATGTGGTATGGAAACAGGACAATGTCAGAGCACCCTCACACCACATCTCTCAGTGCAGCCAGAAATGATTCCTAGTGTGCTGCTGACACCTATCCCCTCCCTGAGGTCTCCCCACACTCCACTGCCAAGCATTGTCCCTGGGCGGTGGGGTGGGTCTGTGGTGCAGGGCAGTGACCTGAGCTCAGGTCCAGCACAGCTGCCTGCTTCTCCTCCAAGAGGGGGCTCAGCAGAGGCAGCACACACAGCCCTCCTCACCTCACAGGCAAGCCCTGGGTGGGCAGGGCGGGCCCACAGGGCCTGGAGAGGACCAGTGCCCGAGCTCCAGCCCGCACCTGCCTGAGGCTGGGGAGTCAGGGCAAAAGTACCCCTGGAGATGCTGGGGATTGAACCCAGGACCTCCCACATGCGAAGCAGGTGCTCTGCCACTGAGCTACATCCCCTTGACACCTGCCAGCAGGAGAGGCACTCTCCTCCCGTGATGTGCCTGTGACAAGTCCTGTATTCCCCTGGGTGCCCAGGGACCCTCTGCAGCAAACAGCACTTGAATCCTTGTGATGTGGGGCAAGTTGGGACTGCCTCTCTGCTGGGGCCTGATCCTGGCACAGGGCTGCACTGCAGAGCGCTGCCCCTTCAAGGTCTCTGCAGGGCAATGGGGCAGAAGGAGGCTCTTGCTGCAGGTGCTGCTCCCACACTCTGGCCCACTCCGGGATGGGTCAATGGAGAGGAGAAAATCCCTTCCCCTGAGCGTTCTCTGCCACCCAGGGCAACAGCCATCTGTGCCACATCTGTCCCCAACTCTGCAGCAGCAGCAGTGCAACAGGGTGAGGGAAATGCCCTCCCTGGACTGATGTGCCCCCAGGCTCCAATGGCATCCCAGGGCATGCCGTGGAGGGCACATGGAGGCAGAAATCTTATACCCTGTCCTCCAGGCACCGGGCCTCCCCTTGCACCCCTCTGTTCCCCAGCAGCCCTGCAGGTGAGGTGAACAGCAGGCTTCCATCTCCATGGGGCTGGGGATGGGCGTTGGGCTCAGGGACCTTCCCATTCCTTCAGCACTGATGTCTGTCCTGACAGCAAAGCAGTGCCCGGGGACAGCCCTGGCTGGGGTCCCTGTGGCAGGGTGGGTGAGCGTGCTCAGCTGTTAACCCAAAGGTTGATAGTTTGACCACACGCAGGGATGGTGTCCTCAGGGTGGTACAGCTGGGGCAATTGTGTTGCCCAGTGCCATAGATTTTTCCCTGCTGGGCCCCTGCCTAGCAGAGAGGGTTTAGGGGAATCAAAACCAGAGCACAGTCACCGTGACCTTCTGGAGTGGTTGAGTGGAGTTAAGGGGATGGACTGCTCATCGATTCTGCTTTGCACACATGGCCCCAAAGCCCATCCTCAGCAATGACTCTCCCGTTTTTGCTCAAGAAAGACCTGGAAGGACCGCTCTTTTGGAGCAGTGATAATCCTGCAGGCACTACCCCTGCAGCCAAGCATTTTCAAGCTCGCACTCAAAGCTGAGAAGACAGTAACTCTGCTTGGACAGACAGTCTCTGCCAGGTGGCATGGACACTGCTGATTCCCCACTCCAGAGTGGCAGAGGCTGGATCCCCTTCTCAGGACAGACTTCTTGCCAGGAAGCCACAGCCAGGGGAGTGCCTCACCTGGTTCTTACTGGCACTTCACTCAGCATCTGTTTTGGTGGATATTTCTTTCTTTTGTGTGTCTACTCTTTCAACACACAGGAATGACAGAAAAACAAACATTTCATAAAAGCTTGTCAGAAAGCCCTTGTTATAGACAGGAAGTCCATTGAATCTGGAGGGAGCCAGGAACATTGCCATAAGCACCAAGAAGATCCAAGAAGCTCAAGGCCTCCTCTGAAATGCATCAAATTCTTGCAACCATGATTTGAGCCTGGAAGTGGGAAGGGATTTACGTCTGTGGGTGGAGGAGGAATAAGTGTGTTGTGGGAGTATGTCAGGGCTGAAGGCCCTTGCGCAAATCAGGGATGATGGAGACATTTCCATCTTGTGCGCGTGCCTCAGCTTAGGAAATGGGGAAAGCCCGCTGCTGGGGGTGGATGTGCTCAGTCATGGCCCATGAGCATGACCTTGCTCTCTTTTGCAAGAAAGAAGAAAACAGGAGGACTCAGGTTGCAATATTGAAGTCAGCCAGTGGGAAACAAGTAAGTAATTACACTGAGGGAAGCGGGCTGGAGGGGGGTCAGATTAGGAGAAGGAAAGAAATGGAAAGTAATGATTTCTGTGTTAAAAATTTGGGAAGGTGAGACCCAGCTCATGTACCCTTCTTCTGAAGAAGGATCTACTTTTTTTTTTTTTTTTTTCCAGAGGGGCTGGCCCTATCAGACTAGCTTTCACAGTTCTCTGCTAGACAGCGCAGAGAACAGGAGGGATGGGATTCATCTACTCAGATTCAGACATGTCCAGTGGAAGGGCTTGATTCAACTTCCCCCTTCCCACTGACAATATGAAGATGTTCTGAGGAATCCCAGACAGGCAGGACCCCCACCCCTCAGCTTGGCTGGGTAATGGAAGAGAAAACAGCATGTTTAGAGTAAGTTTTCTGCCACTCCTGGGCAGGTGTGGCATTTCAACAGCTCCCACTTGCAGGATCACAATTGTGGTTACTTTAAAGACAGAAGAAAGCCAGGGAAGTTTTTTACACTCTTCAACACCAGACCTGTATTTCCTTAAGACACAAATTCTCTTTTCCCGCTTCTCATTCCCCAAACAGTCCCCAGATTCTGCACTTCTAAAGATATACCTGGTACACAAAATATGCCCTTCTGAGTTGTCCACACTTGACACAACTGCAACCTGTTTATTCCTGGTGGGTCACAACTAGTAGGAGCTCTCGATGCAGGCCACAGTCTTTCTGAGGGCATTTCCAAGAGCCCCCTTGACTTGCCTGTTCCGCAGGCTGTAGAGGAGTGGATTGGCCATGGGCGTGAGGATGGTGTAGAAAAAGGATAGCACTGTATTGAGCTGCCTCAGTGAGGCTGTTCTGGGTATCATATAGGCAACGATGAGGGTACCATAGAAAGCAGTGACCATGATGAGGTGAGAGGAGCAGGTGGAGAAGGCCTTCTGCCTCCCCGTGGTGGCTGGGATCCTCAGGATCGCAGCTATGATGCAGATATAGGATACTAAGGTGAACACAAATGGGAAGACCACATCCAGAAAGCAGATGATGAAAGTAACCAGTCTAAGCACGGTGGTGTCACTGCAGGTGAGCTCCAGCAGTGGGGCAAAATCACAGAAGAAGTGATCAATTGCATTGGGACCACAGAAGTGTAAGTTGGAAAGTAGCCCAGTGACTACGGTAGACATTAGTAATCCTGCTAGCCAAGACCCAGCCGCCAGCTGGAAACAGAGCTTCTGCTTCATGAGGCTGGCATAGAGCAAGGGGTGGCATATGGCCAAGTACCGATCATAGGACATGATGGCCAGCAGATAACACTCGGTACCTGCACAACAGGCAAAAAAAAAGAATTGTGTCATGCAGCCTTGAGCAGAAATGGTTCTGTCCCTGGTTAGGAAGCTGGCCAGCAGCCTGGGCAGGATAGTGGAAGTATAGCAGATTTCCACACTGGAGAAATTCCCCAGGAAGATGTACATGGGAGTGTGAAGATGCCGATCTGCCACCACCAGCGCAACAATGAGGATGTTAACAAACACAGTCACCATGTAGATCATGAGAGAGAGGAGAAAGAGAGGGATCTGAAGCTTGTGGACATTACTCAGTCCCAGCAGGAGGAACTCCACTGGTGTTGTCTGGTTGTCCCATTCCTCTTTCTCCATGAAGTGCTGTAGGACCTTCTTTTCCCCACTTGGCAGGACGGGAACCTGAGGAAGGGCATGCGCTTCTGTGTTTGTTGTAAAAAGGAATTGGGATGAAGTCATTGCCAGAGACCACATGGAGGTTTTCCCTCATCTGACTGAATTCCCACTTGGTTTAGGGGCTCCATTCCTAGTGAAAGGGCAGGAACAGGTTCTTCAAGAGACCCGAACTGCTCTTCTTAGAAGAATCTCCTCTGATTAGGGAGATGAGTTACTGCATTGAGGCACCTCTTTCTGTGGAATAAAAGAGAATGTTCATTTGCTCACATTAGATGATGACACATGAAGTTCTTCCCAGTAGTACCCAGCATAGGCATTAGCCAAGTCCTGCTTTCAAGCAACAGAAAGATGGGCCAGACAGAAAAGCCCCATCATGCGAAAAAGCCTTTAAGGGAACACATTGTGCCATAGACTGTTTCTTCACTCTGGGGAAGAATGGACCCTGAACAGGATTAGTGGTCTCAACTCCCTGAAACAGTTGCTTTCTGATGAGACAATTCTGTCCCTGGACAGTCCATCTCTTTCCACTGACCAAGAGCGGCCAGGAGTTACCAGCTCGGTAGTTGAAGGCACTGCAAAGGGTCTGTTAGACAGGAGATGTACAAGCAGATGGGAACTTGGGAGAGAAGGGCAGGGAAAACTGAATTCCAGAGACGAGGTACCTGAGCTGTCTAAGCCAAATGAGGAAAAGTGATGCTGCATGAGGAGGAGGGGAAAAGGACAGGGGTGACGTGGTGCTTGAGGACATGGTTTAGTGGTGGACTTGGCAGTGCCAGGTTAATGGTTGGACTCGATGATCTTAAGGGTCTTTTCCAACGTTAACAGTTCTATGATTCTATAATTCTATGATTCCATGATTCTATGATCATTTTCTGAACATCTTTTCCTCCTCACCTTCAATTTCTGAATGCATTTGGGCTGCCTCCCTGCAGCAGCACAGCACCTGGACCTCAGTATTCCCATCTGAGTTCTCAGGGCTCCCTGCTCAGCATTGCAATGAAGACACAGGAGTGTCCTGAGGGTGAGTGGGGCTGGGGCAGTGCAGCATCATCATCAAGCACAGGTTTCCAGTACATGCCTGATACATGCCTGATTGCCTGCCCAGGGAACATCCGTGGCTGAAAGAGAGAGCACTTTGCCCACGCCTCCTCCTTGGGCTTTCATAATGCTAAGGTCAGACAAAACACTGTGCCTGATGATTCCCTGTGTCAAAACTTTATACCATTTACAGAGAGCTGGAGATGACCAAGGCAGGCACCTAGGCAGCCCAGAGAGTTCCTGGGATGGAGGAGCCCTTTTACTCAGTGATTCACCCAGCATACACTGGGATGCCTTGTTCCTGAAGGTGCTTCTATGGGGAGGGTGCCTCAGATTCACTGCTCCCAGTAAGTCACATCCCATGTGGATGGCTGAGAGACAGCTGTGAGAGAGGTGAGGGATTGAGATCGATCCCTAAGATAGAAGCAAGAAGGAGAAAGAGACAGAGAGAGATGAAGAGAGCTGAGGAAATAAGGGACATGTATTGGCACACTGGCCCCACACACTCTGCCCCAACCTCTTCATGTCCACTGAGGTGCGTGAGTGCCCATTAGCTTATCCCCCACAGCTCTGACTGTACTGACAACCACGCTGCCTATATCTCTGCCTCAGCAAATCCAGCACCTACCTGTAATCCCCAGCAGGATGTGATAACCTTTCCTTTGAGGGTAATGGAGGATGAAAGGCAAGATCTGGGTGCCATCCTCTGCCTCTTCCCCATTCCATCCTCCCCTTTCCAATTCTGCCTGCAGACTCTGACCCGTGACTCAGTCATTGCTCTGCTCTTGCACACTATCAGCATCTCCTTCTGTGAGTCTTCAGGAGCTCCTGAATGTCACCAGCTCTGCAGTGCCTCCTGGGTTTATAGAAGAGTCTCCTGAAGGTTCCTGCTGCAGCTCAAGGCTCTCTTTGTGTCGCCGAAAGTGAGCGCTGTGCAGCTGAAGCCCTGTGGGGATGAAAGCCCTGAGCTGCCCTCCCCTGGATCTCTGTGCTCTTAGGAAGAGTGGAAATGAGCCAGGGGAATGAGCCGTGATCTCTTCAGACTCATGGAGCAAAACTACAGTGAGATATGTGCCACAGCTTCTCCTTCCAGGCTCCCTGAATGGTCAGTGGGGAGAAAGGAGGCACTTCCTCCAAGCTGAGGAGGCTGGTAATGTGGGCCAGGATGGATCACCCTCAGGGGTGCCAGGCTCTGCCTGTTGAGGAGAGAGGAAACCCAAACCTTTCCTAGCCACAAAGGTGCCTATCTTGCTGGGGGCTCAAGTGAGCTCAGCTACTGATCTAGACTGCCAGTTAGGACTCCACCCTCCTGAAGGAATGCTGCACGGGGTTCTCCTTTGCTCTGGCTTTAGGTCAAGGGGAGCAAGAGGGCATGACACTTCCCACCTCTGTTGATTTGCACCTCATGACAAGTAGGCTTCCTTGTCTCTCCACTGAAAGCAAAGGGAGAGAGGGACCCTGGTATGCCATTTGTGGTAAGCAACTGCTCAGAGCATGGTCTCCAGTGAAGTCAGACTTGGTGGTCAGGGCTGTGTCCCGTGGGGTCTTGAAAACCTCAAAGGATGGACATTCCGTAGCCTGCCTGGGCAACTTGGTCCAATGTCTGTCTGTCCTCAGGGTCAGAGTTCTCCCTATTCCAGGTCAGAATCTCCCCTGTTTCAGGCTATGACCATGTCTTCTGTCTTTTTGCCATGCACCTCTGTAAACAGCCCAGCTGTGTCTTTTCAGTAATCTCCTGGTAGGTGCTGGAAGGCTGCTAGTACCTTCTCTTTAAGCTGTCTCTTCATCAAGCTAAACAAGAGCCACTTTCCTCAGCTTGTCCTCACAACTCAGGTGCTCTAGTGGTCTCTGCTGAGTTCATGAAAGCTTAGAAGTGTCTTTCTTGTATGGGGTGGTGGGGTTCCAGATGCAGATGTTTCTACCCAGCCAGTCAGTCTCCTCTGTCATCATTATAAAGGGTTAGTCTGTCCCATGTTTCCTTCTGTCAGGACAGATCGGGACACTTCTTTTTGGCCTGTTCCTCAAACACCAGAGGAATTGGCATTGCTGTCTAGCTCCCTTGAAATGGCAGTCTGCCCGTTGAACAAATTGACTGCCTCCCTCTGGTTTTGTGTCATCCAAAAACTTGATGAGGTCAACCCCGTACACTTCTCAGGTCATTGGTAAAGCTACTAAACAGGAGAGGTCTCAGAGCAGACTCCCAAAGAGTTCTGTTTGTAGCTGGACTTTGGGTAGAGTATGGACCATTCCCCATTGCCCAATGGGACCACTAATCCAGCCAGTTTTTCATCCAGTCTTGTACACCATGCAGGCCATAAAGTCCCAAGTTGGATACAAAGACTTCTGAGGAGCAGAATGGTCAGAGAGACTCTTTCTCCAGGCCTTGAGACTGAGGTGACACTGGCTACTCAGGGGGTCAAAAGTGCTTTGTCTTCTTCCGAGTCTTCAGCAAAACAAACATCAGGAGATCCTTCTGTTTTATCTCCCCTCAGGCTTAGTTCTCTGCTTAGCTACATGGACTCAGTTCAAGTCCTCTTGAAGTCTGGAGGGTGTCAGAGGCCTGAGGCAATTAATTAACCTAAATGACCCTGATCAGCCTCAGCTGAGGCCTCCATCCACAGTCATGGGCCTAGGAGCTCCAGGCCTTAAGTCCCTACCCTACCCTATGCTGTAGGAGTACTGGTCTCCAGATCGGCCTCTGACTCTCCCATACCCATGCCCATGCCAGTGTTCATGCCCATGCTGTTGTCTGGCCACAGAGCCCTTTGATCTGGACCCCAACTGCAGCCTGACTTCCTGGCTTGATCTTGGCACTGCCTTATCGCTGTGGGCCTGCTTGGTGATCACTGGACCTGAACCTCACCCTAAGCCAGACTTCCTGGCTTGACTGCAGGCCACCATCTCCTGCTTGCCTTGCTCAGATACTGCAGGGCTGGGGCCTGGCTGGAGAGGCACCTGTGCTGCCAGCCATGGTGTCTCCCTCAGCTCCCGGCTCACCTGCCTGTAGGGAGCAGCTCTGCTCTTGCTGCTCCTTGACAGAGGGGTTCTCTTCTGTCCAAGTATAGACATCTTTATTACAGCACCTCCTCCTGACCTCATCATCTAGCCTCACTTCTGCTTCAGGAGGAAGAAATACTCCCGGAATACCGCCAAAGGTGTTCAGGAAGTATAACTCGTCCCATTTAATGTGGACAGCTGAAATCACTCTAGAATCACCTGTTTTCCTCCATGGACCATCTTTCTTCCTCCAGATGAACACATGGTCCTCTTGGCCAATGGAAGAAAAGATTAGAAAGGGGGTGACTTATCAGAGGTGCTCTGCACAGATGAATCCGAAAGCAATAGTCTAAACTAAGGTCAAAATCTTAGGTCTGAACTTAAACTATTGTAGAGAACCGGTACCAAATGTGGTTTTGTCTCGACATTGCCGCTGTAGCGCCATCCAGCGTCGCGCTTCGAGAAGACCATCTTCTCCACAGTTTTGAGAAAAACAACCTCGTGCACCTGCACAGGGACTAAAGGTGAGAAAAGAGCCGAGGCGGGGACAAAAAGGCGCGAAAAGAGCAGAGGCGGGGGCAGCACGTCCGTGGCAAACCGCACGTACACATTTGTGATCCGCGCATGCGTGGGAGCCCCTATATAAGAAGCACACGTGCCCCTCGGCGGGGGCAGCGGCGGCGCGCGCGAGACCACTCCTTCCGTTCCTGCACCCTCAAGGCTCCCCCCCCCCCGCTTCGGTCCCCGACGAAGCCTGAGGCCACCGAAGACCCTGCGGAAGATCCTCGGACTCGAAGTGGTGGTGACAAACTCCTCCTTCTCCTTCTCTTTCTAACTCTCTCTCCCCTATTCATTTCCTCTCCTCCCTTGCCCTCCCTCCTCCCTCCGTTCTCTTCTCCCCTCCAATAAAAGTGAAAGGTTGTACGACATCTGACCGATTCCAGCGTCTTAATCTCGTCCTTGGGACCGTATCGAAACCTCCCCTGACATTGGATCGGGACATTTAATTGGCGTCACGGACAGGATCCCTTGAGACGAGAGTGTCATACAACCTTACGGTGTGCTGAGTGAGTGTGTGTGAACGAGACGTACAAATAAGTACGAAGCGAGTGCGGAGTTCCGATCCGCGGTTCTGCTCTCCCGCGAGGGAAGCAGCCGGAGCCGAACGAAGCGCAAGGAAGGAGTGGGTGTTGAGACCTTTGCACTGAAACGCGCGTAGCAGTTTGTGATTTGAGCTCCTGCGGGCGTATAGGAGAGACTTGAATTTTATAGTGTGACCCCCTCAGGATGATATCCCCTTTGTAGGCTCTGCTCTGTCCCATGGTTTGTGATTTGAGCTCCTGAGGGCATATAGGGGAGACTTGAATTTTATAGTGTGACCCCCTCAGGATGATATCCCCTTTGTAGGCTCTGCTCTGTCTCATACTAGTTTATGGTCTGGCCTCCTGGGGGAGTATAGGGGAAGTTTGGATTGTACGGTGTGACCCCCTCAGGACGATATCCCCTTTGTAGGCTCGTCTCCGTCTTGTAGTAGTGTGCAGATTGGCCTCCTGAGAGAGTATAGGGGAAACTTGGGGGTTTTTTAAGGTTT
This sequence comes from Platalea leucorodia, assembly GCF_965183815.1. NCBI lineage: Eukaryota > Metazoa > Chordata > Aves > Pelecaniformes > Threskiornithidae > Platalea > Platalea leucorodia. The sequence continues at coordinate 762,770 of NC_138847.1, read as the reverse complement.
GACCCTCCCGGAACGAACTCCCCTTTGTAGGATATGGTCGCCCAAAAGGCAGGCGATTTTTGTGAAAAGACAGAGAAATTATATGAGTTTTTAGAAACATACCGCTCTCGCCCCTCACCCCCGGGACGAGATTGGGCACGGGACCACTGGTTCCAACTGCAAAGTGTTATGGACCGAATAGCGGTTTTGCATAAAGAAGCTAGAGCGAAGAAGGGAAAAGGGAAGGCTATTGTTTGTGCTGTGTTAGGAGCGTGTCTGGCAGCGGCGGTGGAGGACAAGAAACGAGCGCCCTGCCAAGCGGAGGCTGTGGCCGCTGCGTTGCAAGCGGCAATAGCTCCGCTGCGAGAGCAACTACTAGAGACCAAACGGGCGCTAGAGGAGGAGAAGCGCCAAAATATGATTTTGAAGGAGGAGCTGAGGGTTCAGCTCCTGAGGGAGGCAGACACCCTCACTGAGGCGGAGGTAATGTTGGAGGAGAAAGGGGTACGCCAAATCTACCCCCAGAAAGACCTAAAGCAATTAAGGGAGACGGTGGATAACCCCCCCCATATGTGCCCGCTGGTAAAAACGGAATATATATATGAGGACGATAGCGACAACCATCCCCAAGTTGTAACCAAAGAAATCCCTTTTACCGCCACCGAATTGGCTAAACTCCGAAAGGATTTTGCTAGGACGGCAAGGGAGTCCGAAACCGAATATGTGTGGAGGATATCCCTGTCGGGGGGGGACGGGATCATGCTATCGGAAAAAGCAGCAGAGGGGTATTGGGGCCCCAGCGTCTTCCTCACCACGGGCGATCGCCGGGCCCCATGGTCTCTGACCCAGAGGGCAGCATATTGGGCAGGGGGGCTGAACCCATTAGAAAGGGGGGATCCCCTGGCTATAACTGGTTTGGTTGAGCAACTACTAGAAAACGTACAAAAGGCAGCATGCCTGCAAATGATGTACGACCGGGAACTTAAACCAAATTTAAGCTCTCCGATGTTGTTACCGGTAGACCCCGAGCGGCTGACACCGCTAATAAGAGGGCTCCCCGACTCGTTAAAACCTATCGGGATCCAATTACAGGGGAGAATCCAAAATGTGCCTCACGAAGAGCGAATTGCAGCTGCCCTGGAGGGAACGGTAACACCGGAACAGCGGCAGCGGGGGAGGAAGGTGTGGACCTGGGGGGAGATAGCTCAGGAACTAATAAACTATGGGAGGAAATACGGGCCAGTAGGCAGGACTTACCAAAAGGTAGAAACTAGGGCCGTGCGGGCAGCGGAGCTGGCAAATAAACCACTGGCTTTTTCGGGGGCAAGCCCCGACCCAACAAAAAGGGAAAAACCCCTGCTCCGACAAGAATTGTGGCAGAAGGGACTGCAAAAGGGTGTGCCCCGAGACCTAATGGATGGGCTCCCCACCAAAAAATTAGAGCTCCTGGTGCGGAGGTGGTCCGGGCAAGGACCCTCTCCCAAACCAAACGCGCCCTCCGTGCCGGCACTGGATAAGGAGGAGGAGTTCAAGGGGGATGAAAGGGTGGCGGGAAACTAAGACCTCCGCCCCCTCAGGGTGAGGGGGGAGGCGGAGGGCGGATTTTTATCAGACAACTCACCTGTAATAATAAGGGAGATCTACGAAACCCCCAACCGGGATGGGCCGAGCGGGTGGGGGAGGCAGTGGCCAATGTCAATAATCGCTGGGGTACAAGCAGGTGCCCGAAAATTGTGGCATTTTGTCCACAGGCGCCAACCATGGTACATGTCTCTCGAAACCCCACTTGCCCTGGTGCATCATCTTACTCCCCCAGCCAGCCGGTTCTGGTCGAGCTTCCCACCGTGGGAGCTGTGCCTCTCATATTAGATACCCCCGCTAAACAAATATACATGGAAAGCGAAAGATACCAGTGGGAGAACCGACAAAATCCACACCAAATGGATTATTCCCTCCTTCTAACCCAAGGAGCGAGTTTGTTCCCATTTCTGTTTTTTTAAGGGCGGTGATATGACCACGATGCACCTGCTACTTTGGATCATTTTAACTCAGGGACACCAACCCATTAGAATATTCCACTGTGTATATCAGCTTTTATAATTGGTGGTCCATATGTGTGCATACATGTTTGTACTTCATTGCAGCTCTATGAATAATTCTAGATGTAATATCTATGTCAAACAGGCTAAGTATTAGATGTTTCAGTGCACTACAGTCTTTATGCAATAGTACAAAGACATCTAATTGTCTGGTGCATGTCTAAGCACGTATATGTGTGTGTGCTTATTTAAGAAAATATACCCAATAACTTTCCAATGATACCTATTTATGTTGGACATCTCAAGAATTATCACCACCAAAACCGCTGATGCCATACCTATTAACTCGACAATCTCAACAAATGCGCACGGCAATCCTTCAACACCGCATGGTTTTAGATTATTTACTGGCTGAGGAGGGAGGGGTGTGTGGAAAATTAAATATCTCTAACTGCTGTCTAGAAACGATGACATGGGAGAAGTAGTTCTCCAATTGATCCAAGATACCAGGAAAATAGCCCATGTCCCTGTTCAAACCTGGAGCGCTTGGAACGGTGATTTGTGGTCCTGGTTACCAGGGGCACCGTGGGTCAAACAATTAATATTGTATTTGCTATGTGCAACTGCCACCTTACTGTTCCTATGCTGTATAATTCCAGGTTTTATTCAATTAATTTGACACATTGTGTCAAATATGCAATTTGTTCCTAATGCTCCACCTGATGGTGTAACAAAAATCTGTACCATCCATCAGCCACAACCAACCTCAGTTAACCTGTGTTAAGACATTCCTTCATCCAAAACAATATTATTCCCTTTTTTCCTCCCCACAATTTTCCTCCACCCTTATCCCCAACTCTCTCAACTCTGCGTTTTCTTTCTTTCTCCTTTGTTTTCTCTTTCTCTCTCTGTCTTATGCCACCAAGCTGCAATGTCGAGCCACGGGGTGGTGTAGAGAACCGGTACCAAATGCGGTTTTGTTTCGACATTGCCGCTGTAGCGCCATCCAGCGTCGCGCTTCGAGAAGACCATCTTCTCCACAGTTTTGAGAAAAACAACCTCGTGCGCCTGCGCAGGGACTAAAGGTGTGAAAAGAGCCGAGGCGGGGACAAAAAGGCGCGAAAAGAGCAGAGGCGGGGGCAGCACATCTGTGGCGAACCACACGTACACATTTGTGATCCGCGCATGCGTGGGAGCCCCTATATAAGGAGCACACGTGCACCTTGGTGGGGGTGGCGGCGGCGCGCGCGAGACCACTCCTTCCGTTCCTGCACCCTCAAGGCTCACCCCCCCCCCCCGCTTCGGTCCCCGACGAAGCCTGAGGCCACCGAAGACCCTGCGGAAGATCCTCGGACTCGAAGTGGTGGTGACAAACTCCTCCTTCTCCTTCTCTTTCTCTCTCCTTCTCTCCCCTATTCTCTTCCTCTCCTCCCTTGCCCTCCCTCCTCCCTCCATTCTCTTCTCCCCTCCAATAAAAGTGAAAGGTTGTAAGACATCTGACCGATTCCAGCGTCTTAATCTCGTCCTTGGGATCGTATCGAATTGGATCGGGATCCCCGACATTGGATCGGGACACCCCTTTACAAGAAGGGTGGAAAGAAGGATCCCAGGAACTACAGGCCTGTCAGCCTGACCTCGGTGCCAGGGAAGGTCATGGAGCAGGTCATCTTGAGTACCATTATGCAGCAAGTGTGGGACAACCGAGGGATCAGGCCCAGCCAGCATGGGTTTATGAAAGGGAGATCCTGTTTCACTGACCTAGTCTCCTTCTATGACAAGGTGACCCGCTTAGTGGAAGGCTGTGGATGTTGTCTACTTGGACTTTAGTAAGGCCTTTGACACAGCCTCCCACAGCATTCTCCTGGAGAAGCTGGGTGCTCACAGCTTGGATGGGTGCACTCTACGCTGGATTAAAAACTGGCTGGACGGCCGAGCCCCGAGAGTGGTGCTGAATGGAGTCAAATCCAGTTGGCGGCCGGTCACGAGTGGTGTTCCCCAGGGCTCAGTACTGGGGCCGGTCCTGTTCAACATCTTCATTGATGATCTGGATGAGGGGGTTGAGTGCACCCTCAGTAAGTTTGCAGATGACACCAAGTTGGGTGGAAGTGTCGATCTGCTGGAGGGTAGGAAGGCCCTGCAGAGGGACCTGGACAGGCTGGAACGATGGGCCGGGGCCAACTGCATGAGGTTCAACAAGGCTCAGTGCTGGGTCCTGCACTTCGGTCACAACAACCCTATGCAATGCTACAGGCTGGGGGAGGAGTGGCTGGAGAGCTGCCTGGCGGAAAAGGACCTGGGGGTGTTGGTTGACAGCCGCCTGAACATGAGCCAGCAGTGTGCTCAGGTGGCCAAGAGGGCCAATGGCATCCTGGCCTGTATCAAGAATAGTGTGGCCAGCAGGAGAAGGGCGGTGATAGTGCCCCTGTATTTGGCACTGGTGAGGCCGCACCTCGAGTACAGTATTCAGTTTTGGGCCCCTCACTCCAAGAAGGACATCGAGGTGCTGGGGTGTGGCCAGAGGAGGGCAATGAAGTTGGTGAAGGGTCTAGAGCACAAGTCTTATGAGGAGTGGCTGAGGGAGCTGGGGTTGTTTAGCCTGGAGAAGAGGAGGCTGAGGGGCGACCTTATTGCTCTCTACAACTACCTGAAAGGAGGCTGTAGCGAGGTTGGGGTCGGTCTCTTTTCCCTAGTAACGAGTTGTAGAATGAGAGGAAACGGCCTCAAGCTACGCCAGGGGAGGTTGAGGTTAGATATTAGGAAAAACTTCTTCACCGAGAGGGTGGTCAAGCACTGGCACAGGCTACCCAGGGAAGTGGTTGAGTCTCCATCCCTGGAGGTATTTAAAGAACGGATAGATACGGTGCTCGAAGACATGGTATAGATGGACTTGGCAGTGTTAGGTTAACGGTTGGACGCGATGACCTTAAGGGTCTTTTTCAACCTTGACGATTCTATGATTCTATGATTCTATGATTCTCTAGAAACCTGCTTTCCAGCCAGCCGTCCCCCAGCCTGTCCTGGTCCATGGGGTCCTTCCTGCCCAGGGGCAGGACTCTGTGTTTCCCTTTGTTGAACTTCATGAGGTTCCTCTCTGCCCGGTTCTCAAGCCTGCCCAGGTCCTTCTGAGCAGCAGTGCAACCAGCCAGTGTATCAGCCACTCCTCCCAATTTTAGATCATCCACAAACTTGCTCAGGATGCCCTTGGTCCCATCCTCCAGGACTGTAATGAAAGGCTGAATAAAATGGGACCCAGTATCAACCCTTGGGCTACCCCACTGGTGATTATCCTCCAGCTGGACTTTGTGCCACTGGACACAACCCTCTGGGACTCAGTCAGTTTTCAGTCCCTCTCATTTTCCACTTAGCCAGTCCATACTCGCTCAGCTTGTCTATAGGGGTAGAATGGGAGACAGGCTGACAGATCCCTGCATCCTCTTTCTTGCCGCGCTTCAAGATAAGGTTTCCATTTGCTTTCTTCCCGTCCTCAGGAACCTCACCAAATCCCCTTGACCTTTCAAACATGATTTCAAGTGGCCTTACAAGGACATCAGGTTCCGGTGGTGAATTTGAAATCACTTCTGAAGAGACACGAGCAGGTTAATGCTGCTGAAAAGAGCTGATTGAATCAGCTGCTTCAATGTGTCTTTAAGCTCCTGGTTCCTCATGCTGTAGATGAGGGGGTTCGCTGCTGGAGGCACCACTGAGTACAGCACTGCCACCACCACATCCGGGGATGGGGAGGAGATGGAGGGAGGCTTCAGGTAGGCAAACATGGCAGTGCTGATAAACAGGGTGACCACGGCCAGGTGAGGGAGGCATGTGGAAAAGGCTTTGTGCTGTCCCTGCTCAGAAGGGATCTTCAGCACAGTCCTGAAGATCTGCACATAGGACACCACTATGAAAACAAAACAGCCAAATTCCACAAAGATACTAACCATGATAACCCAAACTTCCCTGAGGTAGGCATCTGAGCAGGAGAGCTTGAGGATCTGGGGGATTTCACAGAAGAACTGGTCCACAGCATTGCCTTGGCAGAGTGGCATTGAAAATGTATTGGCTGTGTGCAGCACAGCATAGAGAAACCCACTGCCCCAGGCAGCTTCTGCCATGTGGACACAAGCTCTGCTGCCCAGGAGGGTCCTGTAGTGCAGGGGTTTGCAGATGGCAACGTAGCGGTCATAGGCCATGATGGTGAGAATAGAAAACTCTGCTGACATCATAAAAACAAACAGAAAGAGCTGTGCAGCACATCCCTGGTAGGAGATGGCCCTGGTGTCCCACAGGGAGTTGACCATGGCTTTGGGCACAGTGGTGGAAATGGAGCCCAGGTCAAGGAAGGAGAGGTTGAGGAGGAAGAAATACATCGGGGTGTGGAGGTGGTGGCCGCAGACTACGGCGGTGATGATGAGGCCGTTGCCCAGGAGGGCAGCCAGGTAGATGCCCAGGAAGAGCCAGAAGTGCAAGAGCTGCAGCTCCCGTGTGTCCGTGAATGCCAGGAGGAGGAACTCAGTGATGGAGCTGCCATTGGACATTTGCTGCCTCTGGGCATGGGGACCCGTGCAAGGAGGAAAAGTCATTGACAAGTTAGGGGAGACTTTTCTGAGCAAAACTAAAAGCCATTTCCTACAGACCCTCCCCTTGCTGCACACAAGCACACATAAACACACACACATTTCCCTTTTCTAGGAGACCTTCCTTCAGCTCCATGGCTGAAGCTGTGCTTTGGTGCTGGTTGAATGTGCCGTGAGGAGCTGGGCCTCTGCCCTCTGGCTGCCGAGGTGTCAGCCCTGCTGTGCAGCAGTGCATTCATGGGAATGGTGGAAGCAGGGTCCAGTCCTGGTGTTCAGCTTTGTCAGATGAAACCATCCCTAATGCAGAAGGGCTTGTCAGCATCTGCACTCCCAGTGCTAAGGAATGAGGAATGCAGAAGGCAGACTGAAAGTATTTTTTAAAAAAGTATTTCCCCCCCTCTTGCTTGAGGATTGTTTTGGGATATCAGAAACCCTCAGTATTTCTGTTGCACTCAAGGAGAACAGAGCAAATCCTGCAAGGCAAGAGGATTGCCTTGGGATTAGAGCAGAGTGAGGGGAGCTGGTCTGTCCCTCAGTCCGAGATGCCCTGGCCTTGCACCTTTCTGAGACTGAGGGCGATCACACTGCTATGTTCCTGTGAAAAGCCAGCAGACACTGCTGAGAGCAGAGGGATCCAGTGCAGACCACTAAATGTCTCATCCTTTCTCAAGGCCTCAGCAGCCCACTTGTAGCCAAGGACACACAGGGCTCATTTCACCAACCCAAGAGCATTTCCTTGGCCATTGCATCTCTGTGCTTCTCCATGGGGCTTCCAGGTAACACAAAGATGCCATGGGACAGATTTGCCTTCTGGAGGGCAGCTCACAGCTTGGAAGGATACCTCAGGGAGATACCTCAGTTTTTTCATGATGGTATCTCGCTAAGGGCAAACCAGCTCATGCCCCAGCCCCACAGCCTGCATTGTCCACAGCCTCACAGATGAGAGGAAGGCTGGGACACTTGTTCCCAGGGACACAGCTGCACGAAAGGCCCCACAAGATCAGTGTGTGACTCTGCATCTGAAACTGCCACCCCCAGAGAGCGTGACAGCAAGACCAGGATAACAAGAGCAATCACACAGACAAGTGGAGAAAGAAGGAAAAACACAGGGAGGTTCTGGCTGAGAGAGGCCAGGGCAGAGGCATTGGGGCACTCAGACAGCGTTCCCCTTCCCCAGCTGTGCACGCCACCTCCCAGACACCACCATTGCTGGGCAGCTGCTCTCAGCCCCTGTGCTCTGCAGAGGGGACTGGGCCCGTGGCTGGAGAGCTGCACCACGGCTCTGCTGGAGCTCTGGCTGCAGAGGAGGTGGTTCATGGCTTGGAGCCCCCAGCCCTGAGGGCAGAGGCTTTGGTGGGTGGGAGAGGAGGCAAGGGGACTTGCTCAGAGGAAGGGGTCTGCATTGGGGGGGATGATACGGAGTTTTCTGAATTCTCCATCCCACAACATTGCTTTTTGAAGTAAGTTTCCTCTCGTTCCCTGATCGTAACCCTGCTGCCTGGAGATTTTCCTCCTGGGAAGTGATTCCCTGTGCCATGCCTTTTCCCTGTCAGCACTCACAAACCCCATGCCAACCTCTGTGCACTCCCCTTGGCCCTACAGAAACCTGCCTGTTTGCAGGGCACTGGCTGGGCACATGTTCCTGTCGGGAGGTTCAGAAGGGCAGGTCAGAACAGCCCTGAGGGGTGCAACAGAGGTGATGCTGGTTCTGTCCCTAGGAAGAGGAGGGGCTGAAGGCACTTTAGGAAGCTGTTAGATGACCTACTGGCCACTCCAAGTTACAGCTCAGGAGTCTCAATGACTTGTCCAAACTTGACAGGTCCTTTTCTATTTCTCTTTCCCTTCCCCGGCCCCACCCCTGCTCCTGTTCCCTGCCCTCAGAGTAGGGAACTGAAAACACAGGCTCGGGAAATATCTTTATAGTAAACTCTGCCTTGACCTTCTGTGTGTCTGCTGCACCCCTGGCTGCACACAAACATTCACCCCCTGCAGCTGTCCCTGGGAGAAGGCAGCTGTGATGCCCTGTCCCTCTGAGGGTGCAGCAGGGAAGCCCTGCTGTGCAGCACGTCCTTCTCCTCTACACTAGAGAAACTGGGGCAGTCCTCCTGACTCTGGGATGCACCAGCTTTTGGAGATCTTTCCACCAGCTGCAGATACATTGCCCTTCCTGCAGGTACTTACCACGTAGAGGGCTGTGAAGATTTCTCCCCCAGTGAGCTCTCAACTTTCCTTACACCCCAGACTGCCTTTAAGCTCTCCCTGCCCTGCTCCTCTCCCCTTGGTGCCTGCAGGCAGTGCCCTCAGCCCTGCTGCGCTTTGCAGAGCTGCTGCTCCTGGGCAGAGCTGTTTCCCATGAGCTCCCTGTGTCCCAGGAGCCCAGCCCAGCTCAGCAGCAGAGGACCAGCCCAAGGTGGCAATTTCTCTGCCCCCTCTGGGCTCCCTTGATTTGTCCATGGGGCTCCAGGGGAACCTGCTGTGAAAGAGGCTGAAGGCATCACTGGTGTTCCCTCCCTCAGCTGGGGAGACACGCTTCTTTCCAGCAGTGTCATTTCCCTGCTGAGAGACAGAGTTAGGTGCAAATATCAACTTTTCCTGGCCCATCATGAGACATGAGACAGGGCTCTCCTTTACCCCTGCTGAAGAAAGGGATGCAACTGAGGCAGGCAAGGTATCCTTGGTTCGTAGTCCTGGGGCTGGCAGGGGTCTCTGCTCCCTCCCATGCACACCACCAACCCACAGGAGGTGGGATTCCTCTTGCCTCTCTTCAGGTGGGCATTAAAGAGGCACCTGCGTGTGAGCTCCTTGCCTCAGCTCCCATGGTAATTAATGGTGGTGGAGGCCAGGAGTGAGCTGTTCAGGTGCAAATGGGTGGTCACAGCTGAGGTGCTAGAGGTGGTCAAAGATACGTGCAGGCAATAGAGAGGGATTGAAGATAGGTGCTGGCAGATGTAGAGACAGGACAACATCAGACACTGACAGCATCTTCTTGGAGGCTCTTGGGAGTTTCCTTTGAACAACTAAAATGACAGCTGATGCCCAAATTAAGGGCAACAGAACCTGTCCCTACTCATTATGTTCAGGGTGGCCTATGGAGGTATTCTTATGATGGAATGGAGTCATGTGCCATAGGGAGAGCTCAGGCTCTCTCTTTCTCTTCTCCATGAGCTGTATTTACTAGGCCTCCACTCACTGTGTTGGCAGTTGCCTCATGTTCATCCCCACATTGCCTTACAGAATTCAGGGCGTCGACTCAATTTAGTTTTCAAACCCAGGCCCACAGAGCAACCTGAGACACCAGGGCTGGCAGGGACAGCACAGCACCTACAGGAAAGCAATCCCCATTCAGGGCGGGTGTGTGACAGACACCCCTGACGGCATCGCAGCGAGTGGGATTTGGTGCCTGTGTGCCATTGGCTGATGCCATCAGTCAGAGGCATCAGCCATCAGGTGCCATCAGAGAAGAAAGGTCTGTCCCTTCTCTACGCAATAGCTGCCTGCATTGCATGAACACAAAGCACCCCGCACCGGGGTCTTTACTCACTCCCTTGGCGATTCAATCAAGGAACAGGCCAATCATGTTAACAGCGTGCCTGGATACATCTTGTCTTCAAGGACAGCATAATCCAAGCACTGCCAGCGTTCATCTCAAAACTTAATTGAAGCTGCAAAGGGAATCCAAGGGCATTAAGATGAGCTGTTGCTACTTCAGGAAGAGCTAAGGAAGAGTCAGAAATACTGTGAGACCACTGCTAAATTTAGTAAGAGTAGGTGTGGATAGATCTGAGATACTCTACATCCTCTTTCCTTCAGTTACCACCAGCGAGGTCTCCCTGGCCTCGGTGCTTTGAGGCAGGACACTGGAGGAGGGCAACCAGCAGTGGATGGGGATGAAGCCAGGGGTTCCTTGAGCAAACTGCACCCTTACCAGTCCATGGGACTGGAGGGGCTGCATGCAAGGGTGCAGAGAGAGTGTTTTTCACCACTGGTTCATTGTAATTCGAGTAAGAAAGGCAGCCAGACTCTGCGAGGTATCATTTAACAGGCTGTTCATTAGCGCTAATACAATGAAGAGAGAATCATGCAGATCATCTTAGGTCCCTTTTAGATGGTGGGAACCCCAGGTGGTGTAGCATTGAACAGGCCTCTGACCCACACGCAGCATGCCATGCACACCCCGCCCATAGAAGCCATTCCCCTGTTTTGATCATTAAAGCTACTGGAGGCATTTATTACAAAAGAAGAACTCTTTCCATCATCTCTACAGTCTAACAGAAGCGATGTTCTCATGAGAACTCCTTGCTGCATTGTTAGACACAGGCAAGGCCAGGCAGGAGGTGTAAGGGCAGTACTGAGTGGGAGCTGCCTGCAGGCTCCTCTGTGACAATGAGTTGCTGAAGTTGTCCTGCGGCCAAAGGCTCCGTTCTGCACGGCACAGGCGTGAAGTCCAGGCTGCATGTACAGCGCAGCACAGCTTGCTGTCCAATGGTCTTCTGGTCAGGGTCACTGCTCAGGTTTCCCTGTGAGAGGTCTGCACTCCACCCAGGTGCCACAGCTGAGCTGTGGAGGAGCAGGTGGATCAGAGCCAGGAGGAGGTGGATCAGAGGCAGGAGGAGCTGGAGCCCCGTGGCTTGTCACACAACTGTGACGGCTTTGGATGAAATGAGATGTGGTGGGACAGCTTGCTCACATGGGGTTCTGCAGTGGAGGAATACAGGCTCTGCTGGAGAGACTGGCAAGGAGGATGAGGATGGGGGATGCCCCCTGTGTTCTCTTCCTGTGGAGGAGGACAACCAGCAGTGGATGGGAATCAACTCAAGGGTTACTTGAGCAAACTCAAGCGAAAAGGAGATGGATGTTTTGAGCAGGTCCCTGAACACAAGTATTGGTATGCCATGACACCTGAGATTCCCCTTTTGGGTCCCGAGGAGCATGATGCCCCTTGAGGTGTCCTGGAATATCTCCTGACCCAGGTGATGCTTTAGGCTGAGAAGAGAATCAAACACCACCTCTGACCGCAGTGATTTCACCTTCAGTGCTGACCTACAGGGCAGGTGGAGGGACTTGAGACCTTTGAGGCATGCTGCTGAAGGATGAGGTCTTCAGAGATCCAAAAGGAAGATAATGGTGTTGTATCAGTGTCCATCTCATAAATCTTTGGCCTGTTTTGTGCTTTCACCAGTTTGGGATCTGTCCCTTGACATTTTTTTGATAAAAAAAATAAATTCCTCTCGCACACACTTGGAATAAGGATGAAAGAGAGCAGAAAATGAATTAGGGGCAATATTGTCTAATAGGTGTTACCATGAAATGATAGCAAAGAGGTCGCAATGAGAGAAAAACCATTGTTCTAAAAACTTCATGCAAGGGCTAAATTCTGTTAAGTTATAGCTGTCTTGTCAAGTAAGAATGAAGGAGAGGAATAAAAGTAAAGAAATTAAGTATATCATCATCAAGAAGGAGAAAAGAAATTTTAGAGCATGCTACTGTTACTGTTTTTTAGTGAAAATAGAAATAAGTCCATAAAGTAGCCGCTAAGCCCCCAGCCAGCTGCTCGCTCGCTCCCCTCTCCTGAGGGATGTCCTGGTTTCAGCTGGGATAGCGTTAATTTTCTTCCTAGTAGCTGGTACAGTGCTGTGTTTTGGATTTAGGATGGGAATAATGTTGATAACACACTGTATGTTTTAGTTGTTGCTACGTAGTGCTTCCACTAGTCAAGGACTTTTCAGCTTCCCATGCTCTGCCAGGTGCACAAGAAGCTGGGAGGGAGCACAGCCAGGACAGCTGACCCTGACTGGCCAAAGGACTATTCATTACCATATGACGTCATGCTCAGTATAGAAACTGGAGGAGTTATCTGGGGGGCAGCCATCGCTGCTCAGGGCATCGGTCGGTGGGTGGTGAGCAATTGTATAGTGTACCACTTCCTTTGTTTATTATTATTGTATTGTTATGATGATATTATTATTACTACTAATACTACTCTTCTATTTTATTTTCCCTCAGCTATTAAACTGTTCTTATCTCAAGCCACGAGTTTTCTCCCTTTTACCCTTCCAAGTCTCTGCCCCATCCCCCCAGGGTGGGGCGAGTGAGCGAGCAGCTGTGTGGTACATGACAGTACTTTGTGGTGCTTAAACAAGGGGATCAAAGGGTTCAAGACAATGACAGACATGATTTGAATGTGCTAGACTGAATTTGAAGGTGTTATGGGTTTTAGCTATTGATTGGCAGGCTCCGGTCCTTGCAATAGGCCTTGCTTCCCTTCCTGTATATTACAGTCTCGTGCTCATTAGTGGCTACTTTTCGCTTTCACTATTCCTTCTTGCGGTATCCTTTTACCTCTTCCTTCTTCATCCTGGTGCCTCCTGCTCTTCCTGCTCCTGTTGCCTCCCGTTGCCTCATGATGCTTTTTCCTTCTCTTCTCCACACCCTCCTGCAGCCTTCTCTTCCCTCCTCTTCCATCCTCTTGCCTACTTCTCCTCTTCCTCTTGCCTTTTCTACTCATCCCCCTATTCTTCTTCCTCCTCTTTTCTCCTCTTTTAGCCTGCTCTCTTTTCTTCCTCCTCTTCCCCCTCCTCTTGCCTCCCATTGCCTCCTCTTGCCTTGTCATGGTTCAACCCCAGCTAGCAACTAAGGACCACAGAGCCGCTCCCTCACTCCCCACCAGTGGGATGGGGGAGAGGCTTGGAAGGGTAAAAGGGAGAAAACTCATGGTTGAGATAAGAACAGTTCAATAATTGAAGAAAAATCAAATAGAACTGTTAAATAGGTAAAGCCAAAAGCTGCGCACGCAAACAAAGGAGAAAAAGGAATTCATTCACTACGTCCATCAGCAGGCAGGTCTTCAGAGGCATCCCCAGGAAAGCAAGGCTCCATCAAGTGAAACAGTTACTTGGGAAGACAAACACCATCACGCCGAACAACCCCCCTTTCCTTCTTCTTCCCCCAGCTTACATACTGAGAATGATGTCATGTAGTATGGAATAGCCCTTGGGCCAGTCTGGGTCAGCTGTCCTGGCTGTGCCCCCTCCCAGCTTCTTGTGCACCTGGAAGAGCATGGGAAGCTGAAAAGTCCTTGACCAGTGTGAGCACTACTGAGCAACTATTAAGCAACAGCACAGCACTACTTAGCAAGAACCAAAACATCAGTCTATCAACATTATTCTCATCCTAAACCCAAAACAAAGCACTACACCAGCTACTAAGAAGAAAATTAACTCTATCCAAGCTGAAACAGGACATGCCTCCTCCTCCACTTCCATCTTCTTTCCTCCTCTTCCACCCACATCCCTCCTCCTTTTCCTTTTTCTTGCCTCCTCTGCCTACTCCTTCTTTTGCCTTGTGTCCTACTCTAAAATCCTCTTGCTTCCCTTTGCCTCCTCATGCTTCCTTCTCCTTCTTTCTCTCCTACTCCTCTTCTGTCTTCCTGTTACTCTCTCTTGCC